>NC_051308.1:212429154-213077165 GCF_015220235.1 Choloepus didactylus | reverse complement strand
ACTTCTCCACCCACTGCTGAACCAGAACTTATAGGAGTCGGTGCCCATTTATTGACCGGGACTGTGCTGAATGCCGTCCCTGCTCTATCTGGAGCCACACCACCTGCGTGTGAGTCCCAGCTCTGCCGTCTGTAGCTAGGTGATCTTGGGCAAATCACTTAACCTCCCCATGCCTCAGTTTCCTCATCTGTAAAATGGGGATAATCACAGTATCAACCTCATAGGGCCGTTGTGAGGATTAAATGAGTTAGCACACGTAACATGCTGGGGACAGTGCCTGGCACATAAAAAACACTATATAGGTGTCAGCTTTTATTGCATTAATTCTTCTGATAATGTGTGAGATGGTCATGCCTTTAGAGAAGAACCAGCTGAAGCTCAGGAAGGTTAAGCAACTTTCCCAGGGTCACAGAGCTTGAAAGACATAGATCTGAGAGTCAGAGTCAGTTGCTCTGTCAAAGTTTGTCCTCCTGATCACTAAGCCATGGCTTTCCTGGTACTCTCTAGCCCCATCATCCCAGACTATGTACTAGGTTGGTACCCTGGGTTTGGGGGAACAAGCTCTCCTTGTCAGCACCAATGTCTTCACTGGTATTCCCACCTCCACTGCCACCCGTCTCTTGACTGACCACTTACCTCCCCATGCAGTGGAATTAGCTCCCCTGGCTTCCTGCTTCCCCCCAGAAGTCCCATTGCACACCAGGGAGGGGCTCCCTGCTCAGTAGCACCCTTTAATCCTCACTATAACCCCCAAGGACATGCATAGGTCCCCTAGAGAGCCAGAGAACAACATAAAACCATGTTGCCCAAAGTGTCTTCTGCTGAACAGGTGTGTAGAGAAAAACAAATCTGTGGACAAATAAGCTTGGGCGGTGCTGGTTAAGCCACAGCAAACAGGTTTCCCTATTGCAGGCCTTCTCAGAGCCTTTGCCATGCTGATCCAGGATGTAAAGTTCCAAGAGGGGGCTACAGCTGATAGGGTTTCACAAACTTATTTGCCATAGGCAACTTTCCAGCCACAGCTCACCTTGGCCCCAGCATCTCCTGGGGCTAATATTACCTTTTGATACTGCTGATATGAGGCGATTAAGCCCATGGTCTGATTGCAGGGCCATTTAGGTCCCATCAGGGGGCAGAAGTATCTCAGCCTTCTGAGCTCCTTTTGGCAAGGGCAGTGACTTTTCAATTATAGGGCCCTCAGGTTAGAAGGGCATGTGCCCAAGAAGTGACTTTCCTTGAAGAGCAGGAGTAAGATTTGTCCCTAAACAGGCTGACAGTGCCAGTCCCCCCATCAGTCTTTCTTAGAACTCACCGAGTGGAGTTGTGCCAGTGTGTGTGTGTGTGTGTGTGTGTGTGTGTGTGTGTGTGCGTATGCTGTTAGCCAGTATTGATGGAGCAGAGTATGGGGCCCACCTTGGAAAGCTACTTGTCAGGTGGGACAGCTGAAATCCGTACACTGAAAAAGGCTTTGATCTAATGGAAGAAGCAGTTCTGGCCTTGAAGGAGCTCCCAATCTTTACTTTTTAGGAAATCTGCAAACCCATAGGGAAGAAAAGAGCACACAGAAGCACACTCACGGACACATACACATATATGCACCCCATATACACAGCCACATGAAAACACACACACACACACACACACACACACACACTCACATCAGCTCTGTGGTAGGCAGGATTCTAGGATGGGCCAAGATTCCCACCCCTGGTGCACCTGCCCTGCACAGTCCCTTGGAGTGTGGGAGGGACCTGTGAATTCTATGGGAAAGCACTGCTGAGATTAGGCTACGCTTTTTGCAAAGGTGTAGGGATTGCGAACATCTAAGGTCCCTAATCAGTTGATTTTGGATTAGTCAAAAGGATATTATTTTGGGTGGGCCTGATCTACAGATGAGCTCTTAAAAGAGGGTCTAGAGGTGAGAGAGAGAGAGAGAGAGAGAGAGAGAGGGATGAAGAGAGAGAGGGAGAGAGGGAGGGAGGGAGAGAGAGAGTCATTTTCCTGCTGGTCTTGAAAAATCATGCTGCCAGGAGTTATCAGCTGAGAGGATGCAGATTCTGCCAACAACCAGGTGAGTTGGAAGAAGACCTTGGGCCTCGGCTGAGCTCCAGCCCTGGCCACAGCCTTGTGAGACCCTGAGCAGGTGAGCTGTGCCTGGATCCTGACCCTTGGAAACTGTGAGATAATAACTGGATGTTGTTTTAAGCTGCTAAGTTTGTGGTAATTGTCTATGAAGCAATAAAAAACAAGTACACACGCACTCCATGGAATGAAGCTACACAAATATACCCAAAGACAGCTGTATGCACGTAGACATTTACACATGCAGACATACAAACATTCACATCTCCCCATTTACATGAACCCCATGCTCATAGACATAAAAAATATTTACATACATAAATATATTCACATACATAAGCATGTACACTTAGGTGCACATATATACACACTCATATGCCTATAAACACAGATATAGACATGTAAACAATCTATATCCACATTTGCATGAATACTCGGACACAGGTATATGCACATGTACACACATAAAAAACATGAACATTTATTGAATGCTTTCTCTGTGTCAGGCGCTGATCCAAGCACTTCATGCATAATCATTTAATCAGAAATCACACGGACATACAGAAACACATGCATGATATGTGCTTGCAGTCCTACACACCCACAATTGTCACCACTGGATGTCTGTAAAATACCATGTGACCATGTACTACAGAGGCCCAAAGTGAAAAAGTTCTCAGCTGCTGCAGCTTCTCAGGACAGTTTCTGGTGGGTGTTTTGTTTTCCACTCCCTGCTCCTAGTGCTTGGTGTTTGGGTAAGCCCAAGCAACTTCACCCCTTTTCCTTCCCCAAGGGACCCAAAACCATCCACATGCTGCTTCAGTCTGTCCACTAGGTGGTACTAGACTAGCGTCTCAGGGTTTGATGGGCAGATTCCCGCACACTCTGGCTACATCTTGGGTGAAGAAGGATAGACATGAGGAAGAAAAGACGTCTTCCTGGCTACAACATCCCCATTCTCCATCTGCTCCCTTTCTGTAGGCAAGGCTTGGGTGACAGTGTTGGCCAGGACCTAGCCTAAGGACATCTAGACATCTGAGATCCTGGTCATCTTTCATCCAGACTTTATTTAACAAACTCCATATACCACTTACTTTGTGCCAGCACTGTTCTGCGTTCTTTATAGATATTAACTCATGTAATTCTCATAACAGTCTCCTAATAGTAGACACTATTTCCTACCATTTTACAGATGAGGAAACTGAGGAACAGAGAGGTTAGATAACTTGCCCAAGCTCACACAGCTAGTAAGTGGTGAGAAGAAAGGAGAGAAGGCAAGGATTCCTCACCCCATTTTAGAGATGGGGACACTGTAGCCAAGGCCAGATCATCAGAGTCTGGCCTAGAACTCAGAACTCAAGCTCAGTGCAGGCCTTTTCTTCCTGGACATTGGGTTGTGTGACGACGAAGACTGCACCTGAGTGGGGTGGGGGTGGGGGGTCATGACGGGAGCAGAAGACATCTTCCTCTGGTGCTCCAAATGACCCCTCACCAGGTTTTGGATCCCAGGAAGCAGCCCCTGGCCAAGTGGGGCCCTCTTTGTGATTTTCATGTGAATTCTGCATAAAAGGCTGCGGTCGCAGTTGATTTGTCTGGGGGGGGGGCGGCCGGTTGCTGAACCCTCGGCTCTCGGCGTTGCTCGGAGGGTACCGGCGGCGGGGGCTCTTTCCCGGAGGCGAGGGCGAGGCGGGGGACTGGGCCCGGTCCCCGGCGGAGGCGTGCAAGGTGTGGAGGGCGGCGAGAAGGAACAGGCAGGACACGGTTCTTTGAGGGTGAAGAAGCCAAGAGAGTTTATTAGGGGTGAGCACAGGTTATATAGGCTGGCATAGAGGGCGGGGGTTGTTACAAGTCAATGCTGAGGGGATAAAGGCTAGGATTGGTTCTGAGAGGGTGCGGAGGTTAGGATTGGTTCTAAGAGAGCACGGAGGTTGTTTGAAAAGGGGCGGGAGTTGCTCTGGCAACGGTGTCTGGCAACAATGTTTGCACACTGGTGGTGATGGGAGTTGCACTGGCAACGGGGAGTGTCCGGGCAAGATAAGGGGGTGGGGAAAAGGCGGTTCCCTCCGGCAAGCCTCCCCTAACAGTGGTATTTTGGGTGAGGAAATGGGGCCTGCCTCCGGCCTCACTTTCCCAGGCCCGGGGGGCTGTGAAGGGCGCTGTTCACCCGTACCCACTACCCTCCCCAGGGGTGGCCGATCCCCTGGCCCAGGCCCGCCAAGTCGAAGCACGTAATCAGTATCCCGCAAAAGGCATAAAAGATAGGGCCGGCTCCCAGCCGATGCCCAGCTGTAGTGAGTCTATAGACTCAGACGCTGGAATGGGCCTTTTACAAGATACACAACCCATTCTACACTCAATTGCGTCCCATAAATCAGGTTAACCTTTTCAATGCACTCGGAGAAAATTAATTACTCATATCAGAGCACATGACCTTTTTCCCGGGCAGGATGAGCCGAGCCGCTCTGAAGTCCTGGGCTCCCTGTTCTCCACACTGCAGCATCTCAACCTTTAGAAACCCCCCAGTGGTCCTTTAACCAAGGGCAGCCACTTTCCTGTGCTTTCCAGGGTCTCCTGGGGGCTGATGCTGGGGAGGAGGGCCTTCCCAGTCTTCTCTGCAAGCCCTGGGTTGACTGGGCAGGGTGAAGGAAGAAGGGAAAGGAGGAGCACTTGAGGATTCTATATCCCACCCCCCGGGAGAGTTTTTCTAGCCAAAAAGAGCACCCAATGGAATTCAGATGGTAGGTTTCCCATACAGGGAACCCAGTTCTTTACTCCTTTTCCCCCTGATTTCACCCTATACACTGATACCATCTGACTAGCCACCTAATATCCAACTAATCAACCATCCAAACATCCAAGCAACCTACTGACAATCCAAGCAAACAACCAATCTATCACCCACCTAACCACCCAGTAGACAACCAAGCAAGAAGTTTGTACTGAATTCTTACTTTGTCCACTCCTGGGGAATGTGGGTGAAGGAGATGACATAGTTCCTACCCTCCAGGGACTTACAGTTTAGATGGGGACATAAGACTTGAAGCAGAGAACAAGACAGTGAAGAATTATGGAGTATGTTAGGGCAGACTCTGGACTCATCTTGGTATTGTTTAGTTCTTGTAGGGTTGGTTAGCTTTTGCCTTTTTAGCACCTGCAGTTGTCAGCTGCTGGCCACAGAGGGTAGGCCGTTCAGTAATGTGTAGTTGTCCCTTGACCATCCTCACAATCACTCATGCATGTCCTAGTACTGAGGACAGAGCACCGAGGATCAGGATTCCAGTTTTGCAGTTGAGACAGACTTTCTATTGGATTCCTGGCTCTGCCACTTGGGCAAGCTACCAACCTCCAAGCCTTTGTTTTCTGATCCATAGAATGGGTATAATAGGATTTACCCTATAGGGTGACCATGAGAATTCAGTAAGATGGTACCTGTAGAGTGCTTAGCCCAGTGCCTGGCATATAGTAAGTGCTCATTAAATATCAGCTATAATAATTATTATTATCTGCTGCCAGTATGACTCTTTGCAAACCAGTGAAACTGGTTCTTAACCTGAGAATGGAGAAATCACATGCTTTGAAGTGAGTGCTCTTGGGGACACATCGGGAAGGACATTCAGTGACTAGACTTATGAATGCAAGGAGCCATTCCCATTCTCTCCATGGTTTGGAGCTCTAGTTTCTATAACAGGATCACCTGCCTGGGAAGGTGCTGGTGCTTCTCCACGCACAGCCATCTGGGGCCTCCAACCTGGTGGATTTCTTAGACAGTGACGTGCAGCAGTGTGGGGCAGGAGTGAAAGCCCAGGGGGAGTGAAGGCAGGAGACTCTGGGCAGCAGGTGAGGAAGAGGTGACATTGCCTGCCAGACTCGGCCTGGGGTGCTTGGTGGTGGGGTGGGAAGGTGGTGGCTATGGCCTGAGAACACGGAGGTGGCCACATGAGAGGGGTGCTGCTGGGGCAGAGTCCAAGGCTGCCACTAAGCTGGACTCAGTGGGCTTAGAGGGTGCAGCTCCAATTGGAAACCAAGGGTGCTCTTTGGGGACCAGGCTCGTAACGTGGGCTAACCCCCCATGTCCCATCCTCAGCCTTGGGTGATCACCTATTGTCTGGTGACTCTGAAGTGGACTGACCCACTGTCATCCACACTCTCGAGTTCCAGGCCTGCACATCCAAGTGCCAGCAGGACCCCTCACTCGGCTGACCCCTCACACTCACCTGCCTGACACAGAGCTTATCTTCTTCCTTTAGACCTGTTTGCCTGAGAGCTGCTAGACATACCCAAGGGTCCTGGCTGCCCTGTTTCTGTGTGACTCTACTCCCCAGCCATTGCTGATTGGACCAGGGGTGGACAACTGACCCAGGCTGGGCCACCCAGATCTTCCCTCTCAATGTCTTGGAACTGATTGATGCTGGGCAGTCTTGGCTGGTCTTTGGAGCTGAGGACCTTTAAGTGCAGGAGTGGTGGGTGAGTCATCTTTGGTTGGCTATGTGCTTGGAGAAGCTGAAAGAGGAGAAGGAGAGAGAGAAAAGAGGACAAAGAGAGGAGATTCGGGGCTGACCTCAACCTTACAGTCCTTTTGGAGATGGGCTCTGATCCTGCCCTTGGGTTTCACAAGACACCCCTAATTTCTTCTAACATCCCACTTTTAAAAAATTCTATACTTGTCCAGTGGGTTCTGTTACTAGCAATCCAGAAAACCTTATTACAGATTTTAGGGCAAGGATCTTACTTTTCCCAACACTGGGAGAGTGAGGAGGGTTCAGGGGGCTTGGAGGACATAGAGGATAGAGGGGACCCACATTGAGTGTGTGTTACGGAGTATTTCACAAAGAATGTGAGTATGATAAAGAGCTCAATAGTCTATGGGTTTGAGTGTGAAACATGGATATACTCACATGGACAGAGAAAGG
The DNA here is from genome assembly GCF_015220235.1 of Choloepus didactylus. Classification (NCBI taxonomy): domain Eukaryota; kingdom Metazoa; phylum Chordata; class Mammalia; order Pilosa; family Megalonychidae; genus Choloepus; species Choloepus didactylus. Next base: position 213,070,173 of record NC_051308.1, on the reverse strand, counting down.
ATGGAGTGTTCTTTCTCCGTTCGTTATATCAATGACACCCACATACAAGGAGGGGGTGGGAAGAGTCAAGAAGGAGCCCCTGGAGTGGGAGGCAGATAGCAGGCCCACAGAAGATGCCGTGGGCACATAGAGGCTGAAGTGTGAAGTTTCCCCTGTTGTCCGTTGGTCCCAGAGGGGGCCAGAGGACCCTTGGATGGCCAGGCTATGGCAGAGGCCCCCAAGACACAGATCCCATCCCTTAAGCCTTTCCACCTCTGCAGCCACACTGCACAGCTGGGCAGAGGTCCACTTCTGCCCTGGGGAAGCTTGCTTCTCTCTGGCTGCCCCTTTCCCACTTGCCTGGTCAGATGGCCGGGGCCTGACGGAGCCGGGGCTGGAGGGAAACCAAAGATCAGGCCCTGACATTGACCCACCTCCACCTTCACCCCAGACCCCAGTGGTCACACACACAGGCACATGGACACACACAAATGCAGAGGCACAGGGACACACTCACAAGCACAGGCATACTTACATATGTACAAAAGCACAGAGGAACACATATACACACACACATAAACATACACACAAACAGATACACACAGATTTACATAAACATATGGAGAACACCCTCAGACACAAGGACACAACATGACCCAGAAACACGCAGATACACAAACACCCAGACACATTTACAAATTCAGATAACAGATATACGTATGTAGTCACAGATACACAGACACTCACAGACATATGCAAGTGCTCAGATATGCAGACACTCACTGACATGCAGGCACAGGCACAGGCAAAACAGATGCACAAACAGGAACACACATATGTAGACACACCCTGGCACACATACTTATGCAGACACACTGACCCACACACGGCTGCATCAGACATGCCCCTGAGCCCTGAGCTGAGCTGAGCTGTGGGATCAGAGAGAGTGAGCACCAGCAGGGCCCTCAGGTATTGTTCTGTAGTATGACCTTCTCATTTTATAATCAGGGAAATGACCATTTGAGAGGGGAGGTGGCTGACCCCAGTGCCGCCCATCCCCTAGAATGGGTTCTATGTTGAGCAGGCTCCTGGGAGCAGGGATGGATATCCTTCATATCAGGCTCTAGGAGAGGGATGAGCTTGGATAAGATCTGGGGGCAGGGCTAGATCTGGGGAAGGAGCAGGGTAGGTGGGAGCAGTAGAGCCGGTGTCCCCAAGGCAGGGTATGGGAAGCTGGGCAAGAGCTTGGCTTTCATCTTTCACCTGCTTGAATCTGGGAACAGAGAACAGGGGGTACAGAGGAATCCTTGGGGCAGTGGCCTTCCCAAGCTCTTGCCAGAACTGGGAACCCTCAGCCTAGTCCTGGTGGTGAGGCCACAATTGTATACATGTGTGCAAGTGTGCGAGTCTATGAGTGCTTGCATGCATATGTTTGTGCATAGGTATGTACACATGTTTATGTATTTAGATGTGTAGGTGGCATGTGCATATGTGCAGATGCATGTGTATATGTATGTAGGCACATGTACATATGTATATGTGTATGCTTGAGCGGTGTGTATATGTTACTATATAGTATGTGCGTGTAGATGTGTGCATAAGCATGCAAGCACACACATGGGTAGATGTGTCTATATGTTTGAATGCATGTGTCTATATGTTTGTGAATGTACATATGCACACAGGAATGCACACATGTAGATATCCTTATATGTGTGAATTCATGTGTTTGTATGTGCATATATGTAAGTAGGCATGTGTGCATGTACACATGCATTTATATGCATGGGTGGATGTGCTCATGAGAGTGTGCATGTGTATATACATGGGAATTCATGCTTATACATGTGCGTGCATAGGCACACAGATGCATGTCTGTATGCACACAGATACATGCATGTGCATATGCATGCAGATGTACATGTATGTATCCAGTCTGTGGATGTTTGTGGATGTGTGGATGTGCACACCACAAGGGTGCTGTATTCTGAGCTGTCACTGCCACCACCACCACTCTGTGCACCTCAGCCTGGGGCGGCTCCAGATGTTGTTCCAACATTCTTCATTCACTGCAGAAAATCAAACAAACAAATGAAAAATTAACGCTATTGTTAGCCAGGAACGCTCCAGAGCTGATGAAGCTGCTCTAGCCAGCCCAGCAGATGGTGGCTGCTCCAGGGCTCACCCTGGGCCTTGGCATTGGTGTAGATGGGACCATCAGAGGCTGGCGAGGTTGGATCCTGATGTGACTGCAAGAGGCTGTGGATCTGAGAGTTCCATCAGGTGTGTGGCCATAGGGCAGGTGAGCAGGGGAAAGCAGGAGGAAATGCACTTGCCTTAAGCTCCTCGCATATGGTAGGTGCTCACTAAATGCTGTGAAATGAACATTACATTAAAATCCTCACAACAGCCTTTGACAGACCTGGAAACTGAGGCTCAGAGAAGTTATTAGGTTGCCCAAGGCCATACAGCTTGCAAGATGAGGCACTGGGATTCGAACCCATCTCTGATGCTCTCTTAAACCCAGGGTCTTCCCACTGCACTTTAACGGCTTCTGAAATGTGACACACACTGGGGCGCGGCGGGGGGGGGGGGGGGGGGGAATGACGACGACAAAAGAGGGTTGTAAAATTTTCTCTACTTTTCCCATTGAGAGGTGAAATCTAATTCTTCTCCCAATAAAGTTCTGGGACTTCTAGGCTAAGCCATGAGAAGCCTTGGGGCTTCCACTTCCATAGGAACATTCTCTCTGGGAGCTCTGAACCACCATTCAAGGAATGTGACTACCTGATACCCTCCAACTGGGGAGGTCACGGGCAGGTCCTCTCAGCAAAAGTCCCCTCTGAGCCCAGTCTTCCACTCATCCCTGCTGAGGCCCCAAACCTGTGAGTGAAGCATCTTGGACCCTCCAGCCCAGCCCACCCTCCATCTGAATACCATCCTTCTGCTGATACCCCACAGAACCAAAGAATTACCCTGCCAGACCCAGCCCAGATTCCTGATCCATAAAATTGCAAGCCAGGATAAAATGATTGTTGCTTGAAGTCACTAAATTTGGGGGTATTTTGTTTTGCAGCAATAGAAAACTGGAATAGACACACACACGCACAATTCATGTTAGCACACACAGACACGCAACACAAACACACCTGCTTAGAGACACACACATGGAGCAAGAAATTCACACATGCAAACACACATTCACACGTGCCCGGGTCCCTTTCTGAGTCCAGTGCTTCCAGCATCCCCCATGGCAACGTCAAGCTCCTGTGTGTAATTAAGTTCCCTGTTTCCTGGCCGAGAAGCGCTTGCATCTAGGGAAATGACAATGGCTCCTCATTACCCGGCTGGCTTCATTGTTTGTGAGATTTTCTCATTTGAATTCTTCCCAAGAATCAGAGTGAGTAATTTTATATGGAAATACATAAAAAAGTGTGAGAGCAATAATTACCCGTGGTTGTGTGATAGTAAACAGCTCTGCTGAGTGGGTCCTCTCAGCCCTCAGCCATGCTGCTCCCAACCGGCAGACTGGGAGCTGGGATGGACTGGGCTGGTGGGTCAATGGCCAAGGGAGACAGCAGAATGTGGCAGAAGGCAGTAGAAGGCTTCTGGAGTGCCTTGGGTAGAGATCCACCTCCAGGAGCTGAGAAGGTTTATCCCAGCCCTGGGTTCCTTACAAGCCATCTCCAGATACTCCCTGAAACGAGCTAGCCTGGATGTGTGTGCATGGATGTGTAGGGGAGCAACCGGGTGAGGTGTGCCCTCCTCTGTGTGTGGCTGTGAGGCCCTGTGAGTGGCACTGTGTGCTTCATGTGTGGCTGCATGTGTGCTGGAGTGGTGCGTCTGATGGGAGAGTGTGAGCATGGTGGTGGCTGTGTGACTGCGTATAGCAGCGTTCACGTCTCTGGGTGTGTGAGTGTGTGGGCCTGGGGGATCATGTGGCTCCACGTGTCTGTGTGTGGCTGTGGACACCAAGGAGCCCCATGTGCCTGTGAAAGTGTGCAAGTGTGCATGGGTGTGCATGTCACCAGACACCTGTCTGGGACTGTCAGTGTGTGTTTCAGTGAGAAGCAAGAAGCCGCACTCCTGTCGTGGTCAGGTGGTGGTGGTAGAGGAACCACCTTGTCGTTAGAGATCATTCCTGATGTCAGGCGCGTGGGTGTTCCAGAACAGCCACTCCAAACAGCCTTTTGAGCAAAAGTGCTGTGGATACAGCGAAGACCCTGCGTTTGTGGAGCTGAGAGCTTTGCAGATCCTATTAATTAAATCATCATAATTTTTTTGTAGTTGCAACAAAGGCAGAAACCTTGGGGCTGTGTGAGAACAACCTGAGGGAGGACGGCATCTTTGGGAAGTGATGTTTGGGCTGAGGCCTAGGGGATGCGTGGGAACTCGCCAGGCTGGGGTGATGGGAGGAACTGTGTTGTAGGCACAGGATTTGATATGTGCAAAGACTCTGATGTGTAACAGAGCCAGTTGCTTGGAGAACCTGCAAGAAGGAAGAAGGGGCGGCAGAGAAGACTGGAAAGGTGGCAGGTACCATAACTTTGGAGCCTTCTGGGCCACAGTAAAGGCTTTGGACTTTATCCTACAAGCAACAAAAAGCCAAGGAAAGTTCTGAATGCTTGTGGTTGTTGAGATCTGATTGTCAGGCTGCAAAGAGTGGATGCAAAGAAACCAAAGGGGAAGTAAATGCAGTGGGCCAGGCAAGGGTGAAGTTGGCTTGGCCTGGGCCATGGGAAGTGGTGAAGATGGTGAGAAGCGAAGAGACGCAAGGAATATTTTGAGGTTAGAATCGACAAGCCTTGGTGGTGGATGGTGAATATGAGCAGGGGTGGGAAAGGAAGGTGTCCAGGATGACTCCCAGGTTTTTGGTTTAAGCTACAGGCTTGTTGGAAGCCCCAGGGAATAAGATGGTGAAGCAGAGGGAAGAGTCATGTGCTCTGGGGAATGGAAGGCTGTACATTCTAGTTTGGTTTATTTTGAGATGCCTGTGAGACCCAGAGGAGGAAATGTCCAGTAGGCAGTTGCAGAGAAAAGTCTGGAGTTGAGAAGGAAAGTTTAAGCCCAAGACAGGGAAAACCAGAACTGAGAGGGAAACCAGACTGATCAAGGAACTCTGGGGAGATGGCCATGGATTTCTTTGTCTTGACTGTGAAGTGCATCATTGAGGGACAGTTGAACGTAGTGTTTAAGACCCCAGACTCTGGAGCCAGCCAGACTGCTCGGTTCAAATCCCAGCTCTATCCCTTACAAGCTGTGTGAGTCTGGGCAAGTTACTGAACCTTTCTGTGACTTGGTTATTTCATCTGTCAAACAGCTGGCATAATAATGCTTACCTTGAGGGTGGTTAAGGGGATGAAATGAGTTAATATGTGCAATGGGTTAAGAACATAGTATGTGTTTGTAAGTTGGCTGTTACTACCTTTACCACCAGCAGGCCAGAGCCCGGGATATGGGGACCCTCGATTAGGAGCCTGTGAAGCTGAGCTGTGCTTTGGTGCGGGAAGGATGGGCCGTCTGCCTCCCTGGGAGTGGATGGGCTAGACTTGTCTCTGATTCTGGTGTCAGTAAGCAGTCAACGTCGGCATACCCAGGCCTTCCTTTGGGTGGTGCTCCTTGGGGTCCTTGTGAAATAGAGGGAGGCCTGGGGAGAGGTTGGAAGGCGAGGGAGAACCTCATGGGAAGACGGGGCAGCTTAGCCCAGCTGTTCTGGCTGCTGCTTCCGGAACCTCCTTCCAGACTGGAGGTTTGGGCGGCCTCTGTTAGGGAAACTGACCCCCTCACGGCCACCCTGCAGTGCCCTGGCCTCTCCTCAATCTTTCTCCTACAAAGAAGCCACAGAGATCTCTCCAAGTGTGGATCAGATCAGGTCGCTCTCCTCTGCTCCAGGGATAAACGTCACTATTCTTATTGCCTGCAAGGTCCTGCTCACCTGTGACCTCTGCTTACCTGCCTGAGGCTCAGCTTTGCTCTCTGCCCTCCAGCCATGTTGCTCTTCAGATGGTTCCCAGCTCCTTTTCTCCATATGCTCCTCTTCTTGGGAGAATTCTCCACCTCTCATGCAGAGCCTTTGAGCTCACACACCCCCATCACCTCCACAACCTGTCCTCCGTGATTTTGTCTCCATCCACACCAGGCTCTGGACTGGGCCCTGGGGACATGCAGGTAGATTAGACAGGGATGAGGCAGAGGGACATGGTGAGGGAAGGATGAACAAGGAGAGGTGCTGGGGGAGCAGGGCCAAGGACTGAGGGGCAAGCAAACATGTCTGATCCCCCAACACCACTTCCCCCAAGTCAATCTGATTTGCCCAGATCTCAGGATGCAGGGCCATATTTACTTGTGGGCTGGATCCCTGTGAGGGAGAGGCCATGCACATAGTGGGACTAAGAGCTGAGCCAAAGAGTGTCCATGTTAAAGGGTGGTTTTGTGGACCTCAACCCCCCACAAACCTATCAACACATGAAAACACATGAAGTAATTTTTGAATAAAACAGAACAATGTGCTTTTTATTCAAATGTGGCTTTAAGACAAGTTCCCCAGCTGCCTCTTCCAACTGGGTTGTCAACCCTAAGCCCATATAGAAATTCTGGAACCATGACCGGAAGCCACAGTCCTCTTAGGGTGGGGCCATTATTACCTTTTCAAACAATTCTTCTAGAGTCCTGATTGCTTTGGGCTTGGGCACTGTATTAGTCACCTCTTGCCACCTAAGAAATTACCCCCAAACTTGGTGGCTTTAAACAATGGACATGTATTATTGCTCAGTCTCTGTGGGTCAGGAATCCAGGAGTGGCTTAGCTGGGTGGTGCAGGGTCAAGTTCTCTCAAGCGACTGAGGTCAGGATGGCAACTGGGGCTGGAGAATGTGCTCCAAAGATTGCTGATAGTGTGCGTAAGTGCTTGGCATACTGTAAGTGTTCAATAAATAGTAACCCATAGTTCTAGTAGGGGGACCTATGTTCAGAAGTCTGGGGCCTCAAAGGGTCTGGTGTCCTGGGAGCATGGAGAGAAATTCCATTCTACAGGCTCGGTCACATTCGCAAGGGGTTAAGCTCTTTCCTTTCTATCATCCCAGCTCAGCCTAGTTCACCACACTCAGAAACTTGCCCAGCTGGGCTGAGCGGGCAGGCAGGCTGGGGGCGGGGATGTGTGTGTCTCCTTTGCTTGTTTCCGAAGGAGGCTCCTGGGCTCCTTGGGCTCATAGGCAACTGACTTTTTAACCAGCGGGAGATTCAGACCTGCAAGAATGACCCTTGTCTGGGGTGCCTTCCTACCAGCGTCCAGCCGCTAGCTCTGTGCATCTGATCTGCTGCCCACGGGTGATGTTTGCTGGCCATGAGTGACCAGCATTTCACAGACAGCCCTTTAGGTGCATGAGATGGATGCATGGCAGATGTTGTGGGCAGGGCCAGGAAACGGAGGGGAGGTAAGTAGTTAGAGGGGAAATAGCTTTGGTTTGCTGGGCAGGTTCTGTACTGACTCAGTATCACCCTCAGCCCCTGGGGAGGGTGTGTGTGTGTGTGTGTGTGTGTGTGTGTGTGTGTGTGTGTGTGTGTGTGTAACATGACCCCATGGCAGAGCGTGGGCCTTGGCTCAAGCTTCCTTGACTGTCAGTTCTGAGTCTCAGAGGGACCAAGCAGGCAGAGCTGGAGGTCTGTTCCCCAGGTTTAATGCTGCTCATGCAACTTTTCCCTCCTCATACTTCATCATTAAAATCATGTTCTCTGAGCCTTCCACAGCACTTCATTGCATTTCGTCTTCTTCCTGTGGGACAAAGCAGAAAGCTTGTTGGGAAAGAGGGCTAGAGACCTGAGTCAGGGTCCCAGCTCTGCTGCTTGCTCATTTGGTGACCTTAGGTACATCACCTCGCCTCTCTGTGCCTCAGTTACCCCAGCTGTCAATGGGGTTGATGGTCCCAGATGAGTTAATGGCTGTGAATAGCTTCGGCCAATATATGGGGGCAGGACATTAAGATGGGGGAGGGGTGTTCTGTTCTCATACTAATGTTTTTATCCTCTTTGGTGTGATGGGTTCTTTCTCTTCAAGGGCAGGGTCTGGAGCCTTTGGTGTCTGTCTGTCAACCCCTTGTTTGCTCAAGCCCAGGTAGGCACCGTCTTAGGGCATAGGCTGTAGTTAGAAGCTGCTAAGCTCAAACTGTTCAAAATGTGGTCCGTGGTCCTGTAGCATCAGCATCTCCTGGGAGAATGCAAATTCTCAGGCCCACCCAGACCTCCTGAATCAAACTTGGGAATGGGGCCAGCTGAAGTTTGGGAGCATGGCTCTAAGGCACCCCTCCCTTTGCATCTTGACCCCCTCCTGCCGTGCCCTCCTTCCCATCTGGACGCCCCTCAGAGGCCGGAAGCTGCCAGACTTATTCTGAGACCATCTCCCTGTTATCAAGAACCCTGGAGGGTGTGGGGGGGGGCGGTCTCTTCTCTCTGGCTCTAGCTCAAGATGGCCCTGAACCTCACCAGCAGAGTTGATGCCAGAGAATTTGAATAGCTCATTAGCTCTACTCAGGGCTTCAATCCCTTCTAATTAGTTTTGCAAAAAATACCCATTAAAAAAAAAACAACAACAAACCTCATTACAGATCAAACATGGGTTCTTGGTGAGTTTGTGGGTGTGAGTATATGAGTGTGTCTTTGTGCTTATGTGTGCATGTGTGTGAGAATGTGCCTGTGAGTGTGCAGGTGTGTGTAAATGGGTATGTTTGTGCTTGCAGGTTTCAGGGAAAATGAATGTGTGAGGGTATCAGTGAGTGTGAGAGAGCCCGTGTGTGAATATTGTGTTGGTGTGAGTCTGTGTTCACATGTGCATGTCCACTTCATCTTCCAGGGGGTCCCCACTAAGGAAGTCATTTCTCCCCTCTTACAAGTCGTCATTCCTAATGGAGCCAAATTGCAGGGAAACATCATCCTTGCTTTGTTTCTGTGTCCCAGTTACTTTGTTTCCCCAGTGCCTGTAGCTGAGCCCCAGCTTCCCCAGTGCCCCAGCTCTGGGTCCCAGGGGCAAGAACAGACTATTACAGACCTGCCCTGGCCAGCTAGCAGCCAGGGAGTCTGCAGTGCCCGTCCCTTCTGGGACCATCCTCTCGCTCCAGTCTGAGGATTTGAAGAGGCTGCTGGGTGTCCCCTTACATGCTGTGCCTTGGTACGGGAGCCTCAGCTCCTCCTCGTTCCGCCTGGGATCCCTCTGCTCCTTGGGGCTGCTCCAGGTGGCAGATCCTCAGCCCTTGCTCTCAAGGAGAATCAGCCAGCAACAGGGCTGCCTGGAGGACTGAGAGCAGCCCAGCTCTGGGGGGAGGGGGATGGAGATTGCCGAGATGCTCAGGCGTAGAGTCTGGGGCCACTCCCCTTCCCCCCTCACCCCTTCACTCCTCCCTCCCTGCATTCATTCCCTGCGGTGAGCAGCTCTGCTTAGAGCCAAGTAAATTTATGGCATAATCCCACATGGAAATGCATGGAAATGCTGCCAATTACCATCCAGCCAGGAGAGGAGGCTGGGTCTCTGGTACCTTCCATGGTCTGCTGTCTGTCTGTCTCTCATCCTTCCAGAAACCAAAGAACTAGGAGCCAGCCAGGATGGCCCCGATTGGCGGAGTGGGGCCATTTGTATAGAACTCTTTACTCGTTTCACCTGGCCTTGAAGGTTTGCTGCCAGGAATGTCTCCCTCGCATTAAACCTGAGCAAACCCGGGAATGCCATTCCCTGAGTCTCTGTAAAGCCTGACAGCGGATGCGATTTATCTAATAGGGATCAGTTCATCAAACTCGGGAGAACTGAGCCGCTGGAAAGGCAGAGAAATCGAATACGATTGTGTCTGTTTAAAATGCAAAGGCTCATCCAGGTTTTGGAAACACTAAAGAGTCTCAGTGAAGCCAGGAGGACTGTTTACCAGGCACTGAGACGGGAGTGGGGGGTTGGGGGGGGCGCATGGCGGGCTGGGGAAGTTCTTGCTCTGGGCAAGAACCTCCTTTATGACATCCTACTGTGCGCAGACCCAAGGCTGGCCTCCTGGGGTGGGGGCAATGGGAGACGCGGCCTCACCTTCAAAAGCTGCAGTCTAACTGGGGAAGGCAGACACAGAGACGGCAACATAATGGAGACTGTGTCCAGGCTTTAAAACAGAGGCTCAAAGCACTGATAAAAGAAGGAGGGTGGGAGAAAGTCATGGTGAATCGCTCAAATCCTGGGGTCAAATGGGCCCAGGGTCGAACCCTGGTTTCACCAGCTGTGTGTCCTTGAGTGAGTCTCTGAACCCACCTGAGCCTCAATTTCCTCACCTGTGGAATGGGTATAACAACTCCTACTTCTCAGGGAGTTGTGAGGATTGATGAGATACTGTAGACAAAAGGCTTGGCATATAGTAGGTGCTTAGTCGAGTTAGCATCCAATTGGGAGGATCTGGGAAGGTTCTGGAAGGAGGTATGGATGCCAGCTAGGCCTTGAAGGTTGGGGAAGACTTTAGCCAGGGGAAAAGGCAAGGGAATGCAGGATATTTATGAAGGGAGACAAAAGAGTTGGCTGACCGCTCAGCACTGTCCCCACAGCAGTTCTGCTAGAGGCAGAGCGGGAGGCCCCTGGGGCTGGGGGTCACGGTGGAGGGGGAGGGGGGGCTTATCTCAGTAGAGCAACTTCCCTTCCCTCCCCATCCACACCGCCAGTCCTCAGCCGCAGAGACATCACAGCCCCTGTCAAGCCAAGTCCGCCCTCGCTCCTTCTTGCTTCCCCTCCCCAATGAGCCTTTATCAGTCCTCCTAAGATGTGCTTAGCAGGGACCAATTTCCTGCCATCAGTCAGAAGTGGTGGCATTTGTAGTGCAGTGCTGAGGCCTGGGAGGGCCAAGGAGGGGATACGGTGTGCTTCCCTCTGGGACTGACTGCTCTGCCTTGTCCTACCCCTGGCTGCCCTCTGTCCCTCAAGTCTGGCTGCTCCTCCCTGGCTGGGGCTCCATTGCCAGTAGGACGGGAAATGGGAGTCTGTTTGCTGGCAGGGAGGGAGGAGCCAGGGCTGGGCTGGATGGAGGATGGAGGGGCTGAGCCAGGTGGTGAGGAGCCGTGTAGAGGTGGCCAGCAGGCAGAAGGGCACTGAGTTTTATGTAGGTAGGCTCTCTGCAGTAGCTCCACAAGCACTCTGGACTCAGTCAGCTTCATGACTCTGGGTGACTCAGAGCAGGACCCCAGCTGGGGACATGGGGGCTTGTGGCAGACTCAGCCTCAATGAGAAACAAAGGCTGCAGCTTATGAGGACAGGAGGGGGTGAGTGGGGGCTATGATTGAGGCTGCATCTCGGTCCAAGCTCTCCCCTGGCTCATGCATCCCAGGGATCTAGGCTGCCAGGGTCCTCTCTGGCCGTGCTGGCCTATTCTTGAGTTAGAGGTCTGGGCTGGCCTCAGGCCTGCAGTTGGCTGTGGCTGACAGCCTCCTCCAGGGAGCCTGCCTGGATGCATCTAGGCCACCAAGCTCTCCCTGTGGATCAGAAGTTATACCTGGGTCTGTAGAGCTTCTCTAAGTTCCTGTTTCCTTAGTTAGACGTGGCGTTAACAATTTATTGAGCACGTATTATATGCCAGGCCCTGGGCCAAGTGCTCTACAAATATTAACTAATTGATTCTTTATCAATCTGGAGAAACCAACATGATTAAAATTCCCCTGCCCTTCTTTTTTTTTTTTTTTTTTTATCTAAGAAAATGGTTTCAGAGAGGCAGGTCTCATTTCAAGATCTTATCTTAAATGTCACCTCCTAGAGAATCCTTTCTGGACCATCTATTTCTATTATTCTCCTCCCCACCCTGACCCTTGTTCTTCTCCATCTTATCACTTTGTTTTATTTTTCTCCATGGCACCTCTAGCACTCTAAAATTATTTTTTTATTAGTGTCCTTGTTTATTGTCTGTCTCCCCCACTAAAGTGTTAGCTCCAAGAGAGCGAAGACCTTGTCCGTCTTGTTTCCCTATGTGTCACCAAGCCCAGAACAGCACCTACGACCGTGCCTAGAACAATAAATCCCTGTTGAATGGATGAAAGGATGGATGAATGAATGAGCCACGTGGCTAATAGTGGCAGAGCAAGGATTCTCACCAGGCTGTCTGGTTCAAAAAACACCACACGCTTGTGGCCACTGCACCAATGCCATCTGTCACTGTCAAAGGTAAAGCAGCATAGAGAAGGAGGGGCTGTTGCATGTAGTGGAAGCCTTGGGTCTGGGGTGTCCTGGCAGATCCTTCTCAGCCCAACTGCAGCTCTGGAATGAGATTTAAATCAGAGATGCTCAAATTCAGACCCCGGCACCTCTTTCGGTGAATATAGAGGGACAGACACTAGTTTTGAGTAGCCAGGGCACTGGCAGGTGGCAGGCAGGTGCTGGGGTCCCGGCAGCCCTGTCTTTGCATTTTTGGATTCAGCAACTCACCTCTCCCCTCCTCCAGGCTGGGAGAGTCAGACATGGATGGATCTGCTATCTAAACCCAGCATGGCTTGGGTGGGTGGGGGGTTGCAGGGCTGAGTGCTGCTCCTTGAGCTCAAACATTTATTAGGATTTGGGGGGGTGGGGGTTGTGAATTCTACTTGTCTGGGAATGATGGGGATGGGGAGAAGGGCTTTCTGGAGATGAGTGGCAGGTGAGATAAGCCTGATGTGTGACTTTCTGACGCTTGGTTGGTTTGAAAATAAGTCCTGGGCCCAGATATGGGATTGACAAGGGGATCAGAGAGAACCGTTTGCTTTCTGCCTTCTGACTTTGAAAAGAGCCGAGGAGACAGAAGACTGGGTGCCAGCATTGGGGGGTGGGGGTGGGGGAGGGGTGGTTGTGCCTCCGGTCACCTTGGCTGGGTTGCTGGGGCAGGATGTGCTCCCCAGGCTCGTGCTTTTTGGAATCAGCCTCAAAATTTCTAAGCTTCTGGGCTCGCTTTGTTCTCATCCTCGGAAGAAGTCTGAGTGCCTCATCTCATGGACAAAGGGCCCCCAAATTGCGAGTGTGGGGCTGAGGTCTTCTGCGTGTCCCTCCATCCCTCCAGACCCACTCTCCACCCTCTCCACACTCCCCCATGCTGCGGGCTGATGAGCACAGATGCTGCCGGCTGCTTGGTCCGTCCAGCGGGAAGTGTTGGCAGGAAGGAGAGTGGGGTCGTGGCTTCCATCTCTCCCTTCCTCCTCCCGTGCCTTCCCTGCTATGTGGTTTGGAGTGGGTTAGGACGCACTTCTGAAGCCACATCTGTCATGCAGCCCTCTTCCTACAGCTGCAGTCTCCAGGTTCCCTTCCCTCACTCTCTCAGGCCTGGGGCACTAACAGCTCCCCATTTTCACAGGCCCAGGGGTCCTACCCCAATTCTTATTGGTTCCCCTACATGCCGCTTGTGCCTCTCTATGTATTCCCTGTATTAGTTTCTATTTAATATGAATGTGCCATCTCTTTCTGCTGGGACCCTTACTGATACACCAGCCTTGACTGAAAAATGATGCTCCCACGGAATTTCCCCAAAGTGGCCATAAGCACAGGGACAATAGAAAGGGCTTTGTCACCTGGGCTCCAAAGGCTGCTTTCCCGAGTATGCAAGTTGACCCAACCTTGGCGCCCCGGGAGAGCCTCAAGATTGGGGGTCATGGGAGGTGTGTGGCTGAGCTCTCTCTGACTTTTCCCTTCTCCCTCCTCAGAGTCTCATTTTTCTCATCTGTGAATGGGGGCACTATTCATCGTGGTGACCACCAGGGCCAGGGACTATGTTAAGTGCTGTAGATGCAGGTGAGCATTAGTTTTCCCACAATCCCTGTGAGAAGGCTCCTTCTAGCCTCCCTATTTGACAGATGAGGAAACGGGTGCTCAGAGAGGTCACACAGTCTGAACGTGTTAGAGTGGAATTCAAACCAGGTCTCTCTGTGCTCTTAGTCCCTCTGTCTTCTCTGCCCAGCTTCATGGGGAGTTTGAGACAAAGGTGGTTTTCATGATACCTGCTGCTCAACATGGGGGCAGGCCTCATAGTGGGGATGGCCTTTTCCCTTACCCTTCCACGTTACTCCAAAGAGAACGAGGGGGAAATAGCTTTTGGAGAACCCACAGGTCCCCAGCCTCCCCATTTTTATCACCTGGGCTGAAGCACTACTTTTCCTTGTTTTGTTCTATGAGAGATTGTTTGGACTCATGGCTCCAATGATCTCCCTCTATCCACGTTGGTATCCTGTAAGTTTGCAGACCTCTCCAACTATGACTGTGGGCTGGGTCATGTGACTTGCTTTGGGCAATCGGATAGTAGCAAATTTGATACAAGCAATAGTTTGGAAAAGTGTTCTCTTGGACCCCTGCCACTGCCATGAGAGCAATCTAGAGCTAGCCTGCTGGAAGATGAGAGATCCCATGGAGCAGAGCTTAGTCAACTCAGTCAAGGCCTTTCGAGACCAGCCAGTACCCAGCTGATCTGCCAAAGATGCGTTAGCGAGGTGAGATCAGCCAGCCTGCCCTAGGTGAGCAGAACCAGTCAGTTATAAACTTATGAGAAAGAATAAAGGGTAAATGGCTAATTTTTTAAGTCATTAACTTCAGGGATAGTTTGTTATGCAGCAGTAGCTGACTAATACATGTACTGGCCATTGTTCCTCCTCTGGGAAGCTGTTTCTGATGATCTATTCTTGGCTCTGATCAGTTATGGCTTAAGGATTTTAGCAAACAAAGAACAGTGGGTTTCCCTTTCCCATGAGTCAGGCTGGTTTCAACATACTAGCACTTGAGGAATCTGTAGATCCCACACTGCCACAGACAGGGGCCTATATCTTGGGAAAGGGGGCTCTGACAACAGGAGAGAGGGATGCTGCCCTATGGGATGTTTGGAAGAAGAGCTGTTGACACTGTGAAAAAGAGCCCTTTTAGCCACAGTGAGACGGTGGCTGAAGGAGTGATCAGATCAGAGGCAGAGGGGTGGCTGGCAACAGCTGTTCTGGTGGGGAAATGTGGTCAGGAGGAGGGTGTGGGAACTCCCAAGCCAGGAGACCCATGATGGTGATTGTCCGGCGCCGCCCCGCTCGACCCCTGTTCCCCGGCCGGCGAGGGGAGAAACAAGGGATGAGAGAGAGAGAGAGATGCAGACCACGCAAACTGACCTGGCTGGAAGTCACGACTCGAGCCACACGGCGGTTGCGAGAGCAAGTCTTTTACTGAAGCTAGATAAGCATTCTCTGTTACAGGTTTCCACGCGGGGCAGAGTGCCTCGCGGGAGAGCAGCCTCGATGTGGCCGTCAGGTACGGCTCCTAGTGGGCTGTCTCTCCGAGGTTCGCTTGGGCAAACTCTTAAGTACTCTACTCATAACCAATGATCTAGCGCCGTGCATATGCACTCAATTGGCAGATAGGAATAGTGAGTGTGCACGTCATAAGCGGAAGCAGGATATGGGCGCCATCTTGGCTCATTCGATGGGCGGGGGGACTTTGGAGCAGGTTTACAGCGCATGC
This sequence comes from Choloepus didactylus, assembly GCF_015220235.1. Lineage (NCBI taxonomy): Eukaryota > Metazoa > Chordata > Mammalia > Pilosa > Megalonychidae > Choloepus > Choloepus didactylus. The sequence goes on along the minus strand of NC_051308.1, from coordinate 213,054,747 downwards.
GCTATGCCCGTCCCGGGAGACGGCTCTCCACATCTCCCCCTTTATTATTTATATCGACCCAGTGTCCCCAGTGATGAGTGTGCTCCCGTGAACCCAGATGGCTCACAATTTGTTCCGGTGCTTTGGGGAGTCTGGACTAGGTCTCAGCCATTTAGCGGCGGAGCCTCTAGCACCGACCAGAATGCTCACCTCATATGGAGACAGGAGAGTCCGTGAGCTGGAAACAACATGACTCTCCCTGCAGTGCTTTGCTTTGCAACTGGGGGACAAAGGCGGGGGCAGGGATAGCATTAACCAGAGTCGGAGGTGTCACTAGGCGTCCCTATGCATTGGCTAGAGTCAAGTCTGGCCACAACTATGACTCTGCCTTAGGGATCTACCTGAGACAAAAATTATGACTGCTGGCGTCGCCCGTTATACCCGGGACACAGCTGCGCGCTTAGCTACAAACCTCGCTCCCGAGTGCCCCGCCCGAGGCGGCCAGGATGGGGTATGGCCATCAGAATGGTCGCTGTTGGGGGTATCAAAGGTGGAGGACATAGCCATCATAATGGTAACACGGTACTGCCGCGCTTAAAACAGGCGTTCTGGCAAAGATTTAACAATGACTAATCCCACCAATAGTCCCACCATCAAGAGAATCCAATTAGTCAAATTGGGCCAAGAGAACCAAGAGGTGACTTGGTCTCACAGATTTTTTACAGTCTCGCCCAGTGTGGAAAGGTCGAAACTAACAGGCTTCAATTTCCTAATGTTCTCAAGTCCCTGAAGGTCGGATTTCACTTGGCCGGAGAGATTGGTGAAGTTGGGGAGATAAGTGTCCTTGAGCCACTCGGCGACATCTTGCTGCTCCTCTGTCAAGTTCACCCTAACCGGGGTGACACAAAGCCTCCCGAATAACCATCGGGTATCACACGTCTGCTGGAGAACTCTCCAGAGTCCATCTATTTCTAGTCCAAGTTCATCTATCTCCGCTAGGAGTTTCTGAATGGCCTGGAAATTTAAGTTCAGCATCTGATTGTGGCGGCGTAGCACGTCTCGGGTAAGGTATGCCTCTTGGACGCCTAGACTTAGAGAAGGGGATATTGTTAAGTGAAACAACTTGAGAAACAGGGCCAACCCAGTCGGTTGCCTTGACGGGGAGCCAGACATAACTTGGGCGATACACTAGGATAGCGGGGCGGCGAGGCATCCGGGTCTTTGGAACGGTTGCAGACTGTAGGAGCAAACCCCGGAAGGAAAAGGCACCTTTGAGTCTCATTTTTACTCAAGATCCCTTCACAAGACTGGCGGCTCTTCCCTGTAACGTTAAGAAATTCAAGCAAGACTCCCTTACTTAACTCGCCATTACCAGTTTCACAAGTAGCATTCGCCGCAACTGTGGTGTTGACAACCTTGACAGAGAGGTTAGCAAAAGAGAGGATCAGTGTGTCATTGGTGAGGGGGAAGGACTCGTTGAAGCTTGTGGAGGAAATATTTCTGTCAGAAGGCAGGTGGTGGAGACCTAGAGACAGGGTACGAGTGAAAAACACAGGAGAGGCGGGAGACCCAGCAGAGAATGGGGCCAGGGTCGGGGGATGATGCCACAGGCCCCAAAGACCACTCTCCTGCGCTACCACAGTTCCACTAAAAAAAGAAAAAGGCAGATTAGAAGGATTGCTATAGGAGAGCAAAGAACAGAGTTACCGATCCTCTTTTTGGGCAACCGCGGGGTGGTCAGTCCTACTATTATCGTCTTGTCGGTCGTCGCCATCATCAGCAGGGTCGGAGGCTTGGTCTAATGGTTCAGGTTGTATATTCGTTGGCGTTTCTGACAGCTGTTCCTTGGCTTCTTCAGGTGATGTCACGGTTCTCACCAGTCTTTCCGGAACCCACACTGGTTGACGTCCTGGTTCCTGGGGAAAAACACAAACAGAGCCTCTGGCCCAGCTGAGCACCGGGTCAGGGCCTTTCCACTGCCCCGACAGGACATCCTTCCAACGGACTAGACCTCTATGCTGAGGACTCGGGGTGGTGTGTTGCAGGGCAGGTGTCACTCCCTGTGAATTTTCATTTAAAAAATTGTATGTAAATAAGGCTATAGACAATTGAGCCTTTGGGGATAGGCCGTGACCTATCCCCTCTTTCTGTTTTTTGAGCAAGTCTTTCAGAGACCTGTGTGCTCTTTCAATGATACCTTGTCCTTGAGGGTTGTAAGGGATTCCATGCTTCAATTGTACTCCCATATTATCACAAAATTTTTGGAAAGTTTTACTGGTATAAGCAGGTCCGTTATCTGTCTTTAACATTTTTGGCTTGCCCCACGCTGCCCAAGCGGCAAGGCAGTGTGCAATGACTTGGTGGACTTTTTCTCCTGTCTCAGCAGAGGCAAATAATATTTGAGAACATGTGTCTACTGACACATGCAGGTATTTGATTTTTCCGTACTCTGAATGATGAGTGACATCCATTTGCCAAATGTCTCCTGGGACGAGACCTCTAGGGTTAACTCCCACAGATGGGATATACTGTTGAGTAACACAATTTCCACAAGCTCGGACTATGTCTCTAGCGGCCGCTCACGGTATACTAAACCGCTTAGCCAGGGTACCTGCATTGATATGAAATTTGGCGTGGAACTCTCGGGCTTGCTGATATGGTGTCAGCACGGGGAAGACGTGTGGCTGTCGAGTGGCCACATCTACTATGTGATTTCCTTGGGCCACGGGACCAGGTAGGCCTGTATGGGCCCTAATGTGAGTTGTGTAAAAGGGATGTTGCCTAGTACGAATCGTCTTTTGCAGCTCGAGAAAGAATGTGCTTACAGTGGAGGAGCATTTTATAATGCCCACAGTTTCTAGGATTTGTAGAGAATTTACGACATAAAGGGAATCAGAGACAATATTCAGGGGGCCAGGAAACTCTCTCAGGACTGTAATAGTAACCTGCAATTCAACCCACTGCGGTTTTTGTGGTTGAAAAAAACACTGTTTTGGGAGTGTCCCCTTCCACACAATACGCCCCTGTACCGGAGCTGGAGCCATCCGTGTACACGGTGAGGGCGTTCGCTAGTGGCCTAGACGAAGTCACTTTGGGAAAGATTACCGGATGTTTGGTGACAAACTGTAAGAGGGGGTCTTTGGGATATTGGTTATTAATACATCCCGAAAAGGTGCATCGGAGAACAGCCCATTGATCTATGCATCCGGTAAGCACCTCAATTTGTGGGAGAGAGTAGGGTACTCTAAGGTTTTTTGGTGGTTGGCCAAGGTGTTGGATGGCCTTCTTGATGGCCTCCAGGGCCAGATCTGCAACTGCGGTAGGGTAATGCTCTAAGATCTTTTTTGGAGAAACTCCGGGGTGGATCCAGAGTAATGGCCCCTGTTGCCACAGCACCGCCGTGGGCTGTGACACCGTCGGCAGCAGGCAAGCTTCGAAAGGCTTATCAGGGTTTATTCTTTTTAACGTGGCACTACTGAGTGCCTGTTCTACTTGGCATAGTGCTTGTCTCGCTTCAGGGGTGAAGGACCGGGGCGAAGCTAAGTCCGGATCCCCTTTAAGCAAGTCAAACAAGGGTCTTAATTCGGCATTGGGTAACTTCAGATATGGGCGAACCCAATTTATGTCTCCCATGAGTTTTTGTAAGTCATTGAGGGTGTTCAGTTTATCTAACCTGAGAGACACCTTTTGGGGGGAGACTTGAGTAGACGTAAGTTTTGCTCCCAGGAAGGTGACAATCTCGGTCATCTGGATCTTCTCTGGGGCTATTTCAAGATTGACCTCTCTAAGTGTAAGAACCAAATGTGATAGTGCAGCGTTAAGGAGATCTGGGCTTTCATGAGTCAGCAAGATATCATCCATGTAATGAAGGATCCTTACTTTGGGGAATTGCTGCCGGGTATCGGCCAACTGTGCAGCGACATACAACTGACACATGGTAGGGCTGTTGGTCATGCCCTGGGGCAGGACCGTCCACTCAAAGCGGTGACAGGGCTCCTCTTGGTTTAGAGAGGGCACAGTAAAAGCAAATTTTTGGGTATCCTCTGTGTGAAGTGGGATAGAAAAGAAACAGTCTTTGATATCTAGGATGATAACAGGCCAACGCTCTGGCAGGGCCGAAAGGAGGGGCAACCCCATCTGAACGGGCCCTAAAGGCTCCATGCAATTATTGATGGCTCTTAAATCGTGCAGCAACCTCCATTTGCCTGATTTTTTCTTTATGACAAAAATAGGGGTGTTCCAAGGTGATGTGGAGGGAATGAGGTGGCCCTCTCTTAGCTGATCTGACACCAGAGTGTGTAATGCGGAGAGCTTTTCCCGTGATAAGGGCCACTGAGGCACCCAAACCGGAGATCTGGTTTTCCATTTTAGCTTTATGGGTGTGGGTGGGAACATTCCCTCAGTGGCCCCCAGGAAAAACCCAGGCCTTGCTTGACAATGTTGGAGGTAGCTTGTATGGGCTCTACACGTCCCTGTAACGAGGCTCCTAAGCCTTTGCCGGGGACATATCCCATTCCTTTTAACAATCGCTTAGAGGTTGGGGAGCAACCACTGGTCAAGGTAACGTCCATCTGGGTAAGAATGTCTCTTCCCCACAGGGAAACAGGCAGGGCTAATACATATGGCTGAAAACTACCTTGGTGTCCTTCTTCGTCTGCCCAATGAAGGGCAGCGGCACTCAGCATGGGTGCCGAAACCTGGCCTATTCCTCTGATGGTATCTTCCGCCTTGCACGTCGGCCAGGTGGAGGGCCAGTCCTGCTGTCTTATAATTGACCGATCGGCCCCGGTATCTAGCAGGCCTAGGAAAGATCTGCCTTGTACCTTGATAGTCAGCATGGGTCGAGACTCCAGAGACATATGGAGGCCCTCAAAAACTTCTCCTGAAGACCCAAATCCCTTATCTCCTCTCTGTCTGGGTCTACTCGGAAAGAGTGTATGTAAGCTGGGTAAGAGCAAGAGCTGTGCCAGCTTGTCACCTTTTGCAATGACCAGCGTACCTTGCTGAGATTGTACCATAATCTGGACGTAACCTGTGAAATCTGAATCCACAACACCTGGTATGACATTTAGTCCTTTCAGGGCTGTGGATGCTCTCCCTATTATGAGCCCAACAGTCTTTGTTGGCAAGGGCCCTTTAAAGGAGGTCCTTACCAACTGGACACCCATGGAGGGGGTCAGTACGAGTCTGGAGGTGGCACAGAGGTCCAGTCCCGCTGACCCAGGTGATGCGCGGATTTGGGCGGGCGTCGTGTCGCCGGATGGCATGCAGGGGGGCCCACCGAAAGGGTGGACCCCCCTTGCCCGTTTTTTGGGTCCTGTTCAGGACGGCCAGAAAGGCGCACACCTTGCGCATCAAAGGCTGACCTACAGTCTTCTGCGCGATGAGGTCCCTTGTGGCAACGGCCACATAGCCTGGTTGCTGCATATGGTCTACCAAACTGTGGAGTGGCAGGTGGTTGACCTTTATTGGGACAGTTCCTCTTAATATGTCCCAGCTGGCCACAATGATAACATCCTCTGGGCTTCATTTCTAGTTCTTTAGATTTCTTTGCAGACACTTGTAAGGAGTTGGCTAGCATGGCAGCTAGACCTGCATTAGTTAACGGGCTGCCAGTATCTCTACAGAGCCTGACCCACTCTGTCAAATTTTTTGCTCTGTTTTGTGCCAGGATAACTTTGCACTCCTTGTTGCACTGCTCAAAAATCATTTGCTTAACCACAGTCTCTGCTACTCCTGGATCTGAGAAGATTCTCTCAGCTGCGGTTTGCATCCTGGCTACAAAATCCGCAAATGGTTCTGTGGGGCCTTGGTGTATATTGCTGAGTGAGGCCTGAGCCTCTCCCTTTCCTGTTAGCTTTTTCCAGGCACCCACAAAACAGCGGAAGATCTGGGCGTAGACCTCTTGTGGGAAACCCGTTTGGTTCTGGGCATGGGCGCCTCTCCCCAACAGCATGTCAGCATTCCACCCGCCACGTCTCCCCGCCGCATTCCTTGCGGCCTGCTCTTCAGCTAACTCCTCAAACCATGCTTTCCAATCTATGAATCGGCCTGACGGCAAGCAAGCACGGGCTAGCTGAAAAATATCTGCGGGTGTATGATTTAGAGCAGAGAGGTTCTCGATCATGTTCAAGGTATAAGGGGCATTGGGGCCATACTGATGGACGGCCTGCCTCAATTCCCTCAATAGTTTGTAATCATATGATTCGTGCTGATTGCCACCTTGGGGATTGATAATAACCGGGTACATTTCTGAGACTGGCTGCGGCTCAAGTGGCTGGTAGCCACCCAGCATGCCAAAAGGTCTAAATGTTGTGAAAGGGTTCCATCTCCAGAAATGTCTCCCACCACTACCTAATGGCAAAGGGTCCTGAGGGCCTGTGTACTCGGGCGGGGGGTACGGCAAAGGTTGCCCCTCCCCTGACCGGCCCATCGGGGTTTCCGGGTCTGGCAGCAAAGGATAATTACATTTACTGGGCATGGCCACTAGAGGGAGCTCTCGGCGAGGTCCTTTGGTGGGACCGCCCAAGGCGTCAGTTGGGAGCTGGGGTGTCCCTGGGGGTGCAGCGGTAGACATTGGCGGGGCGGAAGGCCGCACGGGTGTGGCGGGAGGCTCCTCCCACTCAATTAGCGGGGATGCTTCCGCCTCCTCGTCGGTATCGCTATCTGACTCTGAGTCAGAGTCACTGGACTCCGGCGGTTTGCCCTTATAGGAGCCGTCCGCTGACGAAACTGACTGGGTTTCTTGGAGCGCGCACCGTGCTTCTTGCAAGGCAGAGGACGGGCTTAGGCCGGCAGCCGATTCTAGTTCAAGGACCGCACGGACGGTCTCCCATATGGGTACTAGAATTGGGTCCATACACACGCCCGTCTGGCGCGCTCGGTCTATGTCGCGACCGAGCTTCATCCAAGAGGGTAGGCTAAGGCTGCCGGTGCAGGCAAACCAAGGGGCAAAAGTATCAACATCATCAAGAAAACGCTGAAGGGAGCTTTTCCTGACCGAGATACCCCGTTGTTTCAAAAGGTTCTTTAAGGGAGCTAAGAGAGATGAACTTCCGGACTGCCCCATGATTGCAGTCGGCACTATACTTCAGTCACTCGGAGAGCTCTTCCGAGTCCCCCGGGGTCACCTGAAAACCCACGGGCCCTAACTATCATGTAATAAGACGCACTCACCTTCTCGCGTTGATCAGGCGCGGGAAGTCCGCCGTAAGCTCGATGCGCAGCGCTGCTCTCCTCACAGAGGGACCGTCGAGAGCGAGGCAGGAGGAGGAGCGTTCCCCGTACGGGCCACCACTTGTCCGGCGCCGCCCCGCTCGACCCCTGTTCCCCGGCCGGCGAGGGGAGAAACAAGGGATGAGAGAGAGAGAGAGATGCAGACCACGCAAACTGACCTGGCTGGAAGTCACGACTCGAGCCACACGGCGGTTGCGAGAGCAAGTCTTTTACTGAAGCTAGATAAGCATTCTCTGTTACAGGTTTCCACGCGGGGCAGAGTGCCTCGCGGGAGAGCAGCCTCGATGTGGCCGTCAGGTACGGCTCCTAGTGGGCTGTCTCCCCGAGGTTCGCTTGGGCAAACTCTTAAGTACTCTACTCATAACCAATGATCTAGCGCCGCGCATATGCACTCAATTGGCAGATAGGAATAGTGAGTGTGCACGTCATAAGCGGAAGCAGGATATGGGCGCCATCTTGGCTCATTCGATGGGCGGGGGGACTTTGGAGCAGGTTTACAGCGCATGCGCTATGCCCGTCCCGGGAGACGGCTCTCCACAGGTGATGAGATGGACCTGGGAGCTCTGGGCCTTGAGATCACATGGTGGGGAGGGGGATTGACCCTAGAGTGGTAGGGATCATCCTCAGGTTACTTTGTGTGTAGGGGTTTGTGTGTGACTGCGAGAATGTGCTTGTGGGTGTGCATGAGAACCTACCATGTACCATCTGGAGGTCAGGCCTGGGCCTGGGGCACTCATGGCTTGGCCCCAGATGCTTTTTGACTAGATGTCATCTCTGGTTTTGGGGTCCTTGGGTCCTGGGTAGGGCTCCTTCTTGCCCAGGACACCTTCTCCAGTCCAACGCTTCTCTGAAGACCAGAAGGTGACCCCAGGGCAACACCACCAGACACCTGGCTTAGGCTCTCTTAGGCAAGCTCAGGCTCTCTGTAGAGGGGCAGGCAGGAGGCTGCCTAGAAGGGAGGACCTGTGACCGTGGTACGAGGGCAAGGAACATGGGCCCAGGAGGACTGTGTTGAGAGTGTGGCAAGCATGTCTGATAATATGTGCTGGGACCAGAGTAAAAAAGGTGACATGAAGTCTTCTTTGGGCTGGGGGTGGCTCTAGGTGGAAGATTTGGAGGTCCCGTGGATTTACCTCTTTGAAGCCTCTCTTTCTCCACCATTGCGAGGACACATCTGGGTTTTTGGGTGTGGGTTGGTGAGGATGGAGAGAGAAGGGTATCGACATGTATCCAGTGCATGGACGGTGTTCTCCTGGAACCCTCATCTCTAGGCTTCCCAGCACCTCCCTGAGGGTCTCTTCTGGTTTCCCAAGTCTCTGGACTAGCTATGAATGGGGTTGTCTTTCTGGCTGCCCCTGAGAGGAGCAAAAGGTACCACCAAAGACATGGAGCTTAAAGCAATATGGCCCAGGGACTTCCCACTCCCCAACCCGATTGAGGCCCCAGGGTTATTTCCTTTCTCCCCAAACAGATCTTTTTCAGCACTGGGTCTTGCAGGTGGGAACCCAGAACTATTCATTTCCCTGCTTGGGGAAGAGCCCAGCCCTATCCCATTGTCCCACAGGGAGACTTTGGGGACAAGCTATAGGCAGATCATAGCCCTTGGAAACCACTGGACTAGGGACTTCTAGAAGGCAGGGACTGTGTCTGATCCATCCCTGTATCCTATGCCCAGTGCAGGATGGATACAGGCATTTTACTGCCATCACATGGAGAGGCTCAGCTGACTCAGAAAACAACTCCCTATCCAGTTTCTCTCCTCGCTCCCCCCACCTCACCCTTGTCTGGCCATTGCTATTCTCGCAGCTCCTAGCAGCCGGCTTTTTTCTCCAGGACAAAGCGCTGGAGCCTCCCACCCCCAGTCCCTCCCTCTAGGCCTGGCTCCCTTCTTTATAAGAATCCTCTTCAGCCTTGCCACAGCCCCTGCCCATCTTGGGACCCTTCCGTGCTGCCAAGTCACCACTCAGTGCCGAGGACGGCTGGCACAGGGTCCTCTGCCCCAGGTCATTCATTGTCTTTCCAAGGCCATCACTGGCAGCTCAACTTTATTACAGTTCCTTCTGCCCCGGCATCTGACAGACAGAGGGGTCACTTTCATTTTAAAAATTTAAATTCAATTTAATTTTTGAATAGGTAATAAATTCTCACGGTTCAAGGGTACCTAACAGTGGAGAGTTTCCCTCCCTCCCAGCTTCCCGGCTCTCTCCACGGAGACACAGTGTTACCATTTCTTGTGTACCCTTCTAGAGATGGTCGAGGCATATGAAGGCAAATTTCCTCTTCTTGTGTTCATAAATGTTACCATATAATACACAGGATTCTGTGCCTTGTTTTCTCACTTAATATATCGTGGAGATAACCCTTGAGCAATGCAGAAAGAGCCTCCCCATTCTTTTCTTTTTTCTTTGAGTTGTAATTCACATATCATAAAATCCATCCTTTTAAAGAATATATATTTTTTTAATATTCAGACTTGTGCAGCCAGCACACGGTTTAACTCCAGAAGATTTTCATTGTCTCAAAAAGAAACCTCAAGCCTGTTAGCAGTCACTGCCTGTTTCCTCCTCCCTCCAGTGCCTGGAAACTGCTAATCTATTTTCTGTTTCTAGGGGATTTGCCTATTCTGAACATTTCATATAAATGGAGTCATACAATATCTGGTCTTTAGTGTCTGCCTTCTTTCACTCAGTGAAATGTTTTCAGGTTCATCCATGCTGAAGCATGAATCAGGACTTCATGACTTCATATTGCTGTATAGTGCTCCACTGTATGGATATACCACATTTTGTTTATTCATTCATCAGGTGATGGACATTTGAGTTTTCTCCACTTTTTGGCTATTATGAATAATGCTGCTGTGTACAAGCTTTTGTATTAACCTATGTTTTCAATTCTCTTGTGGATATACCTAGGAGTGGAATTTCTGGATAATTCCTCATTTGTTTTAATGGCTACCTAGTATCTCATGATAAGGATAAACCACAATTTATTTAAGCAATCACCTATTTATGGGCATTTAATCACCCCTCCTTTTTTTTTTTTTCTTTTTTAAAACAATGATTCAAGGAGTATTTTGTATATTCATTATTTCACAATGTCCATGTGTATCCTTTTGTATAATTCCTAGAAATGTAACTTCTGTGCCAAAGGGTGTATACCTATGTAATTTTGATAGCTGTTGCCAGATTGCCTAGACACTCCCGTCCCCATACCAGGGGCAATGTTGTTGAGATGCCAGTTTCCTCTCACCCTTACCAACAGTGCATTGACAAGCTTTTTGATCTTTGCCAATCTGATAGGTAAAATGGTCTATCAGGCAATTTCATTTCACATTTAAAAAAAATTGTGGATGAGGTTTAGTGTCTTTTCAAATGTTTAAGAACTATCTCTATTTCTTTTTCTGTGGATTATTTTCACATCTTTTGCCTGTTTTTCCATTGGGTCATCTCTTTCTTATTGATTTCTAAGTGCTCTTTATATCAGCAGGAACCTAATTCTTTGTCTGTGATAAGTGCCAGACATTTCTCCTAGTTTGTAATTTGTCTTTTGACTTTGCTAATGCTGATTTTTGCTATTAAGAAGTTTTCTATTTTTATACAGCCACATTTATCTGTTTTTTTCCTTTTGGCTTTTAGGTTTCCTATCAAAGGCCTTTTCTGCATCAAGATTATTAGAAAAGAATTCTGCCATAGTTTATTTTAGGCCACTTATTATTTCACTTAAACATATTTTAATCCTTAGTACATCTGGAATTTATTTTGGCCTAAGGTGTGAGATATGGATCTAATTTTAATTTTTTCTCAATGGCTCCCTGTTGTTCCAGTAACATTATTGAATGGTTTATCTTCACCATGACTTTGAATCTCACCTTTATCACAGATCAAATGCTCACAGTTTTGGGGATTTATTTCTGTACTTTTTATTCTGTTCCATTGATGTGTTTGTCTACTCATGAGCTATTACTACATTGTTCTAATTATTGTAGTTCTACCATATGTTTAAAAGTTGATATGGCTAACATCTCTTCATTACTCTTTTCAGAATTTTCCTGGCTATTTTTGCATGCTCATTTTTCTGTATGAACTTCATAGTCACCACATCTCATTAAAAATTCCAGTTGGTATTTTTTATTTGAACATGTAGATGTTATGAGAAAACTGATACAGCTTCATGAGGTTAGTTCTTCCTATCTAAGAATATAGTATACCTTTCTCTTTCTTCAAGGTTTCTTTTGGGTCCCTTGGTAGTATTTTAAGGTTTTCTTTATATGTATTTTACACATTCCTAGGCATATTATCTTTTTTATTGCACTTTTTAATGTTATCTGTTCTTCTATTATATGATGCAACTTCTTGCTGTTTTTAAATATGAAGGCCATTGATTTCTGCATGTTAATTTTGTAGCTGGCCACATTATTGAGTTTGCTCTTTGTTGCTAATAGTGTCTCATTTGATTCTCTTTGGTGTACCAGGTACAAAGTCATATCTTCTGCAAATCATGATAACTTTACCTTCCTCTTTCGATTTTCACATGGTTAAGTGATTTTTCTTATTTAGTTGCATTAGCTGCTACCTATAGAACAAAGTTAGATAATATTGAAATGATTGGATGGTCTGGTCTTGTTACTGAGCTTAATGGGAATGCTATTAATATTTCCTCATTTGGGATTAGGATGGATATATTTTATCCTGTTAAGAAGTAGTTGTTGTATTTCACAATGAATTTTTAAAAATTAAGAATGATTGTTGATTTATGCAGATAATTTATGATTTGATCCTTTAATGTTGTAAATTATATAGATTTCCTGACACCGAACCCCCTAGCATTTCTTAAACCCCATTTGATCATGATATATTGTTCCTTTACTGTGCTGCCAGATTCTGTTTGCTACCATTTTATTTTAAATTGCGCAGTGAAATTCGTAAGTGAGATCGATCTGTCGTTTTTTGGCTATTCTGGTTGGGTATTGGTGTTTATGTTGTGCTCACGTCATAAAAATAATGTAGAAACTTTTCTTCTTTTTCTGTGCTGTGGGACAGTTTAAATAGTGCTGGACAGATCCATTTCTTAAAGATTTGCTAGAATTCCAGGGGTCCAAGCTCTGCCTGTTCCTCTGCCTGGGAGAGGGTCTTGGTGACTCTACAGTTGGGCCAGCAGAGCAGTTTTGGTGATGCTGAATGCAGACTCCCAGGTCCCATCACCCTGGGTATCCTGCAAGCAACCCGAAAGAAAGATCACAGCAGAGCTGGGTGGGCAGAAAGGGCTGGATTTGTGAAAGAGCATTTCCTGGGGCTGGGCTGCATGTGCGGTGGGCTGCTGAGGGTGGGCTCCAGGCATCCTTTCCCCTTCTTCCTCTTAGAGCCTGCCAGAGAGGCATTTCAGATGTTGGTGTGTGTGCACATGTGTATGTGTGTGTGTGTGTCTGCCCCCAACCCACCCTTCACGACAGTAGCCTGCCATTCAATGCCTTTGGGTCTCCAGGTGGCTGTGGGGCAGTAGCACTTTGTGTCCAGTGACTGGCAGCAGGTGGGCAGCCTCCAATCATTTCTGCATCTCTGCCAAGGACGCGTCTTGCCGACCCTCCATAAACACTACTTTTATAAACTGCAAATTCTTCTCCCCACCTCCACCCTCATCCTCCCTCCTGCTCCCACCCCTTCAGGCCTGCTGGCACAGTTTAATTTCCAGCCCTGGTATTTCTTCCCAGTCCATGACAACCTCAGGTGGAAGCAATTTCACCGTCTTGTAACTCACCGGGTCATTATAATTAGTATCTGGGCACCCGGGGCGAGGGTGGAAGGAAGAGAAGAAAGAGTTGATCCAGCCAGGCGGAGAGCAGCCTCTGGGGGCTGGGGGTGGGGGCACCCCTTCCTCCTGCTTCAGGCTGTAACGCAGATTTTCTCAGGGCTCTGATTCCACCGGGACCCCCTCCTCTCTGAGTCGGGTGGGAGGCGGGTGAAGAATCAGGGGCCGCTAAGCCTGGCCCTGGGCTTACAAAGAGCAGGGGTCTCTGACCTGAGTGAGGGGCCTCAGAGCCCAGGTCCGAGGTCAGGGTGGGGTGAGGGGCCATGGGGGGAGAAGAGGAGGCACAGAACCTTCTGCCTCCCCCTACCCTAAGGGACCCGCTTCCCAGCAGGCTGCCCTCCCTGCCTCTGGGTCCCTGCAGCCTTGGAGCTAGCGCCCATCAGAGCTGGTGAGGCAGGCGGTGAGGTGACCTGGGTCCAGGCCAAACCACAGCCCAGTGTGTGTGTGCCTCCAAGAGAAGCAGCCAGGGCCGGGGAACAGGAAATACCCAGGGAGCGAACTTTCTCATCGTGTTGATGAAGGACTTTTGGCTGCAAGCAACAGAAAAAGAGTTAGGCAAGAAAGGGAGTTGATGGTCCGGATGTTGGGACCTCTCAAACTTAAGAGGAGGCGAACTGCCCGCTTTGGGAAGGGTCAGGATCTAGGGCCCCAGAGCCCCTAGAAGCAGGAAGGTAGGGGTCTTCTCTCCAGGGAGCCATTGCTAATGCCACTCAGTTCCCACAACTCCCAGTCTCTGGGCTTCCAAGTTAATAATTCAACTCCTCATACAGTTTCGTTCATTTATTCGTTCGTTTCAACAAATATTTACCGAGCACGTAGGGTGTGGCAGGCAGAATTCCAGGCATTGGGGATACAGCAGTGATCAAATGGGACAAAACTACCTCTCTTGCAGCTGACATTGTGGTGGGGGCAGAATCTGATCGGCTCAGTTGGGTGGGGTGTCCACTTCCAGGCCCACCAGCTGTAGCCAGGGGGTGGGGTCACGAGGGACAGAGAGGGGAGGGGTGTGTGAGCTATGAGGCCGCCCCTAGACGGGTTCTATCCAATCACCAGCCATTGAAGGGACACAGCAGCTCTTGATTGACATTGCAGAAAGCAGCCAGCGGGCTTAAAAGACACAAGGCATCCTGGAGCTCATTCAGTCACCTGGGCAGCAAGTATATGCTGTGAGCAGACTGGGTGGTCTCAAGGAGTGTCTGTCCACCCCCCACCCCAGGCTCTCTGAACCCTCCACTTCCTTTCTTTGGATTCCTGCCTACTGGCTCGGGCTCATTCTCCTACACCCGCAGCTTTTTCTGTGCTCCGTACCTGACCGTCCACTAGGCCAGGGGCTGGGGGTGAGGGCACACCTCTGCCCTTTCTAACATCTGCCCCTGCCCAGACTGGAAGCATCTGTGGTCAGGGACCACGCCTGTTCCTTCTGGTGTCTGCTAAGGAGGGCTGGTGACACGATGGCTCCCCACACCCCATCGCTGAGCACCCCACACCCCCCATGGCCCAAGTGTGTCCTGTTCTTGTCCTCATCGCTGCCACCCCTCCCCATTCCTTTCTCTTAGAGAAAGTTCTCCCGATCCCCCCAAGCTCCTGGATTCTCCTGTCGGTGGCTGAGCCCTGGCGGGGAGACCTTGCTTAGCCATGCCAGGTCTCAGCAGAAACGAGTCGGGGAGGCGTCTGAGGACTCCCCAGGAAATTCCCAAATCCATCGCTAGGGGCTCCTCACTTTAGAGCCAATCCTAAGGTCCTGGGCAGCCACCCCAGGGCTGGTCTTGTAAGAGGACCGCTTGCAATAATACCATTATTCTCCTTAGCCGGGGGGCAGGCTGAGCCCTCAGTGAAGCGGGCCTGCCATTAGAACCCTGCAGAAACAAAGTAATAGCCTGCACGGAAAGCCATTTGTAATGTTACTATAATTCCCATGATTCATTAAACAGGAATGGAAAATGATAACATTTCCCCTGGAAAAAAACTCCTCCTGGAGTCACATGCTGAGTTCACTTGGCTCTACTATTTTATTGACTAAGCATCTTGTTGTGCTGATGTGAAGAGCATACAGTCCCAGTGCCATTTAGTTTTACATCAGCTGAAATGGAAGCTGGGGAGGTGGGGGTGGGGGGCAGGGTCCTGCTGTGGTGGGGGCCTGACCTTGGATGTGGAGCTGCTGCCCCCACTTGGGTGGCCCAGTCCGGCCTCCCCTGCAGGCCTGGGTCCTCCTGGGGTTGAGGTGCACTTGGCCAATGTTTGGTTGCATGTTCCCTCTTCTGGGAGGGGAGCGGGCTGGAAGGGCTTGGGTTTGCCTGGTGTCACTCAGCCCTGTGGGGTGCCCATCAGGAGACACTTTCCCAGCCCTCCTGACACCTATGACTTGCTGTACCCGTCTGCTTGCCCCTCTCCTCCTTTTCCTTTTTATAGTCTCAGCCCACTCACTGCTCAACCCCCAATAAGGAATCTGGGTCTTGTCCTTGACTCCTTCCTTCCACCACTTGCCAGTCAGCCCCCGGGCCCTGTGGGAGTGTCCGGCAGAGAGGCCGCTGGCCTCTACCTCCCTTCCGGCCCCTCCTCTCCCTCCATGGGCCTCCCCATCTCCTGCCCCACCCAGCCATGCCGTGCCCAGCTACCCAACTGGCGTCCCTGTCTCTAACCTCCCCCTCCCCTGTGAAGCCTCTAAGTTGTGGCCAGAGTGATTTTTCTAGATAGCGAGTCTGTCTGTGTTTGCTCTGTTGCTTAGGTCCTTAGTGGGCTCCCCTTCACCGAGTGGGATGAATCTAAATGCCATTGGATGGCCCTCAGGGCCCTTCCCAAGCTGGCCTCAGGCCCCCTTTCCAGCTCCACCTCCAGCCACTCCCCACCCTGACCCACCATGCATTCCAGGCTTTGGGCAACCCTCAAGATCACGTGGGGTCCCAGGCTGCTCCATGCATGCTTGTGCTTTTTATAGTCTGGTGAAGGGAAACAAATTAAAATAAACAAATAAATAACAAGAATGAATTAATTGTTTAAAACTAAACAAACAATTTAGAATTACAAAATTAAATATACGGGATGTTCCCTCAGCCGGCAATGCTCTCGCTTGTTTGCATTGCATTCCTTGGCTTTAGCTTCAAAATATAGCAAGATTCTGACCATTTCCCACTGCCCACCTCCGCCTGGTCTGGGCCATGGCTTCTTGCCTGGATTATTGCCGTAGCCTCGTCCTGGGCCTCCCTCCCTCTCCTTCCTCTCTCCCTGTTCCCATCCTGTTATCCGTAGTCTGAGCAGGTTGTTCCTTGGCTGAGAAAACCCTTCACCGACTTCTCTTTCATGAGAGAGAAAGCCATAGCCCTCACCACAGCCACGAAGACCTTACCTAATGGGGCACCCCAAGACCTCTCTGACTTTATTTTCCTGGCTCCCCCTATACTTACTCTTCTTTTGCCTTGCTGGCCTCCTCGCTGTTTCTTGACCAAGCCGGGTACACGCTTCTGCTCCAGGGCCTTTGCCTTTGTTGTTCCTTCTCTCCTGAATGTTCTGTCCTACCCTCCCCTCCTCCCACCTGCTGCCCCAGTTATCTGCAACACCACCTTTCCAATGAGGCCTTCCCTGATCGTCTTATTTAAAGTTGAAAATTACCCCTTTCTTTGGCACTTTCTAGTTCCTTCTTCCTACTTTATTCTCCATAGCATGCATCCCCATCCACATCCCATATATTTAATTTTGTAATTCTGAATTGTTTGTTTAGTTTAAAACAGTTTAATTAATTCTTCTTATTTATTTGTTTATTTTAATTTGTTTCCTTTCACCAGACTATAAGCTCCATGAGGATGGCAGGGATTTTTTTTTTGGTCTCTTTTTTTTTTTTTTTTTTTTTTTAATCATCATTTTATTGAGATATATTCACATACCACGCAGTCATACAAAACAAATTGTACTTTCGATTGTTTACAGTACCATTACATAGTTGTACATTCATCACCTAAATCAATCCCTGACACCTTCATTAGCACACACACAAAAATAACAAGAATAATAATTAGAGTGAAAAAGAGCAATTGAAGTAAAAAAGAACACTGGGTACCTTTGTCTGTTTGTTTCCTTCCCCTATTTTTCTACACATCCATCCATAAACTAGACAAAGTGGAGTGTGGTCCTTATGGCTTTCCCAATCCCATTGTCACCCCTCATAAGCTACATTTTTATACAACTGTCTTCGAGATTCATGGGTTCTGGGTTGTAGTTTGATAGTTTCAGGTATCCACCAACAGCTACCCCAATTCTTTAGAACCTAAAAAGGGTTGTCTAAAGTGTGCGTAAGAGTGCCCACCAGAGTGATCTCTCGGTTCGTTTTGGAATCTCTCTGCCATTGAAGCTTATTTCATTTCCTTTCACATCCCCCTTTTGGTCAAGAAGATGTTCTCCGTCCCATGATGCCGGGTCTACATTCCTCCCCGGGAGTCATATTCCACGTTGCCAGGGAGATTCACTCCCCTGGGTGTCTGATCCCACGTAGGGGGGAGGGCAGTGATTTCACCTTTCAAGTTGGCTTAGCCAGAGAGAGAGGGCCACATCTGAGCAACAAAGAGGCATTCAGGAGGAGACTCTTAGGCACAAATATAGGGAGGCCTAGCCTCTCCTTTGCAGCAACCGTCTTCCCAAGGGTAAAACTTATGGTAGAGGGCTCAACCCATAAAACCACCAGTCCCCTATGTCTGTGGTCATGTTAGCAACCATGGAGGTGGGGTAGGCGAATACCCCTGCATTCTCCACAGGCTCCTCAAGGGGGCACTACATCTTTTTTTTTTTCCTTGTTTTTCTTTTTTTTTTTTTAATCATCATTTTATTGAGATATATTCACATACCACGCAGTCATACAAAACTAATCGTACTTTCGATTGTTTACAGTACCATTACATAGTTGTACATTCATCACCTAAATCAATCCCTGACACCTTCATTAGCACACACACAAAAATAACAAGAATAATAATTAGAGTGAAAAAGAGCAATTGAAGTAAAAAAGAACACTGGGTACCTTTGTCTGTTTGTTTCCTTCCCCTATTTTTCTACTCATCCATCCATAAACTAGACAAAGTGGAGTGTGGTCCTTATGGCTTTCCCAATCCCATTGTCACCCCTCATAAGCTACATTTTTATACAACTGTCTTCGAGATTCATGGGTTCTGGGTTGTAGTTTGATAGTTTCAGGTATCCACCAACAGCTACCCCAATTCTTTAGAACCTAAAAAGGGTTGTCTAAAGTGTGCGTAAGAGTGCCCACCAGAGTGACCTCTCAGCTCTTCCGGGTATATACCGAGAAGTGCAATCGCTGGATCGAATGGTAGCTCTATATCTAGTTTTCTAAGGAACTGCCAGACTGACTTCCAGAGTGGCTGAACCATTATACAGTCCCACCAACAATGAATAAGAGTTCCAATTTCTCCACATCCCCTCCAGCATTTGTAGTTTCCTGTTTGTTTAATGGCAGCCATTCTAACCGGTGTTAGATGGTATCTCATTGTGGTCTTAATTTGCATCTCTCTAATAGCTAGTGAAGCTGAACATTTTTTCATGTGTTTTCTTGGCCATTTGTATTTCCTCTTCAGAGAACTGTCTTTTCATATCTTTTGCCCATTTATAATTGGGCTGTCTGTACTATTGTCATTGAGTTGTAGGATTTCTTTGTATATGCAAGATATCAGTCTTTTGTCAGATACATGGTTTCCAAAAATTTTTTCCCATTGAGTTGGCTGCCTCTTTACCTTTTTGAGAAATTCCTTTGAGGTGCAGAAACTTCTAAGCTTGAGGAGTTCCCATTTATCTATTTTCTCTTTTGTTGCTTGTGCTTTGGGTGTAAAGTCTAGGAAGTGGCCTCCTAATACAAGGTCTTGAAGATGTTTTCCTACATTATCTTCTAGGAGTTTTATGGTACTTTCTTTTATATTGAGATCTTTGGTCCATTTTGAGTTAATTTTTGTGTAGGGGGTGAGGTAGGGGTCCTCTTTCATTCTTTTGGATATGGATATCCAACTCTCCCAGCCCCATTTGTTGAAAAGACCATTATGGCTCAGTTCAGTGACTTTGGGGGCCTTATCAAAGATCAGTCGGCCATAGATCTGAGGGTCTATCTCTGAATTCTCAATTCGATTCCATTGATCTATATGTCTATCTTTGTGCCAATACCATGCTGTTTTGGCAACTGTGGCTTTATAATAAGCTTCAAAGTCAGGGAGTGTAAGTCCTCCCACTTTGTTTTTCTTTTTTAGAGTGTCTTTAGCAATTCGAGGCATCTTCCCTTTCCAAATAAATTTGGTAACTAGCTTTTCCAAGTCTGCAAAGTAGGTTGTTGGAATTTTGATTGGGATTGCATTGAATCTGTAGATGAGTTTGGGTAGAATTGACATCTTAATGACATTTAGCCTTCCTATCCATGAACATGGAATATTTTTCCATCTTTTAAGGTCCCCTTCTATTTCTTTTAGTAGAGTTATGTAGTTTTCTTTGTATAGGTCTTTTACATCTTTGGTTAAGTTTATTCTTAGGTACTTGATTTTTTTCGTTGCTATTGAAAATGGTATCTTTTTCTTGAGTGTCTCTTCAGTTTGTTCATTTCTAGCATATAGAAACATTACTGACTTATGTGCATTAATCTTGTATCCCGCTACTTTGCTAAATTTGTTTATTAGCTCTAGTAGCTGTATTGTTGATTTCTCAGGGTTTTCTAGATATAAGATCATATCATCTGCAAACAATGACAGTTTTACTTCTTCTTTTCCAATTTGGATGCCTTTTATTTCTTTGTCTTGCCGGATTGCCCTGGCTAGCACTTCCAGCACAATGTTGAATAACAGTGGTGACAGCGGGCATCCTTGTCTTGTTCCTGATCTTAGAGGGAAGGCTTTCAGTCTCTCACCATTGAGTACTATGCTGGCTGTGGGTTTTTCATATATGCTCTTTATCATGTTGAGGAAGTTTCCTTCAATTCCTACCTTTTGAAGTGTTTTTATCAAAAAGGGATGTTAGATTTTGTCAAATGCTTTTTCAGCATCTATTGAGATGATCAATTGATTTTTCCCTTTCGAGTTTTTAATGTGTTGTAATACATTGATTGATTTTCTTATGTTGAACCATCCTTGCATGCCTGGAATGAACCCCACTTGATCATGGTGTATGATTTTTTTAATGTGTCTTTGGATTCGATTTGCAAGTATTTGTTGAGGATTTTTGCATCTATATTCATTAGGGAGATTGGCCGGTAGTTTTCCTTTTTTGTAGCATCTTTGCCTGGTTTTGGTATTAGATTGATGTTAGCTTCATAAAATTAGTTAGGTAGTGTTCCATTTTTTTCAATGTTTTGAAAGTTTGAGTAAGATTGGTGTCAGTTCTTTCTGGAAAGTTTGGTAGAATTCCCCTGTGAAGCCATCTGGCCCTGGGCATTTATTTGTGGGAAGATTTTTGATGACTGATTGGATCTCTTTGCTTGTGATGGGTTGGTTGAGGTCTTCTATTTCTTCTCTGGTCAGTCTAGGTTGTTCATATGTTTCCAGGAAATTGTCCATTTCTTCTACATTATCCAGTTTGTTGCCATACAGTTGTTCATAGTATCCTCTTATAATTTTTTAAATTTCTTCAGGATCTGCAGTTATGTCACCTTTTTCATTCATTATTTTGTTTATATGGGTCTTCTCTCTTTTTGATTTTGTCAGTCTAGCTAGGGGCTTGTCAATCTTGTTGATCTTCTCAAAGAACCAACTTTTGGTGATATTTATCCTCTCTATTGTTTTTTTGTTCTCTATGTCATTTATTTCTGCTTTAATCCTTGTTATTTCTTTTCTTCTACTTGGTTTAGGATTGGTTTGCTGTTCATTTTCTAGCTTCTTCAGTTGATCCATTAGTTCTTTGATTTTGGCTCTTTCTTCCTTTTTAATATATGCGTTTAGTGCTATAAATTTCCCCCTTAGCACTGCTTTTGCTGCATCCCATAGGTTTTGGTATGTTGTGTTCTCATTTTCATTCGTCTCTATATATTTAGCAATTTCTCTTGCTATTTCTTCTTTAACCCACTGATTGTTTAGGAGTGTGTTGTTTAACCTCCAGGTATTTGTGAATTTTCTAAGTCTCTGGTGGTTATTGACTTCTAATTGTATTCCATTGTGATCAGAGAATGTGCTTTGAATAATTTCAATCTTTTTAAATTTATTGAGGCTTGTTTTATGTCCCAGCATATGATCTATTCTGGAGAAAGTTCCATGAGCACTAGAAAAGTATGTGTATCCTGGTGATTTGGGATGTAATGTCCTGTAGATGTCTGTTAAATCTAATTCATTTATCAGATTGTTTAGGTTTTCAATTTCCTTATTGGTCTTCTGTCTGGTTGATCTATCTATAGGAGAGAGTGATGTGTTGAAGTCTCCCACAATTATTGTGGAAACATCAATTGCTTCCTTTAGTTTTGCCAGTGTTTCTCTCATGTATTTTGTGGCACCTTGATTGGGTGCATAGACATTTACGATTGTTATTTCTTCTTGCTGAATTGCCCCTTTTATTAGTATGTAGTGGCCTTCTTTGTCTCTCAAAACATCCCTGCATTTGAAGTCTATTTTATCTGAGATTAATATTGCTACACTTGCTTTCTTTTGGCTGTAGCTTGCATGAAATATTTTTTTCCATCCTTTCACTTTCAGTTTCTTTGTGTCCCTGTGTCTAAGATGAGTCTCTTGTATGCAACATATTGATGGTTCATTTTTTTTGATCCATTCTGCGAATCTATATCTTTTAATTGGGGAGTTTAATCCATTTACATTCAACGTTAAAACCGTGAAGGCATTTCTTGAATCGGCCATCTTATCCTTTGGTTTATGTTTGCCATATTTTTCCCTCTCTCTATTAATATCCTTTATTGTACCCATACCAAATCTCTTTAGTACTGAACCTTTCTCCAAGTCTCTCTGTCCTGTCTTTGTTTCTCTGTCTGTAGGGCTCCCTTTAGTATCTCCAGCAGGGCAGGTCTCTTGTTAGCAAATTCTCTCAGCATTTGTTTGTCTGTGAAAAATTTAAGCTCTCCCTCAAATTTGAAGGAGAGCTTTGCTGGATAAAGTATTCTTGGCTGGAAATTTTTCTCACTCAGAATTTTAAATATATCGTGCCACTGCCTTCTTGCCTCCATGGTGGCTGCTGAGTAGTCACTACTTAGTCTTATGCTGTTTCCTTTGTATGTGGTGAATTGCTTTTCTCTTGCTGCTTTCAGAACTTGCTCCTTCTCTTCTGTGTTTGTCAGTGTGATCAGTATATGTCTCGGAGTGGGTTTATTTGGATTTATTCTATTTGGAGTTCGCTGAGCATTTATGATTTGTGTATTTATGTTGTTTAGAAGATTTGGGAAGTTTTCCCCAACAATTTCTTTGAATACTCTTCCCAGACCTTTACCCTTTTCTTCCCCTTCTGGGACACCAATGAGTCTTATATTTGGACGTTTCATATTATCTATCATATCCCTGAGGTCCATTTCGATTTTTTCAATTTTTTTCCCCATTCTTTCTTTTATGCTTTCATTTTCCATTCTGTCATCTTCCAGGTCACTGATTCGTTGTTCAACTTCCTCTAGTCTTGTACTATGAGTGTCCAGAATCTTTTTAATTTGGTCAACAGTTTCTTTAATTTCCATAAGATCATCCATTTTTTTATTTAGTCTTGCAATGTCTTCTTTATGCTCTTCTAGAGTCTTCTTGATTTCCTTTATATCCCGTACTATGGTCTCATTGTTCATCTTTAGTTCTTTGAGTAGCTGCTCTAGGTGCTGTGTCTCTTCTGGTCTTTTGATTTGGGTGCTTGGGCTTGGGTTATCCATATCGTCTGGTTTTTTCATATGCTTTATAATTTTCTGTTGTTTTTGGCCTCGTGGCATTTTCTGAACTTGATAGGGTTCTTTTAGGGTTTGTAGACCAATTGAAGTCCTTATCTCTAATTTATCAGATCTACAGCTTCGTGGAGTACACTTTCTCTAACTAACCAGCAGGTGGCGTCCACGAGCCACCTGTTCTCCACAAGCCAGTTCTTCCCTGCTTAGCCTTTTTGGTGAGTGGGGGAGTGAGTCTTGTGGGGCCCAATTGGTGTACCAAGCTTGCGTGTGTAGTTGGTGTTGCCTGCCCTGTATGTGGGGCGTGTTTCTGGGCAGTCGGGGAGGGGGGGTGGCCCTAACAATCAAATCTCCCTGATGATCCTAGAGTTTTAAAGCTGCTGCAATAGTCTAATCCTTCAGTTCAGTCCTGCCACAGTTTGTCTCTGCCACTGACCCACAAGTCCTTGGTATTGGCGTATGGCTCCTGAGACTTGCAAGTGGGCCCCTCTTCCAGGCTGTGCACCCCGGGTCCTCTGTTGAGGGATGACTGTGCTATGTCACAGGTGAGTGCCGTCCCCCCAGGGCAGTTCTGGGCTGCTGGGCTGTGTAGGGAGGCTCCCAGTCTGCTCAAATGATGGCTGAATGGGGCTTTGTTAATTCACACTGCTCCACCTTCCCAACTCTGGGACAATCAGCTGAGGTTGCAGGGAAGGCTAATGTCCACGCCCAGTTTTGTGGTGTGTGCCTGTTATTTGAAGCACTTCCGTCACACTGGGTTGTCTGGGGCAGCACTGGGCTATGGGGCTGGCGATGGGCAGGAGTGTTTCCTGTCCACCAGGATGGTGGCTGTGAGCGGACACCCCCCTTTTCTTGGGAAGTTGTGGTGTTTAGTGAATTTTATCAGCCACTGGATTATTGCCTTTTGTCTCAGAGCTCTCTTAGTTCTGCTCTTGACTTGACGTGCCCAAATTGCAATTCTTTGAAGCTTTCTGTATTGGGCTTCTTAGAGTAATTGTTTTAGAAAAAGGAAAAAGGATTTAAAAAAAAAAAAAAAAAAAAAGGGCCCTCCTCAGAGATCTAATGGGTTATTGAAATGCTAATAGACAAAGAAACCAGGGCCATTAAGGAAAGGTCCACAGGGCAGAGAGATCAGCTTTTCTTCGGGATTTGCATATGCACCTCAAGGCCTGAGCTCCACCCTTCCCCTTTCTGTGTTCACCAGAACTCCAAAAATCCTCTGCTTTTATTTTGGAGTTTTTCGTGTTATTTTTTTTTTCTATGCCTGTCTCCTCTCTGCTGGGCTGGCAGCTCTCAGATTCTCTGTTGTCTGGTCTCAGTCTATCTATGGTTGGAGTATGGATCAGTAGAATGAGTTTCCGATAAGGGCTACCACTGCAGTTCTCTCTTCTCCTTCCCGGAGCTGGCAGCCCCTCCTCCCACGGGACTGAGCCTGGCAGGGAGGGGCGCGGGTCCCCTGGCCGCAAAAACTTACAGATTTCGCTGATCTCAGCAGTTCGACATTTTCATGAGTGTTGTATGAAGTATGCCCAAAGTCAGATTGCTCTGTGGTGTCCAGTCCACGCAGTTCCTGGCTTTCTACCTACTTTCCTGGAGGAGTAACTAAAACTTACAGCTCACCAGTCTGCCATCTTGCCCCGCCTCCCCCCTGGTCTCTTTTGTTTATTTCTGCATCACCCCAACTGCTGGCATGCAGTAGACATACAAAATATCTGCTGAATTAATATGTGACACTGAATTCCTCCTCACTCAGCTCTCTGGACCCCCTCCCTACCTATCTAGGCTGAAGGAATCACCCACCCCTGAGAGTTCCCATGGCACGTCGCTCAAGTCTCTGTTGAAGCAACGTTTATCAAGTTTTTTTGTGGTTTTGCTCCCCTGCCAACAGAGAACTCTGAGAGGACAGGCTTGTGTCTCATTTATCTCTGGGGCCGCAGTCCCCAGGCAAGGGGCTTGGCGTGGAACAGCTTCTCAGTATATTCTGGGGGAATGTATTCTTCTTTCCCTTTGTCCCCTCTTGCTAATCCTGCCAGACAGCAGGGCCAGGACCAACCCCATGAAGAAACGCTGGCCTGTAGGGGAGGAGACTTTCTGAGGGTCAGTGGCAGGGGCAGGTCTGGGCCCGGCCACAGATGGGGGCAGAGGACACACAGGCCTTCAGCACCCAGCCACGTTCTGGCAGGCGGACCTGCGAGGGCCCCCGCACCGGGGCAGAAATGTTCCCAACAATTTCCTGACTCAGAAACCGCTTTGCAGCTCGCTCACAACCCTCTCTGCCGAGTTATCTTCCCACAAAATGGAACTTATCCGAAGCTTGTGAGGGATGCGTCTGGCCTGGGGTCAGCACTTCATACCCACTCTGATGAGAGCTGGGGCTGCTCTCCTGGCATGGGGAACAGGGGCTCAGCAGACGGACCCTGGGCCTTGAGCACCGAGGGAGCATCCCGTCTTCTGTTCTCAAACCCCCTCACCCCCACACCCTTTGTGCTCTGTCTCAGCATTGCCCAGGGTCCTGCATCCTGACCCCCTCCCCACCACGAGCCCTGGGAACGGGCACAGGACCTGGTCCTCTCCAGCAGAACCAGGCTTTATAATTATTTGTTCTATCATACACTTATATTTTACATTCTTTTCTGTGTATATGTTTTATTACTTCACAACATATATTAATTTTTTAAAAAAAGATTAATTGAGATGAAGCATATAGAAATCCCCTGCATGGGGCTTGGTAAACAGTAACTGATCATTTTTTTTTTTTAAAAGAAGCATAAAGAATCTACTTGAGGTTTGATGGCACAGAGTAGATGAGAATTCCTTCCAGCTGGGAGAATCCTTGCAGACTTCATGGAGGAGGTGACATTGGAACTGGACTCTGAAGGAGAAACTAGATTTCCCCAGGGGAAGGCAGGAGGAGGGTGCTGCAGGCAGAGGGGCTGTGGGGGCACAGACCCAGGTCCAGGCATCTGGGAGGAGTTGGCAGGCACCAAGATTTCTAAGCATTTGGATGTGGATGCTTATAGATGGGACACGAGCTCTCAGTAGTTTGCTGCAGTTGCCACCACTCCTTACAGTCATACACCTGCCCTGCTGCACTCATTACCTTCTAGCCTGGCCCCTGTCACCCTGCTGGAGTCAGGGAAAGAGAAGTGTGCTTAAGGTTTCTCAAGGCTCCTGCACAGCCAGATAGAGGCCTGGGAGGAAAGATTCTGGGACTTGAGACTGCAGAGGTCAGCAGGGGAAGGTCAAGCTGGGCCTTGTTTGTTGGGCTGAAGAGCTTGGGCTCCCACCTCAAGACATTAGGGAGCCAGTGAACGCTGTAAGCAGGGAAAATTCAAGTTTAATTGGGTGTTCTGTATTTTATCTGGCAAAGCCTACTATAGTCCATATCTCATGGTTTTCCTTGTGTGATGGTAATTTGAGCCTGTGTCTCTCTCCTCTCCTTCTGGGAAGCTGTTTCTGGGCAGGTCTTTGCCTTATTTATGTCTGAGAGCCCTCCCCACCCCAGGCTGGGTTCAAGAGGTCCTCAGTAAATGCTGCTTTATGGATTGGATACAAAATGTTATCCTCAAGCAAGACTCTGGAGCAGTTTCTGTTGAATTTGACCCTGGTTCCTTCCGGAGCAGACTTCAGATGCTTAGAGAAAGAAGAGGAAAAGTGCTTGAGTCTTCCTCTCCTCCACCTTGACCCATTGCCCTCCAGCTCTGGCTGCCTGCTTCTGAGACTCGAGCCCACCGTGGGGGGACCAGTTGGGGCAGGAGAACCTAGGGTCCCTGAGCTGAACGTGACCCTTCCACTCTGGGAGTGTCGGGGGTCTGAGAGCTAAGGCCTGTTGTTTCCACTGTACAGATAGGTAAACTGAGTCTCAGCAAGGCTAAATGACTTGCCAGAGGTCACACAACTGCTTTGTTTATGTGCTTATTTATATTCTAAAGGGATTTTTACAGTGGGGTTTAGATCTAGGCCTTTCTGACTCCAGTTCTGTCCAGTCCCCTCCCCTGCTCTAGAACTGCACATCTCCAGCCTATAGGACAGTTCTTGGATTTCCTGGTAAGGGAGTTAAGTCTTGGGTGGACGATGGGAAAGAGGAAAGGGTAGACAATGGTGGTGGGGGGTCTAGGGATATTAGGTTGATCCCTTAGTCATAGACACTCCTGGGCAGGCATTTTAAGGGTTATCCTGTCCCTTTCCCTGCTTCATGGAAGATTGTGTCTGCCAGGGTAGGTAAGGGGTAGGTTGGTTAGGGGGTCGGCTCCCTTGCTGTTGATGTTTTAGGGCAGACCCCAGGCTCAGGTTGTCATTGCTTCATTCCCATTTCACCTCATTAGCCCAGAAAGCAAGTCATTCATCAACTGCCACTTAGTGTAGAACTGGGCCAGTTGTAACCAGGTGCTTGTAGTTTGCCTTTCCAGTTCTGCTGCAGCTGGGGGGCTTTCCGGAGCTCATGTCTGCTGCCCAGGACAGGCTTGTGGCTCCAGCTGTCCATGAGCCCCAGCTCCAATGTCAGCCTCAATGTTAGCTCCACCTCCAGCCCCAATCTCAAACTCAGCCCAGTCTAAGCTACTTCCCATCTCCAACCTCGTCCAAGCCTGGCTCCAGCCTCTGGGGTCTGAAGGCACCAGGGTCTCTGACCAGTGTCCTAAGGGCCCTGGGCTCAGGATTTGCTTTCTCTGTGTTCTCCTGAGGACACTCCCACCCCCTCAGTCCCACCAGCACAGCAGCCATGCCTGTACACAGGAGACTCTTGACTCCTGTGTCATCCCTGGAAGGGCCATTCTGGGTATACTGAGACCACTTCCAGCCAGCTCAACCAGGGGGCTCTCAGAGTCATGACTTTCTCTGAGGGGCCGAGGGGCTGGAGCTGGTCCCGACAAGCCCCTAGTGTGAGGGCCAACCTCCTCCACGGAAGTCTATTCTTTGAGGCTGCTCTGAGGGCCAGGATAGCATGCATGCCTTAAAGTGCGTGTGTACATGTGTGTGGACCTGAATATGCGCTGCTTCTAGAGCTGCACACGTGCATCCATGAAAGCACCTGCATGTGGGTGTGGGGGTCTCCCCTCTACGGAGCTCAGAGCATGCCTGGGGCTGTGTCCACTCCTGAGCCCTGGCCATAGGAAGGACATGCACAGACTGGAGTGTGTCCAGAGGAGGGGAGGCCTTGGGTGGGAGGGGACTCACTCTGTCGTACATGTGCGGACGAGGCAGAGGGAGGATGCTCAGCACCATGGACAGCAGCTTCAGTAGTCACTGGCCCTGCTTTCCAGGACCCTACCCTCTATCCAGTTTAGAGCCAGAGGGAGGGATGGGGGCGTGTCCTGGGCTGAGACCACTGTGGCCTCCCATCCTGGGCTGTCCCCTGGCAATCAGAGGCTGTGAAATGAGGCGTTTCAGTTCCCTGAGTCAGAAATGGGCAAACCACAGGGAAGATGATTTGCTTTTCAGATAAAGCTGCTCGGTCAGGAGGCCTTACATCTGAGCAGCCACTGCTCCCCGTCCTCTCTGCAAAACTGGTTGGCATATTCCAAGGAGCCTGAGCATGATCTGGAGACACAGCCCCCTTCTCGTCACTAACCCCTGGGAAAAGAGAAGACCGGAGAGCTCCTGCAGACCTGGAGATCCTGTGATCCTGCAGCTGGCTGTGTCCATAGCTCCTGCCCCACATCAGCACCTCTCCCTGACTCACTCAGGCAATAAGCATTTCTTAAGCATTTCCTTTGATGTAGGAATTTTCCAGCTGCTGGGGAACAAAACATAAAAATCCTTGCACTTCTGGAGCCATCATTCTGGGAGGTGGGGGAAATGGAGCACAAACATTAATGAGAAAAATATAGAGTATGTTAGGTATGACAAGTTCCACGGAGGAGAAGGAAGCTGGGATTCAGGAGAGGCAGGGAGTGTAAAGCGTTGCCATTTTATTAAGAGTGGCCCAGGGAGGAGAAGGGTGAGCGAGACTCAGAAGGAGGGGAAAGAGTGAGTCCTGTGGCTTCCTGGGGGAGGAGAATGCCAGGGAAGCACTGAAGGACTCCCTTGGTTTAAAGACACATGGTGAAGGGAGACTCCTGGGTAGGGGGCTTGGGGCTGGGGAGGGGGTGATAAAATCAAAGACCTACTGACTTACCACCTTTCTGGGCTGTTATGGGCTGGGTTCTGTACTCAGTGCCCCAATAGTATCACCTCAACAATCCCACAATAACCCTGAGAGGGCAGGGCTAGAATTCTTGCGTTTGAATAGAGGAGAAAACTGAGGCTCAAGGAGGACACGTGACTGCCCAAGGTGACACAGACCATGACAGAGCCCTGTTTGGAATCCCTACTTGTCAGACTCCAAATCCCATGCTCTTAACCTCTTGCCATCTCTCCAAAATGGGAAAAAAAGTACACTATCGTTTATTGAGCCTCGAGCCCCACTTTGGGGAGGTTTCAGTTCAGTGCATTGGGGTTAGGTTCCAAAAGCTGTACTTTGAAAGATGTGAGAGGTGGTTCTGAGATGCAACCCCAGTGTAGACAGCCAACTTGCACCACTCAGGGCAAGAAACTCCCCCGGTTTCCCCTGGAAGATGGCCCTTAGGTCAGAACTTTCTGGGTGGTTGCTTCTTCCTGAATTTTCCCTGCCTCTACCTTTAGGGGTTCTCTGTTTCCCATGGACCTAGTCACCCTTGGGCTGCTTGGAGGCTCCATGGCTCCACACCAAATTCTCTCACCATTCTGTCTCCTCCAAGAAGTCCTCCCTGATTGAGCTCTTGGGACCCGGTGGCTGCCTCTCTCTCTGCCCAGTCCTGACATTGAACAGCTACTTAATCCCTTTTCCCTAATTGCCTCCTTTTCCAAATCCCTGCTCCAAATGCTGGTGTCCCCGGGGCTGGGTTCCATGTGAACGGAGGTCAAGGTTACTAGCTCATGGCAGCCATGGGCCTCCACACCCATATTCCCAACCGCTCCAACAGCCCGTCAAAGCGACATTCCCCTAACTGACACTCCAATATGCAGCTCTTCCACCACGCTGCCCTTCTGACACACACGCATTCTGCCACCCTGTCATTTTGATATGTCGGCCGTCACCTTGCTAACATTTTGCCCCAGCAACATTCCACAAACCGACATTCAGAAACATACACATTGGCCAGAGCTGTACTTCTTCTCAGCCACGTTCAGCCACACTGACATCGCGCCCCGGGGGCATTCACGGAGCTCTGATACACTGACCCCTCTGTACGCTGACCTTCCTGCTGGAACGTCAGAGTTGGTCGACCTTCTAATTGCATTGGTTAATGAGAGTGCTGTCCCTTTATCTCTTTCTCTGTGTGTCACTAGCATGCTTCTCCAGTCTGCCCCTGGCCCCGTAACAGCGTGCTACTCATCCTCCCCTGTAGCCATCAGGATTGACCTTCATCTGGGTCAGACCCATGCCTCCCACTCCCTGCCTACAACTGCCAAACACCAATTGCTTCTGTTTAGCCCTAATTCCCTAGAGGCTTTTCAGGCCACTCATCCCATCACCTGCTGAGTGTACAGTGGGCTATGTGAACTGCCCCCAGATACAAGTGACCAGAGAGAAGCACTTTATCCAAGGGAGGCCCTTGCAGAGGTTGTCCATGACTCATGGCCATGTGCAGTTTCAGCAAATCCTCTTTCCCTGAGGCAATGAATGAGTATTTTGCCACTGAAAGATCCCCAACTGGCACTTTGTCCTCTGCTGACTTCCAATATCTCCCTTAGCCTCTTCTTACTCCCCCAACTGCCCCTGTACCCCTGGAGTCCTGGATTTTAAACTCAGCTACTCTATGCACTAGCAGTGTGACCTTGGGCAAGTCCCACCATCTCTTGTAGTCTCAGTTTCCTCACCTACAAAATAAGAGTGATAATAATAGTATCCCTCCTCCCAGGATTGTAGTTAGCGGCCAGTGGGATCAGGCATGGAAAGCACTGAACAGAGGGCCTGGTGGAGTGAGCACTCAGTCAACAGGGAAGTGGTTCAGGTTATGGAGCCAGAATCTAAAGCTGTACTGCTTGAGTTTATGTTTAGGTACCTCCACTTACAAGCTGTGTGACCCTGGGTAAGTTGCTAAACATGTCTGGGCATCATATGTAAAACGGTAATGCAATAATATTTACCTCCCAGAAATGCATAAGGATTGAATGGATTTACTTGTAACGTGCTTAGGTCAGAATTTACACTGAGTAAATTCTATGCAAAGGATAGCTATTATTAGTCATAATATTAATTATATTAGTGTCATATATCTTAATTATATTTATATCAGAGTTAGTGACTATTAGTCGCTACACTTCCTCCAGATGATACCACATCAGTGGAATCCCCCCACTAATCAACTCATGATGTCAGGGTGATGGCCCACAGACTCTTTGCTCCCCTTTGTCAACCCCAGAACCACTATCCTGCCCCACCCATCAGCTTCTGCATTTCCAGTTTCTTATTCTATATACAAACACCTTTATGTTCCACTACCTAGAAAAAGAATTCCTCCAGCCATAAAGCCTCCTGAATAAAGCTCCTCCCTCCTCACACACATCACTTACATTTCCTTCCTTGTCAAATTTCTAGAAGGAATTGTATAGTTGTGGTTACAAGTGTGAGTTTGGATTCAAAGCCTGGTCTACTTGCAACTGTATGCCTTGGGCAATTTCTTTATTTCTCTGTGCCTCAGTTTCTTCATCTGTATTTACCTTCTAGGGATTTTAGGAGGAATACATGAGATAATCCATGTTAAACAGCTAGTACCATGTCTGGTCCATAGTCAGAGTTAAATAATCAGTGGCCACTAATATTGCTATTGTCATTAAATCCTCACCTCTCATACTATGCTTCTCCAGCTCTGGCTTGTCCCCTTTCTGTCCCCAAACCACTCTGGTTTGAATCACTGATGACTTCCCTGTGGTCACCCCATGTCTTCCTTCCCAGGTACCCTCCTCACTCCTCAGCACTGCTTGGCACAATGGGAAATAATCAGGACAGGGTTGAAGTCCTGTGGTTGAATGCCAGCCTATGGCCAGTGGGCACATCCCGTGGCCTGGGACAGCCCCGCAATGCACAAGGGCTTTTGTTCAGGGATTGTCACGTAGCTCGTCATGATAGGTCAATCTGTCATTTCAAAGATTGTCTTAGTGTTCACAAGGAATTTGGACTGGCAGCCCCTTGAGGGCAGGGACCGTGTTTTATTGGACTGGTCCTAAGTTGGTGTCCACATTCTCTGTTGAATCAATAAAGGAACAGGAAAGAATGTTCAAATGGAATCAGTACACCATCCAGTATCTGCACTTGTGACGGGGAATGTGGGTTAACGTTTCCATAAAGTGAGCTCATAGCCCTGTCTCTGCAGTTCTGGGGCGGAATCACTTTCCTTTTTAGCTCAGGCAGCCTGGCTCCCAAACTGCACAGAGGGTCTGGTTTGATCTCTTATTTATTACAGAGAATATTCTCTGTTATGGTGAGTGTAGGGGATAGAATTTCAGGAGGTTTGGTTTTCCTGCTGACTTTGCCAGTGAGTCTGTTGGGGGGACCCTGGTACCTCCAACGGCCATTCTGATTCTGCATTCATTCGTTCACTCACTCATTCATTCTTTCATTCACAAGATGTATTGGATATCTACCATGGGCCAGGTAGAGGAGAGACTGGAATAAACATGGAAACTGCCTGTGGTGGGCTGCCTAATGGCCCCCCGAGATAGCCAGGTCCTGATCCTGGGCTTCTGCGAAGGTCATCTTATAAGGCAAAATGGACTCTGCAGATGTCATTAAATTGAGAATCTTGAGATGAGGAGATTATCCTGGATTATCCAGGTAGGTCCAAAATAGAATCCTTGTAAGAGGGAGGCAGAGGGTGACTTGGCCCAGAAGAGGAGGAGGTGATGTGAGCAAACTCTGGAATGATGCTCTTTGGAGATGGACGAAGGGGCCACAAGTCAAGGAATGCTGGTGGTCACTAGAAGCTGAAAAAGGCAAGGAAACCGTGTCCACCCTCAGAGCCTCCCGAATGAATCAGCCCTGGCTTCCAATGTCTTGGAAACTGATTTCAGACTTCTGACTCCAGAGCTGTAAGTGAATAAATTTGTCTTATTTTCAGTCTGTAACTAATTTGTTACAGTGGAAATAGCCAGCTGATACACTGCCCTGAGGCACTGGCCATCAGGGGAGGAAATGGGCAGGAAGGTAAGTGATCACACTGCACAGGGATAAGGGTGCAAAAGAGGCTGTGGCCCACCCTGGGGAGCTCCTGGAGGGGTTGCTGAGCTAGATCCTGAAGAACAGGTAAGGATTCCCCAGAGGACAGTGGTGGAAAGGGGAGGTGAGGAGGGCTCTGAGAACAAAGAACCACATGTGCAAAGGCGAACCCAGAGGGTAAAAGAACAATGGGTTTTGGGGATGCTGTGGGAAGTTGGAGAGTGAAGGAATGTTCAGAGCAACAGGAGATGAGGCTGGAGAGGAGGCTGGATCAGCTCATGGAGGATCTGCAGGCAATGGGAAGCTACTGTGGTATTAATGGGGGGAATTATATTGTGATATTAATGGGGGTTTATAATGGGGCTTTAATGACCCAATTCTACACCTCTCCCTGGATCTATGACCATTCTAGGGACTTCGAAGATCCTCCCATCCAGAGGCAGGGCATATTTCCTCACCTCTTGATACTGGGTTCAGCTCCATGTCTTGCTTTGGACAATGGAACGATGTGGATCGACCATGTGCTGAGAAGCTGTACACATTTCTGCTTGTCCCAGGAGGTAGAGGAGAGACATGTGCCCCAGTGAGACCCTGAGTAGAGCTGAGCCCCCAACACACCCACAGACATGAGCGAGTCCAGCTGAGGTCACTGGTCTCCAGCTGACACACAGATGCATGAACCATAATAACAAATGACAGTTGTTCCAAGCTACTGAGTTTTATGGTGATTTGTTATGCAGCAATAGCTAACTGATGCATCATTGAAGGGTTTGAAGGAGGAGGGTGACATGGCCAGACCTGCATTTTAGGAAAACCTTTCCAATGTTGAGACCCTGTGGAACATGGACTGGAGGAGGTGAGACTGAGGGTGGCCATCCAGGTGAGAGGTGCTGAGGGCCCTCCTTAAGGGAAGAGCACTGGGAGAAGGAGACAGACACAAATGATATTAAGGAGGCAGACTTGACAAAGCTAAGTTACAAACTACACACAGAGGTTGGAGGAGAGAAAAGAGATCTGCGTAATGCCCAGGTGTCTGGTGCAAGCAATTAGAACAGGGTGCAGGCACAGAGAAAGCCACAAGGTAGTGACACATTTTGATGGGCTGGTTTGCAGTGCTATGGCCAGGACAAAATTATAGTTACGTATGGGGTTTGAGTCCAGGTTGAAGAAACCATCAGAGAATTAGTGATAGTGAATTAGTGATGAGTTGAGGAAAGTAGAGGAGTGTTTACAATAAGCAGAAAAGAGGGCCAAGTCCTGAGCCCTGGGAACCTTCACTATTTATAGAGCAACTGGAGGAAAAAGAGTTCGTGGAGGGGGGACAGGAAGAGTAGTCCGAGAGGAGATTGGAGAACGAGTGAAGAGCTGGTGTCCAGAAACCCAAGGCAGGAGGGCATTTCCATGAGCAGGGAATGGATGGTCAACAGGGTCACGGGCAGGTGCCAGAGGAGTTGGAGACCAAGGAAGCCATGGGGCGAGCCTCGGATCTGGGCAGGGGACAACCTTGAGGCACCTTGGTGAGAGCAGTGCCAGAGGCCAGACTGCAGTGGAGAGTGGTAGGGTTGGGAGGTGAGGGAGTAAAGAGAGTGAGAATTAAGGAAAACCCTGTCAAGGAGCTGGAAGGAGATGGAGAGCAGAGAGGACATTGGACTGGGGATGGCTTTTTCTTAGATGGGGGGACTGAGCATGATTTGTTGTCAAGGGTTCTGAGCAGAGAAAAGAATTGGTCTGATTTATATTTTTTTAAAAATCGCTCTGACTGTTGCATGACTACTAGACTGTAGGCTGGTGAGATGTGGGAAACAGGGGGCCAGTAAGGAGTCTAGTTTAATGGTCCAGGAGAGAGACGATGGTGGCTTTGACGAGGATAGTTGCTATGGAGGTCAATTTTTTTTTTTCTTTTTTTTAATATTAGGACCAAGAGGACCTGGCCTGGCTATGGATTGGATAGTGTGTATGTGTGTGCATGTGTATACGTGCACGTGTGTGTGTACACAATGAGAGGAATGTAGAACGACTCCCAGGCTCTTGCTTGAGTAACTGGGAGGGCTGGGGGAGGAACAGGAGCAGTTTGGAGGAGGAAGAAGGCGTGGAATCATTTTGACTTAGAGATGTTGAGTTTAAGATACTCGTTAGAAATTCAAATGTAGATATTAAAGAGGGAATTGAAAATGCACATCTGGCTCTCAGGAGAGGTTTGGGCTGGAGATACAAAATCAGGAGCCATCAATGAAGCTTTAAATGCGTGTGGCAGGGTGAGAGAGTTCCTCGGGAGAGAGTGGAGGTAGAAATACTTGCTCAGCATGTGTCTTCTCTTTTAGACGCTAAATGCCGGGAAGGCAGGGTCCTTGTCTGCCTTGTTGGTGGACGTGTGCCACTGCCTGGTACAGTGCCTGGCATATAGCAGGTGCTCAATAAATGCACACTGGGGGAATGAGATGAATGAGAGTCACAGGAGTAGGATGGGTCAAGGAACTGAGAGGTACACAACTAGACAGGGTCATCTCGTGGACCGGAAGTTATCCGGCCACTTGAGCAGGAGGGAATAATCATGATTCACTTCTGTTTTCCCACTGGTGGGCCTTTGCTCCTGCTCTTTTCTCTGCCTACAATTCCTTGCTACCCACAGCTCCCAGCTCCATGCGGGCAAATCCTGCTCATCCTTCACACTCAGCCATGACGAATCCCCTGAGCAGCTCTGCCACCGGCTCCCTTGTCTTCATCCTCAGTTATGAGATTTCTTCAAACCCCCAGAGTTTTCACTGGGTTAATGGGTCACTCAGCAGGAGAAGAGGT
This sequence comes from Choloepus didactylus, assembly GCF_015220235.1. Lineage (NCBI taxonomy): Eukaryota > Metazoa > Chordata > Mammalia > Pilosa > Megalonychidae > Choloepus > Choloepus didactylus. The sequence continues at coordinate 213,018,928 of NC_051308.1, read as the reverse complement.
GAGTCTGGCAAGCCTCATTTTAGGGGGATCTGTGCTGGGCCCTGGTGAGCACACACTCGACTTGCCTTCATGTGGATGTAGACCCTTGCCAGGCTGGAGGTCAAATTAGCAAAATGCACTTTTTCATCATTTTACAAAAGGAAGATGTTTTGCTTGCTTAGAGTTTTCTCATCCTTCTTCTGCTCTGCAGGATTTCTTGGGCTACTTATCTTCTCAGGTGGGAATTTTCCAAGGGTTTGGTGATGGCTCTCAAGCTCTTCCCTTATTTTTCAGTCCCCTTGGCGTTTTTGGCTGTCATGGTGTCGTGGATTGAATTGTGTCCCACCAGAAACAAGGTCAAGTCCTAACTCCCGGTCCTATTTGGAAACTGGGTTGGGTGGGCCCTGATCCAGTATGACTGGTGTCCTTTATAAAAAGGGAAAACTGGACACAGAGTGAAGATGGCCATGGGATGGAGCAGAGATCGAGTTATGCCACCAGCTGAAGGACACCGTGGATTGCTGGCAAACCCCTGCCAGATCCCCACAGGTCACAGGGAGCATGGCCCTCCCGACACTGGGACACTGGACCTTGGGCCTCCAGAACTTTGAGACAATCAACTCCCATTGTTTCAAGCCACCTGTAATAATTAAGTTTCTTTAGGGAAACAGACCCAACAACAGATATCTGTAAATATATGATTTTATAAAAGTGTCTCATGCAACTGTGGGGATGCACGAGTCCAAATTCCATAGGGCAGGGAGCGAACTGACAACTCCGATGAAGGTGTTCGATGAACTCCTCAGGAGATGCTGGCTAGCCAAAGAAGAAGTGAGGGTCCCCATTCTTTCTCCTTTTCATGTCTTCAAGTGATTGGATTAAATCCAGCTGATTGAATTCTCTCATTGTGGAAGACACGCCCTTCATTGATATAATCAGTCACAGCTGCAGCCAATTGACTGATGATTTAATAAACCAGCCTGTTGGTTTATTAACCAGCCACAAATGACCTTGCAGTAATGGTTAGGACAGTGCTTGCTTGACCAGACACCTGGGTACCATCACCTGGCCAAGTTAACACTGAACCTAACCATCATGGTACTTTGTTAGTCAGCCCTAGGGAGCTAAGCTACTTGGTAACTCAGTTTTAGGCAGTGCCCAGGAGTCTGTGTGACTCTGCCCCTGTCTCTCTTGCCTTCTGCACAAACCCCTTTAAATCTGGGCTCTCCTGAGAGCTCTAGTGATGATGTTGAACTTTACACAAGTCCTGTGATCCTGGAAAACAGTGATGGTTCAAGAAATTCCCCTCACCCTTTTGTGTTCCGGAAAACGGTTAACTGCCCTTTCCCATATGACTTAGCTAAGACTCCTCCTCCTCCTCCTTCTTCTTCATTTGTGACAATGCCACAGACCCTCCACATCCCCGTTCTTTGTCTCATAAATGATTGGCTGAACTACTTGTCCCCACTGATCAATTGGAACAAAATGCAAACTGCTCATTAACTGAACTTTGATTAAGTTTCTGTCCTTGCTCCAGACCGCTGACTTGGGTCCACATGGGCCCCTCCCAGAGAACAGGCTGAACTCAGCCTACAATATTCTCCGATCGACTATCTGATCAGGCCACCCTTTCATCCCACTTCCCTACACCTGGGCCTTTCTAGTCTTGTTTATTCCTCTCCATAAAAGCAAAGCCCCTTTGCCTCACTCTTGAGATGTTTGCTGATCCATGGGCAGTGCCATGTCCCTATTGCCACAGCCTCTTTCCCACCTATTGCAATAACCCTTTTGAATAAAGCTTCTCCTTGCCAACTCCGGATCTGTTTTGTATTTGACACTCATCCCCTCAGACCTCCCTGGCTTCCTTGCCAGGGCCGCCCCAGCTCCTGCATGACCACCACATTCCTGTTGTGAGGCTGGTGCCATCTTCCCTCTGGAAGACCCAGACGGGGGCTTGGCTCTCTCTATGCGGGAAATTAGTTCAAATCTTCGTTTTCCAAGAGAAAGAGCATTTGTCTGACTAAGTTCTGCTTTTATCTTCTCCAGCTCACAGGTGCTGGGCTGGCCTCTCTCTTTCTGGCTAAATTCCGCCCAGAAAATTGTTACTCTTGGGACTTCTTAGACCAATCTGACTTTTGGTTTCTTTAAGCATACACAGTAATAGTAACACCCATCTGCTGGGGTTGTTTCAAGGATTAAATGAGATGATCTACTTGAATGCTCCTAGTCCAGCTGTTGATACCTAGCAGGCACTGAATAATGATCATTGCCCTCTGCCCTCCCCTACCTCCCTTTCATTCGTATCATCTCCTTCCTTCTCTTCCTCCACCTTCTGTTAATGAAATTGTCAGAAGGAGACGGCTAAGCCTGGCCGGAGCTGCCAGATGGAGGATGGGGGTGGTGTTCTTCTCCTCCCATGGACGTCCTTGGCCGTGTCATCAATAGAGGAACCAACCACTCAGGTTTCCCTGGAACCCAGGGGGTTCCTGAGACCCAGGAATTTCAGTGCCAACACCAGGAAAAACCCCAGAAACTGGGACAAGGTGATCAACCTGCTTATCAATCTTCCATGTAATCATTCTAGGGGACAAGAGCAGACCCCACCTGTACTCTTTCAGGGGTACCCTGGATGGGGTACCCAGGGCTGGCATGCTTTAAATCAGATGTTCCAGTCTGGGCCTCTCCCTTGCCCTACTCTGTAAGGGGCATCCCATCTCCTTCCCTCAGGAATGGTGCAGAGCCCAAGCAAGCGGCCCTGAAAGTATCTAAGGTGCTGGTGTTGGCACCATCACCCACTGTTCCGGTTTGCTAAAGCTGCCATTACGCAAAATACCAGAAATGGATCGCTTTTATAAAGTGGATTTATTAGGTTACAAATTTACAGTTCTAAGCCCATTAAAGTGTCCAGACTAAGGCATCAACAAGAGGATACCCTCACAGAAGAAAGGCTGATGGCATCCAGAACACCCCTGTCAGCTGGGAGGGTATGTGGGTGACATCTGCTGGTCCTTTGCTCCTGGGTTTTATTTCAAAATGGCTTTCTCCAAAATGTCTCTGGGCTTCTGTTTCTCTTAGCTTCTCTCTCTTAGCTCCTGTGTATCCTTCTTGTTCTCCTAGGGCATTTCTCTCTAAGCATCTGGGAGTCTTCTCTTAGCTTCTCCAGGGCAAGCTCTGGGCTTCAGCTCTTAGCTTAGCATGTCCAAATGTCTTTCTGTCTGCATCTCCAAGCATCTGGGGCTGTGCCCACTCTTCATTTCTCCTGGAGGCAAACTCTGGACTATATATCTTAGCGTCTTTCCAAAATGGCTCTCTTAAAGAACTTTAATGAACTAATCAAGACCCACCTTGAATGGGTGGGGTTACACCTCCATGGAAATAATTTAATCAAAGTTCTCACCTACAGTTGGATGGGTCACATCTCCATGGGAACAGTCTAATCAAAAAATCCCACCCGTAATAAGTCTGCCCCCGCAAGATTGCATTAAAGAACATAGTCTTTCTTGGGGTACATAACAGTTTCAAACTGGCATACCCACCAAAGGTCACTGACACCCCTGATCACTTTTGGGGCCGCTGCTAAACACCACAGTGCCGCCTGTGAGTGGATCACTGTGCATCTCCCCAGGAATGCATCCCTGCTCTGCGTGATGTTATCAGGACACACAGCTCTAGGATGGCCCAGGAATAAGCTCTCTAAGAGGCAGCTGTCATTTCTGCTGTACCTGCCTGGGGATCGGGCTCCTGGGCCAGGGAGGGGCTCAGACTGCCCCCGGGGACCTCATATCAGTTCCAGGAAGCCAGACCCCTAGCCAGGTGGCCTGGTCTGTGCCGGCTGGTAGTCCATGCCCCCTGGAGAAGGGGCAGGTGAACAGGACCCCAGACTCCCCTGAGCACAGATGACCTGTGGGCTTTGAGGCCTTTGACTCACAAAGACCTGGTTTTCATCCCCAACTCCACCATGTACTCACTGTGCAGCCTCAGGGACATCAACCACCCTCTCTGATCCTGCTTCAGTGAAGGCAAAGCACCTGGCACAGTGCACGTGTGCTACATAGCCAGCGTCTGATCAGAGTCGGCCTTTTCTTTCTGTTGCCCTTTGCTGTGGCATTTTGATCTCTCTGTCCATCTGTCCATTTCTTGTCTCACTGGTGTTAGCATATCTGCCAGTGTCAGATGTAGATGGAATAATAAGCAAAGACAGTCATGATTTGACTTTTCTTTCCCCGGGCCTGGTACAATTTAACCAAGTTTGACACAGCTTTTAAAATATGGATCAATCACTTCCCAGCTTCATTAGGGCTTGTGTGTGTGTGTGTGTGTGTGTGTGTGTGTGTGTGTGTGTGTGTGTGTAGGGGGACTTTGGCTCACTCACTCTTGGGAGGGAAGAGAGGCCTCTTTTCACACCTCCTCTTCCCCCTTCCCACCTTGCCTGAATGGGGGTGGCCGGCTGGCCTGGGCTCAGGTGGCCTTTTCTGCTCATGAACTGGAGTCTTGGGTGAAGTTCCAAGCTTTTCTGTGCACCTAATTGATCATCTGTAAATTGGGGATATTGATGTCTACCTAGGAGGGTATTGGGGACTCCAACAAGATAGTGGATTCGTGCACTCATGGGTTTAGAGGATGGGTGACTGTGGTTATTATGTGACTTTTTTGGAAAGAGCCAGTCCAGGGTCCTGTTTTTCCTCATACCCTCTTCAGGTGCCCAGGGATGGGACCTAGGAGGGCTAAGTTTTGACAGGAGAGGGTGGGGGCAGGATAGGGGTGGGTGGGTCAGTGAGGGCCCCGCGAGTAGGGGTGGAGGGAGTGCTGGAGACAAAAGGCCCAGTGTCCCACCGCCGGGTCCCTGCTCGTCTCTCCAGCTGCTTCACCCTGTCTGGCTGCATTGATTTACTTGAAAGTTCCTAATGGGTTATAATTGGAAAAGACCTGGGTGAGATTTGCATATTGATTTGACATTTAAGTATATGATTAAATAAAAGCTGACTGAGGTCATCACTTGACTAAATTGGCTTAATGATTGTTGATTACCCTGTGCATGTTAATTTCATTTACCCTGATTACTCCATCTATCTTTCCCAGGGATCTAGTCACACCTCTGACTCAATTGTAATTGATAAGACAAGAAGAGAGGGTCAGTGGTGGTGGTCCTAGTCTGTCTGCCTGTCCATCTGGCTGGCTGTGTGCCCCAGAGGCCCTGACCCCCCGTAGCACTTTCTCTGTCTCTCTGGCTCCCACCCCACTTCCTGCCTCCTAATCACAGAATCTGATCACTAACCCTTCTAAATAGGTGCCTTGCCACTTCGCTGCCAGAGAGAAATCAGGTGCTGTGGGAAGGAGAGGAACGGGCACAAGTTGGGACTGCTGAGAAGTGTCTCCTTTTCCCCCACATTAAACCGGACCCTCTAGACACACACAAAAACACACCTTCCTTGACTGAACTCTTCTGAGGCCACAGGAACTCACTCGCCTGCTCCTTCTTCCGCAGGTAGGACAGCGTTTCTGAAGGTGGGGAGTGCTGTGGCCGGACTGATCCCTGAGTGGAGCTATATGAACAGTTTCTAATTTCAGTGGGACCTCACTGCCCTATAAACTCCTTTTGCCCCTCCAGACCCACTCTGCCCTTCTCCACTCTGCTGACCCTTATGGACTACCTCGACTTGCTCCTTTTTTGCCCTCTGGCTTTCTATTGGGTTCAGCCAACAAGGTGGGGTGGGGTGGGGCAGTAGGAGATTGCAGGGAGGGAGGAGAGGGAGATGGGAGTATTTATGGTATTTACTCCCCCGGCACTCCCTGCTGGCCGACTAGAGGTCGCGGTCTCCGGCAGGTGACATCCTGCACAAGGCTCTGTCTTGCCACCCTCCCCTTGGCCTCTCTGGGACTGGTGGTAACAGGGTCCCAGTCATCCTCCCCACGTGCATACAGCCCGAGGTAACCGCCCCAACCCTTGTGGTTCCCCTGCACCCCTCTGCCTCCACCTTTGTAAACAGACCCTTCAGAAACCCCCTTAAATTACCCAATTTGAGCATGCCGTCTGTTTCCCACTGATACCATAATCGATACAGCAGGCAACATGTTTTCCCACTCAAAAATCAGGACACACAGTCTGACAAGTCCAAGCCTGGCTGCAGGACCCAGGACCAAGCCCAGATCCATCTGGCGCCCCTCCTCCGCCCTGCACCTGGGCCACCGGGCGCTGGTGAGAATTCACCCGCTCGGGCCTCCACCGTCAGCGGCTGTGGCTTCCTCCCGGAAGCCCACTCTCCTCACCAGCTCCGAAACTCCTCACCTGCCCACCTTCCCAGAGTCCCTGCTCCCCACCCCTCCCTCTCAGCGACACACTCACTTCAGCTTCCCCAGAAAAAGAAGCCGCCTGCTGGGAATGCCCCTCAAACGCCAGGCTCTTTCTCATCCAGCCGGGGGTGCATCTTTTGAGCAGTATCTTTTCCAAGGACCACCCCCCACCCTTGCCCTGAGTCCTACTCCCTCCCTCAGCCCCAGATTTCCATCTCCAAAGCTGCCCCCTTCTCTGGTACTTGGCACCCTTCTCCTCTATTGTCTCTTTCTCGTCAGTCCACAAACGTTTACAAGTTTCTTCTCTCTTCAAAGAAAACACCACCCCTGCCTCAGACCCGCATTCCCCCTCTGCCTGTCTTCTCCTTCACAGGCAAACTTCTGGAAAGAGCCATCTGTGCTCCTGTCTCTACATCTCCAGTTGGTGCGAGGAGGAGGGTACAGGTGGGAAAGGCTTGGAACCGGAGCCCTGGTGGGAAGACCGGGCTGGCCTGGGGTTGGTCTGGGGCCAGGCACAGTTCGGCTTCTTGTTTTGAGGCCCTGAACCCGGCGAGGGGACTCATCGGGCTTCTGGAGGCTGTGGGTGGGGTGACTCAGGGGTGACTCAGAGATTGGGCTGTCACGCTGGAGGTTCCTCGAAACGCAATTCTGTGCTGCTGGCATATTTCCCTCACCTTATGGGGCTAAAAAATACAGCATTTTTGGAAACTTGGAAAGCTTGGGTTTGAAAAAAAAAAACACCACATAACTGAAACCTTTAATTTTTCTCTATGGGGAAAAATAGAAATTTTGGGAAAATTTGAAACATATGCAATACTTATTTTTGTAGCACCCTTTTCATGTCTAAAGTCACTCTTTTAATTTAGGAGTGCAAATGCAACCTTATGTAATTTGGTTTGCTCAATAAAATTATCATGTTTGGCAAATTCAATCAGAAACTATAGCATGCTCAGACAATAATGACAAATTTGCTAATTGAATGAAGTTTTCAGTGCTTTAGGCTTTGTGACAATGGAATGCTGTGTGGCTGAGCTTCCAGAACGAGCTCCACTGAGGTGAGCTGAAAAAAATATTAGTGTGATAGGAAGAAGGACTAACTCATGGAAACATACATTTGTTATTTATAATATAATATTAGTAGTACTATTAAACAATTTCAGCTATGACTTAGGTGCTCGCTATGCTCTCTTGGGCTCCATTTTACAGATGAGGAAACTGAGGTTCAGAGAGTTAAGCCACTTGAACAAGGTTCCACAACTAGCAACTGTGGCTGTAGTTTTAGATGCACTGGGAGCAGAACCTCAGTTCGCTTATCAATAGAGGTCTACTTCTGTCGTGATACCATAAAACTATCAGCACTGGCCAGGCCAGGGAAGTTTCTGTTTCTTGGATTTAGTGCCGTCTGCCGCGTGAGGCAGATAGGGAAGCCCTTCAGTGTTAGGAAGGAAGCTGAGGATGTTAGAGCACCGTGGACCCTTCAGGAACCAGGGCAGGGACAAGGCAAGAGTCTTGGGTCCTGAGAGGCAGTTTGAGGATGCAAGACAAGAAAAGCTAAGTCAGGTGACAGGTAGGGCCCTGAAGGCAGGTACCCATGGGGAAGGTGGCTGGAAGGGGCTGACCCAGAGGAGGTGCTGGGCATCCCGGGGCCGGGGGCTGCCTGTTCTGTCCATACGAGGCTGAAGATGATTCTGTGATGGGTACCAGAGGTGAACTGGGAAGAAGCTAGTTTTTCAAGTCGTCTCCAAGCTTAGGAGATGATGGTTTCTCCTAGACTGAGAGCTGGGCCCAGGAGAAGACAGAGAGTGGGGACCAAAATAAAGCCAGCACAGAACAGAGAAAGGGAGCGAGGGCAAAATGGACCAAAATCTCCTATCATAATGTTTACCCCCAAATGCATTGTCTAAATCAGTCTCATTCCTCAGCTGTCATTGGCAGCAGTTTCTGTACCTTGATCTTTTATTTTGTAGCATCTCCAGTGGCTTCTGAGAAGGGTGGGTCCCCAGGATCCCTGCCTCTTCCTTACCTAGGTTTTCTTGCTCTCTCACATGGGAGTGATTGCAGACTCGACTTTCTTCTGGGCCACCTGAGCCTGCCCCTGGCCCATGACACCCCTTCCTTTTTTTCTCCCCGCCCTCCATCGCCTGGGTCTCAGGCAGCCCTTCCTCTGTGAAGAGGGAGCTGGTTTCCTGGGCGACGACTGGTGGGGAATGGGGGAGAGGGGGAGGCGGCTGGTATTCCTGCTGGTGCGGGTTTAGAGGAAGCATATGCCATCCTGGCTGCCCCGTGAATTATTCAGCGGCCGTGAGAACTGACTCAATCCCCAGTCTGCAGTCTTCTCCCAAAAACTCCCTGCTGTTTCCTCCTTGGCAAGCCTCCCTCTGCCCCTGTCCTGGAAGCTTAAATCCCTGTCTTGGGCCACTGCTTCAGGATGCTCATCTCTGGGTATCTTTTGAATCCTTACCCCTTCATTCCTCCCCGCCCCCCTCCATCTCTGTCTTTCCTTGGAGCCACTGTGTTCGACTGTTTCCGCTAAACCAACTACCGCACGAAGTGCACAGATGCAGAAATGGACACTCAGGCAGGTGAAATGATGTGTCCCAAGATACCACAGTTAGGAGGGGACAGAGTTGGAGTTTGAGCCCGGTCTGACTCCAGAGCCTGCGATCTCGGATCTGGGATGGTCTTCAGAGCATTGGGCAAGTTTCTCTCCAGAGCCTGTCCTGGATGCTGCTCTCCTTTGGGAGCTGGTGAGGGGACGTCGATGGAGCAGGTGAGGCCATTGCAGGTGAGGGCTCATCCACGTTGGCTGTGGACTGTCCTGAGTGAATTTGGAGCTGGGTATCTGGTCCTAGGGTCCCCCAACAAAGTGCGGCTGGAGAAGCTGCCCTGCTACCCTAAGTCTACTGCAAATCTGGCCAAAGTAGAGGTTCCTTAGAGGAGCAAAGGCAGGCCAAGGGCCAGGCCTGAAAGTTTCACCAGGAGCCTGCAGGCCTCTCTCCTCTGCACCCTGGAGGAGAGGTAAAGGTGGCTCAAAAGAGGAAGCAGAGAGCTTAATGGGGCCCATGCTGGGAAAGGGTCAAAGGAGCGATGACCCAAGATGGCAGCAGGTGGGGCAGCCCCAGTGATAGGCCTGGGAGCCCAACAGGAGCACTTCAACAATCCCAGGGTGAACCTGAGTGGCCTGGCTCCCCGTGGGGCAACAGCCCTTAGGCCAGAGACTCTGGGGCACCCAGGAAGCAGCTGCCCTTTCCTTCCACTCACTCAGTCCGATCCAAACACACATAAATGTTTTCAGTCTGGTCAGTGGGGCCTCCGGTAGCCAGGGACACCTCCCCGAGAGGTTATGCTGGAACCTCAGATGAGACAAGGCTCCTGGGTTTGCCATATCCCCTGCTCTAAGTTCCTTGAATGGTACTGGTAATCTTATCCCCCAGACCCCTTAGTTTCCTATGCTGCTGTGACTCGTTCAATGTTGCCAGTGATGAGATTTTTCTGCTTCTGACCCAGTTCAGGACAAAGTAAAGGGAGGTTGGCTTTGAAATTATAAAACTGAGCCACCACGTGAGAGATGAAGGTTAGGGTCAGTTATGTATCCCATGTATCCCCAAAGCTTCTCTCTTTGCCAAGGCTCAGCCATGACTGGGCTTAGACCCAAGGTTAGATGAAGGAAGATGCAGGAGGTTGGGAGCCCCAAGCAGAGGGGTTAGCGAGTAGGTGTATTAAAAGCCACATTGTGGCTTCAGGCCCTCCCCATTTATCCATATGCAAAGCCCGGGCAGATGTTCTGGGTGAGTGAAGTCAATAGGAACCTGCTTTCTTCTACCTTCCATCTTTAGGCGTGTCCTCCTTGCTTCTCTCTTCCTTCCTTGGCTCCTTGGCCGTCCTCTTGGAGATGTGTTTCCTTTCTGCTGGGCCAGGGCTCTGGGCTCTCATGGCTGCCCTCGTTGGGGCAGGCCCCCTGCTCTGTCCCAAGCAGGACCTCTCATCTGGACCCTGGGCCAGTGGGAAGACCCTGGGAAGGGGTCTATTCCTGGTTCTGGGTGGCTTCTTTGCCTCTGGCCTCTTGGGGTCTCTGGGAACTCCCTAGCTTCCATGTGCCTCCCATTGCCAACCAGCCCTGACTGATGACAACCTCATGCACGCACGCCCCCCTCCCCAACAAGACTTCTGCTGGATCAGCAGACTGACACCCTTCCTCTTTGTCTCTGTCTTTTCATGCCCACCTCCCCATTGGAAGCTCTTCATTTCTTCGGGGCGTTATGCATGCAGTTTGGATGGCTGCCACTAGGTGGATGCGGCATCCGGGCTAGAGTCCCCGGAACAAAAAGCTTCTCCATGGTTGTGAGTAATTTGGGGTATTTGACATTTTCTCAAATCTATGCATTGCAAAAACCAAACGAAAGAAAACAGAAAAACCAAGCAACCCTATGTGTGTGTACATATAGAATTCATGAAACAATAAATGGTAATAATTAAGTAATCTCTAATGACCACATATAAAAAGTGATAGCTAATTTAGAGCAAGATGTAGAAACAGCCAAATGTTTAGGTAAATCAGCCATCCTCATTAGCCTTTAACTGCTAATAATTAAGCTTAACTTTACTTTGACTCTTAACTTCTCCCATTTTCAGGGCAATTTAAATTTGACTTCTCCGAGGCTTGTCTGAGGCTCTGAGAACCCTGGTCAGCTAGAGGAGGTGTTAACCCCCCCTTGGCTGGCCTTTCTGCAGCTCTAACTGCCCGGGTGAAAGGACTTTATCTGTGATTGCTTTCCGCAAATCCCTGCAAAGGCCCTTGGCCTCCTTTGTCTGAGCTCACAGCCCCTACATCTTTTCCCTTTCACAATGGAAAACAGAAGAGAGAAGGATCCTGGTGACATATGTGCCACATATCTCTGGGGCTGTCTTTTTTCTAATTAAGAAAAGAATTTCCTCACCCTGACCTCTTCTCCTCCCCCAACTCCTCAGCCTTGTGCCTTGTCTAAAGTCTGAGTTTGCTTCTAATTCCTGAGGTCATGCATTAACCTCTTTCTCGTCTTTGCAGTGCTTTGACTTGTGTAACCTCTACTCTCTGTCACATTGCTCTCTGTTGTCTGGGTTAAGAGTTAAGGGAAGTTCAAATTATTTCAGACTTAGCTTTTTGAATCATGAAAACTGTAGTGATATTTAAAAAATGAAAATGTATGGTTTCCTCGTTGCGAGACGTGACAACAGGGAGTAGCTGACCAGATGGAGGGTGTATTTGGAGTTATCCAAGATGCAGGCCACAGACTCCTGCTCCTTTTCCACCCAGGGGAAAATCACACAAGCTGCACTTGTTGCTGTGTGCCCGAGTCCTGTCAGCCTTTACGTTCCAGGTCGGGTGGGAAGTAGAGAAGGAACCAGGAGCAAGGGAAGAGAGAGACGGAGGGACAGAGCCCTGAGGCTCACCAATTCAATTCCATTTAGTTCAATATTCCACCAAGTACTGGAAAACAAAGCCTAGTGCAAATTAAAATGCAAGGCCACTTGTTCAAAAATTATTAAAAATATTAAGATAGCGAACAACAGAGTGTTAAACGAAATGCAAGTGGGAGAGGGGCCAATCACACTTGAAGGCATCCTGGGTTTCGGAGGAATGCTGTCAGAAAACTGCCCAGAGTGGAACCTGAGATGAGACTTGGGTACAGGTGGTTATATGGGGGATGATCCCAGGTAGCAGGAGTGAGAAAGTGGGGGGTGAGATGGGGAAGGAGAAGAAGCTGTTGTAAGGGGGAAGTTATTAAGGTTGCTTCTGGGGGCCATGGGAGTATGACCCCACCAGAATGCCCCAGAATCATCTGCCTGACAAACTGACAGCTGGGGTGTCCACCCACTGGCTCCTGAGTCCACTCTTTGCAGGATACCAGCTTTTCCACAGTTCTGAGTGGAGTTTTCCCTAGGACCAAGCAAGCCTCCTATCTCCTGCAATGTTTGAGAAAGTCCTGGGGCAGAAGTGAAAAGACACACAAATACCCTTTGAGGTGGGACATATCAGGGCAATATGACTCTGAGCTCTCAGAGTCGTGTCCATCACAGCTGTGGCTGCAGTCACAGGTGGGCTGAGAGGAGGTGACATGGGGCACCAGAGGTGTCTGCTAAAAAGATTTATGTGCAGAGGAGTGACATGCTCATTCTGGTTGTTGGAAAGTTCTTTCTGGCTGCAGGTGAGGATGGGGTGGAGAGCTTGGGTAGTGAGGGCAGAGGCTGTTGTCACAACCCTAGGAAGAGGGGCAGGCCTTGGAGGTGCACCCTCCCCTCCCTGCTCTCCTAATTAGCTCCAGGCCCTCGCCCTCCCGGGGCCTAGTTATTTCCTCTGCTGTTGCAGCAATCAGGGCCTGAGCCTGGGCTGATGAGCTCTCCCGGGCCAGCAGCTGGCCGGCCAGGCTGCCTGAAGTCTCTGTCTAAGCAGCCTCAGTGCCTTCCCATTTGTCACCGGCATTAGCACTCACACGGTGACCTCCCATTGCCCACTAGTGCCCAGGGTTCGGGAGAATGGGTCCCGGATGGCCAACGTGGATTTCCAATTTAGAATTTCCGTCCATTTACCAGGGAATCACCCCTAAAGAACACCATTTACAGAGCTGACAAAGGCCAAATTAGATTTCAGATTCCACCGCTGTGTGTCGGTGACAAGCAGAGGGGGATGAAATAGAGAGGAGAAAACTGCAAACACGGCGTTTGCACCCAGAAGCCGCTGGCTCGTCTTCTCTCCAAGAGCCCCTCTGGGTTTAATTTCTTTGCGAGATCCTCGGCCGCAGTTCCACGACCACTGTCTCTTTCTAGACCTCCCTTGGCCTGCATTTCTCACTCTTCCGATTGTCCCTCCACCCCTTCTCTCTCCCTTTTTCATTGCCCTTGTTTCCTTGTCTCTAACTTCTAGGTCTCTTTCATTGGCGTGCTGCCTCATTCTCTCCCTTTGTGGTGCCTCTAGCAGAGACTGTGCTATGTGCTCACCAAACCCTATTTGCCCACCCCACCCCGGGCAAATCGCAAGGCTGCATTACCCAGCTTCACGAAAGAGATGATATTTAAGTTGAGACTCAAAAGATGAAAACAAGTCGGCCACGTGATGAAAGTGGGGAAGCTGGGCAAGAATCCCAGGCAGAAGGAAGGGCTGAATAGAAGTGCGAAGGGAACGAGAGCTGCGTTTAGAGACTGACAGAGGCTAAGAGGACTAGAGGTGCTACGTTGAATTACAGAGTTCTGTTCTTCATTACCCTCCGGTGGTAGTACAACTTCTGCACACTTGCCATGGCCTCATGGTGACCGGGGCACGTTTCTCCACTGTTTTAATGTGAGACTTGACCATGTGACTTGCTTTGGCCAATGGGATGCTGGTAGACACAAAACAACAGAAACTTGAAATGTACTCGTGTGGTTGGGTTTCTGCTCTCGTGCTGTGCTGTGGCTAAGAGAAGGAGGCGTTCCAGGATGCCCCAAAGGCTCCCTGGTCCTGGAAGGATGAGGGACATGTGTGGGAGACCTGAACCCAACTCGTGACCTGCAGCCAAGCTCAACTAAGCCCAGACTATCATCAGAGTCCCAGTTAACCCACAGACATACTTCATGTGTGCCACTGGGTTTGGGGATGGTTTGTTATGTGGCATTGTTGTGACACTAACTTAATTGATACACTGAAGCAGAGTGAGTGAGGGGGGATGTGGTCTGGGATGAGGCTGGAGAGATGGGCAGGACCTGTTCATGCAGCATCTGTCAGGGCATGGTGGGGATTTTGGATGGAAAAGCTTTGAAGGGTTTTACTCTCTAGGTTTAGGGTATAGATAGGGGTTATGGAGCCCATTGTACAGAGGGAAGAAACTAAGGCCCAGAGAATCAAGCAAGTTGGACCAGTGTCACAGAGACAGTAAATTGATAGAGTGGCAACAGACCCCAGATCTATTTGACCCCAAAGCCCTGGGGATTTTAAGGATGACTGGCAGGATAACCTCTAATGTGGCCACAATAAATGCTTGCCTGAATTCCCCTTCTTTGGGTCAGGTCCATTTGTCTCAGTTTCACAATTTGAAATTCTCTGATCCTGTCTCCATGCTCTCCAGTGCTGACCACTTCTCCCTTCCTCTATCCCTCCCTTTGGCCAACTCTCTACATAACCCTACGGATCTTTTGTTTCTCTCTGCTCTCATAGTTCCTAATGGTCCCTCAGCCCTGGCAGCTTCCCTTGCCTCCCCACTTCCCACAGCCCTGGAAGCCAGTCTATCCTGATGTCATCGCCTCTCTGGTTTCCTGGTTCCATGATGTCACAGGCCAGCACAATCCCTGGCCCTGAGCAGACGCCATACCTGCTGAGTCCCCGCCTACTCCCGGGCCACTAAGTGGTGCTGATGATAATTACAGAGTTTAGTTCACAGGCTTAGTGGTCGGTGAAAAGAGCCTGGCATTTGGCATCAAATAGACTCAGGTTCAACTCCTAGCTCTGCTACTTAGCAGCTTTCTTGCCTTGGACAAGTTACTCAATTTCTCTGAGCCTCAGTTACTTGGGCTCTCTCACTGGGCTTTTACGAGAACGAAGTAGCTTACATACAGACATACAACAAATGAGAGTTATTCTAGTTGTTATGGGATAATGAGAACAGTTTCTAATTTCAGTGGTACCTCACTGTGCTATGGCCATCATAATATCGAGCTCTGTCTGTCTTTCTGTTATATGCCCCTATCTGATAGCCAAACCTTTCTACCCTCCTCTCACCATTACCTCATTCTACCACTATCACACTCTGCAGACAACCTCAGATTGCCCCTTACTATGTAAAGATGTGGACTTCCTTTAGTTCTCTCCATTCACCTTTAGTGGGAGGGAGGAGTCCATCCTCTTAGCCCAGGTTCTCCTACCCTCCCAATGAGTGCCCTGGATAATATTTCCTCTAGTTCTAACACCCTCTGTGGGCATTGAATTGTGCACCCCAGTTTGACCATGTTCTAGGTCTTCATTCTGGTGGGTGTGGACCTATTGTGAATAGGTTCTCTTGAAGATGTTATTTCAGTTGAGGTGTGGCTCAACTGAATCAGGCTGGGCTTTAATCCAGATTACTTGAGTTCTTTACATGTAGAATGAAATTCAGAGAGAGAGAGAATGCCATGAGAAGAAGCTGGAAGTCAATGGAACCTGGAGGAGAAAGGAGAAGACAGCGCCTTGTGCATTGCCAAGTGACAGAAAAGCCAAGGACCAAGGATTGCTGGCAGCCAGACCTGGAATGCCACCGTCTTTGAGGAGAAAGCATTGCCTTGCTGATACCTTGATTTTAGACTTATCTTAGCCTCAAAATTGTGAGCCAATAAAAACCCACTGTGTAGTATTTATTTTAGCAGCTGAGAAATATACCTTCCAAGACCTTCCTCCATTAATTAGATCCTCACATCTTTATTTTTTCATTCATTAAATTCATTCAACATCTCCATCTCTTTCGCCAACTCTGGATTGAGCCCTCAGTCTGCACATTTGCTCAGGGGTTTCCCAACAGAAGAGCTTTTTAAGTTTCTCCTAAGCAGTTGCTCTGTTTCTTACCTTCCCTTCACTGCAGCACTCTTAAAAGACTCCTATACATTTCCTGTTCCCTTACCTTCTATGCTCTCCTGACTAACTCCATCTGGCTTCTGTCTCTACTTAAACCACTTTTGTCAAGGCCATCAGTGACCCTCTTAGCAAATACAGTGACACGTCTCAGCCCTTATCTTACTACATCTCGGGTGGCACCTGAAACTGTCAACTGCTTTGTTCTGCAAACTCTCTTTTCCCCTGTTTTGAAACATCTTTGTCCAGATTCTTCTCTACCTCTCCTGTTGGTCTCCTTCTCTGGTTCCCATAGCTCCACTCAGGGATTACTCCTTGGCCCCCTTTTATTCTCCCTCATTGGAAGTTTCATCTAGTCTCATAGCATCAACTGCTGAATGGCTTCTACATTGTCTTCAGCTCAGTTCTAGCACCTGTGACTCAAGCCCATCCAGCCAGCTGCTCACTGGGTAACTCACCAGTGCCCAGCCTCATTGTCCTGCCTTCTCCAAACCCGTTCTTCCACTTATGCTCTCTACATAGGTTAGTGGTACATTTCCTAATATTCTCCAGGTCAGAAAGCTCATCTTTGCCTCTAGGATGTGACAGGTTGCCAGGCCCTAGGAAGCTTACCACCTTAAGATACCTGGCTGAGACCCTACCTCCTCCCACTGCACCTCTCTGGAACCTTCTCTGACCCTCTAGACAGGCAGGGTTCCCGTCACATGCATTTATAGTTCTCTGTACTTCTGGGTAGCGACTAATCATACTTGCAATTAAATAAATCTTCATGCCTTTAGTTGTTTAATGTCTATCTTCCTGCTAGACTGTAAGCTCCATGAAGGCAGGGACTATTTCTTTCCTGGTTGTCTCTGTATCCCCAGTACCTGGCTGGTGACTGGTTAGGGGCTCCGTAAATACTTGTAGAACAATGGGGAGGAATTCAAGATTGGAGAGGGGTGGGGCAGATGCTCCGGTGTTTGGTGCCTACACAGAAAAGCACAGAGAAGAACAAGGTGCAGAACTTTGAACCCCCTTGCCCATGTACCCTCCACCCACCCAAGTCTCTGAACACAGTGGCTGCTGAGTCTTTTATTCTATTGACAGGAGACAAAGCAGTTACAAGCCCTTTAATCACATCTCCACAAACATGGGAAACCTCATTAATCCCAGTGAATGGATGATCTATTGTTCCCAGCTCAGGGCTCTGGTGGATCGCCTTTCCTTGGAGGAGGCAGGAACCCCTGTGGACAGGAGCAGATCTCCGCTTCTCTCATGCAGATGAACCCCAAGCCTTGGGAATGGTGTCCCCGGTGGGGGCTTGTGGCCCAGCTAAGCCCACTGCCTGAACTGAGACCAGGACCAATCCTCCGCAGAGGTCTATGGCTCACCTGCCAGATGGGCAAACATTTAAGAAGTTTGACAATATCCAGTGTTTCAGGGGAAAGGGCACTTTCATGCACTGCTGGCAGACGTAGTGAGATAACTTGGTATAGCCCTTTGGCAGTGTTGGGTTTCGTGTGCAGTTTGGTGGTATGAGTGGTGTGCCAGTTTGTATATATTATATCCCCCAGAAAAAGCCATATTCTTTAATGCATTCTTGTGGGGGCAGACATATTAGTGTAGATTGGGTTGGAACCTATTGGATCAGTGTCTGTGGGAATGTGACCCACCCAACTGTAGGTGATACCTCTGGATAATTTCCACGGAGGTGTGGCCCCGCCCATTCAGCGTGGGCCTTCATTAGTTTACTAGAGCACTATATAAGCTCAGACAGAAGGAGCTCACAGCTAGACAGACATTTTGAAGACGGCCATTGGAAGCTGATACAGATATTTTGGAGAATGCCATTTTGAAACGCAACCTGGGAACAAGCAGATGCCAGCCACATGCCTTCCCAGCTAACAGAA
Organism: Choloepus didactylus; assembly: GCF_015220235.1. Classification (NCBI taxonomy): domain Eukaryota; kingdom Metazoa; phylum Chordata; class Mammalia; order Pilosa; family Megalonychidae; genus Choloepus; species Choloepus didactylus. The sequence goes on along the minus strand of NC_051308.1, from coordinate 213,001,219 downwards.
GTTTTTCAGATGTCAATGGCCTTTCTCCAGTGAAGGCACCTTTTGTTGATGGACACTTTATGGCCTGAAGACTATAACTGTGTAACCAAATAAACCCCCTTTATAAAAGCCGATCCATTTCTGGTGTTTTGCATTCTGGCAGCATAAGCAAACCAGAACAAGTGGCTAAGTTCATCTGCAGCCAGACTGAGTTAAAATCCCAACTTTGGCACTTGCCAGCTGTGGGAGTTTGGACATGTCACTTATCCTAAGTTTTCTCATTTGTAAAGTAGGGCCAATAATAGTACCTACCCATATGTTTATTATGAGAACAGATAAGTTAACAGATAAGTATATGAAGGCCTGGTTTAGGTCATTCTCTACCTGAATTGAAACCCTTTAGGAATCCACTCCCTCCTGGCACTGGAGCCAGAAGGTTGCTGTGGAAACTATGGGGCAGAGGAACAGGCCCATTGGCTCCTCTTTGGCCAGTGCTTGAGGAGTCTCCCTAGAAGCAGGGCTCAAACATTCTCAGCTTTGCCCTGCTGTATGACTGCATCCTCTGCTTTCATGGCCAAGATTAGAGGCCAGGACCTCTTGGTTCTCATCCTAGCTTTGCTCTGGCTTGTTGTGTGACCATGGGCAAGTCACTTTTCCTCTGGGCCTCAGTTTCTCCATCTGCACAATGAAGGAGTTTGCCTAGAAGGGAAATGGATTTTATTTCACATGCCACTTCAGATCTGTTGGTGGTAGCTGGAGACCTGAATTGAGAAGGGTTCAGACCCAATGAGAAAGACTGCTCAGTGACATCTGTAATGGCCATGGATGGAGGAGTGATGCTATGTTCATCTTGACTTTACCATACCTAGGCTAGTTACTTAATTTCTAAGGTATCTGTCATCTTGATCTAAAGCTGTTCAGCACTTTGAATGTTCAAAATGAGACTCATTAACAATCTTGATATAATGTACGTATTTGTTCCAGGAGGCCCCACTCACTGTGCTTCAATATTAACTGGGTTTGAGGGGAAAAGCCTCCTGGGTCTTCTTCAACTCTGTCCCAATTGCCTATAAATATAGCTGGTAGTCACCATGAAGGAAAGAGAATTTGGCTATAGTGAGTGGAACCAAGAAGGGAGCTGAGAAGCATCAAGTGGGCAATGACTGGCCTAGGAGGGGGTTGGGATAGCAAGCATCATGGGATGTCATAGAGCAAGCAGGTCTGGGAGGGTATCCTAGCTTCCTGCTTGCTAAAACACATACCATACAATAAGTTGGCCTGAACGATGGGAATTTATTGGCTTATAGTTTGGAGGCTGGGAAAAGTCCAAAATTGAAGCAACAGCAGACAATATTTTCTTCCAGAAGAAGACTGTGGTGTTCTGGGGCCAGCTGCTGGCCATCCTTTCTTCTTGGCTTTTCTGTCATGTGGAAATGCACATGGTGGCATCTTCTCCTTTCTTTTCTGCATTCTGTTAACTTCCCCATGGCTTTTCTTTCCGAATTTAAGTTCCTTTGTTTATGAGGATTTCAGCCATATTTTAAGGCCTACCCTCATTCAGTTGGCTACACCTTAACTAAAAATAACATCTCCAAAAGATTCTATTTATAAAGGGTTCACACCCACAGGTATGGATTAAGATTGAGAACACATTTTTTCTGGGGTGCACAATTCAATCTCCAGCAGAGGGTCACTTTTGTGTTTTGAGGCCTGAGGTCAGAGAAAGTTTAGGCAACGAGACCAAGGCAGCCAGCCTTGCAGGAGTGCCTGGGCCATTGGAGACCTCTGCCTGGGACTTTCTTCCTATAGACGCCACCTCCAGGCCCCTGACCATACTGGCCATGCTCCCAGCAGAGCTCTCTCCTGGACACAGAAATTGGGCAGGAGGCAAAGACCAAGAGAAATTGGCTGGGGTTGGGGATACAGTCTTGAGGTTGGAAGATCTGAAAGGGAGGGGGCGGTTTACTGGAGCTTCCTTGGAGAACTGAGGTCATTATAGGTTGTGAGGTTGGGAGGAGGGGAGAGTAGAAGAGGATGAGGAAGGGGCTCCATTCCTGGTGTTGGCGGTTTCGTCAGAGGGCATCCTTCATGGGTCTGAGGGTTTCCCAGCCTGCAGCAGGCAGTTTTACAATCGATAAAGTTCATAAGCATTGAGCTCATCAACAATTGAGTGCATGTAACCATTTCTCTTTATAAATTCACTGAAAGATAAAAGAATGAATTTCATTGTTCTTTAAATTTATTGTCTGCTAACTCAATCAAGGTTCTTTTAGCAACTTAATTGTGTCTATATTCAGGAATCCCTAACTCAACAAAAGTGTCAGAAAATGAAATTGATAGTTTAAAAAACTTTATTCTGCACCTAGCATATCTTTATACAATGAGCAATTTTCTGCCCTAAACATACAAGCACAGGGCATAGTCTACAGAATTATGCAGCTGCTGCCACAAACAGCTACAGCAGTCAGACAGATCTGAGATCAAGGTACCTTCCCTGCCCTCCACCACCATGTGCTGGTTGTGTGACCTTGGGCAAATAACAACCTATCTGAGCCTCATGTTTCTCATCTGTAAAAATGGGTATAATAATACTTTGCAGGGGTGTTGTGAGATTAGGAAGGTAACTGTATGTTAAGCATGCAGCGGAGCACCTGACACATAGCAAGTGCTTGACAAATGGTTGCTAGTATTATTTTATTATTGGAGAAAATGCAAATTTATAGTAACATTTAGTGGCAGTAAAGCAGGAGTTCAATAATAAATGCAGTAACGCCTAGATACAATAACATAAATACAGTAGCATATAGCTATAGTAATACAATTAGAGTAGTAGGCGCATAACAGAATCAGTTACATGAATACAGTACCATATAGATACAGTAATGTAATTGCGGTAACACACAGCCACAGTTACATATACATATAATAACCATTAGCTACACTAAGACAGATAAATAACAAATAAAGTAACAGAGCTACAGTATCAAGATACAGTATCACACAACTATAATAATATGTATGTTACAGTAATATATAGATACATTAACTTAGAAAAAGTAAAAATAGGTAGCATAACTTACAGCTACAGTGACATTCCCTGTAAGGGATAAACAACTACAGTAATTCATGGATCCTCTAATACAGTTACAATTTGTTATAGGAATTTCATATAGAAATTGTACTGCAGACAGAGTAATACACACTTACAGACCTGTAGGAACACTGATATATACAGGCAGTGCTGCACCCAGCATTCTCCCTGCAGTCAGTGTTCTTAAATTTTTTTGGGGTTTTAGCTCTTCGGAGAATCTTACAAAAGCTATGGCACTCTTAGAGAAAAAATCCTCCCAAAGGTATTTATTAAATGGTGCAATTCTGCATCCATGTAGTGATGGCTCTGGTCTGATATTTAGTGTTCAGGGATCCCAGATTCAAATACTTAAGAATCAAAGCAAGGAGATAGAATCTTTCAAGAGATCAGGAAGCCAGTCCACAGGCGGGTGTAATCCAGGCTGGTGCCTCAGTCCTCTTCCTGCTGGCTGGAGTCTTATTTGATTTGGTTCTTAGGTGACCCAGCCTTCCTTCCTGCTGTAGAAAACAGGGACATGCCTCTTTCTTTTATTGCGGTTTCAAGGTCCAGCTGCTCTTGTAAGCTAATCTGAGCTCCACTTATGAGATGAGATTTGTCTGGGCAAAAATTCCTCTTTACCAACATCTTATAAAGTCCAAAAGATCACTTCCAAAAAACAGCCTGTGCATGGGCTAGTTAGTTCTTTTGCAGGGAGCTGTTGGAAGCTCCTGCAACCTGGCTGGTGCTTGGGGAATCAGTGGAGGAGTAGTAACTATTTAGGGGTGGCTGGTGTCCACCAGAGCCAGACTGACAAGCTTCTTCCTAGTCATACTTCCCTGGACTGTTTTGGGGATGTTCAAATCCTGGCTTGCTGTTTCAGTTAGCTGTTGCTGCATAACAAAATATCCCAAGGTTCTGTTTAAAACAACAAACATTTATTATTGCTCATGAGTCTACAGGTCAAGTGGGCAGTTCTTCTTATCTGTTCAAGACTTGGCCAGTTTTGGCTAAACATGCTAATGGATCTATGATCAGCTGACTGGTTTAGGATGGCCTTGGCTGAGGGAATTGGCTCAAATGGGGCTTTTCTCCATATGACTTTCACATCTCTCCAGCAGGTCTGTTCACATGGTGGTGGCAGGATTCCAAGAGAGTTAGTAGAAGTTTGCAAGCGTCTTGAGGCCTAGGCTAAAAAACTGGTGTACAGTCACTTTTGCTGGTCAAAGCAAGTTACAAGTCTGGCCCAGATTCAAAGGATGAGAAAATAGACTCCACTTTTTGATAGAGAGAGCTTCAAAATCATATTGCAAGGGTATTGATACAGACAGGAGTGGAGAGTTGGTGACATTTTGTAATCACTCAACTACACTTGTTTTTCAGGGAGGATCACTGGGCCTGTGTCAAGCACTCCCTTGATCCTTGAGCAGAGCCAAAGCTGCATCTTGGGGTGATTTCTGATCTGGCACACCTGAGGTCTGGCTCCATGTGGGACAGCAGGGTGCTTGTCATGGTCTCTATCCCTCATAAGCTCATTGAAGTCCAGGGTGGACACCTGACTCAAAGGGGGTTTATCATTGGCTTCTAATGACCTGGGCCTTGTAGAACTTTCCCCAAACAATGAGCTGGGCTAAATTCCTCTACTAGGAGTTTGAAATCTAAATATAAAGTCTTGGAACAGTCAGTGGTGAGTGGAAACTGTGAGATCATGATGTAGAACCAGAACTTGGGGAGAGAGCAGAGCAGACTCTCAGAGAAAAGCAGAGAAGCCTTGGTCCCTGGTACCTCTGTTTCCATAAAATTTGGGTGAACTTTGTTTTTTATCCTTGAATCTAGTGCCAAAAATCAGACAGAAAATGGATATCTGAGAAAGAGGACAATGGACTCATGCCCATTCATTTCTGAATATGCTAGGAGCTCTACCTTAGGAAGAGAGCCATATAACTCACCCACTACAAACATGACTTCCCTAAACTAGGTTTTAATATTCTGCCTTTTACTTTTATAAAGGGCAGATTGAGAAACAGATACCTGAAAATAAATTCAGCATCTGCTTTTACCCTTGTATTGAAGGCATTGTCCATTAAATATCTTCTATATAAAGTCCTGTGTGACAAATTCCTTTAAGAATTCAGTGATAGATAAAAGTTATGAAGAATATTTTATGAGATAGAGAGGGTTCTGAAACCCAATGTTTCTCTTTTTTGCCTTGGTTTCCAGGAAGCTCACACCCAAATTTACCACTGAATCACTTGCAGAGTTTCCATATGTGCTGCTGGCTTCCCACATCTTTCTGTCTTGAGGACATCTCTGACCGTGGGAATATGCTTGGCAATCTTCAAGCAATGAAGGATAAGAGTCAATGACCAAATGTATGTATACGTATGTATCAGTTTCCTATTGCTGCTATAACAATTTAAAACAAGTAATTTAAAAAAACACAAATTTATATTTCTGGAGGTCAGAAGTCTGAAATGGGTCTTATGGGCTAAAATCAAGGTGTTGGCACAGCTGTGTTCCTTCTGGTGGCTCTAGGGAAGAATCCATTACCTTGCCTTCTCCAGCTTCTAGAAGCTGCCTGCATTCTTTGACTGGTGGCTCCTTCCTGGCATCATTCCAATCTCTGCTTCTGTTGTCACATCTCTTTCACTGACTCTGACCCTCCTGCTCCCTCTTATAAAGACCCAGGTAATACACTATAAATTCCTCATCCCCAAATCCTTAACTTAATCACATCTACAGAGTCCCTTTCAGGTGTAAGGTAACATATTCACAGGTTCTGGGGATTAGGGTGTGGATACTTTTGGTGGGGGTCATTATTAAGCCTACTACAATATGTTTCTCAGCTCCTTTGCACTTTTGATGGGACATTCTGATGTGTTTTCTACAGTCTCAAAGAGGGTCCCTGCTGGATTGGATCCCAGTTGCTTACTGCAGTAGTTTACTCATTAACACGTCTTTATTGGCTCTATTCCTTTCTCACATTCCCATTTCCTCACAGACTCTGTGGGATCACCTCTCAAAATAAACCGCTTGCACCCAAAGGATTGTCTCAGGGTCATTTTTGGGGAAAGTCAAACTGAAACAGGATCTATATAAGCCCATGTTTATTGGTAAATTTGCCTCTTCCTCCTTCATTGCTGTCCTCTAAATTTTCTACTTTTAATGGTCATATTATCAAAAACAAACAAACAAAAACCAAAAAGTACCAACCTGGCATAATGCTGCAAAAGAATATGAACTTTGGAACTAGAAAGACACGGGTTCAAATGCTAACACAATTTCTTGTGATTGCAGTGATTTCCCCACGTGTGTATTTTGTTTGATGAGAACCCCTAATTTTGCATTATCAAAGTCCATTTTCTCCCCCATACTTAAAATTATCTGTGCATCTGTGCACAGGCCTCTGAAACGCTTGTTGGGTAGGTTGGAGCCCCTTACCACGTGCTGGTGTGTGTGTGTTTCTGATTTTCTTTGGGGTTGCACACCTCTCGTCACCTTAGCGTGTAGGCCCTGTCCATGGTGCTGATACGGGTTTATGCCTTAGGAGCAGCAGCGTCCAAAGTGTAGCCCTCAAGGAGATTCTGTGAAAGTGGGAAATAAAAATTAGAAGTGCGATTTATGTTGATTTATCTATTTAAAAATAAGAACAAAGTTCAGCTTACTGATATTTAATATATGGACTGATGCTGGTGCCCTGTCCTGTGTTGGGCAGTCATGGGTGGAGGGACCTGCATTCTTTGACTTGCAGCCCCGTTCTTTGACTTGTAAGCTGAAAGAGGAGGGCAGTTCCACAACACGATGGGTTTAATGGCGGTGTAAGCCCTCATTTGCCCACTTCTGGTGATATATTTCTAGTTTATATGTGGCAGGATAAGGGATCTATAGATTCTGCAATCCGGGTTGATTTTAATTGAAGTATAATTAATATACAGAGAAAGTGTACAAATTGTAAGGGCACATACAGGTCACTGAATTTTCACAAGGTAAACACATCCATGTAACCAGCACCTAGATCAAGAAACAAAATTACCAGCACTCCAGAAGCCACTTTTGTGCCCCCTTCCAATCACAACCAGGATAACCACTGTCCTGACTTCTAGTACTGCATATTAATTATTTTGCCTGTCTTGAACTTTTAATAAATGAAACAATATGTCTGAATGACTTCTTCATTCAACTTTACATTTTTGAGGCTTATCTATGTCGTATTGTTGTGTGTAGATTGTTCTTTCTAATTGCTGAACAGTACTCCATTGCATGCATATATCCATTCTCTTGTTAATGACATTTGTGGCAATAAGAACATTCTTATACATGTCCTTTTATGAGATAATTTAATTTTAACTAAAGTAACCCTCAGAAAATGGGCACATACCTTTAAAATTTCTTGCCAAGATACCATGGGTTGAAGATAATACTAATAAATGCAAGCACAAGAAGTCAGCTATAGAACAGGAGAGCTGATATTTCAATTCTGTATAGAAATTTTTGGACCAATTATGATAATTTAATCAGATCTGACAAGAAATTAGACCAAAAAAAAAAAAAGAGAGGAAAATTTTAAGAAGTCTTTGCAGTGTGGATATACACTCATCATCATTGATGATAAACCTTGAGATATTAGTTAATGAGAGTGGGAAGTGTCTGTGATAAACAGGTGTGGACACCACTGGTGCTGCTCATCAGATATTTCTGATTCACTTTTCAGCCACATGTTAGGATTGACTTTCTGGCCCACTTGGAGGTCAGAATGCCCATGTGACTTGTTTTCCCAATGAAATGTGAGCAGAAGTGACAGGTGTCACTTCCAGGCAGAAGCTTTTAAGAGCCAGTGTGTGATTCCTCAACTCGATTTTTCCCTTTGCCAAAAGGACTGGCAATGTTCTGGAAAGAAGCTCCTCTGACAGTCTGAGTCCCACAGTGAGGATGCTGTGGCACAGAGCCACAGTTAACTTGTGATGGCATATGGCATGCAATAAACCTGTATTGCTCTAAGCCACAGATATGGGATGTGTTTCTTATCATAGCAGAGCCTTGCCTCTCCTAACTGATGCAGTTAACTCTTTAAAACAAAGCATCCAGAACAGAAAGACAAACCTCTAATTCTTTTTTAGTGATGTCTAAAATTATGTGGTGCTCCCTCCTGTTCTTTACGTAAGTGCTGATACTTAGTAACAAATTTGTAGATGCCTCTTTGGAGTGTTCCTAACTTAATAGACAAAGATAAAAAGGCACATACAATCAAGGAAATGCTTGTTCTTCCTGCCTGAGGAAAAATGGGTGAAGCAGTCCACAGAAAACAATCCATGGACTAAATAAAATGTATTCTTTTGTTAGCAAACACAGTTGGAAGATGCAAAGAGACCGCTGAAGATGTAAAGAAACAAGTGCTAGAACAAATTATGCAGTGTAGGAGATTTGTGCTACAATTGGATGAAAGTACAGATGTTTTTTAACATGTCTCAGCTTATGGTCTGTACTAGATTTGAGTTTCAGTAAGGAAATACACAAAGTATTACTTTTTTATGATATGTACTGGAGAAGATACAGTTTCAAAAACCAATGACTTATTTAATAAAAATGAATGACTTATTTCCACAGTGTTTTATGGAAAATAGTATAAATATAACCACTGATAGAATGGATGCTTTAACTGCAATACCAAAAGGATTCTAGGTTAAAGTTATGGAGATTACTCCAAACATGAAATTCACTCAAAGACTAGCTATTGCAGTGAAGAAGTTGAGGCCAGAAGTGCACAAAATGATGCAGGATGTCATTTGGATTATATTATAAAAATAAGACCTCTAATATAGAGTAGAATCCTTGCAGGATTTTATAATGAGATATACAGGTTTGATGGTTATCTTTCAGCAAAGTACTTTACTGAGACTTGGACCTTAAAGATAATTTATGCATTTTTCATTTACAATAAGAGAAGTGTTTCAAACTTGCTGAGCATTTTCATAATGACAGCTGGTAATCAATAGCATGCTATACAACAAAATTTTTAAAATAATTTTACACTTACAGAATAGTTGCAAAGATAATCCAGAGAGTTCTTGTATGAGGTGCTGTTTCCCAAATGTTAACATCTTACATAAGCATAGTACACTTGTCAAATCTAAAAAATTAACACTGGTGCTTACTATTAACTAAATTCCCCACTTTATTCAAATTTCACCAGTTTTCCCCCTAATGTTCTTTTTTCCTTTCCAGCATCCAACCCAGGATACCACATTGCATTTAGGCAGCACATATTTTAGAGGGAAAAAACACATACTCTCTGTCCCTTAGGGTATGTTTGATATGTAAACAATGATTGAGAGAGAAATTGCTTTCTGAAAGAAACGAGTGCCATGGAGAGAGCATTTTTGAAAACAAACATTTGGAAATGTTTCCATTGTTTTGTGATTTTTTGTGACAGAAAATGATGTACATATGTCACCTATAACAGCTCCTATGTATGCAAACTTTAAAAACTTGGAAATAGAATTTTTTAACCTGCTTTAAAACAGTCTTCCTACCAAAGTGCTTCAGAACCTGTTTGCTAAAAATATAAAAATGTAACACCTTTTGATTAGTTTGCAAGAACTGCTGATTGACATCAGGGAAGATGGAAATTTGCTTGCTGAATTTCAACCAAAACCTTTGCATAATTGGTGGATGGGAATGAAAAAATAAATATGAGGATTTAGTAAGCACAGCCAGTATTGCTGTTTTCCCAGTTGTACCAATGTATCTTTGCAAGGTATCTATTTATAATAGCCGTAACAGCAATTAAAGACCAGTATCAAAATGTTTTGAATTAAGAACCAGACCTTTGAGTTGCTGTATCATAAAGCCTTGCTTTTAAACAATAAAACATTTTCAGTCACGTCTCTCATTAAAATTTTTAGTGAGAGCAAAAATGCTTTTGAACTGCTAATAAATACAATAAGACAATTTAAAATATTTTGTCTTTGTCTTATCATTTAAAATCCAAATGATTTTAATTATGCTTTACAATGCATGTAAAATCTTAATATGGTGGTACAGGAATATACTTTATATATAAACGTGCCTAGTGCAGACACGTGCTCATTTTTAAAGAACTGGTAGAGGTGGGTGGATGAATGACTCTGGGAGAGTGGGGTCATGGAATGGCTGCCTGGTGGATGCTAAGGACGGGCTGCTCTGTGGGAGGTTTGGAGAGCTGCCTGGGATAGAGAGGGGTCAGAGTCACCAGGCTTCAATGCCGTGAGCCTGGTGTCAGGCTCTAAAGCAAGGAGGGACCCAGGACTGGCAGGTAGCAGAGGCCCTAACCCACTCCAGGTGCAGGAGAAGGACAAGAGTCTAGAATTAGCCCATTGCCCTAAAACTCAATGTCTGCTCATGGGCCTGCCAAGTTAACAGCTCCCCTCTCCCCAACTCTCAACTCTTATAATCAGGCTGGATATGGGGTTCCCTGCTCATTTGGGTGCCTTCTGGTGAGTCCTGGGGCCCATCCTGAACCTCAGACTGCTGGGCTTGGCCTTGATTCTATGCCCAGGTCAGGCTAGGTCCTTGCTTTCCCTAAATCCCTTCTCACCTGGCTCTTTGCATCGTCTGTCTGTTAGGAGTTCTATTATTTGGGGCCATGTCTTGCTCTCCTTTGCCTGGCAAACTTGCCCCTGCCTAACTTTTTAGTCACATCTTGGATCTCTAGGAAGCCTCCTGTCTAGCGTACATCCCCTCCTCAGTGCTTCTGACTGCCCCTTCTCCACCTCTCAGAAGGCTTCTCCTATTAGCAGTTATTCCTGTGTATTAACTCTGATTCACTGTTTTATCCCTGGGGGCAGGGACTGGGGCATTCTTGTTAACTATTGTTTCTCCGGTGCCCAGCAAAGTGCCCAGCACATGGTAAAGATAATAATAGCTCACATTTGTTGAGAATTTACAAAGTAAAAGGCTCTGTTCTAAATGTGTCAAGCATAATATCTTATTTATTCCTTGCATCATCGCTATGTGGAAGATACTATTATTATCCCACTATATAGATAGGGTAATTGAGGCTTGGAGAGGTGAACTAGCCTGCCCAGGTGTGGGGCAGTAGAGTCAGGATTTGAACTCAGGCCTTTGGCTCCAAAGCTTGCATTCTTAGTTAACCTCCACTACCTCAATTGGTAGGCCCTCAGACAATATTTGTTGAATAAATCAATGATCCTTTCTTTGGGGTGGGAGCCTGACTTTCTTCATCTCTGGGTCCAGCACCTTTATAGCAGGGCCTCTGCCAGGGACTGTTGAAAGAATCCATTTTGCACATAAGTCTAGCAAGCTTGATCATCTGGCTTCCAGGCCCAAACTGAGAAATCGTTCAAGTTGGCAGAGATGCAAGAGGCAGTCACTTGAAGAGTGGCAGGAAGTGACAGCTGGCAGCTTGATGGGAAGTTTCTGGGAGGGGTGATGACTCTGGAAATCAGAGCAAGCTCCTGCAGCCCCCTGCCTCTGCCAGCCCCAGGGCAGTTATGGGTGGCAGCTCCCCTTAGTGATGTGTGTTTGTTGGTGAGCAGTGTCCAAGCCAAATTAAATTAATTCTTGTTAGCATCCTTTGAGTGTGTGTGTCTGAGAGAGAGAGAAAGGGGGAGGGGAGGGAGAAAGAGAGGGTTGAGATTGATGGGGGTATATGTGATTTATTTCAGATTTTTTAAAAAATAAAAAACAATTAAAATCAAAATAATATTTTTTGCTGCCTAAAGGGAGCAAACACCAGTTATCTTGAAAATTTTTTTCTGAGAAAAAGCCCATTGCAGATAATGCTGGATAAATGAGGTGTTACCATATTAATATTGTCAATAATAACTTGCAAAATGCTGTTCAGGCTACAAAACACTCATCCACTCACCCATTCATTCATTCATTTATCACTGTGTCAGATAATGTTTTCAGCTCCCAGCAGCAACATACCCAACTAGAAGTGGCTGGAACCTAGTGGACATTTATTTTTAATTAACAGAAAATTTTAGGTAGGGGTCCCAGAGTTGACCCGGCAGCCCAGGCAGTATCCTCAAGGATCTACACTCTTCTCTCTCTTCTGCCATTCTCAGATGATGGTGCCCTCTCCTTCTGGGATTGCTGATAGGTTACTTCATCTCCAAACACCTCATTCCCCCACAGCAGCCTCCAAAGCAGGAAGAACGGAAGAGGAGGAAGAGGGCTCTCCACATGCCCCTTTTAGGGTCTCTGCCCCCTTTATCAGGGAAGGAAATCTTTCCCAGAATCCCCAGCAGACTTTTCCTTTAGGTGTCATTAGCCAGGACCGGGTCACATGCCCATCCCTAACCAATTGCTGTTCAGAGCCGCCTGGATTCATTTCCTGGGACGGGCACAATTGTCATCTGGCCTGAATTGGGGTTCTGTTGGCAAGAAAGAAGGCAGAATGGCCACTGGGCTGGCTGTGTTTATCCACCATTCATTCCGCAAACATCTTCTGAATGCAGGGGATTTGCAAATGAGTACCATGGCATTCTGGTGGCACTTGTCCTATGTCATCTCCATTTTATAGGGAAAGACACTGGCTCAGGGAGCTGAACCAACTTGCCCAAGGCCTCCATCGGGTCAGAGTGAATCCAGAGTTTGAACCCATGTCATTCTTAAGCCCATGCCCCTTCCGCTACATGAAGTTGCCTCTTTGATCTCACTGGACTTTCTGGAGCAGCCCCGAGTGGCAGAGCCTGTGTCCTCCTTGAAAGGATGCTAAAGAGGCTGGCCTCTCACTGGCAGCTGCTACCCTGCCCATCCTGGGACTTATGGAGGTGCAGGATGCTACCACAGTGTGCAAGTGGAAGACGCTCCTCTCTAACTGTCAGACAGGCTCCCTGCAGGTGGCCCTCAGATGGCTGTGTCACCTGAGCAGTGGGTAGAGCCAGGGGAGAGCTGGGAGGAGGTGGGGGCAGGCTTGGTTAGCAAATGTTCAACAGACAACATGGCTTGGGCCTGGGGGATGATGACTTGTCGGTTCAGAGCTGCTGGCCTATGACAGGTTTGGCTGAGATGCCCACCACGGCCCCAACCCTGGAACTTGACAGTTAGCACTTGGCAGGGAACGGGGCAGACCCTGAGCTTGCTGGAGCTTCTGAGCAATGCTGAGCCTGGAATTGGGGCATGAGGCCTCACCTTTGGGCTGTGACCATATCTGAAGACTCTGAGGTCAGGCTTGGGGCACTCTGCTCCTCAGAGCCCCATGTGGTTCCTTCCTATTTGCACCCCTCATCACCCATCTTTCTTAACAGTAGTGGTTGAAAACGCAGACTCTGAAACCCTACTTTCCAGCGCTGCTAGCTTTACCATTCAATAGCTGTGTAACCTCAGGCAGGTCACTTAACCAATCTGCGGCCTCATCTGTAAAATGGGAATAATAATGGGGCTAATGCCATAGGATCGTTTGAGGAGTAAATGAGTCACTGAGTGTAAAGTGTTCTCAGCTGTATGTGGTACCTGGTGAGGGCTCGACCGGTATCAGCTGGAATTATTATTACCACCAACTCCTTGGCATTGTGCAAACACTTCACTAGTTTGCTTAACCCAGATGTCAGCTGGAAGCTTCCCTGTCCTTTCAAATCAGTTAAATTTTTGGAGAGCGTGCCAATCTCTATGACATGGGGAAGTCTAAGCCTTCTGCAAGATTTCCGTGATATCTTGGGGGACTTGAGGACTCTGGTCTCCACTGCTTCATCCCCTGAGTCTTCCTGGGTTGAAGGATTCAGGTGCGACTCCCCTGATTTCCAAACCAAGCATTTCAAGATGTGCCACAACTTAACGGATGGTGGTGGTGAGGTGTTGCGAGGTGCGTTTGCTGCATGGTGCTGTCTCTGGTCCTCTCCCCCTAGCTCATTCTCACATCTTTCTAGGTTCTTCCAACTGTTTTTCCCTCAGTGGCCTCTCTCTGAATCACACAAGTAGCTGCAATTTATTGAGCACTCGTTACAGGCCAGGAACAGTTCTAAAGACTTTACAGGTCACCTCATTTAAACCTCACAAGACATCTGTAAGGATGTGCTTTTACTATCCCTATTTTGGGGACTAGAAAAGAAATCACACAGCCAGGAAGCAGCAGAGTCAGGGTTCAAACCAGGCAGCCTGGCTTCAGAGCCCCAGTGCTTCATCCACCCACTGCATGACTTCACTTTGTTTTTGGAAAAAGCTCCGCTCCAGGCACTGGGGCTAAATTTATATCTGAGTGAGTTCATAAAAAATTTTTTCCCCTCCAAACATGGGGTCTCTTCTTAGGAAGAATCCCTGCTCTAAGTGCCCTGAGAAATGATTTCTCCATCTTGTCCCTTCTTTATTTGCCTCTGCACTCACAGGGAGGCAGGGAGATGCAGGAGAAAAAGGATAGACTCTGGAGCGACTTAGATGGGAGTTCCAGGCCTGTCTCTTGGGCAGGTCACTTCACCTCTCTGAGGCTCAGTCTTCTCACCTGCAAAATGGGTTAATAACAACACAAGATATTGCAAAGGTCAAAAGAAGTACTGCATGCAAAACCCTGGGTCAGTGGGTGGCCAACAATGGGTGGCCGCCATATCAGCATCTCTGCCCCCTCTCAGTATTGGCCTGGAGGGGGTACAATCAGAGAGGGTGTGTTGGGTTGAATTTCTGGGTCTCTTGGGTGACTCCTGTTTAGCTGGCCCCAGGTGCAGTCTCTCTTCCAGGCCTCCTTACTCTTGTTCCTGCCCCTGGCTGAGTCCTCTCCCACCTCGAAGTCCCCTCTTCCTTTCCTTGGGTCAGAGGGACTCCTCTTTCCAGTGTCTCCTGATCCCCCGCCCCTTCACCCCCATTAAGGCAGCCCTAGGGGAGCATCAGGCCAGGCTTTAAGGACAGATTGAGAGGTGGGCTATCTTTCCTGCTTGCCCACCCTGGGGCTGTGGTGGGCCCCACCCAGCCAGAGCGTGCCTGGCCTGGCCTACGATGGGCAGAGAGGAGAAGGGCAGGCCAAGCTCTTCTCTTGGGGGTGGTGGGTCTGGGCTTCCCCCAGCTGGGAGCTGTGCTGGAGGTTGGGCCGTGACGGAGAGGAAGGGCTTCTGTGAGTGGTAAGGAAAAGCTCATGTGCCCACAGTCTGCCCGTTTTCCACTGCCATCCCTGAGGCTGCCTCCCAGTGTGGAGCTGCAGAGCCTGATGGGGACCAGAGCCGGGGGTCCCGGGTTCCAGTCCCAGCTCTGGGCAGCTTGGCTGGGACCCTGGGCAGGTCCGTCCCCTCCCTGGGCCTCCCTGTCCTCTGCACATCGAGAGCTTTGTGGCAGCCCCGCCAAGATGTGCCCCCTGGCTCTGACTGTGTGAGACTGTCGGGGTGCAGGCATCCCTTGCGCCCCCACTACCATGGGCCACAGGCAGGTGTGAGCCGAAGGGTTTGTGTGTGCCTGTGTGTCTGTGTCTATGCCTGTGTGTCTCTGTGTGTGTATATATGTGTGTGTCTGTGTGCATGTGTGTATGTGTGTCTCCCTGTGAATATATGCTTCCCTGTGTGTTTCTGGATGTCAGCATGATGCATGTGTGTGTTTCTGTGTCTGCATGTGTGTCTGTGTGTCTATGCTTGTGTGTATGTGTTTCTCTGTATGTGTGTGTGTGTGCACGCATGTGCTGCTCATGTGCTGAGCTTTAAATGCTTCTTCCTGCTTGCTCCACCTCCCTGGCCTTGGAACCCCTGGGTGCCCCTGTCCGAGCCCAGCACCTCCTCTGGCTCACCCTCTGGGGCCGTCTCTTCCTCACATCCTTAGAAGGTGTAAAGCCCACACTTCTGGTTTTCACAGCCACCTTTCCAGCCAAGTGGCAGGAGTGTACTTTAGCAGGTGAGTCGGAGTGCTCTCCTCCTTTCTCGCTTGCCTCTTTCTCTTGTCCCTCCTCCTCACTCTCCCTTTCCCTCACCTGTCGCATCCTCTCCTCCTTCCCCTTCATGGTGGTCCCTGACTCTTCTTCCCTGGTCTCTGCCGAAGCGTCCCCTCTCTGTCTCTGTCTTCCTTGCTCTGTGTCTCTCTCTGTCTCTGTCTCCCCCATCCCCAGCCACCAAAACGCACTGGCAGCTGCTCCTCTGGGAGGCGTGAAGACAGAGTTGGCAGCGATGAGCTGGGGACGGTGCAGAGCCAGGAGCCTGTGGAGGGGGGAGGCTGTTCAGCATCCAGGATGGGGGCTGGATGTGACAGTGGGGGGACAGCAGTCCCAGGGAGTAGAAGAGGAGGAGGAGGAGGAAGCAGAGCTGCCAGGAAGAGCTGTGGGATCACGGGGCACTGAGGTCTGCAGGGAGCTGGAGATGGGGGTGGATGGGAGATGAGTTTCTGAGGATAGTGTGTGTGGAGGGAGAATCCTGGAAACTCCCAGAAAGGAAAAGCCTACATTTCCGGGTCTTGTCCATGACCCCTTCTGACCCAACACAGGGCTGGGCAGTAACACATGGAGCCATAGCAGATGGTGCAGGAGCTCAATTCCTGCTGTGGGGCAGCAGAAAGGGAGAAGCCTGGCACTTGGGGGCAGAAGGCACCCAGCATGCATTACTGCACCATCAGTGATGCCAGAGGGCTGTGGAGGAAAACGGAAGCAGAAAGCAGGAGCGAGACCCAGGATCTTTGGTTCTTCAATGCCTGACCATGCCACCCAGCCATGAAGGTGACTGGAGGATCAAGGACTCAGTCACCTCCGACTCCTCAGTGACAGGGAGTTCATGGTGCACAGACACACCCTTTCTATTTTTGGAAGCCTGTGTCTCCTGAAAGATCAAACAGACGAAGTGACAAATTCCTATTCATTCCTCAAAGCCCGGCTCAAATGTCACCTCCTCCTGGGGAGCCCTTTATGACTCCTTTTTTGGAGGGACTCTCCCCTGGGGCATGTCTCTACCCTCTAGCTGCTTCTGCCAGGGCACTGAGCCACCACTTAGTAATATTTGTGCACCTGTGTGTCTTCCTCTTGACACTTGAGGCTCTTTGCAGGTAGGACGAATACTTTATTTATTCCTGTGTCCTCAGCTACAGCATGAAGTGGACAGAGAGTGGGTTTCTGAGTCAGGCACACAGGTCCTTGGGGGACTCAGGCTGGGCCTGAAGGGGAGGCTGGGCAGCCTACGATGCTCCAGGCCCAGCCATCTATTTTACATGCCCCGGGGAGGGGAGGGTGGTAGAGAGGTGTGGCTGTCCCTGGGAGAACCACAGTTCCATAGGGTTCTGCGGAAAGCCCAGCCAGCCTGAAGTTGCCCACACTAGTGCATCTGGGCCTTAGTCAGTTGGTGAACCTCATGGACTGAGGATCAGTTCTAGGTAGAGCTTGCCCTGGGACCCTGGAGCAGAGAACAATATGGATATGCTGGGAAGTGTTGAGAGGTCCTGCCCTTGGGAACCCCACTCTGACAGAGAGATATTGTCCTGACCTGGAGACCCCTAGTCTGAGGAGGGCAGACATGTCTTTGCCCCTAGAACACTCCTCCCCCTGTCTAAGGGAAGATGCAGCTCTCTAGAGGTGATGTATCCTCTCCCCGCTCCAGGCTGGTGAGGACGTTAGCCTGAATGACATCTATCTATCTGTCCTGTCCTTAATTCTGTTATAAAACAATTTCTCCACCCCCAATCTTGTGTCTAATGAACCTGACATTCAGAGAAAATGTCTTTGGTAAAGGTCATGAGAGGGAGGTGGCATTGTCGCTGACAGCACCTGCCCTTCCAGCACCAGGACGCTCTCCTTCAAGATAAGGTTCCAGTGCTCATGTCCCTCAGAACCAGCGCCCCCACCACCACATCCAAGTTGCTTTTCCCCAGCTTCTCAGTCTACATAAATCCTTTCTTCTAAAAGCCACAGCTTGAGTCCTGCCTCCTTCATTTACTCATTCAACCCACTGGCCATTGAAGATGCAGGCTTGACTCAGATCCCAGCCCTACCTGGCAGGGTACACAGGAGGGTATATCCCAGGGGCAGCTACACTGAAATCATGGTCCAAAGGTGTGTCTGCAGGGGTAGGTGAGAGATGAGGCAGGAAAAGGAGGCCGAACATAGGAGGTGAAAAGTGCGTACTCCATGCTCAGAACTTCGGCCTTGATCCTGAAGAAAATGACGAGTCACTGAAGAGTTCAAGCAGGGAGATATCAGTCATGTTTGTGTTTTAGGACCATCACTCTGACTGCAGGATGGAGGATTGAGTGCAGGTGGAGGCAAGAGATGATGGTGCCTGATCTGGGGCAGTGGGTGGATTTGAGAAACATTTGCTTGGCCAAGGCAGAGGGATTAGTGGAAGATGGAGCCACATTTTTTTGGCTTTGGTAACAGAATGGAAATGGTGCTGCCTACTGAGATGGGAAGGACAGGTTGGGGAAAAAGATGAGTTAGCTTTGAACATATTGCGTTTGAGGTGTTGGAAGAGAGAAGGAAGAGGCGTAAAAAGAAGATAAAGCAGAAAATTGGAGAGGAGCAGCCAGAGGAATTCAGCTGGGGAGAAGTCATCAGGACCCCTGGTTACCGACCCCATGAAGAAGCACTTTCTATGCTCACTTGTACAGGATGACAGCTAAATAGCTTGCTCAGGGTAGGGCTGGGATTCAAACCCTGCTACTCTTATACCCGCTGAGGCTGGCCACCTGCAGGCTTAGCCCTGTCCAGGGTTTGCCACAGGAAAGGGAAGGCATGAAGAGCCCTGGCCACCAGGGATGAGACCTGTCTTGGTCATGCAGCTGTTGACCATGAGCCAGGGGATATCTCACCCAGTGCTATCTCCCTCCAAACCTTACTACTGACTTTAACAAATAAGACCCTGTCTTCAGCTTCAGTTTCCCTGCTTAGCCCTCTGATTCCTAAAAGGACTGGAGTCTACTCTGAACAATAGTTCAATAATTGATAAATTCCTATGGCACCTCTTACGTTCCAGGCTCTCTGTATACATTAATTCATTTAATCCTTTTAACAACCCTTGAGGTAGATACTATTATCCCCATTTTACAGATGAGGAAACTGAGGCTTTGAGAGTTTAAGTACCTGGCCCAAGCTCATACAGCTGGCAATTGTCAGTGCCAGGATTCAAACCTAGGCAGTGTGTGCCCTTAACTGCACTGAGCTCTACAACCACTATAAGCCTCTCTTTTTAGCTCATGGCCATCTCTTCTCTAAATCCTATTTCCTTCTGTGAATGTAATGAACACAATGAGAAGGGGCAGCACCTGCCACTTGTGCTGCTGCTGCTGCTGCTGCTGGTGGTTATGGTGGTGCTGATGGGGTCACTTAGATGACTCTGAAGATCATGCCTTCTGGTGCAATTGCAGCCTTTGATTGTTGATAATGATGGAGTTGCCTGGAGCCATCAGTACTTGGGACCTCAGGTTTCAAGGGAACTCAAAGGGGCAGTTAAGGGACTTGGAGTTTGGTGTCAGACAATGTTCACATCAAGGCATCACTGCTTCTTAGCTATGAGAACTTGGGCACATGACTTAAACCAGTCCTGGCTTCCGCTTCCTCCTCAGTCAAATGGGCACGGTAATAGCACCCCTGCCACTCCCACAAAAGAGCGGTGAGAAGGACATGATTATAAATGTGAAAAGTTTTGTTGACATGTTTGTAGTTATTAAAGGTTGTTCGACCCAAGCCCTATTCCTAGGCTCTTGGGAGACCATACAACATACCATTAAGAATGTGCACACTGATCCATATGTCTATCTCTGAAAACACTACACTGTCTTAGTTAATCTACCTCTATTGTAAGTCTTAAAATTGGGTAGAGTGCAATACTAGTGGTCAACAAGAGGGAGTGGTAAGAGGTATGGGATGCTTGGGATCTTCTTTTTTCTTTTCATTTCTTTTTCTGGAGTAATACAAATGTTCTAAACATGATCATGGTGATGAATACACAAATATGTGATGGTATTGTGAACCACTGATTGTATACTTTTGGATGGATTGTATGGTGTGTGAATATGTCTCAGTAAAATTACATTTAAAAAAGAAAGAATGTGCACTGTCATTACAGTCAGGAAGACTGGAGTTTGGATCCTGGCTTTGGTACTCCCTCACCTCTCTGAGCCCCAGTTTCCTAATTTATAAAATGGGGGAAACGATTGTCCCCATCTCACAATGTACAAAAACAACCACTTGCTCATTCTTTCGAAACCTCAGCTGTGTACAGATCCTTCAGTCTTTTGGGAAAGAAGCATATATATCTTTCCCCTCTGGGTTAGCTGGGCTTTCCTTAGCAACATGACTTGATGGCTGTCTTTGGTGTGAAATATGAGCTCCCACCCAATGGCATGGGCTCTGGGCGCTGTGGAGAGGCAAAGAATGACCTTGCTTGCTTCATTGCAGCAGATGATGCTGGTGCCCCACCCATGTGCTCATCACTCAGTGTTCATTCTTCTGCAAGGTCCTGTAGGCTTCCAGCTGAGTGCTTTCTGCTGGCTTGCTCCACGTGCAGGTTGAATCTGCCAGGGAGTTAATGGCCCTACCAATAGTGGATGGAAGTCGTAGGATAAACACAACTACCTTGATCCTTGGATGGGCCAACTTTGAGGCATGCTGCACTCCATTGTCCAGGGGTCCCCAGTGGGATTGAGCTGTGTTCATCAAGAAGCAGGCATGAGATGAGGATATGAGTGCGAGTGGTTTATTGAGGAGGTGCTCCCCAGAAGCCCTGGTAGGGGAGTGGGGAAGGGAAGGAAGCCAGTACAGAGCATGTTAATGAGCAGATTACCACCAGGGCAATATTTGTCTCACCACAGTGCCCAGAGCCCATGC
The DNA here is from genome assembly GCF_015220235.1 of Choloepus didactylus. Lineage (NCBI taxonomy): Eukaryota > Metazoa > Chordata > Mammalia > Pilosa > Megalonychidae > Choloepus > Choloepus didactylus. The sequence goes on along the minus strand of NC_051308.1, from coordinate 212,980,460 downwards.
CATTGGGTGGGAGCTCATATATATTAGCTCAATTTTAAGTCAAGTTCCATTCAGTGTGACAGTGTAACCATCCTCCATCATCCTCAAATCTTCAGTAAAACTCACTTATATGTAATAGTATTGCGTTTACGGTTGCTTTGGGGAATCAAATGAAAGGCCAAGAGTTCCTTGGGAAGAAAAAAGACTCCAGCCGTGGGAGGCAAGCCCAAATGAGATGGAGAATTCAGGTAAGGAAGAAAACTGAAATGAGTGATAAATGGACGAATATAAACCCCTTGTTGGGGCTGTGGGGTTTCCTACCACATGTGGGATGCAGGCTGGGGCCGTTTTACTTATATATTAAAAGAAGGGTGAACCCACACGATTAGATGGTGTGGGACACCCAGGTTCCTGACACTTTGAGATTATGTGTGTAAAGCACCCAGCAGAGTGCATGGCTCACCCTCGTTGCTTAGAAGGTGGTAGAGAAGGCCCCGGTGCAGGGAGGTTTTCTGTACTAGGCTAGGCTCTTGGGGATGGATGCTTGGTCTCTCAGAGCTGGGTTTGGAACAGCTGAGCTAACCAGCCAGGCTGAACCCCCATCCCATCCTCCCACCCTGAAAGGCCCCAGGGAACCCTCTCCACTTCATATTCTTTCCTTTGTTAGGCACGAAACCCCTGTGCAGGCTGCTTGTTCTTGGTTAATTTCCTGGGCATCCTTCTTTCCAGAGCCTCTCAATTTCAGAGGCTGGGGACGTTTTATTCCTAAGTTGTGGCCAGGCATATCCAGGCACACACTGTGAAAACATGTTTCTAAATGATCAAGAAGCACCACCATTTGTTGCTCTCCTTTTTGCCTCGTGGCTTCTGTACTCTATCTCATGTCCCAGAGGTTTGCCCATGCTGCTCCCCCTGCCCAGAATGCTGTTCCCTGAGGCCTCCCCTCTTTATCTAGTTAACATCTACCTGTCCTTGAGACCTCAGCCCATGGCTTACTAAGGAAAACCCTCTTCAATTCTAGGTCCCTTTCTCAGAGAACTGTGCTTCTTTCCTTCAAATCTCAGTTTACCTGATAAGATAAACAGTGTCTCTAAGCCAGTAAGTGCCAGGAGGCAGGAATCATGTCTGATTTTCCCTCTCATACTCCAGCAAAAGCACAGTTGGCCCAGAGCAGATGCTTATTAGATATTTTCAGAAGAAATAAGTGAAGATGTTCTTAGTTCCAGGGAAAAGGGGTACACTTGGACCCCATCCGTGGGTTCTGAGGCCAATGGGGACTTTCAACGACCATCTCCCCATCCTCCTGCCCTCAGGTGAATCATTTTCCTGCTTAAAACCCCAGGTGCTCCCCTCCCTGTTTCAGCTTTTCTCACTGTGAGACGGAGAGGTATTAATTCTGTGGGGCCAAGATGTGTTATGTGAACAAAGGGTAGCAAGAGATGTAAGTTTGGACAATTAAAAGTAAGCTAGCTTTCTTTCTTTTCTTTCTTACTTTCTTTCTTTCTTTCTTTCTTTCTTTCTTTCTTTCTTTCTTTCTTTCTTTTCTTTCTTTCTTTCTTTCTTCCTTTCTTTCCTCCTTCCTTCCTTCCTTCCTTCCTTCCTTCCTTCCTTCCTTCCTTCCTTCCTTCCTTCCTTTCTTCCTTTCTTTCTTTCTTTCTTTCTTTCTTTCTTTCTTTCTTTCTTTCTTTCTTTCTTTCTTTCTTCCTGTAGTGTTTCAATGTGCTTTTAAATGCTAATGTGCATAGTGAATCTCTGCAAGGGAGGGTTTACTCTACAGCAGGCCTCAAGTGCATTTGATCCCAGGACTTATTGATTTATTGATTTCGCAGAACAAATTCAGGGTTTGTGTTTCACAGGGCATACTTGGGGAAATGCAGAACTACAGGGTCAGGTTCAAGTTTCTTGGCCTTGTGTTCAAGGCCCTTACAGATCTGGCCCCTGCCCCTCTCAACACCTCCCACATTTCCTGTTTGTTCTGGCCGCCCGTTGAAGTGCGGCCTTCTGATCACTGTATGCTCGCTCATGCCTCCTTTCCCTGTGTCTGGGATGTAGGTAATCCTATTGTCTGTTGGCTGAATTCCTATTCATCCTTCAAGGCCAAGGCCAAGTATCACCTCCTCTTTAAGCCGTCCCCGGCCCTTCCTCTGTGTTCCCAGAGCTCCTGATATACCCTTGTGCTAGGACACTACCATGCTCTGCTGTAAGGAGCTGTTGACTTGTCCACCTTTCCTTTAAACTCTCCGAGGGTCAAGGCCATGGCTTATTTGTTGCCTTGCCCTCAAAGATCAGCACAGCACCTGCTGCAGACTGGGAGAGCACAAGTGTTGCTGAATAATGCTGTGAATGAGAGTTGCGATGGAAATGTTTCCAGTCTTAAAAATGGTAGCAAGAGTGTTGGCCCAGTCACCTTTGCCAAGATTTGCAGGAAAAAATATCACCTGTATCCTTGTCTTCTTCTTCTGTGGTTAACCCTATACTGAGCTGCTGGATGTAGTCTATGACATTCTGGTGAGTGTTGATTCAATCTCAATGATCCATTAAATCTCTGAATTTCTTTATCTTACCAATGAAGAGTACAAGAGAGGATAATGAACAGGATGAGAATGGAGAGCTTGGTGCTGCAATAGCCATGCCCTTAATCAAGGTCACGAGCCAGACTCTACTGGGCAATTCCCCTCATCTCACTCAGCCTTTCAGGGAGGTTGAACAGCATTCCGTGTCTCATTTGGCTTCTAGAACATCACACTCCATCTCTCTAACCCCCACCCCCATTTCTGTTAATCTCCAAATGTTGGAGGGCTCCATCTCTCTCCCCCAGGAGATCTCATCTAATCCACTGGATTAAAGTATCATCTCATCCTGCCCTTGACTCTGAGCTCCAGGCACATAAACCCAGCTATCCATCTATAAGCTTACCTTGGATGGCTAATAGGCATCCAAACCTAACAAGGCCAAGCAGGATCCTTCGTTCTCTCCTCCCCTAAATATGTTTCTCCTCTTTTTCCCATTTCAGGAAATGGCACCATCACTCACTCAGTTGCTCAGGCCAAAAACCCTTCAGCAAGTCAATCAATCCATCAGTAAATCCTACAAGCTCTACTCCTAAATATAGCCTAGATCTACTCCTTTCTGGCCATCTTCTCTGCTCTCATGCTGCCATCATCTCTCATTGGGATGATCACAACAGCATCTAAACTGCTCTCCCTGCTTCCTTGTTTGCCCTCTGCAATCCTTCCCATTGCCACAGACCAAACTTGTAAGAGTTATTGGAAGAGTGAAGGCTTTGGAATCAGACAGGCCTGAGTTGATCTCCTGGTTCTACTACATATTATCTGGGTGACCTTGAGGAATGACAACCTCTCTGAACTTCAGCTTTCCTTCTGTTAATAAGGATAAAAGCTAACAGCTTGCTTTGGAGACGAGATGGCCTTAGGGCTTTCTCTGCTAAGGTTAAAATGATGAGATGGGGCTGCATGGGGTAGACACTTCGGATTTGATTTTACCAGGAAAACACAAAATCAGACTAAATATGCATGTGCTAAGTTTTGTGAGCCTTATATTTGTACCTAATAAGTGTCAAGCCACACATTTGGTGATTTACCTGTATTAATGGGTGATTTTTAAAACAACCCTATATGATACACCAATGTGGGAGAATCAGAGTAGTTATTTGCTCAAAGGCACACAGTTTGTAAATAGGGACAACATTTCAAACCCTGGTTCCTTGACACCCCCAAGAAGCCTGTGCTTTCACTTTGTTTGGCTAGATCAACATGGAACACAGGGTCACCCACAGGTTGGAGACCCCATGTAGCAGAGAGAGCCCTAGACTTGAAATTGGACTTGGACTACAGTTCAGGCTCTGCTGTTTATAGAGAGGTTGTCTCAGTTAAGCCACAAAAACTCTTTTCCTTGGGGAAAATTTTTCAAGACAGTAGCAATTACCTCATCAGGTGGTGTGAAATCAAATGCATTATTACATACTGAAGTGTTTTATAGACTGTAAACACATGAATTATTCTTTCCTGCCTCAGTATTTGTGGGCAATGGGTGTCCAGAGACTGTTCTGGTCTTTGGGATGCAGCGCTGCTTCTTTGAGGGCTCTGTTGCACCCAGTATTTGTATGGTATCCCTGTCTTTCTCAGCCCAAATGCTAGCTTAGCTTCTGCTCACTCTCTCCTTGGTTCCTCTTCTTTCCTTACTCAGTTTCTCTATCAAGCTGCTCAGAATCCCTCCTTGGTGCTGTCTTCACATTCCATTATTCCAGCTTCCCGGGACACTTGGCTAGGAGTCCTCACTTGGAACAAAACCCTTGCATATCCCAACCCTGAATCATGTTACTATTATTCTCCGTCCATGTGTAACAGAAGGAATTTTTTTGAGACCACGTTTCCAGAGATACATTTCTTATTGAGATGGGAATTGTGAGAAACTTCTGCTGCTCAGACCCATAGCTTCTTCTGGTTCCTAAGTTGGGGTCCCGTAACGTAGCCCCAACCCGTCCTGGGCCTCGGAAGTTGAGCACAGTGACTGCCTGTGGCCAGCAGGGGGCAGCAGAGGGCAGCAGAGTAGGATCTGCAAGAGGCTGGCAGAGAAGCCAGGGTGTTCTGGGGTGCTCAGGAGAGGGGCTCCTGAGGTGGTAGGGTCTGGTCCCTGGTTCTGCCTTGCTCCATGTCTTTGGCATACACCTTCCGAACTGGCCTGGATTAGACAGCAGACACGTGGGAATCCTCTTCAGAAGGTCTGTGGGAGAGAATGCATCTGTGCAATAGCTAGGTCACTGGTTGCAAGTGACAGAGACCCAATTTGATTCAGTTTAGGTGGAAAGGGGATTTTATTGACTCACAGAACCCGGGTCTCAGGGGCAATTGCCACAAGGGACTCAAAAACCACCAGGACCATTTCTGTCCTCTCTGAGCTCCATCCCTGAGTGTCGGTTTTATTCTTTCCTCTTGCAGACTGGCTCCTTCAAGGCACTGGAGCTATGACCACCAGCAACTCCTGGTCACACATTCCCTGATTCTGATTCCCTTGGTTCTGATTGCAAGTCCAGGAGAGGACTTTTCATTGTCCTAAGTTGGGTCATGCCCTGCCCGTGTGACTGGGCTGGGGTCCCGCATGTTGGCGTGGGGGAAGGAACATTCCCCAAGTGCAGGGCTTTCTCTTTTGGGGGAAGGGAGGGGCACTGAGCAGACACAACCATGTACATTCTCCACAGAATAGTGTTGGGCACTTTCCTTTTGGCACAAAGGCACCAACCCATTTCTCAGATTCTTGAGCTGACCTCCAGGGCCGAGGTTAGCACCCCTCTTCTTCCTAAAATGAAGGGCTAGCCTCCAGGAGGACTGTAGCTTGTCTCTCCATCTTAAATTCACCTCCCCCCTGCATGCTCTGGTGAAGGTGGGATCTCGGGTGGTTATGATGAAGGGGTCACCATGAGATGGTGTCTGAGCTGGAGTGCACGCAGGGAGGGCAGAAGGCTGGGCACCTCTGTGAGGCCTCCATGAAGATCAGCAAGTCAGGGATGAGTGCAAATGTTCTGCCTAAGATGCACTGTAAAGAGTGACTCACTCCATGCCTGACATTTCCTGATAGCCCCGAAAGCTAAGCAGGGGCTGCTGGGTGTTTCAGTAAATGTCACCATTTGAGCTTTATTTGTGGTGTCTTCTGACCTGCAGGTTCCACCTGGTAAAGCAGGGATGGCAGAAGAGTCCAGGGGGGCTTTAGGAGACTTGAGCAGTGTCCTGGGGCTCCTTACGGTTGGAAGCAACCAAGGATGGGGACAGTTGGGCCACACACACCCAGTGCAGGATCTGCCCTTGGCACTGGGGTACAGAGGCAAGGGGTGGAGGGACAGGATGGAGGTGACCTTGCCAGATATTTGGACAGTTATCACTCGAATTCCTTACGTGTGTGGAACATTTGTGCGCACTGCCTTGTTTTATCTTGTGTTAGTTTCCTAGGGCTGTGATAACAATGCACCACAAACTGGGTGGTTTAAAACAACAGGAGCCTTTGAAGGTTCTAGGGAAGAGTTTTGCCTCCTTCCAGCTTCTGGTAGCTCCAGCCATTCTTTGGCTTGTGGCAGCATGACTCCAATTTCTGCTGTGTCTTCACACGGCCATCTTCTCCCTGTGTGTCTCTGTCTTCACATGGCATTGTCCTCTCTGTGTCTGTCTGTCTGGGTCTCTTCTTTTCTTATAAAGTTACTAGTCCTATTGGATTAAGGTCCACCCCAATTCAGGGTGACCTCATCTTAACTTGACTTCATCTGCAAAGACCCTATTTCCGAATAAGGTCACATTCACAGGTACTAAGGGTGAGACTCAACAGATCTCTCTGGGGGACACATTTCAATGTATAAGAGACCCTAATTGTAACCTTGGGAAATCAGTGCTGTCTTTGGCCCCATCATACGGTTGAAGAGACTGAGGAGGGGCAAGAGAAAATGACTTGTTTAGATTCCCGCCATGAGTTGGCAAAGCTGGGACTGAAACCCAGAGCTACTGATGCCCAGACCAGGTTACTCTCTAGTGCCCAGAGGGTGGAACCGAGACAACTGGGCCAGGGAGAGAGAAGGCAGTTGATGGGACACCGCCACAGACATCCGGGGATGGAGACCCATTGAGAAGGGCCCTCAGGGCCCAGGCCTTGCTGTCCCCCAGGGGTGCTCAGGGAAATTCTGTAAAGTGAGACACTGGGGCTGCTGTGCTGCTAATTCCCAGCAGCTGAATACTGTCAGAACAAATGCGTATGTATCAGCTTCTCCCTGTGGAGGATCACGTTCCACCCACGCAACTTCAGGCACCTTCTGCACACCCAGGCCTTGCTCCTGTGCTTCTGACCTGCATTTGCATCTGCACCTAGGACATTCCCATCAGACAGCCCATGGGCCTCTCAAACTAGATTGCAAGCCACCCTCTCTCTCTTCATCCCCAAACTGCTCCTTCTCCGGGGTTCCCCATGTCAGTGAGTGGCACCTTTTCCTCCAAATCATTCAAGTCAGAAAACTGAAAGTTACCTTCAGCTTCTCTCTTTACCACATAGTCAAGGAATCTCCAAGTCCCTCGGACTCCTTTTCCTTACTATCTCTCGAATTCGGCCTGGCACAAGTCCCCTCCCGTGGAAGGTTCCTCAGGCCATGGAAGCTGGAATGGCTTCCCCATGCAAACTCCTCTGGGGGATGGAGGAGGGGGAAGGTGGTCTCCACTCTCCAGAGCTGAGGTTGAGGCATGATGGGAGAAAAGCACTGCTGGAGGGGGCAGCAGACTTGGCATCCTTTGGGAAGGGGAAGTAGGCATGGAACAGAACTGTTGACAGACTCCAGGCTGCTATATTGGGAAGATTTGACAACACACACAAGGAGAGAGTGAGGGCGTGTTGACAGCTGGTGAGAGGCGCGGGGGCCGGCTGGGGACGTGCCGCCACTACCCACGCGAGAGGAAGTAGGGAACAGATTGCTTGGGATGGGTGCCAGCCTCCTGAAGAGCCATCCGCTCCCTCCCTCTTGGCTCTAGCACCTGCTGAGCAATTGGGGAAAGGGCTGCCTGGTCACCGCCAGGCTGGCTGGGAACATGGGCTGTGAGGTTGCGTCCCTGAGATGAGAGCATAACTGCCATTGGGCCTTGGTTCCCCCATGCTGATGTCATCCTACACTTTTATATTCCCAGTGTGTCTCACCCCCATCCCATCTCATCCCCGTGCCTAGCGTCAAATGTCCGCCATCTTGTCCCATCCCATAGACACCAGTGGAGGACGTTGCTTCAAGTGCATTTGTTATTATCTCACCTTGAGTGGATGAGGAAACAAGAGAGGGAGTTTTATTAGTTATTTTAGGACTTGGGAGTGATGCTTAGTCATATTTCTGTTCCCCAATCTGGTTTGGAAGCAAGTGGGCAATAACACAGGAGTTAAGCAGTTGGAGATCAAAGTATCACCTTTATTAATAATTGAGCTAACAGCGAATGTGACTTCCCTCTCTACGCTTAACCCAAACACAGGCAGAACTAGACATCTGCAGGTCTCTCCCAAGGGGCAGCCCCAGGGGTCGATCTCCATTCCATGCTCCTTCCCCCCAGTGATCCATGAGATTAATCATTCCCTACGGAGGTCAATAGTGTTATTCACAGATGTTTCTAGTTTAGCTCTTCTGAGCACATGGTAGAATTGCACTTCCTGGCCTCCTCCTAGTTGAGCAAGATCTGGCTGTAAAAGTAAATGATTTCTCAGTGGGCTTACCTCGTTTTATTGCACTTCACTTTATTGCACTTTGCAGACATTGTGTTTTTTTACAAACTGAAGGTTTGTGGCAACCCTGCGTGGAGCAAGTCTATCGGTGTCATTTTTCCAACAGCATGTGCTTACTTCATGTCTCTGTATCACATTTTGATAATTCCCTCCATATTTCAAACTTTTTCATTGTTGTTATATTTGTTATGGTGATCTCTGATCTTTGATGTTGCTATGGTAATTGTTTTGGGGTGCAAAAAATCACAACTGTATAGGACGGTGAACATAATTGATAGTGTGTGTGTTCTGACTGCTCCACTGACCAGCTGTTTCCCCATCTCTCCCTCTCCTTGGGCTTCTCTATTCCCAGAGGCTCAACAATATTGAAATTAGGTCAATTAATAACCCTACAATGGCCTCTAAGTGTTCAAGTGAAAGGAATAGTTACACATCTATCACTTTATATTAAAAACTAGAAATGACTACGCTTAGTGACAAAGGCATGTTGAAAGCTAGACCTCTTGCCCCAGTAAGCTGAATTGTGAATGCAAAGGAAAAGTTCTCAAAGGAGTTTAAAAGCGCTACTCCAGTGAACACAAGAATGATAAGAAAGTGAAATAGCCTTGTTGCCGATATGGAGAAAATGTTAGTGCTCTGGGTAGAAGATAAACCAGGCACAACATTCCCTTAAACCAAAGCCTAATCCAGAGCAAGGCCCTAACTCTCTTCAATTCTATGAAGGCTGAGAGAGGCTAGGAAGCTGAATAAGAAACTGAAGCTGGCAGAGGTTGTTTGTTCATGAGATTTAAGGAAAGAAGCCATCACCCTAACATAAAAGTGCAAGGTGAAGCAGCAAGTGCTGATGTTGCAGCTGCAGCAAGCTATCAAGAATATCCAGCTAAGGTCATTGATGAAGGTGGCTATACTGAATAACAGATTTTCAATGTAGAGACTACATTGAAAAAGATGCCATCCAGGACTTTCATAGCTAGAGAGAAGTTAATGCCTGGTTGCCAAGCTTCAAAGGACAGGTTGACGCTCTCGTTAAAGGCTAGTGCAGCTGGTGACTTTAAATGGAAGCCAATGCTAATTTACCATTCCTTAAATTGTAGGGCCCTTATGAATTATGCTAAATCTACTCTGCCTGTGCTTTATAAATGGAACAACAAATCCTGGATGATTGTACATCTGTTTACAAAAGGTTTACAACATGGTTGAAACCTTTTGCTCAGAAAAAAATTCCTTTCAAAATATTACTGCTCATTGACAATGCACCTGGTCATCCAAGAGCTGTGATGGAGAGGTACAAGATGAATGTTGTTTTCATGCCTGCTAACACAACATCCATTCTGCAGCCCATGGATCAAGAAGTAATTTCAACTTTCAAGTCTGATTATCTAGAAATACATTTAATAAGGCCATAGCTGCCACAGATAGTGATTCCTCTGATGGATCTCTACAAAGTAAATTGAAAAACTTTGAAAAAGGATTCACCATTTTAGATGCCATTAAGAACATTTGTGATTCATGGGAAGAGTCAAAATATCAACATTAACATAAGTTTGGAAGGAGTTGATTCCAACTCTCATGGATAACTTTGAGGGGTTCAAGACTTCAGTGGAGGAAGTAATTGCAGACGTGGTCTAAATAGCAAGAGAATTAGAATTAGAAGTGGAGCCTGAAGATGTGACTCAATTGCTGCAATCTCATGATAAACTTTAATGGATGAGGAGTTGTTTCTTATGGATGAGCAAAGAAAGTGATTTCTTGCAATGGAAACTGCTCCTGGTAAAGGTGCTGTGAAGTGTTGAAATGACAGCAAAGGATTTAGAATATCACATAAACTTAGTTGATAAAGCAGGGGCAGGGTGTATTAGTTACAGAATTTGGACTTGTGCATCCCCACAGTTGCGTGAGACACTTATAAAATCTCATATTTACAGATATCTCCTGGTGGTTCTGTTTCCCTAGAGAACCCTAACTAATACACAGGGTTTGAGAGGATTGACTCCAATTTCGAAAGTTCTACTGTGAGAAAAATGCTATCAAACAGCATTGCATGCTACAGAGAAATCTTTTGTGAAAGGAAGAGTCAATCGATACAGCAAACCTCATTATTGTCTTATTTTAAGAAATTTCCATGGCCACCCCAACCTTCAGCAACTACTGCCCTGATTGGTGAGCAGCCATCAGCATTGAAGCAAAACTCTCTACCAGCAAAAAGATCACAATTTGCTGAAGGCTTACATGATGGTTAGCATCTTTTGGAAATAAAGTATTTTTTAAATTAAGGTATGTACTTTTTTTTAAGACATAATGTTATTGCACACTTAATACACTACAGTATAGTGTAAACATAACTTTTATATGCACTGGGAAACCAAAAAGTTCATGTGACTCACTTTACTGCAGTATTTGCTTTATTGCAATATTTGCTTTATTGTGGTGGTCTGGAAATGAACCCACAGTATCTCCGAGGTTTGTCTATATTAGAATATGTTCTCCTCCTTCCCCCAGGTGAGATAAAGGAGTTGAGAAAACGATGATTAGACTCCCACATCAGTGACTAGATCTTAAGAGGAAGTAAGAAAATGAGAAACAACCCCTTTTAACGTGCTTGGTGTGAGTGCTCAATTCAATGAACAAATGATGGTGGGTTGGGAAGAATTGAAACTGGCTGTCTCTAATTCCTCTGATTATTTAAGAGGCAATTCTGCAGTGTCACTTCATCTTATTCCTGCCCTTTCTCCTGGAGTCCCCTGACATGGTAGCCCATTCCCAAAGGGTCTGTTATCCCACTGAAGGCAGTGAGCACGTGGGAGAGAATGGATTCTCAGATGCTTCCTCCCTGGGCTCCTATTTACCCTCCTTGCCTCAACTCCCTCATTCTCCTACGGCCCTGTCCTGCTCTGCATATCAGATTCCCACTCCCTGTCCTGGCTAGAATCTGGGCGTGTTCACCATGGTTCTTATTCTCTGGAAAACTGCTGGTGCTGGTGGGGGACAGTGATCACCTTCCCTTGTAACCCAGACCCCACTTTTCCCTGTGCCTCTCAAGCAACCTCTCAATAAGGGGGTCTTCAATGGTCAGAGACATGGGACAAAGTCCTGCAATTAATAAAATCCAGGGAAGAAGGACTTGGGCAATATGTGTTCAGTGTGTGAGTGTGTGTTTGTAGGGGGGCATGATCTGTGATGACCTCTAAACTGACCAGTTTATAACATTTAGAAGCATTTGGGCAATGAGAGGGGAATACTGGACTTAGAGTGAGCTTTGGCTGTATTGGTAACAGTGTGACCCTGGGCAAGTCAATTCACCTCACAGAGCTTCATTGTTCCCACTGTAAAATGGAAGTATGCCTGTGGTGTGCGTGACTCACTGGGGGCAGCCAATGAGATCCTGTCTGAGTCGGAGTCTGGAGAGCCAGGTGTCCACGATTGCCATTGTCTTCATGACTTATTGTCACCAGTCATCTCCAACAACATCCTTGAAGACACCTGAACTGTGTGTTCAGGGCAAGGAGAAGTCTTCTGGCTGGGGACATCCCAGAGGTTTCCACTGAGAAAGTGGCATTGGCTGGGTCCCAGAGGACGGTCATGTTTCAACAAGCAGGGATGAGGGTGGCATGGAGTTCATTTCATGTGAGGGCAAAGGTGCGGAGGAGGGTGGAGGGTTTGGGGAGCAGCTTCTAGTGGTTGAAGTTCCAGTGTGGGGTTGATGCATGAGGGGTTAGCTGGGAGAGCAGATTTGCAGAACCATTGGCATTTTGGGCTGGGAGGACCAGAGGGCTCAACTGGGCCAACCCATACTTCTTACAGATGAGCAAACTGAGACAGTGAGAGGGGCAGGACATTGGTGCTGCAGAGGGAATTAGGGGCAGCATCAGAGCTGGCATCCATAGCTCCAGGTTTCTCCAATTCCAGTGACCTTGAACATCCAGCTAAAGCATTTGATGAGATCCTGCTGCCCCGAGAAGTCATTGGTGCCTTTTGAATGGGGAGTGTAGCTTGTCTTCCCTGTAAGTCTTGTTGTCACCCAGATGAAAACGGGAGCTTTCTGTCAATGCCTTGGCCATTCTGGGGTCTTCCAGGTGCTGTGCCCACCTTGGCTCTGGACGCTGGGCTGAACCCCTTGTCCCCAGTCTTGGCTGCATGTCAGAGTCATCTGGGGAGCGGAACAGAACGATGATGCCCTACCTCCACCCACATCATGCTCTGCGAGGTTGACTCGCTATAGACGATTCTCCCCGAGGCCGACCTGGTCCTCCGAGCTCCAGGGTTGACCGCAAAGTCCCCACAAGAGGGAGGTTCTGGGAACGGCTTTTTCTGAGCAGGACATGCTGGGAATGTGACTTGTTCTTGCTCTACTTCTGGGAGAACATGACCAGGGCAGGGATGAAAAAGGTGTCAAATGCCTTAGCCGGTCTCCGCCTCATGCACGTCTCCCATCATAGCCCACTGACCTGTTGGAAGCGCCTCACCGGAAGGGTGAGCCTAAGGACACAGCGGTCCTTGCCATCTCCATTTGTACGGATTCTTAACCACTGCTGCCTCCAATATGGATGGTCATTAGCGACTCAATATTAATATATCCCAGGACCGTCACTGCAGCTTTTAGGGTCGCCAACTTGCCTGCCCTCTCACTGGCGAGGAGGTGGAAGGTGGGTCCCCGGGGGCTGGCTGCTGGGCCTTGAGTGGGTGCAGGAGGGAGGCTTTCAGGCCAGCTTGTTAAATCTAATTACCCGGCTCCAGATAGCCGGCCAGAGCTCTTCCGAGAGCCGCTCCGCCCGCTGCTTAATCTTCCACCTGCCTTCCCGCCATAACGAGCCGGCCCGCCACCAGCTGCCGCGCCGCTAGACGGACTGAGTTTAATTGCTACCCAAAATGTCAGCCCTTTCAAACCCCCAGTATTTCATCACTTACTTTTAAAGAAGAGGGGAAAAAAAAAAACAATTTGGACCATGAGTGTCAGCAGCAAAGCCCACAGAAAGGGCTGCCCAGTTCTTCAGGGGAGTTCTTCCTTTGATTAAAATAGCTATTTTTAAAACTCTCCCCCTCTCTCTCCCTCTCTCTCTTTAACACGAGATGAAAAATCTCTGCTACAAGAAGAAACCCTTTCATGAGGGAATAATAATATATATATATAAAAGAGTTTAAAAAAGCCCACTTCTAAAATGGGTCCCTTCTCTCTCTCTCTTTTTTTTTTAACCCTCTCAAAGGTTAAAAACAGAAAAGAAAAGGTTTTTATTCTCAAAGGGCTTTCATACGCGTGATCTCATCACACCACAGCAACTGCTTGTGGAGGTGGGGGGTGGACAGATGTCGTTGTCCCTATTTTATGGATGAAGGACTGAGGCCCCGAGCGGCTATAGGCTGGGAGTCACACATCTATTTAGGGGGCAGAAAAGAGGATCCCCCTTTTCCGAGCCACACGCTGGTTTCTTCCCCTGGAACCAAGCGTCCTGTCCCCAGGTACTTGCACCTCCCAAATTCAAGCCATTTACCTACTAGTCAGAAAGTAAAAAAGGCGGCATTGGACACACACACACACACACAGACACACGCACACATACACAGAAGCCCACGAGAGTTTCACACTCATTTAGGTCTCCGCAAGATCACAGCCCTCTTTGCTTCCCTAGGGAGAATTTTTTCCCTTTTCTACAGAAAAAAGGAATGTAATTCTTTTGGAGATTACACTCCCTGGAAACTGGTTTCTTAAGCTTCCGCCCCAAGAAGTGTTCCAAAGTCTGCAGACTAATTAACCCCATTGTTCAGAATTAATCACCTCAGGAATATTTGGAGTCAACAAGAAATGTATCAATTGGGTTCTTAATAAACCTAATGGAACGGCTCAACATAAAGGCATATGAAATAGACTTTTAAAACATTAGCATAAACCACCAACCTCCCAGAGCTCCCGGCAGCACAATCAATCTTAATTGACACTTTATTAGCACCGAGAAGTGCCATCAATTTGGCAAATCCCCACACATTGCCCGCTGAAACGATAGCCAAAGTTTTTTTTTTTTTTTTTTTTTTTTAAATAAAAGGGAAAAAAGTGAAAAGGAGCGTTTTAAGGGTTTTTCAGCGGAAGAAAGTGGAGCAGAGAGCCAGGGTGGACACGGAGGCGACTTGGTGGACAGTGTCCTTCCCGCTCTCTGGAGGCCACAGCCAGCTGACCAGCCAGCCTGGGTGGCAGGGGCTTCATCGCCGTGTCTTCCAGGATCAGGGAGCTGTCAGTGGCACACAGCCAGAAGCTGTCCTCTGATTGTCTCCACTGCACTCACCAGTGGAGGCCTGACTTCTGGAGTGCTTTTAGGGTGGGGGGTCCAGGTAGGAACAGAAATGGGGGAAGACGGTGAGTCATGAGATGGGCCCTAGAATCTTCCTTCTTCCTTAGTTTCTAACATGATGAAGCATTTGCTTCCAAAGGTTGGGGACTGTCGATTCATGCATTTCTCTAGTCCCTCTTAATCTCTTTAATAATTCTGCCCCAAGTTTGGGGTAAAAGTCAGAGGGACCCCATATTCTCCCTAGCAATCTCAAATCCACTGTGAGGCTGTCCCCACCCTATTCCCTGGGGTTTTATTTCAAGGCACTCCACACAGTCCAGTTGTCCATCCTGGGTGTCTGTGACACTGAGGCATCATTGTCTTTCTCTTCTCCTCCTCCTCTTTCCCCATGGCCTTCTGTAATTCCTGAGCACACAGTTTTAGGGCTCAGTCCAGCTATGCAAGTTACCCCCATACTTTCTGGAGCAGCTTCTGCTTGCTTAGAGCAGCCAGAGCAGAAGAAACTTGGGGAGAATACAGCTCTATCCCAGAGAGGGCACTGACAACTTCAGAGTGTCCCGCCCCTGGACAGAGAGTTTGAGGAATGGACTCTCTGCTCATGCTTGGTTTGAGACGGACAGGGGAGTCTGGCGGCTCCTGGAGTACCCCACCAACTTGGAATACAGAGTTCTGCATTTGCAGAAGTGAGGAGCACAGGCTCTGGGGCCAGACTGCCTGGGGTTGAATCCTGGCTCTGCTGCTTCTTAAGTGTGTGAACATGGGAAAGTCACTTTACCTTTTTATGCCTCAGTTTCCTCATCTGTAAAAGGCATAATGATAGGGGCTTCCTCAAAGGTTGTTGAAAGATTAAATAAATATATGTAAAGTGTGCAGAACTGTGCAGGGCATAACATAAACATGATATAAGTGCTTTGCTCTTATTTTAACAAGAAACTAGAGGAAAGTAGTAGCTGGCATTTATTGATCATCCGCTATGTGGTGTCATTAAAGAGTTGCAGGAGGGAAGGGTCAACAGGGTCAAACACTCCCAGTTGATTAAGGCACCTTAAGACCAGGCATGGGTCTAAGCCCTTCATGAGCATTATCTTATTTCATCGCCACAGTATCTTAAGAGGTAGGCACAATATTTACCCTCATTTTACGTGCAAGGAAACTGAAACACAGAGCACTTAACTATTTTTCCCAAGATCACATAGATAGTAAGTGACAGAATTAGGATTCTATACCCAGTATCTGTACCCTCAACCATCCATACACTGGTTGGGACTTAGTGCTTCAACTTTGAAAGCAACACAACCATGACTTCATATAACATTACTTTAGAAATCGTGCCGGAGCTCAAATCTGGAAGCAGGAAACACTGGGTCTTTCTCTGGAGGGCATTTAGGTTTTTCTTCTAGAGTAAATGAACTCAAACAAATCTGTCTATAAAGCATTACATCAATTCTGGTAAAGTAACTAATAGTCAGCATTTAGGCTTCTTTAGACCAGTGTAATGGGTGTACAGGAAGACTTCTAGAACACCATGGCAACTTCCTCTCTGCTGCACTTTCCCTTGCTTTGCCCAGGCCACATGAGCTTCCCCTATTGACACATTGGTATGACGTTGCAAAACTTCGCCTTGTTTCTTTTTGTCTGATTAATATTTAGAGTATCTAATAGAGCTGGGTGGTAGTGTTGCACTTTGCCAGGTGGTGTTACCATCCAATATATACAATCCACTACCCTGAAATTTCTTTAAATCTAGAGTTCGGGCTCTGTAAAACATTATTCTTTTTTTTGTTTGTTTTTACCTAGCTCTTATATGGTAGAAAATACAGGAAGAGGAAGTATTTTAGGGAGGAAGATGGCAACTTTGGTTCTGGATTTGTTCAGTCTCAGACTCTGTAGGCCATCTGAGCAGAGATAAGTTCTGGAAGGCAACTGGATCCAAGGGCCTGGAACTTGACAATCACAGAGAAGTGGTGAGTGGGCAAGATCTCCTGGGGGAGCATACAGATGGAGAAGAGCAGAGGGTTGAGCATGGGGCTCTGAGAAACCCATCATGGAGTGGGAGAGAGAGGAAGAGGACAACACAGAGGAGAAAGAGAAGAACTCCAACAAAGGTGGGGAAAAGACCAGGAACTCGTGTCATGAAAGCCCAGAGTGGAAGGAGCTGCCAGAGGAGGGAAGAGTCAACAGAGTCAAACACTCCAGACTGATTCAGAAGCTGCTTGAGGGTCTCCCATTGAGTCACTGGTGACCCACAGGTCCAGATCTGTTGGCATCTGATGTCAGAGTGGTCTTAAGATTTTTAAAGTTGCAATATTTTAGTCAAAAACCTGTATGTTCCAAATATATAAGCTTAAAAGTATATTAAAATAATTATCTGTGACCCCATCACTGAACTTAAAAATTAGACATTATCAAAACCATGGCAGTTACCTGTGAATTTCTCTCAAAATCCATTCCCAGCTTCTCTCCAAAGAGAATCTTCTCTTATGAAATTTCCCTTTATCATTTCCTTTCTTTAAAAAAAATGGCATATGTATCTTTAAACCTTGTGTGTGTATCTCTAAACAATATCTTATTTAGTTTGGCTTTATAAGACTGTAACAGTTGAATGATCTTCTGCAAATGAAAATCTGATCAATGTAATACCCCTTATTAATAGAATAAAGGACAAAAGCCACATGATCATCTCAATAGACACAGAAAAAGGATTTGACAAAATTGAACATCTTTTCATGTTAAAAACACTCAACAAATTAGGAATAGAAGAAAGGACAAAGGGCATATATGAAACATGATTAACAGGATAAAGGGCATACATGAAAATCCCACAGCTAACCTCATACTCGGTGGTGAAAGACTGACTGTGTTTTCCCTGAAGGTCAGGAACAGGATAAGGATGTTCACTTTTGCCACTTCTGTTCAATATTGGACTGAAAATTCAAGCCAGGGAAATTTAGCAAGGAAATGGAATAAAAGGCATACAGATTGGAAAGGAAGAAGTAAAACTGCATCTATTTGCAGATGACATGATCTTATATATAGACAACCCTAAAGAATCCACAGAAAAACTATCAGAGCTAATAAAGGAGTTCAGCAAAGTTGTAGAGTACAAGATGCCACAGGCCTGGGTCTTTGAACCTGCTTTCAGCTTCCTGCTGGTGCTGGTGCATGACTAGTCTCTGGGATGTTGGAAGAGAGAGCGCATGGAGGAGAAGTAGGAGGTATAATAGGTAAGATCATGAACTTTGCAGTCAGGGACACCTGCTGCTCCCTAAGCCCTGCTCTTCCAGGAAGGAGCACCACGCCACCCCCACCCTTTCCTTGTCCTCTGCAGCAGAATGGAGGCAGACTGTTTTCCAAAGGAGCTCAGCTAAACGTGAAAGGAGATGACCAAGAAGAACTTCACACGGAGGACACAAATCCCATCCTGGAGGCAGAATTGCAATGGGGCCACAAGCTGGACAGCTACTTGGCTAGTTCGTAAGCCCTCTGGGCCTCAGTTTCCTCACCTGTAATAGGGGATCATTGCAGTCCCCACTTCATAAGGTTGCTGTGAGGCTTAGAATGGTGCCTGGAATGCACTAAGTGCTCGATAAGCAGTATCTATAATTTTTACCAAGCCCTGAGTCCTCATGGAAGTAGTGCAGCGCTTTCTGGGCTCCAGATCTCCTCCTCCAAAGCCCCCCCACAAGACACTGGGCATTCTAGAGGGAAGGGACCATGGCTTGTTCATCTTTGAATTCCAAGTACCCATCACAGGACCCGGTACACAGCAGGTGCCCAATAAATACATGATGTTAAGCCTCCAAACAGTCCCATGGGATTGGATTGCGAGTTACAGAGAAGGACACTGAGACTCAGAGGAGAAGGGCATTGCCCTAAGCTGCACGGGATGCCAGTGAAGGATCTGGGTTTGACTCCACATTCCTTGCTCTTTCCTTTCTGCCAGGAGGGTGGCCCAGCCCTTCCCAGCTGGCTGGTCAGCTCCGCCCACTCCCGAAGCATTCTGGGAAATCCCACCTACCTCCTGCTTCCCACCTGGGGAAATGGCCTTGGCAGAGCCCACCCCTTCTCAGACGCCCAGCACGGTGGTTCCAGGGCAACCTAAAAACACAGCATCGGGGCAGAGAGCTGGGCCAGGGAGGTAGAAGATGGACGGTTTTCTCCGCTGGGAGCATGGAGACAGCAGATACGGGCCTGTGGGTCCCTGGCGTGCCATTCCCTGTGTGTGTGGTCAGAGCTGGGGGAGGTGGGGAGGAGTGGGGATAAAGGGGCCCAGAGCACACGGTGAGTCCTTCTCTTACAGGCATGTACCACAGTTTGTTTATCCACGTACCTGCTAAAGGGCGTGTGAGTTGTCTCTAGTTTTGGGCAATTACGAGTAACATTACTATAAACATCTGTGTTCAGTTTTTTTGTGTGAAACTAGGTTTTCATTTCCATGGTAAATAAATACCTGGGAATGTTTTCTAGGGTGGCTGTATTTCCACCAGCAAGGTAAGAGGGAGAATTCCGGTGGCCTTGTCACTCTCTCCAGTACTTGGTACAGTCAGAATTTCTTATTTTTGCCAGTCTAATAGGTGTCTAATCCAAGCATGGACTCAACCAGAAATGACAATAAATGGTGACAGTAGCTGCTGAAGTCAGGAAGAGGCTGCCCAGGATGAGGTGGAGCATAATCATTGTATCCCAGACACCAGAACGGTGGTGGTGGGGCTGGGGGGTGGGGGTGGAATTCCTTTTGAGCATTTGAAAGAATTGGGTCATTAAAAACAAGTTCAAGGTAGGTCTGGGAGTTGGAATGACCCTGCAGTGTCAGTGTAGAGGCCCTAGGCCAGCACCCTGTGCTGTCCCTCCATTGCATTGACTGGGACACTGTGGTCTGGTTCAAGGGCAGGGTCTTGCCTAGCCACAAGACATGCAGCAGATTCTCAATAAGTGACAAAGGGATTTGCTGGGGCTGGGCTATAGTCATGCTTTGGCTGGAGGTAGAGGGTGCACGGTTGACCTCTCCTGGGTCCTTTGAACTGGGGGCTTCTTGGTGAAGGACATAGTCCAGAAACAGAGCTCCATGAAGTACTACCTGGCCAGGGGAGACTTGTAGGAAGGAGAGCAGAGTGTGGTGTTGGGAGGGAGTGACACAATAACACCATCCACTCTGCAGATAGTCGATAAAAGCTGCAGATAGTAACTGGAACTGTTGCATGAAGAGTGGGATGTTTTCCTGCCTTTGTGTGACCGTGGTCAACAGCCCTGAGAATTTGGGGGCTGTGGATCCTCATTAAAACCACCAGGGCAATCCTGAAGGGGACAGAGCAGTGCTGCAGCTCCCCGAGGCTCAGAGCTGCCTAGACAGGGCCACACTTAACCCCTGCAGAGACAGGGCCGAGCACAGTGCACCATGGTCCTGGATGCTGAGGGGGAGAAGTAGGGAGGGGTCTCTGATTGCCTTGTCTTGCCTCTGAGCTGGAGACTAAAGGAGTGACTTAGTCTCCAGCTCAGCTCCTGCAGGGGTTGGGGAGGCATGTCCTGACCTTGTGTCTAAAGCACTCACCTGGGGTGAGGCCAGGAAACAGAGAAAAGCAATTCCAAAGAAGCTCAGGCCTGACCATATAGATCGTCTAGGAGATAGCCCCCCTGCCAAGGATGATTGTAGTGACACTGGCAATCTGCCAGTCCCAAAATCTCACTCGACTGCCCTGCCACTGTGCCTAGAATTCCACCATCAGTGTGATTCCTTTGATTGGCTTTGAGAACCCTGTGGAACTGTAGGTTACCTGGTGAAGGGGGGCAAGATTTATGTTGCTTCATTAAATTAACCACTGCCACTTAGAAAATGCCCAAGGCAGGACTCCGAAGGGTTGGGACAACAAGGGGTATCTTTGATGAGTGGGTGGAGGGAAGGATGGGTCATCTGAGGTAGGCGAAGTGTGTATGGCAGGTCCTGGGAGGGACGGGGGAGCGGGGGTGACCGAGGTGGAGGAGGGTAGGGGGGAGGAGGCTTCTAGGGGTGGGACACGAGCATGGCTCTGGAGGACGGTGGTGCAGGGTGGGTCTGGAGGGATCCTTTTGGTCTGATGTTTTCTGAATGACATACACACCTTGCAAAGTCTCTGAGTTCCTGAGACCTTCAGATGCTGCTGTGGGGCTGCTCTTGCGGGCTTCTGGGAGAGTCCTCTAGGACCGCGGTGATCCATGTCCCCCCGCCATTACCCTCCTTCAGAGCAGACTCCTGGCTTCAGGAGCGTAAGGAAGATGAGTCTTGTTCTTGGCCTCCGTTTCCCCACTGGCAACATCAAAGGTGACTGTGCCACTTGCTCCCAGTTAATGCATTTTGGGCTGAGGAGGTAGACTGTGACACAAACAGCAATGGGGACAACAATACTATCTTGATCATGGCAGCAATAAATGCGATTTTTGAGTGTGTTCTTGCCGCCAGTCACTATGTAAGCACTTCACATGCACTTCATGTATACTCACAAAGACTCTATTATCACTCCATCTTACAAATGAGGAGATGGAGGCACAACTCGTTCAGGGTCACCTGGTGAGTACATAAAGGAGCTAGAATTCAACTCCAGTTGTCTGTGACTCCAAAGCAAGTGCTCTTAAACACACTCAAGGTCAAATGAAATGAAATGGTCTACCCCTTTAATTTAGGTCAACAGGGTTGTATGACTTGGGGGTCCCTGGGGGTCTCGGTCTGTGTTGGGTGGGGGAGATCCAGTCTCTGCCCAGGAGAGCCCCCCAGTCTACGGGGGGAGGTGGGGTGGGCCCTGTTGGGGAGTGGTGCTGCTGCTCCCTGCTGGGGTAGCCCTTACCCTTGTCACAGTGGGCTCTCCCTCTCTTGTCCCCTGCAAAGTTTATCCAAGGAGAACTTGGCTATAAATTTTTCCAACTCCGGCAGCCACCCGGCCCTGGCCCCAGCCTCGGTCAGTGGATGCTGCTGAGCAGACAACAGATTCGTCACTGGGCGAGACCCTGAGCCAGCACAGCTGTCAGCGGGAAGGAGTGGCTCTGCACCACGGCCATAGCAAGTTCACCCTTGAGTGTGACAGGTGCAGACAGAGTCCTCAAAATTTGTGACTCTTACCTCTGAGTGATGGATGGAACTGGCTTCTGAGCCTCTGCTCCTCGACTTGCTGCCAGAGGAGGTGAGTCCGGTTCAGGGAAGAGGAAAGCAGACAGCAGGATTTGCCCTCTGTATGCCTTTGGGACAACTTCATTGGTGGGCAGGGCTGGGCATGAATGCAGGGAGGGAGTCTGAAGGTAGGAGCTTTAGGTCCAGGTTCACTGCTCCCCATTTGCCCCCTGCAGTCCGCACCCCACCCCCCCATCCTTGCACAGCACACCACAGCAGGGCACTTTTCCTCCTTCCTTTCTCTCTTGACTTTTTCCGTTCATCCACCCATTCATCAAATAGTTATTGAGTCTTCACCATATGCAGGCACTGTGCTAGTGCAAGGGATAGAACAGTGAACAAGGCACCCTAGATCCCTGCCCTTAGGGAGCTTCGTGTCTAGTGGGGACAGACAGCCCACAAACATAAAGTAAGGAAATAAGAAAAGTGTCAGATAATGGTAAGGCTGTGCAAAGAATCCAAACAGAGTGATGGGATGGAGAACAACTGTTCTGAGTTGATTGTGTCCTCCAAAGAGACATGTGGAAGTCCTACCTCCCAGGACCTCAGGCCTTACTTGGAAGTAGGTTTGCTGCAGATGGAATTAGTTTCCATGAGGTCGTTCTGGAGCAGGGCATGTCCCTAATCCAAGAGAAGAAGAAGATGGCTATGTGAAGATGGCGGCAGAGATTGGACTTATCCTGCCACAAGCCACGGAAAGCCAATGACTGCTGGCCTATGCCAGAGTCACGGAACAGAGTCTTCCCAGAAGTCGATTTTGGACTTCTGGCCTCCAGAACTGTGAGAGAATGAATTTCTGTGGTTTTAAGCCACCCTGTTTGAGGTGCTTTGTTACAGCAGCCCTAGGAATTCAAGCAGTACCTTTAGTCTAGGATCAGGAAGGCTAGACTAAGGATCAGGAAGTACTAGATCTAGGATCACAGAGGTGATGCTGAATGACAAGACAGAGCTGGCCATGTGGAGTTTTGAGCGAAGAGCCTGCTAGACCGAGGGAACCGTGGGTGCAGAGCCTGAGGTGAGAATGAGCTCTGGTTGTTCAAGGGACAGAGAAAGGCCCCCTGACTGGAGGAGGTGAGTGAAGGGGTCATGGCATGAGCTGAAGAGGAGGCCACGGGTCCCTTCTTCACAGGGCTTAAGTCAGCATGAGGAGTTGGGATTTTATCCTAAGTGGGATTGGAAGCTATTGGGATTAAAGTAGGGGAAAGACATGATCTGATTTATGTTTTGCAACGATCACTCTGGTTTCATTAGAGCAGATGCAACCAGCAAAATTCAAACTCACCACAGTTCTCCAGCTGCCAACACACACAGTCTGCCTAGAATATCCAATGTTTTCCCTGGTGCCACTCTGGCCATATCGAATGCATTGTGTCTAAGATGATTTTAAATGTGTAAAGTTTTGTAATAGTGTCATTATACATAGACACATACCTCATGAGTATTTCTTTATGAGACATGTGGGCAAGGTCCAATCTTGTCCACAGAAGATATAGAGCCTTGAGTAAAACTGGCACCATTACAAACCATCCTGAGCCATCAGTTCCCCAAACCACTCCTAATAAATTGAGTAAAATAGGGAAGTTAAATGCAGGAGCTTTAGAAGCATGGGCCCATTGGCCCAAAGGGATATTAACAGATTGGCATTTGAGTGTTGATGTTTCTCAAGCTTTGGGCAGCATTGTGATTCAACACATGGTTTGGTGTGACAACATTTAGTGTGATATGTTGAATCTGAGATGAGGTGTCATATGTTAAAGAGAGAAGAGCTAGAAGCTCAGGAAGGAAAAGGAGACTAGAAACTGAGAAATGTGTATCAGAGCATGATAGGAAAGGATTTAGAAACCCTGGAGTTGAAATGAAAAGAACAGCATGAACTCATGACTTTACCATTTCTGTGCAATCACTGGGCTATCCCAGGCTGCCTCCGGGCTGATGTGCCTCCCCCAGGTGTCAGGAAATTACTGTGCAGCCCCACGGATCATGGATTGGTCCTTTAAATCGCTTTTTAACCCAAAGGAAACAGGGATTCCCTGAAGGGTAAGTGGTGCTGGAACTTGGGACGGAGATGTCTTGGTGTTGGAAGGTAATAATGCTTTCACAGACGCCCGAGGGAAGACTGGAATGGGCACAGAGGCCAGTCACTCTGCTCCTGTTGGGATGACCAAGCAGAGACAATGTGGACATAAAATTCCAGTAATTATGGGGAAGCGGCACAAACTAAGTCTGTAAAAGAGCTTCAGTCCATAAGGCTGTTGAAAAATGGAAGCTAACACGAAGTGTGCCAAAAGAAGCTGGAAAGCACACGTTGGTTTTCAGGGTGGTTTACAGAGGGGTATTGATCAAATCATAAGGCTAGAGGCTGACACCCAACTTGTGGTCAGAACCCAGGTCTCCAATCCAAAATTTTGTTGACTTGCTCCAATTGTTTGGCTAAAGGCTTAAACTGCATGCAGCATCGTGCTGTTCCTTATGGTGTTTGAGTATGGCTAGCAATCCATGTTTATAATAAGCAAGGGGTGGAATGCAGTGGTTTGCAAGACTTGTTTCAAATGCTTAGCAAGCACACACACACACCCAGACTGCCAAACCCAATTTTTGTCATTGTAAACTTTTGGATGACCCGTTGCCCTCCATCTCAATAGGCCTTTGTCACCAGGGAAAGTGTATGTATCATACCAAAAAAGAAATCAAGGAACTGTCTTGAGAGAATGAGAAGAACAGGGATGGTATCATTTTCCCAAGACCAGAGCCCAGGGCCGTATTTAGCTAACAGATATTTGTGTGTGCATGTGTTTTTTTGACCCTTACAGGTTTAAAAAAAGGGACATTATTACAAATGTTAAAACCAGAGAGATTTTACTTATTAAATCTTGATTTTCAGTTTCTTTTGAAAAATTGGAAGATCTAAACATACTGATCCAACATTTCCCTCTTTACAGAGGGCTGTGGAATAGAGACTTCCCTCTTTAGACAGAGCTTGCCACTCCAGTTAGTTCCAGTCCGCCCGCTACCAATTGGCACTTTCTTAAATTATCTTCTGGAGCTCTGTAGACCTTTGAGTTTTTGACCCCTGCGGGTGATATCAATCTACAATAACAATCAAGAGCCATCGTTGCCATTTTACAGGTAAGAAAGCTGAGGCCCAGAGAGCTCAGGTAATTGCCTGAGGTCACACAGTAGGTGGCTGCCGAAGGAGCTGGTAGATGATTACCCTCTCATCCATTCTCCCCTTCCTCCTTATTATCTGAACCCGATTCATTTGGGCAGGCGATGTGCCCAGATGAAAGAGTACAGTTCCCACAATGACAAGTAGGCAGAAGTGTTGTAAGGGCCATTTTGAAAAGCCACCTTAAAAGAGAGGGGCAAGCGCTTTCTTTTCTCCTGTCCTCATTCCTGATGCCCGGAATGCAGATCTAGTAGCTGGAGCTCCTTGAGCTATATATATATCGATTGGACCATGAAGAGCGTGGGAGTCATGCATGTCAGAGCAGAAAGAGAGGATTGGGTTTTCTGATGAATGCATGGATCCACCATACCAGCCCTGACCCACATTCTACTGGACTTATTTTATGTTAGAGAATAAACCCATATGTGTTTAAGTCAGCTCTCTGTTCCTTGCAGCCAAACCCAGTTCCTAACTGATGCGCTGGTGAGGCCAGGATTCACACTCATTCTTTTGGACCCCTGAGCGTGGATGGCAATGACACCAACTATTGGAGAAGTAATTGGACCACATGCTTGGACTGGCTCATGCACAAGTGACAACCTTCTAGTTCTATGGGAGTTACAAAACTGACTCAAATAAGGACGACCTGGGAATTCCTTGGTTGGGGTCTGCAGGTCCATATGTCACCTCACTATAAGAACAGTAGTCTCTGAGCTTCCTTTCTGGAAAATGCCAGAACAACAATGCATGTAACAAGTGCCAAAAGAGAGGGGGTTTCAGGGAGACCCCAACAGTCTGCTGAGACCATTACCAAGTGACAGTGGTGACAAGTGTCCTTACATCCCTCTTGTTTAAGTGGCTGCGATGATTAATTTTGCTTTTGGCCAAAAAATAAAAAAAATAAAAAAAATAAGTAAAAAACCCCACCTGGTCGCATGTTATTGAGACATTCCTAGGGGGCCATGGAAAGGTACAGCCTTCTGGCTGGAAAATTCTCAATGTTTATGCTCAGGTCTCTCTGATATTTAAAAAAAAAAAAAAACAAAGATCATGGTAGTGATAATACTATCACATCCAGCCATTGCCCCATAGTTCTTGCTTTCACGTCTTCAGAGCATCATCTAAGTAAGCCCACCTGCCCCGCTGCCTCCCCTCCCTCTCACTGGTCACCTCGGTGGCACGAGGCCCCACTCTGTCTTCCTCCATGGATGCGCTGGCTAAGGTCACCAGCCATCTCCTTATTTCCAATCCAATGGCTATTTTTTATTTTATTGGACCTCTCTGTGGAATTTGATGCTATCGACCACTCTCTCCTTGAAATATTCCACTCTTTCTACTTTCTGACAACCTGATCTCTTGGTTTTCTTTCCACCTCTCAAGACTTCTTTTTCTCATTTGTCCATAAAATGATGTTCCTCAGAGGCTCATCTTTGACCCCCTCCCATCCTATCCCTCTCTTTCTCACTCCTTCCCTTCCTTTCTCAGCTCACTGTACATGCCATCCTCAGGTTCTCTTCCACCCCGCTATTTTTATCTAACAAATATCCACTGATGATGCTGGATCTTAGGTCAAGTTCAGGAGCAGACTCTGAAATGGAGATTTGCTGGCAGGAGGTTTCCTGAGGTATGCTAGTGTGGACTACACCCATAGGGCAGTGAAGGACTCAGGAATGCCCAGAAGGAGGGATTGAACTGTGTGCAGTTGCAACACAGGGCCCTACCGATCCCATGGGGACTCTGGACCTGGGAAGGCCCTTCAGAGTTATCTCGAATTGAGGTAAAGGAGCTCAGCCCTCGTAACCTTGCACTGGCAAGTGGTTTAGTGCAAGCTGCCCCAGGGAGGGGGCTTTACCTTGATGAGGTAGCTTCCTTCTGCCAAAGGCAATTTCTGCAGCCAGCATTCCCTGCCACTGGGGAATGAGTGTGTCCATCCTGAAGCCAGGATCTGGGCCAGGCACCACAGCATCCACAATACAATCCCAAGTCTAAACTTACCCTCTGACCTTTTTCTGAGCAAGTATGGCATGAATGTATTCAGCAGCACTGCTACAGTTCCCTGAACACGACGGGCTGTTTGCACCGTTGCTCCTTAGAGGCTCTTCTCCCTGCCTAGGATGTGCTCTCTTTGTCTTCATTCATTAATTCCACACGTGCTGATTGAGTGCCCACTCTGTGTCAGGCACTGTGCTAGGACCTGGGGCATTTGCCAGGTGCTTGCTGGAAGTCTCAGGCATGGGAACAACCTGCTAGCTCCAATGGTGATGGCAAGAGGGACTCTGGGGGCCTGATTGGGGGGCACAGATGAGAGACCAGATGTGTGTGGGGCTTGGGGGAAAGTGGAGTAGGATATCCCTCCCCCCAGGCAACCCCTGCTTGGCTCCTCCAAGGACCCAAAGGCACCTTTTTTCCAGGGCCAGCTCCTCTGTCGTGGGAACTGGCCTGCAGTCCCTGATGGCTCAGTAGAGTTGGAATCACCTGCAGATCCTGTGCTCATATATGTACCAAAAATGACCCTACCGCCGATTTCCCCATAGAGGTGCACACAAGCCTATCCATGTTTCTCATTACACATGCATAAGAATGAACTTGCACACAGCCCCAGTACACACTCATGGCTCTGTATCCACACTTGTAATCACCACCTGCCCATGCTCACACATGTAGGGGTCCATGATTCCCCTGGCACATGCACACACATGCAAGGACACTCACAGAGACTCTCCCTTGCTAGCGTGGGTGCACACCTGCACACGCACATCCGTGCACACTAGTTTGGGAAGCTTGAATGACAGCTGTCAAAAGCGGCATTCCTGGGCAGCCACAGGAGTTGCCGCTGCGGGGGCGGGCAAAATTATGGCTTTGGCAGTTGCATCAGCCTCCAGAGGGGAGAGGTGAGCTTTTTCTCTTCTTTCTTTTGGGCCAGCCTTCTGAAGTGTCTTGAATAAGTATTCAGTTCCCTTCGCTCCCCAGAGACCAGGTTGCTCTCTAAATACCAAGGCAGGAAAGTGGAGGCTTAAAAAGGTCATTACCAAATATCGAGAGGGTGGCATTTAGCTGGCGAAGTGGCTCATGCAGGAGAAACCTCAGACCGCAGCGGGAAGCCTTTGTTAACACCTCTGTATGCTGCCCGGAGTCCCTGTTGCTGGGGCTGAGGGGGGAGGTGGCTGCGTGGTGGGGGGAGCAGAGGAGTAGCCATAGCCCGGGGCAGAGCTGCCCCTCCAGCTGAGGAACAGAACCCCAAGGTTAGGAGTTGGGCTGCTTGGGTTCATGGCTGGCTCTGGTGACCCTACAGGTGGAGATCCCAGGAATTAAGGGCCACTTTTTCCAGGTAGCAGGAAGGAGGAGGCTGGGCTCATCACCGCCCCAGGATCACAGGTTGGCAGGGGCTGGAAAGCCCATCCTTCTGCTTCCGGACTTAGGTGGAGAGGTTTCTGAGACAGAGTAATCACTCCTCCCCCAGGAAACACCTTCTCCATCTTTTCCTTCCTTATTTCCTTCTTTCTACAGCGAAGGTGAAAAAAAAAAAGAGTACTTAACAGCTTGACAGCACACTTCCTTTTAGGGCCTTTCTTTAGGGAAATACCTTAATAAAAGACCCGGGTGAGAAGGTGAGATCCTTGGGACAGGATGTTGGCAGGAGCCAAGGCAATAAGAACAAAAACGTCAGCTAAACTGCTCTGCAGGAGAAAATGAGAGGAGTTAGTTTTCCTTCTGAGAGCATGGGAGAGAAGGAAGGGAAGAGGCAGAGGAGGGAGGGGTGGGGAGGAGCTGGGGAGAAGGTGGGGAGCTGGACGTGTCGGATATTCTCCATTTGCCCCTCCAGATTCTCGCCCCACGCTTCTCCACCCTGCTCTGGGTCCCAGGCCCTGACATCTAGAACATCGATGACTTCAAGAGGCTCCTCTGCCTCTGGCTTGCAGGTGGGTTTGGCCAATGGGAGGCCCTGACAGAATCAGAGGGTGATGGGGAGAGAGGTTGGGGTATTTGCTGCCTGGCTCCCTTCCTGCCTGGTGGTCCCTTTGGCCTCCCTGTTCACAGCTATGACCTGCCTCTCACCCCTTGGCTTGGCCAGACCTGTTTTCTGGGATGCTGGGATGACTTCACTAAAGGTGAACAGGATGCTATTATATGTTTCTAGCTTGGGATCACCAAAAAGAGAGGAAGGGCTGGAGTGGGTGGATGGTGATGGGGGCCGTGGTTGGGACATGTGCTGGGGGAGGGGTTTGCATAAAAAGGAGACTCATGACCCTGAAGTAGGACCTTCTGTTTAAAAAAAAAACAAACCTGGGAATTCTGAAGTTCCACTACCTGTAACCAGTGAACTGTCCCCTCTCACTGCTCAGGACCAGCTCGTGCCTGTTCCTGGTCTACACGGGCTGCCAGGAGAAGAGGTGAGGTGAGGGGAAAGGAAGGAGCCTACAGCAACTGTGAATCAGGGATGGATTTTTCTTTTTCTGGCTCCCACTCGACAGAGAGGGAGGGGAGACAGGCAGAGTGGGGCTTTTCAGGACCCGTTTTTTTCCCAACTGTGACGCATAATGCAGTCAGATGACATTTAAATACTCATGTCATAGACAAGGATGCAGATGCAAGTGTGAGACTGGTGGGCAAGTGGAGGGGAGGGGTGCAGGGAAGAAGAGAGAAAGAGAGAGAAATGGGGATCCACATGCTGCCTTTTATAGATCCATAGGATCTCAGTGAGAAAGGGCACTTGAGAACATTTATTGTAACCCTTAACTGTTGCAGGGATTTCTTTACAACATCCCTGATGGGTGGGTACCCTTTCCACCAGAGTCAGGGAGCTCACGACATCCTACATCAAGAATTTCCACCTTGGGGCAGAAACTGTTGCTATGGGAATTCTTTTTTAGAGTGAGCTAAAATCTCCGTCACTACCTCACTACCCCATTCATCTTCCCCTGTGGTCCTGGCTCTGCCCCCTGGGACCACTCAGGACACAGTCATTCCAGATGTCTCCTAGAAGTCCTCAGAGATCTTCAACAAGTGGCTGTGTCTCCCCAGCTCCAAGCTAAGCAACCTCAGCTCCTTCTACCCTTGGCTAGACATTTCTTAAGGCCAAGGACACCCCAAGAGGGAGGCAGGGAAAGAATGTCTACCTTCAGATTATCTCATTGTTAAGGGGAACTGAGCCCCCTGGATATTCCCTACATCTTGACATTTGCCAACTCACTGGACAGTGGGTAAAGTCTGGCTTTCTGGGAACCAGTAGGAGAATAGGGGGTGGAGCAGAAGCAACACTAGTCTGGGAATCAGGAGACTTGGGATCTTGATCCAGCCAGGATACTTCTGGCTGTGTGACCAGGAGGAAGTCACTTCACCTCTCCTAGCCTCAGTGTCTTCATCTGTAAGGCAGGGACACATCCCTTAAAAGGTTTCCATGAGGAATAGTGAGTTGGGAAGGGCAGTGTCCCTTGGCTTAGGACCAGGGTATGCAGCTGGATTGTGGGTTTTCTGGGCCACAACTCTTGAGGCAGAGAGAGGAGAGAGCTAAGATTTGAGGGCTTTGGATATCCAGGATCCATCACTGGAGGCTCCGGGTGAGGGCCAGTTTCAGTGATCAGTGTGGAGAAGGCTTGCTTTGGGAGGGGTGGACAGCTTCACTATGTAGTGATATGGCTCAAGCATTGCTGCGTCTGTTAAGGGCTGCACAGGTTTGCAAGGGCGGGCAGTGGACCCAGCTGTGTGGACCTGAAGAGATGGGACACAAATACAGAGCCATGGTGTCTAGCTTTGTTCTCCTTCTGTTTCTATTATTTCTGACCCTTAGATTTTCCATATGAAAATTATAAAAAATAAAAGACCAGATAATCCTGGAGATGTTCTAAAGATTAGGGAGGCATCTGTTGATTGTTTAATAGGAAATGAACTTGAATGGGGGGGCAGGGCGCTTCTTAGAATACTTGATGGATGGTGGCATTAGCACTTCTAAGAGCAATGTAGGGGGCACTGGTTGCTGAGGAGGGTGTTGGCCTGACTCAGCATCATCCTTCCTAACTTTGGGACAGCAGAGGGAAAAATAGATCCTGTCCCTCTGCCTCTAGAACCCAGAGCAGGACAGGACATTGAGGGTCATAGTCCAACCTCTCATCAGTGGGGGAATCCCACTATAACCCCCCACTATATGCTTGGCTAGACCTCTTGACTGACGGGGAGCTCACCACCTCCCACCTCTGACAGCCCATAGCATTGCTAGAAGCTCTGGTAGGAAATCTCCCTCAAACTAAGCTGGGTTCTTCCTTCTGGACTCCATCATCTTCCTTGGCCCTCGTCAGGCTGAGAAAAGTTTAAGAAGCTTCTGCCCTTGGGGCTTCAGGAAGAGGAGATCACACAGAGGAGCAGCAGATATGGAATTGAAAAAGGACCACTTCCCAGCCTCAAGCTGCCCACCTGCCCCTGCCCAGCTCTCTCTTCTCTTCTCCTTAGAGATTGCTCCAAACGTTCACTCCTTCCCCAAGCTCCCTTCCTGTCCCATTCTCTGGTCCCAGTCTTTGAGTCTGTTTGTTACAGAGGCACCTTCAACTCCCTGACCCACCACACTCATCCATGCCCATGTCCGTCCGTTCACCTACCCTCCCTTCTGAGATTAGGAGCTCTCACTGCTCAAAGCCAACCTCTACCTGGCTCTTGGCCCCATCCCTACCACCTTCTCTTGTGCGATCCTTCTTTATGAGTGAATCCTCTCGCTTACATCCCAATCCCTAGCTCCTTATTGCTTTTTTCCTCTTTAGTTTGTAAACCTATTGAAGGCTCTTCCATTGCAAGAAGAACCCAACAACCACCCAAACAGGTAATGACAACATCGTCTGTGCCTAAACCTGCTGGGTCCTTTGGCTCTGACCCCATCTCTCCTTTGCCTTGAAGCTTTTTGAAAAAGTAGTTTCTCTTCCCTGACCACCCTTCCTCATCTCCTATGCCTGTGCAGTCTTCCGCTCCCACTAAGGTCTTTCTAAGGTCACCAGTGAGATCCCTGATGCTCAGCCCAAGGGATACTCCTTAGTCCTCATCTCACCTGACATCCTGGCACCTTTGAGTCTGATGCTCACACGTACTTTCTTGGGAAACTCGTTTGGCTTTAAAGGTGCCACTCAAGCCTCATTTTCTATCACCTTCTGGCCCCAGCTTCTCACTCTCATCTTTCTCATAAGGCTCTTTGATATTGATACTTCCCAGAGTTCCACCCTTGGCAGTTCTCTCTTTTTACTCCTCACTCGCTTCTGGGCAGCCCATCCACTGGGTGACCGTCTGCTGAGGACTCTGGAGATTCTGTCTCCAGCCTGGGCCTTTCTCCTGTGCCTGGTCCTGCAAACCCAGACCCCCTCCCCCTGGACATCTCTATTTGGATGCCCTTCAGACTCAGGTGGGATTCATCTTCCTCCCCAGACCAGCTCTGCAGGATGTCACCCAAGCCAGAAATTCGCCACCCTGCTTTGACTCCATTTCTTTCCCTACTCCTTACTTCCTTCCAATCACTAGGTCCTGCCAGGCCTCCTTCTCAAGTATCTCTGGAATCTGCACCTTCCCCTCCATTTGTGAACACTACCACCCTAGTCCAGGCCAACAGCATCTTACCTAGACCCCCAGGCTCTGTTCCCCGGATCCCAGCCACTCCAGCAATTCTCTGGCCAGGTGGGGGTTGAGGTGTCTGCAGGTGTCATCCCACCCCTTGGGACCTGGTTGGGACCTGGGTGGGATCTGGAGTTCTGGTTTCTTGTGCACTGGGACTTGGCCTCTGTGTGTGTGTGTGTGTGTGTGTGTGTGTGTGTATGGGAGCGTCTGTGCATATGGATGTGTGTTTGCATGCATGTGCGTGTGTGCTGCAGATGGAGTGGGGAGTGATCAGGGAGGGGCTCCTCTCCCGGGGTCCCTAGGGCCCCAAAGATGTTTCCCAGAGCCTGTTCACTGCCCCCCTGCCTCCTTCTCCCTGTCACCAGCCCATGCGGGAGAACAAATCTCTTTCCAGCTGACTGCGACCCGTGTTTGCTGAGACAAGAGTTGTATGTCTCAATTTTTATCACATGAAAATGAAATAAAGAATGCTGGAATAGATCCCGGAGAGACAATATTGAAGAGAGTGACTATTTCTTTGCTGTGGAGGCCCCTTGCCCCACTGCACCTCCTAGAAAAGCTGTACCTGTTGAGCTCTCTCTCTTTGGGGTCTTCAAAGAGGGGGTCGTGGCTTTTACATTTTAAAACACAAGGAGAGTTAAATGCACGACAGCTGCAAGAAAAGCGGCTCCGAGGGCTTGCTGCCCCCTCCCGCTGCCCCCTGCCTTCACAGTCCAGCCTTGATGCTGCCCGCCTTGGCTAGACAGAAGATGTTTTCCTTCTCAATTAGGAGAAGCCCACAGCTTCACACCCCGCCTGGGAGGTGCCAGCAGCTTCGGAATCAGCACTGGGGAGGGGAAGTGACAGAAGTGACAAATGTCTCCCTTGGTCCTGGTTTCAGCCCCAGCCCGGCCCAGACAAAAGTCCTTTGCTCCCTTTGAGTCTTTCCCTTCCTCCCTCCCTCCCTTCCACTCACTCAATCAGGAAATGTGCACTTGAGCTGATTCCGACTCTGTGCCAGCCCCAGAGTAGATCTGAGGACACAGGAGTACAACACAGTCCCTGCCCTGGGGGAGCTCGGAGCTGGTCAAAGAGACTGATGGAAAACTAGGTACATCCAGATGCCAGATAGGCTCTTCCTGCCCCTTAAGATCCAGGTCAGACTGATTCAAACCTCCACTCAACAGCTTGTGCGCACCGGAAACCTCCGAAGATTGCTGCAAATTCCTGGAAGGCTTCCTGCCCCTGTGGTTAAGAGCACAGACTCAGGCTGCCTGGGTTTAAATCCCAGCTCTCCTCCTTGCCAGAGTGAATATGTTCCTTAACTGCTCTGGGCCTCATCTGTATAAGGGGGGTAATAATAGTACCTACTTCATAGGATCGCTGTGAGAATTAAATGAGCTAATTCACGCAAAATGCTCAGAACAGAGCCTGGCATGTAGGAATTACTATGAAAGATTAGCTCTTATTCTCATTGTCACGTCTAGCTTGGAGCTCCTGCTTGCATTGAATTAATTCAGTTTATGCATCTTCTCACCCCCCTGCTGGTATTGTCAGCTCCACCCTGAGTCAGCCCAGACAAAGACCTCAATCCTTTTCTTTATGTTCCATTAAAGAAAAAAAAAAATCGGCTCCACCCCTAAAACAATGCTTGACTGGGCACACAAAGCCTCTGTGGGTAGCAGACATTTCCAAAGGATGGGGAGAAGAAGGGATTTATAGATTGCAAAAATGCCAGCAGTGTAAAAAATATATAATACATGTCTTTGATATTTCCATTCCTAAAAGCCCCTCAGCCATTTCTGCCACCCAAGCCTCGGCCTCCTAATATACTGTTTTATTATTTCCCCCTTCTTCCCCTCCCCCCACCCTCCAATTCCCACTTATTTACCATGCAGAGCAGTTTAGCACTCTCTTTTGGTTCCTTGTCTCCTATTAAATCACATCCTCCGGATATTACCTTTCCCCCAAAATGCCTTATCAAGGTATTTTCTTATACAAAGACATTTGCTTTTCTAAGAGGAATTCTGGTGTCAGATGTTATATCAGTCAGGATCCAGCCAGGAAAAGAGAAAGGACAAACCTCTCTAAACTTTCGGGACAGAAGGTATTTAATGCAGGGTAGGCCTTGGCTACACAGATGATGAAAGGGTGGAGAAGCCAAAGAGCATGGCTGTGCCAGTGGATCATATATGGAAATACTTTCATGCTGGTACAGAGCTGCTGCTGCTGTCCCATCCCCCAGGGACGACCCCCCCATCCCCAGTCCCTCCTCCATGCACTCCCCACTATGATCCAGCAACTAAAGGGTTAATGCCCATCCCAGCAGGGAGCCTTGAGGATCTGCTCTGGGGCATCAGTTCTGATTGGTCTGTGCCTGTGCCCCACCCATGCTGGTTGTTAAATATTTGTACCATCACCCTCTAGCTGTTTGAAGCGGATCACAGTGGAAAAGCGGAAAAGTGGTCTGGGCCCATTAGAAGGTTTTGAGAGAGTGGAAGCAAAGTGGGTAACAAAATCAGAAGGGGTAGCTGTGGAGGATGGCACGGGATGGGTGACCCTTAGGAGGCTGTGGTCCACGGTCCAGGTAAAGAATCTGGTCATCCGACCCCAGGATGATTTTTGGACACTGCTGGACAGAGCTAAGCAGCACACTCTACCTACCGAGGCTCAGATCTGGAGGTGGGCCGTAGGCGTGGGCCCCACCTTTTCCCAAATGGGGAAATTGAGGCTAGAGCGACAGGATTGCCCACATCATAGAGCAAGCTTGGCCCAGAGTGGGTTGGAGCCCCCCAAAGCGGTCCCAGATCTGAGCTGCACCCCCAGCCTGTCAGCGTCAGGAAGAGGAGATGAGAGGAGAGGATAGAGATGAGAGGAGAACCTTCAGGTTCCTCTCAGAGGGAGACTGTGGAAACTAATGAGTTTTCTGCAGGAGGCAACAAAGCTGGAAAAGGCCTCTGAAGGGCTGCAAAGGGAAGCCAGAACTGAGCAGTCAAGGACACGCACACTTCTGCTAAAGGAAGGGGTGAGGGTAATTAGCGGTGGTGAGAAGCATGTATGGGTGGGAGTAGGGGAAGGGGGCACCATCCCTTTCTCCAAACTGACCCCACACAAGGGCCTTGCTCTCTGCTCGGTGACCTCATCTAATCTTATAAGCACACAGCTTGAAACTAAAGGATGTCACACAACAAACCAATACCCAGTCCTTTGTGGGGCAGGCCAGGACAGTCTGTGTTCTTGTCTAAACGTACCAGAAATGGACTCTGGGCAGCGTAAGCAAAAGGATATTGACTAGAAGGATTTGAGGGTCTCCCAGACTCAGGAGGAGACATTAGAACTGGCCTTAGGATCAGGTAGGAACTAAGAGAGGGACAGTGGGCCAGGCTGAACAGAAGGTGGCCTCGAGGGGATGCAGTGTGGGGTAGGAAACAGTGACCAAGATTGCCCTCCATCTATTCCCCTGCCCCGATATCCTCCAAGCACCACCTGGCAGGCTGAGCTGGGGGAAGTCTGGCTCTGTAAGCTTCTGGATTGTTCTGGAAGACAGGCACCTGGAATTTTCCTCCCACCATGACAATTCTCAAGAAGGGAGAGGTAATGTTAGCCTCACCCACTCCAAACAATCCAGGTCATCTTTGGGTAGTCAAAACCCAACAAACGTCCTTGAGCTTCTTATTTAGAGACCACTGGAGCCCAGAGAAGGGAGGAACCTGCCCACCGTCAGGTAGAAACTGGTAACTCATCCCTGCTGATGGTCTAATTATAAGTGTCCCTTCTGAGGGTACATATCTGCAAGTTGGGGGTTTCTGGGGTGCATAGGGGAGGCCTGGCCTGAGCAGGACTCCCCGGCACTCTTTCTGCAGGAGCTGTCTTCCTTCCCCTCCCCCAAGCGCTGAGGAGCTGGCGCACCCCCACTCTCTTCTCGGCGTTTACCTGTAACGAGTTCTTGCTGCACAGAAAGGCCAGGTGGCTGTGGCACAACCTGGCACAGCCATGACTGGGTGCTCTGGTGTCTTGGACAGGGTGGGTGCTGGTGGCAGTGTGTCCAACTCTGGAAGTAGATGCCTCCTGTTATGTGTGTGGCTGGCCCTGTGCTGTCCAGAGCTGGCAGAGAGGAGAGATGAGGGGGAGGTGTGTGTGTGGGGGAGGCTGCCCTGGCTCCCTGGGGACCCCACGCCACTCCACCCTGCCACTCCATATTCCTGGTCCCCTCCGCTCTCCTCCCTCCCTCTCACTGCCCCTGCTCTCGCAGGGACACAGTCTTTCATTTAAGCCGCAGCAATATCCACTCAGGCAATCATCTCTCTCACTCCCCCTGCCTCTGGCAGCTCGTTGCTGTTCACTCTGCAGCCAGGACATATTTAAAAGGGAGAAACTTTAAATTAAGTTTGGGAGAGTTTAAATGAAAGAAAACAAACCCTCACTATTATGGCAGGTAAGAAAAGGGCTTCTGGCTCCGGGTGGAGAATCACAGGCTTTCCTTCTTCTTGGAGACAGGAAGAAAATCATGAGGTTTTGTTCTTCCCTCACCTCTGACACCCCCACTACCCCACCCCCTCCGGCCACCCAGTGCCAGGTTAATTGAACAGGAGGCTGAATCCCGGATCAAGGTGGCTGAGACTTTTTCCAGCTCCCTGAGGACAAGATTCATCCTTGCCTGGATTTCGACAGGGCTTGCAGGCTCCATAGGGTGGGAGAGCTTTTCTTTTGGGGAATGGAGCATGAGGCTTGGAAGGAAGGAAGGAAGAAGGCAAGCTCAGCCTCCAGCTGTAAATTGCTTGGGCCTCCCATCTTCTGGCAGGCTGTTTAATCTGGGAGGTTCCAGAAGGATCTCTTGGGATAAACGAGTCTCTAACGAAGCCCTCCCATGTGCTCAGCCCTTTCCTGGGTGCTGCTGGGGAGGACAGTGGGGGCCACAAGAAAAGACCCAGATTGTCTGGATCACTCCATTTCTTCCTCTGCCTGCTGCTACCTCTCCTCCCCAGGGTGCACTGGGATCAGGGCAAAGATGTTTCTCAACCTCAGCTCTGGGATATGGCTCTTCACC
Source organism: Choloepus didactylus (assembly GCF_015220235.1). Taxonomy (NCBI): domain Eukaryota; kingdom Metazoa; phylum Chordata; class Mammalia; order Pilosa; family Megalonychidae; genus Choloepus; species Choloepus didactylus. The sequence goes on along the minus strand of NC_051308.1, from coordinate 212,943,042 downwards.
ATGCCAGGGAACAAGCTTTGAGCTTCCCCTCCCTCTCCTTCCATTTCCCTCTCTGGTCTCAGACTCTTGGGAGCACAGACCTCTTGGGCCCGTCTCTGGTGAGCATCTCTAGGGCATCTGGTGTGGTGGGACAGGCCAGTGCTGTCTCTTGTGCAGATGCTATCACTGCCCTAGGAGAGCAAGCGAGGGATGGTCAGGCTGGCTCTGCTCCAGGCACTGGGTCAAACACTCTTTCCCCCCTGTTCCTTGTCTCTTTTCCTTGCCTGTGGTGAGACTTAGGGGCCAGGAACTGGAGGCGTGAATATGGCCTAAGGTGCCAGAGAAGCTGCTGGGCTTGTTTGCTGTTGACAACCTCAGGTCCACATGTGAGGTAGGCAAAGCCTCCTGAGCAACTTGTGGTCCATCTCAGGCCCATGACAGCAGGTTGGAGCTTGGAGCTGAAACCTTGGTGCTTAGGGATGTCCCTCTGCATCCTCTCTGGCAGCAGCTGTCAGACTTGGGGTTCAGCGGTTCTGTCCTTGCCATCTGTCTGTAACATTAGCTCCTGTTGTCTGAGCACTTACTCTGTGTCAGGTTCACTAATACGACATTCACTGAAATTGCTCCTTTTATTCTCACAATAAATCCATGAAGCAGGCACTTTTCATGACTCCATTTTACAAATGAGGAAACAGAGACCTGGTGAAGTCTGGTAATGACCAAGTTGGGGTTTGAACTCAGGTCTGCTGACTCCTAATCTCTTAGTCACCCAGCTACATGCCTCCCACGTCTACCAACAGCAGGCTCTGCCCCGGACATGGGAAGGGATAGAAACCCACAGTGCACAGGTTGAACTTGAGCAGGTCCTTTGGTTCTCTGAGCCTGTTTTCTCATATGTCAAAGGGAAATGCTGAGTCTCCATGGGGTCCGTGAGCGTGCCCCATGGGTGTGAATTGCTGCATGGCCCAGAGGGTGACTCTCACTTGCTGAGGGGTCCGGACCATTGTTCCAATTCAAAGAAGGCAGAAAATAAGGTAGAGCTTGGATTTGCTGCCTCACAGGCAGACAGACAGACAGGCAGATGGGGAGGACCTTCTGACAGTGTTGAGATATAGAGGGATGGAAAAGCATTAGCATTAGTCTTAGAGTTAGGAAGTTTAACTGAGATTTTTTAAAGAAATCATATATCCTTTAATATTATTCTGGTGATAAAAGCAATCCATGTTTATTGTTGGAAACCAGAAAAATACAGAAAAGCATAAAGTAGAAAATAAAAATGATCCACGGTCCTACTATCTAGCAATAGATAGTGTTAATATTGTCTTGTGTTTCTTTCCTGTCGTTTGTCTTTAGGCACACGGGCAGTGTTTAGGGGGATCCTGGCCTATGCCTGAGCTGTGGCCAGCTCTGGGATTCAGCCGCACCCCAGCATATCTGATGCACTGGTGGGGACAGGGGCCACTTCTAGTTTATTTCCTTCCTGCCTGGAAGTTGGGGCCAGGCAGGGCCAGGTCATCTGTAAATGCCAAGGGGGACCTGGTCTGAATACCATCTGGGTGAACTTGGACCTGACTCCCTGACTCCTAACCAATATGATGGGGGATAAAAATGGTGCCCACATCATAGGTTATTGAGAGGATTGAAGGAGAAAATAATACATGTAGTACAATACAAGCAATTACAGTATTTTCATAGTTAGACACCACCAGCTATTTCTCTGTATAGACAGAGATAGAAATGGAGAAGAGCTCTTTTGTTTGGGGAGGCTACTTGAGTCTTCCTTGGAGTAATGCAGACATAAGACCAGTAGGTGAATTCACTGAGAGGTAAAAGGACCTTTTGGTCATGTGCATGCACATGTGCAAGAATGCTTGTGTTAATAAAAGACCTGGAACCTTCGGCTCCTGCATCATGTCACCAGGATTCAGACCTGCTGCACTGGGCAGGCAGGACCCATCCTCCACAGGGATACCCTGTAAAGTTGCCTCCTCAGGCCCTTGAAGACTGGAGAGGACAAGGGCAGAGACCTCAAGGTGGGGTGGCTGGACTCCGTGATTAAATGATTGGAAACACACCAACAGAGGGGTCTGCCTTTGTGCCCCTCCTGCTGAGCTGGGCCATGCTGGTTACAGTAGCTTTAAGTGCTTAGTGCGCTTGCCGCTCAGAAGGTGCACAGCAAGTGGGAGCTGGTTACAAAGCCTTGTAACGGGAGAGGTGAGCCTTGAGCAAACCGTGGTGGTTGTAACTCAGGATTTTCCACGTGCCAGCCCCATGGACTCCTGTGTGTGTTCCTGGGAAGGAGAGAGAGGCATAACAAGAAATAAAAGGAGCAGTTTTACTTGAAAATCTATAAGACCTTGGGGGCATTAACGGTGCTTCCTGGGCACTCCCCCACCCTCCAGAGGGGATGTTGGACTGCCTCCCTGCTGCCCTTCCCTTCTTCTAAGGAACGGCTTCATCGACTCCTATTCTGTGGTTCAGGAGGGAGTTGCCAATCAGTATTCAATCTTCTAGCCTTGTGGGTGAGCATGTGACCCGAGTCCAGCCAATCAGTGATCTTCCCTACAAATTTTTAATGGGAACAAAGAAAAAAAGAGTTGCTTCTTCTCTGAAGGCAAATCCAGGAGATGTGATCCTCAGAGTTATGGGTGGCAACCTCCCCTACCCTGTGGGAGAGATCAGTATGGGTAGGATAGGACAGAGCCAGCACATTGAAAGAAGCAGAAGTGAGAAGTGGAGTGGGGGAAAGGTTTGATGGGTATCCAAATTCCTGGCTTTGGTTATCCCTGCCATCCAAGCAGACCCCTCCACTCCCTATGGTTTGGTCATGTGAATAAAAAAAACAAACAAAGCTCTTTTTTTCATCCAAGCTATCTCAAGTTGGGATTCTGGAACTTCAATGTCCTGGCTAAGTTTTGGTACCAGATGATTCCAGTGCATCAATGGTTGCTCTGGCTGGAGACGCTGGAAGTCCTTGGGGGTGATGGTGACTGCTGAAAGGGGCAGAAGTGGTTTATCCAGGGAGAATGGTAGAGATGCCCAGGATAGAAGGCAGTGCTGGGGAGAGAAGCATAACCTGGTAGAAGCAGCAGAAGCTGGGGTAGCTGGAAGTGGGGACATGGCATGTAACTGAGCAGATGTGAAATGGGTCACACATGCAGTGGATGCAATCTAGTATTCTTTTTATTTCCATTTGACTTTACACCTTGGGCATTTTCCCTTAAAATTAAATTTTATCTGAGAGCATGATTTTCAGTGACCACATGGCATTCTATCATATGATTCTAACATAATTTATTAAACAAATCCCCTAGTGTTAGAGGTTGAAAATAAATTGTCTTCATTTCTTTTTGTTTTAATTTTGTGTTTTTTTTTTTTTTTTATTATTGTGTACTATACTGTTAGGAACCTCCTTGAAAATAAATCTTTGTGCACATCTTTAATTATTTCCTTAGGAGAAATTGTTACAAATGGAATTGCTTTATTAAAGGGTATAGGATTTTAAAGCCTTTGATCCATATAAATAAATTGCCTTACAGAATTGTTGTGACAATTCACACTCCTACTGCAGGCTAGGAGGTTTCCTTTCCTCTGAAACTTGCCAGCTCTAAGTACTATGGTTTTTTTAAAAGCTTGGCTAAGATGATGACCAAAAAAATATGTCCCGTTGTTTTAATTTGCATTTCTTTTATTAGTAGTAATGTTGAAATTTTTCATACATTTATTTGCTATTTGTATTTTTCAACTGTAAATTTCTTATTTATGTCCTTTACTCATTTTTCTAATGGGGTTTTCAGATTTTTCTTGTTGATTTGTTAAGAGCTTTTCACCTTGCCTGTCATATATGCTACGAATGTTATATAGTTTCTTAGTTTGTTTTGTTTTTTATTTTGTTTATGATATTTTGATCTACATAATGACTCAAATTTTATGTTTTCAGATTTGCCATTCTCTTCTCTTTTTTTCTTTCCTTCCTTCTTAAAAAAAAACTGCTTAGAAATACTTCCCTCATTCCAAAGTCAGGTAAGTATTCACCCATATTTTCTTCTTGTTCTTCTAAAGTGTAACAGTCTAAACTTACTCATCCATCTAGAATTTTGTTTTGATGAGGGTGAGGTAAGGCTCTGTGATGGTTATATTCATGTGTCAACTTGGCCAGGTGATGGTACCCAGGTGTCTGGTCAAGCAAGCACTGGCCTAACCGTTGCTGCAAGGACGTTTGTGGCTGGTTAATACACCAACAGGCTGGTTTATTAAATCATCAGTCAATCAGCTGTAGCTGTGACTGATTACATCAATGAAGGGCATGTCTTCCACAATGAGAGAATTCAATCAGCTGGATTTAATCCAATCAGTTGAAGACTTTTAAGTGAGACAGATAGAGGGCCTTCACTTCTTCAACTAAACAGTGAAGCGTTTCCTGAGGAGTTCATCAAAGTTGCCAGTTCGTTCCCGAGGAGTTCATTGAACATGTTCATCAATGTTTCCAGTTCGTTGCTTGAGGAGTTCATCGAACACCTTCATTGGAGTTGCCAGTTTGCTGCCTGCCCTATGGAATTTGGACTCATGCATACCCACAGTTGCTTGAGACACTTTCATAAAATCTTATATTTCTAGATATCTCTTGTTGATTCTGTTTCCCTAGAGAACCCTAACTAATACAGGCTCCAACTTTTTTTCTCCCCAAATAATCAATCAGTTGTCCCAACATCATGTGTTAAATAATCCATTCTTTTCCCACACATTTGAAAGGGCATCTTTTCACCCATTTTAAGTGCTGGGATCTGTTTCTAGGCTTTCTGTTAGGTTTCTCTGGTCTACTTGACGACTTCTGAGCTGGAATATAATTGAATTTACACTTCTTGACCCAAACCAGGAGTTTTTGTTTTTCAATAGACAAATTTAATCCAGTTGTATTTAGTGTCAAAGTTGATCATGTAATTTTGCGTTTTCTTCTTGTTTTATACCTTTTTTATTTTTTATGCTTTCTTTTGTTTGTCTTGTCCACTGCTGTATCTCCAATGCCTAGAATAGTGCCTGGAAAAGAGCAGGAATTCAAAAATGCTTATTAAATAAGGGATATGTAAATTTAAGGCAGTGGTTATTTAAGTAATGGGAGAATATGTAATGTTGAATCAATTGGCTAGCCATTCAGAAAATAAATAAATGTAGATTTTTACCTCATATCATGCATAAAAGTAAATTTCAGATGAATTAAAGACTTAAGTTTAAAAAAACTGAACAAATAGAAAAAAATGTAGGATATGTTTAAAACAGTCGGATAGACAAGATTCTCTTAAATAAGATACAAAATGCAAAAGTCACAAAGAAGAAGATTAATAATTCTGTTTATGACAAAATTTAAAATTTCTTTAAGGCAAAACACACCATAAGCCAAACCAAGTAAAGACATAGACTGGGACAATATAGTTGCAATGTACGAAAAGACAAAGGATTACTAATCAATATAAATGAGATCCCACAAATATTAAAGAATAATAAAACAAAATCTGTACAAAATAGGACAAAAGATATGAATTGGCAATTCACAGGGGGGAAACGTAAACATTTTAAATTTGTTTTGATAATCAGGGGCATGAAAACGAAAATGACAATGAGACTTTTCTCTCATTTGGTTGGCAATATCAAATATTGGGTTGGCTAGGATGTAGAAAAGAGGGTACATTCATACATAGCAGGAGTGAGTGTAAATTGGCATTGCAGAATGCAGTTAGGCAGAATCTATTAGAATAAAAAATACATGCGCCCTTTGACCTGCAATTCCACTTCTTGGTATTTACCCTCTGAGAATTACTCTCACCTGGTGCAAAAAGAGGCAGGTAAAAAGATGTTTCTTTCATCCTTGGAAGATTAAAGAATTGTAAAGAAACTTTCTTTCTATAGAGGAATAATGAAACAAACCAAGGAACATCCATAGCAAAGTTTCTTAAAGTATTTGTGCTATAGACTTCTCTGGCAATCCAGTGAAGCCCATGGATTCCTTCCCAGAATAATATTTACAATGCATAAAATAAAATACATAGAATTACAAAGAAAACTAATACAATGAATGCAATTGTCAAACTGTTTTTAAAATGTGACATTGTGATATATGCATTTTTTATTAGTACACTTAATATCAAGATCTAGAGGCAGGTCTCATAACTACTGAATATTAGGAATTGAGATGAGTGTAAACAATATTCTGAGATACCTGCAATTCCTGTAATCTGATATGAAAATATCTGTGATTTCTAGTGCTGATTTTGTTGTTTGTTGCCTACTGCATTAGTTTCCTATTGCTGTTGTAGCAAATTATCACAAATTTAGTGGCTTAAAATAACACAAATTTGTTATCTTGTATTTCTGTAGGTCAGAAGTCAAAAATCAGTCTTGGTGGGCTAAAATCAAGGTGTTGGTCGGGCTGCGTTCCTTTTGGGGGTTCCAGGGGGACAATCTCCTTGCATTTTCTAGCTTCTGGAGGCTGCCCACATTCCGTGGCTCGTGTTATCCAATTCAGACCTCTGCTTCCACTGTCCCATCTCCTTCTCTGACTCTAACTCTCCTGCTTCCCTCTTACAAGGACTCTTGTGATTACATTGGACCCATTCAAGTAATCCAAGATAATCTCATCTGAAAATCCTTAACTTAATCACAGCTGCAAAGTCCATTTAGCCTTGTAAGGTAATGTATTCACAGGTTTTTCTGGGAATTAGGATGTAGACGTCTTTGGGGGGCCATTTTTCTGCCTACCCACCTATATTCATAATTGAGGGAAATGTTAAATTTCAATTAGAGTTAGTACAAAAAAAATACTCAAGTTCACAGATTTCAGGAATTCTATCCATAAACTCAAGATTTACATGTATGGAATGCTCTGCAGCTATTAAAAGGAATGAGGTAGATCTACAAGCATTAATATGGAAAGTGCTATAATTTATACTGTTGAGCATAAAAAAGCATATTGCAGATTAATATATGTAGGATCAATCCATTCAACTAAATTTTTTTTTTACAGCTTGATTGAGGTATAATTGATATACAATAGCTGGGCATATTTAAAGGGTACAATTTGACGAGTTTTGATTACTGTGACGTGTGCGTACACCATAATCAAGATAAACAGATCCATCATGCCCTAAAAATTATCTTGTGCTCCTTTGTAATTTCTACATCTTTCTCCCTGTCCTCACCCCAGGCAACCACTGATCTGTTTTTTTCACTATGGATTAGTTTGCATTTTGTAGACTTTTAGATAAATGGACTAAAAATATGTCCTTTTTTTTTTTTTTTTTTTTTGGCTTATTCCACCCAGCATAATTGCTTTGAGACTCATTCATGTTGTTGGTGTATCAATAATTCATTTCTTTCTATTGCTCAGTAGTGTTCCATTGCATGGATATACCCCCAATTATTTATCTATTCACTTGTTGATGTGCATTTGGGTTGTTTCCAGTTATGGTTCTTACAAATAAAGCTGCTATGAAAATTCATGTACCACTCATGTATAAGTCTTTGTATGGACATTGTGGTGGTTTGGAGCTGTATGTGCCCCAGAAATAAAAAGCTTGTTATTAAATTTAACCCACTCCTGTGGGTATGAACCTATAGTAAGTAGGACATTTTGATGAGGTTACTTCAGTTAAGGTGTGGCCCACCTCAGTCAGAATGGGTCTTAATCCTATAACTGGAGTCCTTTATAAGAGAATGAAACTCAGATAGAGAAAGTCACAGGAAGAAAGAAGCTAAAATTCAATGGAACCCAGAAGAGAACTGAGAGGCCAGGAGGAGCTGCCATGTGCATTGCCACGTGACAGCAGAGCCAAGGGCCAAGGATCACTGGCAGCAGCCCCAGAATGCCAGAGTCTTCGGGGAGAAAGCATCACCTTGAAGATACCTTGATTTGGACTTTTTCCTGGTCTATAAACCATGGGCCATTAAATTCCCCTTGTTTAAGCTATCCCTTTGCATGCTCTGTGCTTGAGAAGCCAGAAAACTAAAGTAGACATACACATTACTCTTGGGTAAATACCTAGGATTGGAAGGGCTGGGTTGGATGCTATGTGTATTTTTTTTTATACTTTTTGAGAAACTGAAAAAGCTTTCCAAAGGGATTGTACCATTTTACATTTCCACCACAAGTATACAAGATTTCCGACTGCTCTGCATCCTCAGCGACACTTCATTTTTGCATTTTCTTAAATGACTATTAATGTTGAGCATTTTTTCATGTGCCTATTTACTATCTATCCATATATCTTTTTTTGTTTCAAGTATTTTGCTCAATTTTTATTGGATTGATTGTTCTCATTACTCAGTTGTAAGATATATATGTTGTATTTATTTTTTATCATATTTTTATTGCAGAATATAACATATACATAGAAGTGAAATTTAACAAGTAGTTAGATAACAAATTTCAAAAAATATTGTAGGTTACAGTCTCACAGTTTCAGTTATTTCCTTATTGTGAATTATAAGATATATACAAAAAAGGTAATACCTTTCAAAGTATGCTTTAACAAGTAGTTATATTGGAAATTTCCAAAGTTGTCATGAGTTATAGTACCATAGTTTCAGTTATTTCCTTATTGTGAAATGTAACATTTTACAAAAGTGTGGTAGCTTTCAAATTACAATTTAACAAGTAGCTATAGAACAAATTTCAAAGGATGCTATGTGGTACAGTCCTACCATTTCAATTCTTTCCTTCTAGCCATACTAATAACCCAGCCACAAAGAAAAAGAAAATTATATAAAGATTCAGTATTCATAATCCTTTTTTAAATTCCATCTTGTCTGTTGCTACCCCCTCCTCTAGTTTAATCACTTTCCCAATCTTTGGGGATGTCTTGGCAGTGGCCACCCTAAGTTGTTCATGTTAAAATGGGGTGTCAACTTTATGAGAATAGGAGACACATCTAGTTGATGTCCTTGAAGGAGCTATTGCCTCTGGGTTTTGGGACTTAGCTGGCATAGGAGTTCTCTGAAGAATTTAAGTTTCTGAAGGATAAACTTAGCGAGTGAAATCTTTATAGAGTCTCAGATAGGGATCCAGGTTTTCAGGACTATTGTTGACTGTGGTCATTTGGCACATCTAGGTGAAGCTTGCATAGGGGTAACCTCCAGGACAGCCTCTTGACTCTATTTGAGTTCTCTTAGCCATTGAAACCTTATTTTGTTGCCTTTCTTTTCCCCGTTTTGGTCAAAAAGACATTCTCAATCCCTTGATGCCAAGGTCAGGCTCATTCGCGGAATCCATTGTCCTACATTGCCAGGAAGACTCATTCATCTTGGGGGTCAGGGGGAGGGTGATGAATTTATTTGCAGAGTTAGGCTTAGAGAGAGAATATCCACATTTGAGCAATAAAAGAGGTTCTCTGGAGGTGACTCCTAGGCATAATTATAGGTGGGCTTAGCCTCCCCTTTACAACCATAAGTTTTACCCAAGCAGGCCTCAAGATTGAGGGCTTGACTTATAAAGTAGGGGGTTCCTAAGTTCACATAGCATATGCTATATCCAGAATAATCCATCCAGATATCATGTTATCATCTCTTAGTTATACAATCCACATCACTCTCCATTTTGAACAATTGTCATGACCCAAAACATCTCATAGCTCTTGTCAACCCCCAATTATTTGTCCCTAGTATTTGTGTAGTACTATCAGAGTATTCCTATTAATTATAGGCCCCAGTATGCAATATGTAGGTTTTTCCTATACACCCTTCTGTTGTCAACTCTCTCTGCTAGTGGCATACTTTAGAAGTATATCATGCAAGCCCCTATCTACATTTGTGGTACTGATCTGTGGGAAACATGCCTTTAAACAAACCCTTTCAGTCTTATTCACCTTTAATACAGCTCTGATATTTAAAATCCCATTAACAAACAATTGTCACCCCATCCATTACTATACCTTTGAATTCAGTATCATTAACATATCTGAACATATTAGATTATCATTCTCCCTCACTAGCTACTATCACTAGGTCCCCAATATTCTATGACATTGATTTTACATTATTCAGAGAGTGCATAGAAGTGGTAACATACAATATCTCTCCTTTTGGGTCTGACTTATTTCACTCAGAATTATATCTTCAAGTTTCATCCATATTGCCATATGTTTCAGGATCTTGTTCCTTCTTACTGCTACAGAGTATTCCATGATATCTATATACCACAATTTGTTTATCCACTAGTCTGTTGAAGGACACTTGGATTGTTTCCCTCTCTTGGCAATTGTGAACAATGCTGTTATGAACATCGGTGTACAAATGTCTGTTCGTGTCACTGCTTGCAGATCTTCTGGGTATATACTGAGAAGTGGAATTGCCAGATCATAGGGTAATTCAATATCTAGCTTTCTGAGAAACCACCAAACTGTCTTCCACAGTGGCTGTACCATTATACATTCCCACCAGCAGTGAATAAGAGTTCCAATTTCTCCATATCCTCTCCAGCATTTATTGTTTCCTGTTTGTTTAATGGCAGCCGTTCTTACTGGTGTGAGATGGTATCTCATTGTGGTTTTGATTTGCATTTCCCTAATAGCTAGTGAAGATGAACATTTTTTCATGTGTTTTTTAGCCATATGTATTTCATCTTTGGAAAAATACCTTTTCATATCTTTTGCCCATTTTATAATTGGCTGTTTGTCTACTGTTGTTGAACTGTAGGATTTCTTTATATATGCAGGACATCAGTCTCTTATCAGATATATGATTTCCAAATATTTTTTCCCATTGAGTTGGCTGCCTCTTCAACTTTTTGACAAAGGTTTTTTTGAGGCACAGAAGCTTTTGATTTTGAGAAGCTCTCATTTATCTATTTTTTCTTTCATTGATTGTGCTTTGGATGTAAGGTCTAAGAAGCAACCTCCAAAAACTAGTTCTTGAAGATGTTTCCCTACATTATCTTCCAGGAGTTTTATGGTATTGTCTCTTATATTGAGGTCTTTGATCCACTTTGAGTTAATTTTAGTATGGGGTGTGAAGTAGGGGTCCTCTTTCATTCTTTTGATTATGGCTATCCAGTTCTCCCAGCCCTATTTGTTGAGGATACTGTTCTGTCCAGTTCAGCAGATTTTGGAGCCTTATAAAAAATCAGTTGACCGTATATCTGGGGGTCTATTTCTGAATGCTCAATTTTATCCCATTGATCAATATGTCTATCTTTATGTCAGTGTCATGATGTTTTGACCACTGTAGCTTTATAGTCATCTTCAAAGTCTGGAAGTATAAGTCCTCCCACTTTGTTTTTCTTTTTTTAGGATGTTTTTAGCAATTCAAGGCCTCTTTCCCTTCTCAATAAATTTGATAACTAGCTTTTCCAACTCTGCAAAGTAGGTTGTTGGAAGTTTGATTAGATTTTCATTGAATCTGCAGATCAGTTTGGGTAGAATTTACATCTTAACAATGTTTAGTCTTCCTATCCATGAGCATGGAATATTTTTCTACCTATTTAGGTCCTTTTTTATTTCTTTTAGTAAAATTTTGTAACTTTCTCTGTAGAAGTCTTTTACATCCTTGGTTAGGTTTATTCCTAGATACTTGATTTTTTTAGTTGCTTTTGTGAATGGAATTTTTTTTGTTTGCTTGTTTGCCTCTTCAGTTAGGTCATTACTAGTGTATAGGAACATTACTGATTTAGGTGCATTAATCTTGTATTCAGTCACTCTGCTGAATCTGTTTATTAGTTCAAGTAGCTTTGTGGTCAAATTCTCAGGATTTTCCAAATATAAGATCATAATCTGATTATTAAGTGTCTTAGCATAGGTCTATTCAGATTTATTCTGTTTGGGGTATGCTGTGCTTCTTCGATCTGTAATTTTATGTCTTTCATAAGAGATGGGAAATTTTCAATGATTATTTCCTCTATTATTGCTTCTGTCCCTTTTCCCTTCTCTTCTCCTTCTGGGACACCCATGACATGTATATTCATGTGCTTCATGTTATCATTCAGTTCCCTGAGACCCTGCTCATATTTTTCCAATCTTTTCCCTATTTGTCCCTTTGCGTGCAGGATTCAGATGTCCTGTCCTCCATCTCACTGATCCTTTCTTCTGTTTCTCCAAGTCTGCTGTTTTATGCCTCCATTATGTTTTTCATCTCTTCTATTGTTCCTTTCAATCCCATAAGTTCTGCCATTTGTTTTTTCAAGCTTACCAATTCTTCCTTATGATCACCCAGTGTCTTTTTTATCTCCTTCATCTCTTTTGTCACATTCTCTCTCACCTTGTTGATTTGATTTAAAAGATTTGTTTGAACATCTATAATTAGTTGTTTCAACTCCCAAATCTCAGTTGAAATGTTAGTTTCTTCCTTTGACTGGGCCATATCTTCCCATTTCCTGATGTGGCTCGTGATTTTTTGCTGGTGTCTTGGCATCTGAATTTCTTGGTCTTCTGGTCTCCCCCTCCCAGGACAGATGAGTCTTCTGCTTCTTTAAGTCAGTCATCACTAAAAGCCTCTGTCTGATTTTTGGGGGTTTGTAGCTTGTATTGAGCAGTTCATATTTGTTAATTAAAACCCCAGTTGGAGCTTGGCTGAGCTATATTTGCTTGCTGGGGGAGTGCTGCTTTCTACCACAGCAAAGTTTTGCAGCTCAGCCTGTCATGGTTCTGCAGTTTTTACTTACAGATTTTATGCTGTGATCTCAGGCATTCCTCCCAATCCAGGTTGGTGTATGATGCATGGACAGCCACAGTTGTCCCCCAGCAGTTATTCCAAATTATTTACCAGTTGTTCCTCGTTGTTTATTAGTTGTTCCAGGGGACTAACTAAATTCCACTATTTTCTATCTCTATGCTGCCATTTTGCCCCCTTCCCCCATATTGCCTTTTTATATATGCATTTAGAGCTATAAATTTCTCTCTCAGCACTGCCTTCACTGCATCCCACAGGTTCTGATATGTTTTGTTCTCATTTTCATTCGTCTCCAGATAATTGCCAATTTCTCTTGCAATTTCTTCTTTGACCCATTCTTTGTTTAGTAGCGTGTTGTTTAACCTACATATATTTGTGAAGGATCTGGTTCTTTGGTGGTTGTTGATTTCTAGTTGCATTCCATTGTGGTCAGAGGATGTGCTTTGAATAATTTCAATCTTTTTAAATTTATTAAGACTTGTTTGGTGTCCCAGCATATGATCTATCCTGGAGAATATTCCATGGGCACTAGAGAAGAATGTATATCCCAGTATTTGGGGATGTAATGATCTATATATGTCTGTTAAGAGTAATTCATTTATCATATTGTTTAGGTTCTCAATTTCCTTATTGGTTCTCTGTGTAGCTGTTCTGTCTCTAGAAGAGAGTAGTGTATTGAAGTCTCCCACTATTATTGTAGACATGTCTATTGCTCCCTTCAGTTAAGCCAATGTTTGTCTCATGTATTTTGGAGCTCCTTGATTGGGTGTACAAACATTTATGATTGTTATTTCTTCTTTGTGAATTATCCCTTTTATTAATATATGGTGTCCTTCTTTATCTCCTATGCCATCTTTACATTTAAAGTCTATTTTGTCTAACATTAGTATAGCTACCTCAGCTTTCTTTTATTTGCAGCTTGCGTAGGATATTTTTTCCATCCTTTCACTTTCAGTCTCTTTGTGTTGCAGGGTCTAAGATGAGTGTCTTGTAAACAGCATATTGATGAGTCATACTTTTTGTTCCATTCTACCAGTCTGTATCTTTTAATTGGAGAGTTTAATCCATTCATATTCAAAGTTATTACTGTGAAGGTAGTTACTGAACCAGCCATCTTATCCTTTGGTTGTTAGTTGTTAGATCTATTTCCGCCCCCCTTTCTTTTTTTCCTTTAAGTTACTGTTCTAGTTTGCTAATGCTGTGAAATGCAAAACACTAGAGATGGATTGGCTTTTATAAAAAGGGGGTTTATTTGGCTACACAGTTACAGTCTTAAGGCCATAAAGTGTCCAAGATAACACATCACTAATCGGGTACCTTCACTGGAGGATGGCCAATGGCATCCGGAAAACCTCTGTTAGCTGGGAAGGCACGTGGCTGGCGTCTGCTCCAACGTTCTGGTTTCAAAATGGGTTTCTCCCAGGACGTTCCTCTGTAGCAAGCTTGCTCCTCTTCAAAACGTCACTCACAGCTGCACTGAGTTCCTTCTCTTTGAGTCAGTTTGTTTATATGGCTCCACTGATCAAGGCCGACCCTGAATGGGTGGGGCCATGCCTCCATGGGAATATCTCATCAGAGTCATCACCCACAGCTGGGTGGGGCACATTCCAAGCAAATCTAATCAGCACCAAAACATCTGCCCCACAAGACTATATCAAAGATAATGGTGTTTGGGGGACACAATACATTCAAACTGGCACAGTTACCCTTAATAATTCTCTTCAGTTCTGTGCTCTTCTCCAGATCTCTCTCTTCTTTTTTTTCAGCTTGTAGAGCTCCTTTAGTATTTCTTGCAGGGCAGGTCTCTTGTTAACAAATTCTCTTAGCATTTGTTTGTCTGTGAAAATTTTAAACTCTCCCTCAATTTTGGAGGAGAGCTTTGCTAGATAAAGAATTCTTGGCTGGCAACTTTTCTCTTTCAACATCTTAAATATGTCATGCCACTGCCTTCTCACTTCCATGGTGCCCGCTGTGTAGTAAGTACATAGTCTTATGTTTTTTCTCTTGTATGTGGTGAATCACTTCTCTCTTGCTGCTTTCAGTAGTTTCTCCTTCTCTTTAGCACTTGACAATCTAATCAGTATATGTCTCAGAGCAGGTTTATTTGGATTTATTCTATTTGGAGTTTGTTGGGTGTATTTGGTTTGCATATTTATGTCATTTAGAAGGTTTGGGACATTTTCCTCAACTATGTCTTGAAACACTCTTCCCAGCCCTTTACCCTTCTCTTCTCCTTCTGGGACACCAATGATTCTTACAATTGTTCACTTCATGTTGTCCATCATTTCTCTGAGATCCATTTCAAACTTCTTAAATTTTTTCCCATTTGTTCTTTTTTGTGCTCACATTCAGTTACTCTGTCCTTAAGTATACTTATCCTTTCTTCAACCTCTTCAGATATGCTTTTGTGTGTCTCTAGTGTATTTTTAATTTGATCCACAGTATTTTTTATTTTCATAAAGTCTGCTATTTTTAATTTATTCTTTCAAATTCTTCTTTATGTCCTTGTAATGTCTTCTTTTTAAACTTTATCAAAAAATTAAAAATACAAACACCAAAAAAACACAACATTTCAAACAAAACAAAGCAAAGGATTAAGAAAAACAACCTAAAATAACTACTTTGCTTCCAACATGTTCCTACCATACCCCAAGAAAATTAATGAACCATAACCAAATAATGGAATAAGAAAAACAAATAATCTAAAATAACTACATTGCTTCCAACATGTTCCTACCATACCCCAAGAAAATTGACAAACCATAATCAAACAAAGGTATAAGAAAAACCAAATAACCTAAAATAACTACATTGATGCTAATTTTTAATACAATAGCTTTTTTTAACTTTATCAAAAAGTTAAAAAAAAACAATTCAAATAAAACAAAACAAAGGAATAAGAAAAACAAACAACCTAAAATAACTGCATTGTTTCCAATATGTCCCTACCATACCCCAAGAAAATTAATAAACCCTAACAAAACAAAGGAATAAGAAAGACAAATAACCTAAAATAACTACATTGCTTCCAACATGTTCCTACCATACCCAAGAAAATTTGCAAACCATAATCACTCCTGAGCATCCCCATAACTTTGAGATTACCCTCAATAAGCTTATCTGTTCTTGTTAGATTATCATTCCCCCTTCACTAGTTGCTGTCTATCTCTAGGTCCTCTACATTCTACAATATAAAATATTTATTTTACATTTTTCACGGAATTCATATTAGTGGTAACATACAATATCTCTCTTTTTGTGTCTGGCTTATTTCACTCAGCATTGTCTTCAAGGTTCATCCATGTTGTCATGTTTCACGACCTTGTTCCTTCTTACTGCTGCGTAGTAGTATTTACAGAGTACTTGATTTCCTTTCTGTCTTTAACCATCTCATAGAAGTTGTTTTGGAGATTTTTTGTACTTCTTTAATTAATTGTTCCAAACCCTGTGTCTCTTCTGGCATTTTCATTTTTTCTTTGGCTTATCCATATCTTCTAGATTCTTCAAGTGCTTTACAACTTTCTGTTGGCTTCAGGGCATTTGCTTGTCTTGATAGGGTTATTTTGGGAAACGCAGGATTATTTGAATATTTATATACAATTTGGTAAATCTATAGCATGCTGGAGTGCAGTTTCCCAATGCTACCAGCGGATGGCTTTGTGCAGGTACAGCAGCTGGAGTGCAGTTTTCCTAACCTACCAGCAGGTTGCGCTCTCAAGTAGGTCTTCCCTGAACTTCTGTGCGGCGGGCAGAGTCCAAACTGGCTGGAGAACCAATCAGTGCTCCAGTCCTCCGTGTGCTGTGGGGAATGCCCGTCCTGGGGCTGCAACTTGGGCCCTGAGCAGGTTGGCAGGGGGACCACTCAGGGACACCCCACAGATGGAACTAGGCCCTGCCTGCCTTCGGACTTGGAGCATTTGGGGTGCGGGAGGGGCTCCTGATCATCAGTATGGCACCACTCCCTTCCTTGCTTCTCACTGTGGCACCCCCGCTCCCCACTTGCGTGCGGGGAGAGCAAACACTGCCTTCCGGCTTCCCTCATGGGAGCTCCCAGCCATCTGGCTGTGGAGGATCACCTCCTCAGCTAACCGCCAAGGTAGGTGCACTGGCTGCAGAGCCTGCTCACTACCTTGCGGGGCAGCAGCCTCGCTACTGCTGCCATGGGAAGTAGTCCAGAGGGGAACAAACTCACCCCACCTCTCAAGCCGCCCTCTCTCCCGTTTTTGTCAGTGTCCCCTCCATGAGCTGTGGGGGACCCTCTGTGACCGGTCACATCTCGAAACCGCGTTCCCTGGCATCCTCCAGCCCCTTTCTCTTTACTTTCATGGAGGAGAATCCCATCCCGCCTCTCCTACTCAGCTATCTTCCTGGAAGTCAGCCTTTTGTGCTTGTTTTACAAATATTTTTATAGCAGGCTTTTTAAAGTTTAATATTTTGTTGAAGACCAATTTATTGATTTTTAAGTAGTTCATTTTTTTTTATGTTCCATTCAAGAAATCATTGCCAAGTGCAGGTTTATTAAAATAGTCTCCTATGTTTTCTTCTAGAAGTTTTATAATTTTAGCTTTTACGCTTGTGTATGTATGACCCTTTCTGAGGTAAATTTTTTATGTGGTGTGAGATAAGGGTCATGGTTATTTTTTTTCACATATAGATGTTCAGTTGTTCCAGAGCCATTTGTTTGTTGAAAAGATGATAATCTATTGAATTCCATCAGCATTTTTGTTGAAAATAAATTGACCACACATACCATAAATTTTAATGTGTGCTTTCATTTTTATTCAGTTCAAAATATTTTCTACTTTCCTTTTGATTGCTTCTCTGACCTGTGAATTATTTAGAAGCATGTTGTTTAGTTTCCAAATATTTGAGCATTTTCCAGAGATCTTTGTGTTATTGATTTTTAATGTAATTTCACTGTAGTCAGAGAGCATACTTTATATTATTTGAATCCTTTCAAATTTATTGAGACTTGTTTTATGGCCCAGAATGTGATCTAGTTTTGTAAATGTTCTGCTGCTGTTGGGTAAAGTGTTCCATAAACGTCAATTAGGTCAAGTTTCTGGATGGTGTTGTTCAAGGCTTCTATATATTTACTGATTTTCTGTCAACTTTTTCTATCAATTTTTGAGATAGCAGTGCAGAAATCTTTGACTGTAATTGTGGATTTATCTATTTCTCCTTTTGGTTCTATCAGTTTTTGTTTTATGTATTTTAAAGCTCTGTTGCTAGGTCCATAAATGTTTAGGATTATGTCTTTTGGATGAATTAATCCCTTTGTCATCCTGAAATGGCTGTTTTTATCTTTGGTAATATTCTTTGTTCAGGAATCTACTTTGTCTGATGTTAATATAGCCATTCTTGTTACATGTTTATTTGGCCACTTGAAGTTGTCTCACAGCTCGCTAATGCTTTGTTCTTTGTGTGTGTGTGTTGTTCCTCTTTTTTTCTCTGTGTGTTTCATTTAATTTTGGACTGTTTCTATTCCTGTGTCTTCTAATCTTTTCTTCTGCAATGCCTAATTTGCTATTAATCCCATACAGTGTATTTTTCATCTCTAGAAGTTCAATTAAGGTCATTTTTATATCTTACATTTCTTTCCTTAACATGCTTTGCTTTCCTCTGTCTTCCTGAAAATGTGAAATAGAGTTAAAATATTTTTTAAAAAATAATAATGGTTTTAATGTTCTCTTCTAATTCTATCATGTTCCCATTCCTAGGTTGGTTATATTGATTGCTTTCCCTCATTATGTGCTGCATTTGCCTGCTTCTTTATCTGGTAATTTTTTATTGGATGCCAGACATAGTAATTTTCTTTGTTGGGTGCTGGATATTTTTGTATTTTCTATAAAAAAAAATTCTTAAGCTTTTCTCTGGGTTCCAGTTACATCACTTGGGAAAAGTTTTATCCTTTTGAGATTTGCTTTTTTTTTATAATGCAATTTTATTGAGATATAATCACATAACATATGGTCATTCAAAGTGTACAATCAGTTGTTTACAGTGTCACCATAGTTGTGCATTCATCACTACAATCAAACTTTGAACATTTTCATTACTCCAAAAAATAAAATAAAGATTAAAATAAAAAGAACATCCAAAACATCCCATTCCCCTCCTCTCCTCATTGTTCATTTACTTTTTAAAAATACAGATTAATTGAGATATATTCACACACCCTACACTCATCCACAGTGTACAGCACCCTCATACAGTTGTGTGTTCATCACCAGAATCAATTTTTGAACCTTTTCTTTACTCCAAAATAAAAATAAAAGCAAAAAAGAACACCTAAATTTTTCCATCCCTTCCACCCCACCCTATTCTTCATCTAATTTTTGTCCCCATTTTTCCACTCATCTGTCCATTCACTGGATAATGCAAGTGTGAGCCACAAGATTTTCACAATCACACAGTCACACTGTGCAAGCTACATAGTTATACAATTGTCTTCAAGAATCAAGGTCACTGGGTTGCAGTTCGACAGCTTCAGGTATTTCCCTCTAGCCATTCCAACATACTAAAAATTAAAAAAGTGATGTCTGTATAGCACATAAGAATACCCTCCAGAGTGACCTCTTGACTCCATTTGAAATCTCTCAGCCACTGGAACCTTATTTTGTTTCACGTCTCTTCCCCCTTTTGGTCAAGAAGATCCTCTCAGTCCCACAGTGCTGGGTCCAGGCTCATCTCTGGGAGTCATTTCTGTATTGCCAGGGGGATTCACACCCCTGGGAGTCACGTCCCACACAGTGGGGAAGGTAGTGAGTTCACCTGCCGAGTGGGTTTAGAGAGAGAGGGGGCTACATCTGAGCAATGAAGAGGCTCTTTGGGGGGTCTCCCAGGCACAATTATAAGTGGGCTTTGCCTCTCCCTTGCAGCAACTAGCCTCACAAGGCAAAGCCTCCAGATCTAGGGCTCAGCCCACTAAATTGGTAGTCCTCAGTGTTTGTGGGAAAATCAGCAATAACCCAGGTGGATAAGCCCAACATTTCTGCATTTCTCCCCAGTTCCTCGGGGGACCCCACAAATACCCTTTTACCCTCTGCCCGTACCACTCTGGGCTGTATCGCAATTTCACCCCAGCCTGTACAAACTCATCAATTGAGATACGCTTTTTTTTTTTCTCTTTTACTTTTTAGAGATAATGCTTTTAAACTTTATTAGGTGGGATCATAGGTGCCTTTAGTCTAGGAATAATTTCGACTGCCTATTGAGGCAATATTCTTCTGAGTACTCTACTGAATGCCCCATATATTTCAAGTCTATTACACTCTGGGTATTGGGATCATGAACTAACTCTTCCTGCCCCCATGTGAGCTCCAGGGATTATTCTGCTAGCGCCTTTCAAGTGGTCAATACTCAGCTGAAGACTCCAGGGGGATCTTCTAGAGATCTCCATAGCTTGTTCTCTCTGTGTGAAGTTCTCTCCTTTCTAGTACTCTGTGCTGTGAACTTCAGCCTCCTTGGCCTCTCAGACTCCCAGCCCCATCTCTTCTACTCAGGTTGACAAACTGGCTCCTCTCGGGTTTCTCCTCCCTGCATTGTGACTGTAAGTTGAAGCCGTCAATGGACTCACCTCATCTGCTTCTCTCTTTCCCAAGGATCACTGCCCTGCACTGCCTATTGTCCAGTCTCTGAAAACTGTTGTCTCATATATTTTGTCTGGTTTTTTAATTGTTTCAAGTAGGAGGGTAAATCCAGACCCAGCTAGCCCTTCTTGGTCATAAGTGAAAAAATTCCATTCAACTAAAATACAGAAAACAAAACTATTTATTTTTCCATGTACCTATATTTGTTTGTAAATTCTCAGAAATATGCCTGGAAGGATACAGACCAAATTGAACTCTGTGGCAGGGACTGGGTGGGGCATGGAAGTGGTCAAGAAGGACTTAATACTCTTAATATTCTTTGAAATTTTAAGAGAATGTACTTACATAATACTTGTGTAATTAAAGGTAAATAAAAGAAAAAAATCCTGAAACTTTCTATTTTTTCTAACTATCAGCCTCAGGAATAAAGCAGTAATAACCATCTGTAAGATAAGAAATAAGCATCCTTTGATTCCTTCCACTCATCCATGACAAATTTCTGACTTGGGTTAGTGTAATCCGTGGTTTTATATCCAGTTTTCTATCTTTTAAAGATGTTACACTCTGTGTCTTTGCTTTCAAAATTAGTGTTGACATTATTAGTTTGTTTTGTAAAGTTTACAATAATTATTTATAATTAATATTTACTTTCTAGTTGTTCCAATGCTTACTGGCATACACCACTTTCCAAAATAGACAACTTTATTTGAATAATTTGCAGTCACAGTAAAAATTTCAAACAATGTTGAGAACGTAAAAGTTCTTTGATAACCAACCCAGATAATCACTGTTAGCAGTTTACTATAGAGCCATCCAGATTTTGTATACATATTTGTTTCTACATAAATTAAATTATAATATATGTAGTTTTCAAATATGTCCTTTTCTATTTAATATATTGTGGGCACCCTTGCATGTCATTTCATGTAGAGCTATTACATATATAATTTACTCTCTTTCTATATTTGTACTGTATGGATAAACAGATACTATAATTATTTAACCACTCCTCTAGTAATGGACATTTAGATTGTTACCAATTTTTCATTACAATAAACGGTGTTGTAATAAACACCATAACTAAATATTTGCACACATTCAAGAATATTTTCTTAGAATAAATTCCTAGAGGTGAGAATTTATGGACCAAAGTATATGCTTTAAGGCTTTTATTAACAAACTGCCATCCAGAAAGGATGTACCAATTTACTCTGATTTCAATAGGATGTAAGTGTCCATTTCCCTCAGGCTGTTTGGTACCTACACCAGATTGGTTTTTATTTGTTTGTTTGTTTTTTATTAGAGAAGTTGTGGATTTACAGAAGAATTATGCATAAAATACAGAGTTCCCATATGTCACCCTATTGCATTAGTGTGATACATTTGTTACAATTCATGAAAAAACATTTTTATAATTGTCCTATTAACTGTAGTCTATCATTTACAATAGATTTTGCCATGTTGTACAGTCCTATGTATTTTTTATTCTACTAACATATACAAAACCTAAAATTTCTCTTTTTAACAACATTCATATATGTCATTCAGTGCTGGTAATTACATTCATAATGTTGTGCTGCTATCACCACCATCCATTACCAAAGCTTTATTATCAACCCCAAAAAGAAACTCTATACAATTTAAGCATTAACTCCCCATTCCCTATACCCACCGGTCCCTGGTAAACTATATTTCAGATTCTGACTCTATGAGTTTGCTTGTTCTAATTATTTCATATCAATGAGATTATGCAGTATTTGTCCTTTTGTGTCTGGCTTATTTCACTCAACATGATGACTTCAAGGTTCATCCATGTTGTAGAATGTATCAGAACCTCATTGTTTTTTGTTTTTTTTTTTACTTTCTCCATGTTTATTACAATATTTACCTTTTTCCTATCAATTCACAACACACTTTATGCATTAGGGATATTAATCCTTGCTCTACAATACATGCTGCAAATAATATGTTCTCATTGTGGTTTCTTTTTCACTTTTTTAAAAATTGTAGAATATAACATATATACATAAAAGTGACAACATTCCAAGTGCAATTTAACAAGTAGCTAGAGAGCAAATTTCAAAGAATATTATAGGTTACAATTCCACAGTTTCAATTATTTCCTTATTATGAAATATGTATACAAAAATGTAGTCTTTCAAAGTATAATTTAAGTAGATATATAGAAAATTTCCAAAGTTATTATGAGTTATAGTACCATAGTTTCAGTTATTTCCTTATTGTAAAATACAACATATATACAAAAAGGTGTAGCTTTCAAATTACCATTTAGCAAGTAGCTATAGAACAAATTTCAGAGGATGCTATGGGTTCAGTTCCTTCCACCAGTTCAATTATTTCCTTCTAACCATTCTAATACCCTAGTAAAAAGAAAAAGAAAATTATATAAATATTCAGTATTGATAATCCTTCGTTAAATTCCATCTTGTCTGTTGCTACCCATTCCTCTAGTTCAACCACATTCCTGATATTCAGAGATGTCTAGGCAATGAGCAACCTAACCTGTTCATGTTGAAAAGGGGTGTCAACTTTATGAGAAAAGGGGACACATCTAGTTGATGTTCTCTGTCCCCCCTTTTTATGTAATTTTATTGAAATATATTCGCATACCATAAAATCATCCAAAGTGTACAACTGTTCCCAGTTTCATCATATAGTTGTGCATTCAACACCACAATCAATTTTTGAACATTTTCATTACTCCAAAAAATAAAAATGAAAATAAGAATAAAAATAAAAGAGAAAACTCAAAGCATCCCCTCCCCCCTCATTTACATTAAGAAATTTTTTAATTGAAATATATTCACATATCACACAATCATCCAAAGTGTAAAACAGTTGTTCACAGTATCATCATATAGTTGTGTATTCATTACCACAATCAATATTTGAACATTTTCATTACTCCAAAAAATAAAAATAAGAATAAAAATAAAAGTAAAAAGAACACCCAAGACATCCCAACCCCCCCTCCATATTATTCATTTACTTTTTGTCCCCATTTTTTTTCTCATTTGTCCATACACTGGGTAAAGGGAGTGTGAGCCATAGGTTTTCACAATCACATGGTCACACCATAGAAGCTGTATAGTTACATAATCACCTCCAAGAATCAAGGATACTGGATTGCAATTCAACAGTTTCAGATATTTCCTCCTAACTATTCTAATAAACTAAAAACTAAAAAGGGATATCTATATAATGCATAAGAGTTACCTCCAGAATTATCTCTTGACTCCATTTGAAATCTCTCAGCCACTGAAACTTTACTTTGTTTCACTTCTCTTCCCCCTTTTGGTCCGAAAGTCTTTCTCAATCACATGATGCAGGGTTCAGGCTCATCCCCAGAAGTCCTGTTCCACATTGTCAGGGAGATTTATACCCCTGGGAGTCATGTCCAATGTAGGGGGGAGAGCACTGAGTTTACTTGCCTAGTGGGCTTAGAGAGAGAGGCCACATCTAAGCAACAAAAGAGACCCTCTGGGGGTGACTCTTAGGCACAATTATGAATAGACTTAGCCTCTCCTTTGCCGTAACAAGCTTTATGAGGGCAAGCCCCAAGATTGAGGGCTTGGCCTGCTAAGCTGGTGGTCCCCAATGCTTGTGAGAATATCAAGAATTCCCCAGCTGGGGAAGTTTAATATTTCTACATTTTTCCACAGTCCCTCAAGGGGGCTTTGCAAATACCTTTTATTCTCTTCCCAGATTACTCTGGGTTGTATCGGGGCTTCATGCTAAGCTGTACAAACAACAAGGTCTCATTCCCTAATCAAGATTCCATGTAATTATGGCATTTGAGTAAACTGACCATACAAGTTAAATTATATAGTGTGCTACAAAAAAAATATAGATTTTGCACCATATAACCATCTCTTCCTTTGGTCCCACACAGAAGCCAAAGTTTTAAAACATGGTTAATACCATCCTCTACCCTTTAGTCTGATCTACCTCAGTCTCAACCAAGTCCATTTCGTTCATATCTCCAATCAAGGTCTGATCTTTTCAGCCTCTTTAACAGTTCGTTCATGGGGCAATGCCAACACTCACAGCCAAACTCTGGCTCTGAGTCCCCAGGTGCCACACAGACTCCCAAAGCTCCAGGGACTGACCATGTCACATACAAACAGCTCAGAATCTCAAGATTTAGAAATAACTGTTACAACTCATGAATAAACGTGACTGCTGTAAGAGCTTACAATCTAGGAAACTTTACATAAGCCTTCCCCTTATAACTCGTGTTCCCAGATTCAATTCTCAGAGTTTACACATTGTTATTAGTCCATATTAGTAAGGCATTATGATGTTTGTCTTTTAATTTCTGGTTTATTTCACTCAGCCTACTGCCCTCATGGTCCATTCACCTCATTGCATACTCATAACTTCATTCCTTCTTACTGCTCCCTCATGCAAAAACATTCTTATATTTGTACATTTAATCACACTCATTAACCACTCTAGGTTTCACTGAGTTATACAGTTCCAGTCTTTATCTTCTATCTTTCCTTCTGGTGTCATACAGACCCCTAATCTTCCTCTTTCAACCATATTCACAGTTATCTTTTTTCAGTTTACTTACAATATTGTGCTACCATCACACAGTATTGTGCTATCCATTTCTAGATATACAAAATCAATCCTCTAGAACATTCTATACTCCTTCAACATCAAATGCCCAATCTCTACCTTCCTTCTATCTCTGTTATCTTCATTTCTACACTCTTCTCCAAATCTCTCTCTCCTGTCTTTTACTATTTGTCTGTAGCACTCCCTTTAGTATTTCCTGTAGAGGAGGTCTCCTGTTCATAAACTCTCTCAGTGTCTATCTGTAAATATTTTAAACTCTCCCTCATTTTTGAAGGACAGTTTTACCAGATATAGGATTCTTGGTTGGCAGTTTTTCTCTTTCAGTATCTTGAATATGTCATACCACTGCCTTCTTGCCTCCATGGTTTCTGCTGAGAGATCTGCACTTATTCTTATCGAGCTTCCCTGTATATGATGGATTGCTTTTCTCTTGCTTTCAAAATTCTCTCTTTGTCTCTGACATTTGAAAATCTGATTAGTAAGTAGGTCTATTTGGGTCAATTCTGTTTGGGGTACACTGTGCTTCTTGGACCTGTAATTTTATGTCTTTCATAAGGGTTGGGAAATTTTCATTGATCATTTCCTCTATTATTTCTTCTGCAGCTTCTCCCTTCTCTTCTCCTTCTGGGACACCTATAACATGTATATTCATGTGCTTCATGTTATCATTCAGTTCCCTGAGACCCTGCTCATATTTTTCCAATCTTTTCCCTATTTGTCCCTTTGCGTGCAGGATTTCAGATGTCCTGTCCTCCATCTCACTGATCCTTTCTTCTGCTTCTCCAAGTCTGCTGTTTTATGCCTCCATTATGTTTTTCATCTCTTCTATTGTTCCTTTCAATCCCATAAGTTCTGCCATTTGTTTTTTCAAGCTTATGAATTCTTCCTTATGATCACCCAGTGTCTTTTTTATCTCCTTCATCTCTTTTGTCACATTCTCTCTCACCTTGTTGATTTGATTTAAAAGATTTGTGTGAACATCTATAATTAGTTGTTTCAACTCCCAAATCTCAGTTGAAATGTTAGTTTCTTCCTTTGACTGGGCCATATCTTCCCATTTCCTGATGTGGCTCGTGATTTTTTGCTGGTGTCTTGGCATCTGAATTTCTTGGTTGGTTTATTCTGGAGGTTGTTTTCTCTCTTTGGCCTAAGGTTTCCTTGTTGGTTGACTTAGATCTCTATCTCCCTGGCCGGTTTTCAGATTGGCTCTGTCCCCCAGTCTTCTCCCCCAAATTGGGCACCAACTGTGGCTTGCCACAGGAATGGGAGGTAGGTACTGGGCACCCCAGCAAGCTCACTGTGTGTGGTAATGCAAATATGGTGGCTTCCAGTGGTGCTCTAGTTTCCACCAGCTAGCGAGACCTGGGTTTGTTTTGGGGCCCTGCTTTAACAGTTGGGTCTTCCCTATTTCCCAGCCAAAACAACTCCTGTGTTCCTAAGAAAAGGTCCTTGCACTTTCCGGACTGTCCAGCAGATGGTGCCTCATTCGGTAACTTAATCTTCCTCAGAGACTGCTCTGCCTTGGAGCACAGCCAGGCCAAAACTGTGAGACTGCTATGCCCTCACTCTGCTGGCCAAAATCTGGCTCGATGTAGGGGTTCACCCACGGCAAAGCACTCTCTCAACTGACTGAGCACGCTAGCTGTCTCCAAGGTGAGGAAACTGGCAGCTGGCTGCTGCTTCCCTCAAGGGTGGGGAAGGGCTTTCAGACCCAAAGCTGGAAACATGTCTGTGTCCATGTTTTCTCAGTTTTTTTGTCCCTCACTGATCTGGGCCTTGAAATGTCTTCCCCTATCCACCGGGTCTTCAAACAGTGAGGGTATTTTTCACTGCTGTGAGATTTTAAAATCTGTGTACCTGGTGGGATGGGTCCTGTCTGCTGTTTCTGGCCTTTCCTGCATGGACACTGAGTGAGGGGAAGGGGAGACAACTGGTCTGGGACGGAAAATTCTTACTTGATATTTCTTCTCTTTCTTAAATTCAGCATTTGCTGGGTCTTCTTCCAGTCTATATCCTCCTCCAGAATTTCAAACAATTTATAATTGTCCCTTTTTTCATTGAATCTCTAGAGAGGTTTTCAGTAGTTGCTTACAGTGCCATGTTGATGATGTCACTCTTAGTTGATGTTCTTGAAGAGGCTATTGCCTCTGGCTTTTGGGACTTAGCTGGCATAGGAGCACTCTAAGGGATTTAAGTTTCTGATGAATAAACTTAGTGAGTGGAACCTTTATAGAGTCTCTGATAGGGATCTGTGCACTCTTTAAGATTTCCAGGACTACTGTTGACTTGGGCCTATCATATTGTGGTCATTTGGCATATCTAGATGAGGCTTGCATAGGGGTAACCTCCAGGACAACCTCTTGACTCTATTTGAATTCTTAGCCACTAAAACCTTCTTTTGTTGCCTTTACTTTCCCCATTTTGTTCAAAAAGTCATTCTCAATCCCTTGGTACCAGGGTCAGGCTCATTCCTGGAATCCATGTCCCACGGCATCAGGAAAGCTCATTCATCTTGGGGGTCCTGTCCCACATCAGGGAGAGGGTGATGAATTTATTTGCAGAATTAGGCTTAGAGAGAGAAAGTCCACATTTGAGCAATAAAAGAGGTTCTCTGGAGGTGACTCCTAGGCAAAATTACAGGTGAGCTTACCCTCCTCTCTACAGCCATTAGTTTCACCCAAGCAAGACTCAATATTGAAGGTTTGACTTATAAAGTTCCTAAATTCACATAGCATATGTTATATCCATGATAATCCATCCATATCTCACATTATCATCACTTAGTTGTACAATCCTCATCACTCTCCATTTTAAACAATTCTCATGACCCTTCATTCTTTTCTGTGGCTCAATAATATTCCATTGTATGTATATACCACATTTTATTTACCCGTTCATTGGTTGATGGACACTTGGGTAGCTTCCGTCTTTTGGCAACTGTGAATAATAGCTCCATGAATATTTGTGTGCAAGTATCTGAGTCCCTGCTTTCAAATATTTTGGGTATATACCTAAAAGGCTATACCAAGTTTTATCATTAATAAAAGGAAATAAAGAAAATTAGAAAATAGAAGGAAAAAGAAAAAAGAGAAGGAAGGAAGGAAGGAAGGAAAGAAAACTGCCAATTTGATAGAGGATAAAAGAAACCTGAGAATTTGACTCCATTTAGGCTTTATACTACCTTTTTTGCAAAACATGTTGGAAATTTCCACATTTTTTTTTTTTTTGGTATTTAGTTGGAGGAGGGGTTAGCAACTCTTCTTAAAAGGGCCAGATAATAAATATTTTAGGCTTTGTGCCAGTTTGAATGTACTGTGTGTCCCCCAAACGCCATTATCTTTGATGTAGTCTTGTGGGGTAGATGGTTTGGTGCTGATTAGATTTGCTTGGACACCCAGCTGTGGGTGATGACTCTGATGAGACATTCCCATGGAGGCATGGCCCCACCCATTCAGGGTGGGACTTGATCAGTGGAGCCATATAAATGAGCTGACTCAAAGAGAAGTAACTCAGTGCAGCTGTGAGTGACGTTTTGAAGAGGCGCAAGCTTGCCAGAGAGGAACGTCCTGGGAGAAAGCCATTTTGAAACCAGAACTTTGGAGCAGATGCCAGCCACGTGCCTTCCCAGCTAACAGAGGTTTTCTGGACGCCATTGGCCATCCTCCAGTGAAGGTACCTGATTACTGATGTGTTACCTTGGACACTTTATGGCCTTAATACTGTAACTGTGTAGCCAAATAAACCCCCTTTTCATAAAAGCCAATCCATCTCTAGTGTTTTGCATTCTGCAGCATTAGCAAACTAGAACAGGCTTTGTGGGCTTTTCGGTCTCTGTTGTGACTATTCAATTCTGCCCTTGTAGTGTGAAAGTAGTCATAGATAATATATATATATAAATGAGCATGACTGTGTTCCAATAAAATTTTATTTACAAAAACATCAGTGGACATGATTTGACATGCAGGCCATAGTTTGTCAACCTCTGTACTAGAATAGTGCTACACATAAAAATATAATGCAAACCATATATGTGATTTTAAATTTTATAGTACCCACATTAAAAAGTAGAAAAAGACATAAGATATATGTATAATTTTAGTTAACTCAACATATAAAAATTATTTCAGCATGCAATTAACATAAAAATTATTGCAATATTTTATAGGCTTTTTCTGCAATATGTCTTCAAAATACAATGTACCTTTTAAACTTATGGCACATCTCAATTCAGAGTAGTTATTTGAACTATCAAAGTGCTCAGCAGTGATGTGTGGCTGGTGGCTACTTATTGGACAGAGCAATTCTAGAGCACACATCTATGCCTGATTTTATTTTTCCTTTGTAGAGGTCTTTTTTTTTTTTTTTTTTTCCTGTAGGCATGCTTTAAGAATTAGCTCTCAATTATTCAATATTTTTCCCTGGTCTATTTAGTGATTCTTTTCAAACTATAGATTCAATTAGATTTAATTCTTTAACACAGAAAACTTATCTCCTGTTTTACCTCTGCTTTGGTTCTATGCATGTATATTCTTTGGAAACACTAATTATTTGTATGCTGTATATCTGTCACTTTTCTATCACTCTTTCTAACTCTTTGTCATTTTCTTTTGCTTCTGGGGAAAATTTTAAAGTTTGTCCTCCACATCACTGATTCCATTTTTCTTGTCTTCATAGGCCTCTAAAGAAAATTTAAATATTATTTACAATCTTTCCTTATCCAGCCTTATTTTTACTTCTTCCTGCCTCTCAGCCAACTAGCTTCTTTTCCATTTAAATCTTCTGCTTTATCACCCACTTTACTCCTCATTTAAAAATTCAATTTATTGAACATAAAAATAAGCCTATTCACTCAACTCTTTGTGGAAAATCTTAAAATATTGACTGTAAGCTATCTTGTATATTAGTCAGCTATTGCTACAAAAATGCTGTATAAGAAACCACCCTGAAAATCTGTGATAAATAACAGTAAGTATTTATTCACATGCTCATGGGTCTGAAGGTCAGCTGGGGTGCCTTTGCCTTGGACTGTGGGCCTGCCATTTGGCTAGGGTGGCTCTGCTCCCTATCTCATTCCAGGCCTCAGGACATCAGGCAGTGGCAGCTGGGTGCATGTTCTTTTCACGATGGAGGTTAGGGGTCCCCAAGGGGCAAGCAGAATCACTCTATGATTCTTAAGACTAGGACTCAGAACTCACACAGTGTCATTTGTGCCCATAATACCATTGGCCAGAGCTGGTCATTTGGCCAACCCTGAAATCAACTAGGTGGAGAGTTTTATTATTTCACCCTTTATCACTTGTTTTAAAGGGTTAATTTACAAAACCACAATGATAGATCACAACACACCTATTAGAATGGCTAAAGTAAAAACAACAACAACACACATATACAAACAAAACTTGATGATACCAAATGAAGGTGAAGATACAGAGAAATTGGAACTCTCATACATTGCTGGTAAGAATGCAAAATGATATAGCCCGTTTGGAAAACAGCTCCTCAGATTTTTATAACATTATACATACCATATGACCCAGCAATCCTACTCCTAGGTGTTTACCCAAGAGAAATAAAAATTTAGGCTAAGTGAAAGAAGCCAGATTCAAATGACTAGACACTGTATCATTCCATTTATATAGCGTTCTGGAAAAGGAAAAAAAAAAAAAACAAAAAAAACTATAGGGACAGGTAATAGATGAGTTTATTTTAAAAAATGATTGTAAGCAAAAGCTTGGACCTTTCTAAAAACTCTTTCATTTCTTTTAGTCAATTGCTTTCATTAGAACGCTCTTCAGTACAGAGTGATATGACCACTGTTTTTCATTAGGGTATATTTTATAGCCTGTGTTGTTGGACTTTCCCCCTCTCTAGTTTTGGATGAAAAATGGTTTTAAAATCTAAATCTAGTGTTTAACCATAATTAGAGAAAGCTGATACTCCTTGGTTCTTTTTGATCTACCTGGATGTAATTTTTCTGCCTGATTTCAAACAAGATCAGTTTTCACCACCCCTTCTCCTGTCCATCATGGGTGGGCCTAGACCCAGCTAGCACCTCTGCAGGCTATGCTAGCTGTGGGAACCATGTCCATTGGGCATCACCTGGGGGGCCAGGTAAGCAGGTCCTGGTTAAAGAATTCAGGTTTAAGAGACATCTGGGGACAGAGGCCCCAGGACAGAGGAGACTCAGGCCTTCAGATTGCTAAACCATGGGTAGCTGAGCCTGGAGAAGTAGCAGGACGTGACAGGGCACGGCACGAGGAGTTCAGACAGGGGATTCCATCCCCTGACCTTGCCCCAAAGAGAGGCAGGGGGTTATTACACAGGCTTACCAGCCCTTGGAGCTCCTCTCCATCCAATTTCCTCTTTAAATGAAACCCTCCTTATCCAACCCCATCAGCTCCAGCACAGAGCCCCAGCAGGTGGAGTGCACACTAATAATCAGCAGGCTGGTGGCTAAAGAGGCTGCATTATTCTGCAGAGATGAGCTCCCCAAAGGAAGCTGACGATTTGGGCAGGTGTCCCTGGCTTCCTCCCCTTGTTCCTGAAATTATCTCTGGGCCATCAGTGACTTCCTTCCACCCCACGGTTTGCTCTGGGCATGCAGGAACCCGCTGGTCTCCTTGGGCTGACCTCTAACTTGGGGGTTGCCACGGGGCAGCGGCAGCATCAGGATCCAACCAGGGCTAGAGCAGAGTCCCCTCCACCCCCAGACTCCAGGGCTCCTCTCCAGCTGCAGCTTTGCTTCCTTCACTCCCATATTCTACTTATTTTCCTGGCTCCAGGTTCCAGCTGGGCTGGTCTGGGTGTCATCTTGGGATAGGCCCTTCTCCTAGGCCTGTTTCCCTTGTCAATCATCCAGGGAAGTGATGGGTCCCAGAGAGGACGTAAGGACTGGGTGGGTGGGCCTGGACTGAGGGAGGAAGGGTCACCATTTTCCTCTGGGCCCAGCCCCGTTGGGCCTGGATCGAGCTGAGCTGGTCTCTCTGCCTTGTGGAAATGTCCACCAAGGGGCCTCAGCAGTGTGTGCTGTGCCGGCTGATTCAGAGAGCAGCCGCGTCTCGGAGTGGCTGTGCGGCATTTCCCTCCCATATTTCTCGAACTGAGTAACCGCTCTGCTGTGCCGGGAGAAATAAAGGACGGAGTGGTACACGGAAGAACGGGACCCCCGCTTTTGCTGGAGCCCCCTTGGTGGAATCAGCACCGGCCCCCAGGGAAGAGCGGGATGTGAAGAGGTGGTGTGGTTTCGGGGGAAGGTGGTGGGTGGACGCGTTCCTGAGACAACGTCGGACAGCCCACGGGGGACATTTTGAGCTGGGGTAGGCTCTGGCGCGGACAGGTGGTGGCGGACGGTCCAAGTTCTCATCACGGAAGCATCCCTGGGAACGTGCCCACCTTCGGCAGTCTCCATTCGAGGCCATTCGGGCCACGTGGGTTATTACCATTGGCCGCCTGCAGCGCTGGGGAAGAGGCGCCACCACGGCGCTAGGGAAGCACGGAGGAAGGAGCGCCCCCTTCTGTCCCGGGGGAGGAAAGGCTTTCCAGAGCCGGGATTGTTGGCGCGCCTCTTGGAGGGGAAATCAACGAGCACCCGTGCACCTAAATCTCGGTCTGCTTCTCATACTATTTCTTTATGACAGATTCCCAGAAGCAGAATTTCGGTGCCAAAAGATAGGACATCAGTCAAAATTCTTTTGGTTGTAGTGGCAGAAACCCCCTCAAGCTGGCTTAATTAAATGAAACAAGTGCGGGTGGGGATTTTGTTGGCTCACATAGAGGGGAAAGCCCAGGGTATGGGCCTGACTTCCCTCGTGGTGGGATCCAGGACTCAGGCAATGTCTCCGGGGCCCGTCTCCCTTCATCTCTCAGCTCCCTTCGTCTCTCAGCTCTGCTCTCCTCTGGAATTACTTACCTCCCAGGGAGGCTTTCTCCCTGCCGTAGTCCCTGGAAGCCCCAGGCTTCCATCCCACCAGCTTCGCTATCTGCACAAAAAAGAGGATGCCTTTTCTCTATATGGTCCACACAAACCCTGTGCTGAGTCTCAGTGGACCGACTTGGGCCTGTGTGCCCATCCCCGTGCCCATCCCCGAGGCCGGGAGGTGCAGTGCCTTGACCTGCTGGTCCTGGGCCACACACCCACACCTGGAGCCTGCAGGTGAAGTGTTCACCCAAACCCCCAGCCTGAGGGCCACAGAAGGGCAGCTTTCCAAAGGGAGAGCCTGGATCATGTCTTCAAAAGGGGGAAGAGGTGTTTCACAGCAACCCCATAGCTGCCCCATAGCAGGAATCATGGCTAATTCTTGGGATATTTAATTGAATTTTATCTTAAGCAATCATTAGTGGCTATGGAGAGACCTGTTGGAGCAGAGGGTCAAGAAGAGGATCATTTCTTTGCTACGCAGAGACTGAGAACAATGCATGTTAGGAACTGCTAGGAGCCCTGGATAAAGCATGGACACCATGGGCCGGGCTCTGTTCTAGGTGCTGGAGATCAAGCTATTACTACCTTCAGACACACTACTACCTTCAGAGAGCTTCTGCTCTGCCTGGAGAGCACATGCGCAGATATCGCAGCCAATTCCAGTCTGCCCAGAGGAGGGCCCTCAGGCCAGCCGGGGGCAGGTGAGCCCAGCCAGGCAGGCTGCTGGATGTCAGGCTGCTTCTGAGACTTGCAGGTTGACTGGGAGTTAGCAAGGTAAAGCCAGGGGGAGAGACCAGGAGGTGGGGTGTTCCATGTGGAGATAAGAGCCCAGTCCAATCCAAGGTCCAATGCCCTGAGAGGCATTGGAGAGGATAGAGCATTTAGTAACTTCAGGTGGACAAGTGCAGCTGGGGAGTCCACCTGGGGACAGGCTGTGGGGAGGGATGCTGAGAGCTGAGGCCGAAGGGATTGGTAAAGAAGAATGAATGAGAGGGCCCTGCCAAGGAGCTTGGACAATGGGAAGGCAGCAAGGGGTTTTGAGTGGTTTGCTTAGACGTGTGTGGTCTGAGGAAGGAGGGCAGTTCAGGAGTGAGCCTGCACTGAGGTAGGGGGAGGGACCCGATGACCTGTGGAAGGGCCACACCTCTCCCTTTCTCCCCCTCCCTCCCTGCCTTCATCTTGTCCTCTCCTCTCTCTCTTTTGCTTTCTCCCTCCCTCCTTGGGCCCCTCTCTCCTTCTGTCTTCCCTCTCCTTTTTCTCTCCTTGGAGGAGGGGGAGCTGCCTTCCCAGAAATAGAAGTTTATGGGGAAGTTTATCCTTGGCACAAGAGACATCTGCCTCACTCCAGAAAACCCTGGGTAAAATAAATCTAATTAAATCTGTCACTGTTCACAGAGACTAGTTTTGTGGGCAGTTGACCTGTTTTATTTATTATGTAAACCATCATGAAACCCAAGCTCCATATTATTTATGCTAATGGCAGGAAATAGGTAATAAATCCCGTGTGAGGATGTGGGCACACCAGATGGTGCTGGTGGCACTTTGATGGCTTGTGCTGGAGGAACCGGAGCCAGACACTGCTCCCAATCCCAGGAGAAGGGATGGGAGGTGCTGGGAGGGGGTGGCATGCAGTCCTGGGGGCAGCTGCACTCTTAGCCAATTGCAAAGTGCTAATGAAAAGAGGGGGGCTTTCTGGGTCATCTCCATCATCCATCTCCTTCTCCCTCTCAGAGGAAACTCCAGTCTCTGTTATGTCCCTTGGGGAGGTGGGAATAAAAATAAGATGGTAAAGCTTCCAAGTGCTATGTCCTGGATCCCTTGAGAAGTAGTCTTATTTGTCCCAATCTACAGATGAAAATCTTGAAGGGAAGTGTCACTGCTGAGGTTTGAATCCAGGTGTGTGTGGTTTGTAAGCCTCGGGTCTTTTCAGGGTGCTATGGCCTGTGGATAATACACATCCTGGAAGGAAGGGAGGGTGTGAGCCAAGAGCACAGAGAGGAGAGGAGGGAAGAGGGAAGGGCAAGAGAAAGGGGAAAGCAGTGAGGGGCAAATGGGAAGAGGATTGGAAGAGTGGGGAGGGAGGAGGAGATAAAGGGAGAGAAAGAAGAAAAAGTAGGAAGGTGGGGGTGAGTAGAGGGGAAGGAGGAGGAAAGAGGAGAAAAGAAAAGAGGTGAGGGAGAGAAGTAGAGAACCGTCTCTGTCTTCCTGAGAGTAAGCTCCTCCTAGGTCCTCCGAGGAGATGAGAATTTGACAATGATGTGAGCACAAGTGCAGTGCAGGACAGTTTGTGTGTAGATGGGAGCTGTTTCTAGCTGCCAGGGCAGCTGCCACTTAGAGAAATTGAAAAGCAGGGAGCTTATTTATTGCTGAAGGCTGAGAACATCATCTTTCCTTCAAAGAAAGGAAGAAAGAAACATAATCCACAATGCAATGGAGAAGGAGCTGAGTTTATAGGAGCCTTGCAAGTAAGCCAAGTTGGCTACCAGCCTGCAGCTGCTCTCCCTCACTCTGATCTAACCCACACAGGTGACGCCAGGCAGACACCATTGCTCTTTTCCATATGCCAGGTGCAAATTCTAGCTTTTCTTGCTTGTCTTAGGCAAAGGGGCCAGAAGAGAGGAATTTAATTCCAAAAATGATTTAATTTAGCTTCAAAGCAAATAAGGAACAGTTAGAGAAATGTATACAGGAATAAAATTAGCTAGCAAAGGCATTGGGGCTACTGTGTGGTAGTAGAAAAGGTTCGAACTTGCTGTGTGAACTTCAGCAAGTTACTTAGCATCCACAAGCCTCAGTGATCTCAGTGTTGTTGATGTGTATTAAACTGGGCTAGCAGGGTGCCTGGCCCAGAGGAGGTGCTCTCTTAGATTGCATTGCCAGGTAGGCACACTCTGAGATGGACAGCTGTATTCAGGAAGTTTATTGGGGCTGGGGTGGGGGGTTGCCCTCAGGATCAACACCTGTAGGGAAGGGAGGGCAACCAGGATTGAGCAGAGGGAGGAGGTGAATGGTGATGCAGTGGCAACAAAGGCCTTCACCCATGGGCAGCTCTGGGGCTGGGATGGCCTTGGAGTAGGGTGATGAACCATCCGGGCTTGGTAAGGACCAATGGGCTTCCCAGGATGCAGGACTTTTGGTGCTAAAACTGGAAAAGTCCTGGGTACACTGAGATGAAGTGGTCACCCTACCCTGCAGAGCTGTTCTGCCTTGTGGCAAGAGAGACGGACTCTCCATCTGTCCTAGTTTGCTAATGCTGCCAGATTGCAAAACACCAGAAATGGATCGGCTTTTATAAAGGGGGTTTATTTGGTTGCAAAGTTACAGTTTTAAGGCCATAAAGTGTCCAAGGTAAGTCATCAACAATCGGGTACCTTCACTGGAGGATGGCAATGGCATCTGGAAAACCTCTGTTGGCTGGGAAGGCACGTGGCTGGCATCTGCTCCAAAGTTCTGGTTTCAAAATGGCTTTCCCCCAGGACATTCCTCTCTAGGCCGCAGCTCCTCAAAAATGTCACTCTTAGTTGCTGTTGGGGAGTTTTCCTCTCTTAGCTTCTCCGGAGCAAAAGTCTGCTTTCAATGGCTGTCTTCAAACCGTCTTTCCTCTCTAGCTCCTCTCTCAGCTCCTGTGTGTTCTTCAAAGTGTCCCTCCTGGCTGTAGCAAGCTCGCTCCTTCTGTCTGAGCTTAGGTAGTGCTCCAGTAAACTCATCAAGGCCCACCCTGAATGGGCGGGGCCACACCTCCATGGAAATTATCCAATCAGAGTTATCATCCACAGTTGGGTGGGGCGCATCTCCATGGAAACACTCAAAGAATTACAGTCTAATCAACACTGATACATCTGCCCACACAAGATTACATCAAAGATAATGGCGTTTTGGGGGACATAATACATTCAGACCAGCACACCATCACATTGCATGTGGGCTGCCTCCAAGGAGGGGATTTAACCTGGAGCAAAGTGTCTCTCTTTGGTTGAGGGCAATCCCAGAGAGGGACTCAGGTGTGAGCTGCTGTTGCCAACATCTGGGCAGCTGGGGAATGAGTGTTTTGTTCCTGAAGGTGGGGTCTGGGGTTGCACCACAGTGTCTACTCCAGGTGCTTAGTAAATGTGAATTCTCTCCCCACCACTCATGTTGCCGGTCAGGGTAGTTAGAAAGAGGTTTCCTAGGGCATCACAACTGGTGCCATCTCTGCCACCTTTTAAGAGCCCAGAGAGGCCTCCTCCAAAACCACATCTTGGCTTGCAAGACCTTGTACCTCTGCCACAACGTACAGCCTCTCGGGGTCTGGACCCCAGGGCCCCAGGAGGTCCCCTTTACAGTTGGAACCCCAATGTGGGATGGTGGAACTTACCAGAGTCTTTAGCAGGAGATTGTTTTGCTTTTCTTCCTGGTGATTGCTCTTTCCTTCTATTCTGAGAGTTCCAGACTATCCTCATCCCAGGTAATCAAAATAATTACAATAAAAATAATAACAACAGCAGACATTAGTAGAGCCTTTAATTGTATCAGGCACTGTTTTAAGTGCTTTACATGTAATATATAACATTATCCTCCCAGCTGTCCTGTGAGATAAGTACAGTTGTCCCTATTTTACCAATGAAGAAACTGAAGCCCAGAGAGGTTAAGAATTTGCTAAAGGTCACAGAGCTAAGTGGTAGGAGGGCAGTTTGCTTCCAGAATCTGTGCTCTTAACCACCATGCATGTGATGTCATAGGGTGAGACTATTAAGTGAATCAAAACTTACAGTTTAGTTCCATCTGGCAGCTCCATCCTTGCATCCTTTAATAATGATCACAATTTAAAAAATAAAAATAGGTACAATTTATCAGGTACTAACTCTGTTTTAGACCCTGTGCTAATGACTTTACGTTCATCACCTATTTAATTATTATCACCCACATAGGAGGTAGTCACTCTTATTATCCTCATTTTATAGGTGATAAAACTGAAACTCAGAGAGGTTGTCACTTCCCCAAGGTCACAAAGCTGGTGAGGCTGTTCTGGTTACTTATTGCTGGGTAACCACCTCCCATAAACTTAGTGGCTTAAAAGAGCCACCATTTTGTTATATCTTCCCTTTTTTGGGGAGGTGAGGAATTCAGGCAGGGCTTGGCTGGGCAATTCTGCTCCATGCGGCACTGATTGGGGTTGTGTGGTGCTGTGCAGCTGATCGCTGGCTGGCCTGGAGGGTGCGAGATGGATTTTGTGGAAGTCTCAGAGCCTCTGCACACACAGGGTCCCTCCATGGGTGGCTGGGACTCTCATATGGCAGCTCAGATCAGGTGTTCCAGGAGGCAGGAAGTGGAAGCTGTTGGTCCATCTCTTAAGACCTGGGCCCGGAAACCGGCAGGGCATCCATCCCAACGTGTTCTGTTGGTCAGGGCATCCCAGAGCTCACCCAGATGCAAAAGGGGTGAGACTTGGGCCCCACCTCTAAATGGGAGGCATGTCACGGAGGGAGGCCATCTTCAATCTATCACAGAGACCCAGCCTGGGGTTGAGCCTGTTCCCCAAGTGCCTGTCCACCTCCCCCTTTATGAGCTGCCGCTTTGCCCTTTGAATCTCTCTCACTTCAGAAAACTCAGCGACCAGCAGTTTCTGCTCCTAAGCCTTCTGCCCCCTGAGAGCAGCCAACCAGGAGAGACTGTCTGGCCATCTGAGCCGATCTCGACTTAAAAAGCCTCTGCCTTTTCCTGCCATCTTTGCTTGCCTTCTAGGCCCTCAGCCTGCTTGGCGGTTCTGTCCTGAGGTGGCGAGTGAGCTTTGGAAGAGGGCTAGACAGACCCCTTGGGCTTCCACAGTGAGTCCGAGGGGTAACCTGCTAAGGTGGCCTGGGTCACCACTGATGGTGGCGATCAATGTAACACAGGTCCTGCTGGCCTTGGGAAACTCAACTCTGGTCTGGTCATTCCCTTGCTGAAAACTTTCCATTGCCTGTTGCCTTCAGGCTGAGGTCCTGCATGCTCTGATCCCACCTACTCTGCAGTCTCATCCCTCAGCACACCTCACCTTGCCCTTTCCTTTCCAGCCACACTTACTTTTATCTGGGAGGATGCTGCAGCTGCTGGAGCCATCTGGAAACCACCAGAGGCCTGGGAAGGGAGCTACCAATAGAAAGTGGATGTGGGAGATGGAGCAAGAGGGAGGTGTGGGGGAGATGGTGGTGATGATTGCCTGGATAATCATTTAAAACTGGATCAAGCCATACCTGAAGCTTTGTCAAGCTCTTCCAAGAGTCATGTGACTTTCTAGTCAAATGAACCCATGTATTTCCTATATGCTTAAGCTAGTTGGGTTGGGTTTTCTGTCATTTGCAACAAAGGAGTCGAGGTGATGGTAGGGATGCTGATAGGCTGTTAAGCTATGAAAAATGGTAGTGACTCCCTCTTCTGGAGAGAGAGCATCGAACCTGACTATGGTGGCTTGAAGACCTCCAACTCCTCATTATATGTATGGGGAGACTGAGGTCCAGAGAGGGGAGGTCACACATGAAGGGAGTGAAGTCTCTGCACTCCCAGTCCAGTGGTAGAGGCTGCTAGAGCAAGGAGAGAGAAACTCCAGACGTGGGAGCTGCTTCCTGAGATCTCCACCCTCCCCCCTGCACTGTGAGGCAATATGCACGGGGCTCTGTACACACATGGAGGAGAGACAGAAAGGCTCGGGCTTAACTCACAGACAAAGATGGTGGCTGGACTTGCCCCACAGAGAGAGTCCTGGGGGGATGTTAGGAGAGGGGACGAGGCCTCAGATTTGCCAGCAAACCCCGAGCCCTTGGTCTGAGCAGTACACAGAGGCTGCAGAGGGCTGCCAGGGCTGGGTGCGGGCGGGTAGGTGGGGCAGCCTCGGGGCCACCCCTGACTGCACAGGAGGGTGGGGGAATGCAAGGCCGAGGCTCGGTTAAGTGCTGTGGACACCTGTTTTCTGAGTCAGCTCGCTGTATTCCAGCTACACGGACATGCTGTCAGTTTCTGGAATGTGCCCATGTTGCTTGTTGCAGCTGCATTGAAAACTTTTTCTACCCTCCCCCTCTCTGCCTTGCAAAGCCTTGTCATCTTTCAGGACTCAGCCTAAATACCACTTCCTCAGGTAAACCTTTTATTACCTGCCTTCAGTAATTAAATATTTATTGAACCTCTAAAATATGCCAGCCACTTTTTTAGAGGATAGTGGTGAGGAGGACCGATTGGAGCTTATACTATCCCTAAGAGTGGAGGTGGGTAGGTGGAAAACACACACACATGTGCTATGTAGGAAGATGAAACAGGGTATGGGGTTAATGAATGCTAGGAGAAGGGGGTGTGGAATTTCACACTGAATAGTGAGATTACATTTGGGCACAAACTAGAATCAAATGAAGGAATGAGCTGTTCCCAGATCTAGGGGCAGAGAGGTCCAGACAGGAAAACAAGTGCAAGGGGTGGGGAGGGAGGGGCGCTTGGCTTGAATGAGCAGTGAGGAGCCCAGGGTGGGTGGAGAGGAGTGAGTGGGGGCAGTGGTAGGGGGAAAGGTCATAGATGTGGGGAAGGCATTTTAGGGTATGGCACGGACTTGGAATTTATTCTCGATTGCCATGAGAAGTCGCTGAGTACTTTTAGGTGGGAGTGGGTGACGTCATCTGACTCACGTCTTGCAGGCTCCCTCTGGCTATGGTGTGGATGGTGGACTGTGGATGGAAGAGGGTAGAAGCAGAGAGGCTGGCAGTGGTTCTGCCAGTGGTTGAGACAGACATGGCGGTTGCTTGGGCTGGGACCACAGCTGTCCAGGTGGTGGGAAGTGTTTGGATCCTGGATATAGTTTCAAAGCAGAGCCAACAAGATCTGCCTAGGAGTTGGACACGAGGTGTGAAAGAAGGTAGGTACCTGGGTGATGCTTAAAGAGATGCAGATGATTGTGGGGAGATGGGTTTGGGGGGAGGCTCGAGTTTCATTTAGGTTGTATAAAATTTGGGATGGTTCTCAGACAAATGGAGATGTCCAGAAGGCAGTTGCAAATATGAATTTTGTGTTCAGGGATGGCATTAGGGCTGGAGACACCCCCTTTGGCATCCTCAGTCTATAGAAGGATGAGACCGCTCTAGCAGACCAGGTGGAGAGAGACTAGAGGTCCAAGGCCTGACCCCTGGGGCCTGCCAGCATGCAGAGGTCAGAACCATAAGGGATGCTAGCAAGGGGCACAGAGACTGCCAGATTGGGGGGGGGGAGTGGACCCGGGGAGAGTGACAGCTGGAAGGAAGCAGAGAAAATTTCGGATGGGAAGAAGGGCTGGTGATCAACTGGGTGGGATGCTGAGGAGAGGTGAGATGAGGCCTAAGAACTGACGGGTAGATTTGGCCCCACAGAGATCAGCCAGGGCCCCCGTCCAGGCCCTCCCAGAGCCTGCACTTCTCCTTCATTTCAAGCCTGTAACTGCAGTTAAATGCCTCCCTCCCTCCCAGAACTAAGGGGTGGGCACCGAGTCTGCCTTGGTTACCCCAGTATCTTCGGGGCCTGGATCAATGGCTGGCATGTGACAGAGGCTCAGTAAACACTTTGGAATGAATTGCAGAGGTGGAGGCCAGAGCCTTGCTGGGGAAGGACAGCAGGAGCATCACCCCAACTGAGAGCTGAGCATGAGAAGGAGGCCCACCATTTTGCACAAGGTCTACCTATTTCTAAGCAACCATTGGACCCAAGCACACTACTTTCAGGGGATTGAGTCAAGGCTGGCAGGTCCAGAGGAAGTCAAGGAGCATCTGGGATAACCTGGGGACCCCAGACCATAGTTTCCAAACACCTCCTGGAGTGAGGCTGGGGCTGCAAGGTGTGATCTGAGAAGACACCTACCCCTGCCCTCCTCGCTTCCCTAGGTGAGGGCACAGACCATCACGGGCTCACTGGGACCCCAGACAGGGATGTACCTCTAAGACCAAGAAGGATGGGAGGAGAAAGGGGAACAGAACCCCTTCCCCCCAAACCCCCAGCACAACAGATTGCTGGTCCGGCCTGGGGCCTGCTGAAGGGGCTGGATGAGGCTTGGCTGGGGGCTCTAGGCTCATCCTCTTTCTGCATGGAAATTTGCCTTCAAATCCTTCCCTCACCTGGGGAGTGCTGCCCGCCCTTCTCTAGCCAAGGTGCCAAATGCTAATCCTGGTCTGGGCCCAGATAAGCTGCTGTTTAAATAGTCAGAGATTAGTTTTCAAATTGACAAATAAAGCCCATCTGGAGTGCTTGGAGCCGGCCCCTCCAGGGTCTGGCTGAGCAAACCCAATTTGATTAGCCCT
The DNA here is from genome assembly GCF_015220235.1 of Choloepus didactylus. Lineage (NCBI taxonomy): Eukaryota > Metazoa > Chordata > Mammalia > Pilosa > Megalonychidae > Choloepus > Choloepus didactylus. Next base: position 212,901,034 of record NC_051308.1, on the reverse strand, counting down.
GGTGCTCAGCTGGGCAGGGATGGGGACGGATTTGGGGGTGGGGGTAGCGGATTTGGGGGTGGGGGTAGCGTGCCTCTAGCTCAACTGCCCGACTCTGAGCAGCTGGGCTAGCCCCTCCGTCTGTCTGTCTGCCCCAGCCCCTCTCCCCACTGTGCTGAGCCCTTAAGGGTTAAAGGGCAGGCGGGGAAAAGGGGAAGAGTTAACTTTGCCTCTCTTTTAGAAAAGCACAGGCCTGCGCCTTCCCCTTCTCCAGCCTCCCTGCTGCTTCTCCCGCTGCATGAAGTGCTCCAGCTGCAGGGAACCGCCCAAGGTTCTTTTTTTGCTTCCCTCCTTCACCTGTGCCTTTGTGTGCCACTTCATCCATCCATCCTTCCACCAAACAATTACTGAGCACCTACTGTTTGCCAGGCTCTTTTCTAGGCACTCAGTATACAAGAAACAAAGCCCCTACTCTTTGGAGCTTCTGGACTGGTGGCAGGCGACCAACCTTGGCCAAATAATCACACAAATATTTAGTCAGAGACTTTGAGATGTGCTATGAGAGAAATGGTGTTGGGGGTGGGCATAGGGCATTCAGGAGAGGATCCTGAGGAAATGACACTTGAACTGAGATTTGAAGGGTAATGGGGAGTTGTCCAGGTGAGGGAGACCGAGGGTGTGTGTGTTTTGTGAGCACCTCCGCGGTATCCCAAGCAGAGGGACACTGAGGGCTGGAACCAGCTCCGAGATGAGACTGCACAGCACCCTGAGCCCTCGGAAGCAGGCGGCTGGAGGATGGAGAGTGGGAGCACTCCCAGGAGGGTGGAGCAGCGGGCAGGGCTCCTCAGCTGCGTTGCCATGTCAGTCTTTGATCCCAAAAGCAAGGGGAAGCCCTCCCAGGCTTCAGGCAAGAGCTGCACGATCAGATCAGATTTACATCTTAAAAGGATTGTGCAGGCTGCGGTGTGGAGATCAAACTTCTCTCTGCCTGGAATGTGCTCCCAACCACCTCACCCTCCTGGTAACCTCGCTGCGGGGGGACTCATTCCGAATTGGTGGGGGGCTCACCCCAGCCCAGCACGGAGCTCGCTGCACGGCCACTGCCTGTTCCCACCGCTGGGTCTCCCGTCGCACCTGCTGTCTGTCGCTTTACTGCCCAACTTTGTGCAAAATAATTGAATACATGAAAGAATGAATGAAATCTTGGTTCAAGCATACTCTCCATGATGAATAAAAACAGTTCTGATGGAGCTTGGGGCCCTCAGCTTCACGACCCTCTTCTTTGTGTGCTCTGGATGAAGAAGGCTGACCCCACGGACGTTTGCCATCTCCCCAGCCCCCACAACTGGAGGTGCATGGCAAACGCTGAACAACCAGCTCTCCAGGGCAGGGCCGGCTGATTTGTGGCGTTTGCTGATTTCTGTAAACGTGCTCACGTGGTCGATTCAAGGCAGCCTACAGGACATCACTGACCGGAGCGGGGGTGGGCACGGTCAGCGTTCAGAAGCCACTGGAGCCAGGCAGAGCCAGTGCCCACCTGCAGCACTCTACTGTAACTAGATCCTGGGCCCCATCTGCTCAGGGCCGAGCCTCAGGCCACTGCCCTCCAGGCCTCCAAGCCTGGGCCTCCTGGGTACCTGGGCTTTTCCGATTCTACCTGGAGAGGCGAGTCCCGGGCCCGGGAGGGGCTGCCTGGCATCTACTTGTGGCATGACCCAGCTGGTCCTCCTGCCCCTGCCCCTGCCCCTGTCTCATCCTGCCTTTGGGGCTTCCCCTACCTCAGACTCCTAATGACTTCCTGACTGAGGGGTGAGGCCCGGGTTGGGTGCCTCAGCTGCCCCTGCCTGAGGCCAGACCCGCCTGCCCATTGCCTGTCATCACGTGGCCCGGCCCAGGCCTCTCCCTGCTCCTCCTCCTCCTCCTCACCCATCTTTCTAGGCCCCTGGCCCTCAGTGCCAGTGCTGCCTCCCCTTCTGAGCTCAGGCACGCCCCTGCGGTTGGGAGGAGAGCTGTCTGGTTAGGACACGGACTCCAGAGCCAGACTGCCTGGTTTAAATCCCGGCTCCACGCGTACCAGCTGCATGGCCGTGGACAGCATACCTCACCTCACTGCGCCTCAGTTTCTCATCTGTGACACAGCAGTGGTGACGATGGTAACCGTCTTCCTGGAAGGTTGTGGGGAGTAACTGAGGCCCTGTTTGCAGAGCACTTAGAAAGGGCCGGCACATGGTTAGGGGTTGGTAGGTGTGGTTATCAGTCCTCGGGAGGTACCTTCAGCAGTGAGGCGTCCTCCCACCCATCCTGGGCCCGGGCAGCAGCATCCCAGCCCCTGGAGGCTCCCTTCTGTGGAGAGCCGTCTCCCGGGACGGGCATAGCGCATGCGCTGTAAACCTGCTCCAAAGTCCCCCCGCCCATCGAATGAGCCAAGATGGCGCCCATATCCTGCTTCCGCTTATGACGTGCACACTCACTATTCCTATCTGCCAATTGAGTGCATATGCGCGGCGCTAGATCATTGGTTATGAGTAGAGTACTTAAGAGTTTGCCCAAGCGAACCTCGGGGAGACAGCCCACTAGGAGCCGTACCTGACGGCCACATCGAGGCTGCTCTCCCGCGAGGCACTCTGCCCCGCGTGGAAACCTGTAACAGAGAATGCTTATCTAGCTTCAGTAAAAGACTTGCTCTCGCAACCGCCGTGTGGCTCGAGTCGTGACTTCCAGCCAGGTCAGTTTGCGTGGTCTGCATCTCTCTCTCTCTCATCCCTTGTTTCTCCCCTCGCCGGCCGGGGAACAGGGGTCGAGCGGGGCGGCGCCGGACAAGTGGTGGCCCGTACGGGGAACGCTCCTCCTCCTGCCTCGCTCTCGACGGTCCCTCTGTGAGGAGAGCAGCGCTGCGCATCGAGCTTACGGCGGACTTCCCGCGCCTGATCAACGCGAGAAGGTGGGTGCGTCTTATTACATGATAGTTAGGGCCCGTGGGTTTTCAGGTGACCCCGGGGGACTCGGAAGAGCTCTCCGAGTGACTGAAGTATAGTGCCGACTGCAATCATGGGGCAGTCCGGAAGTTCACCTCTCTTAGCTCCCTTAAAGAACCTTTTGAAACAACGGGGTATCTCGGTCAGGAAAAGCTCCCTTCAGCGTTTTCTTGATGATGTTGATACTTTTGCCCCTTGGTTTGCCTGCACCGGCAGCCTTAGCCTACCCTCTTGGATGAAGCTCGGTCGCGACATAGACCGAGCGCGCCAGACGGGCGTGTGTATGGACCCGATTCTAGTACCCATATGGGAGACCGTCCGTGCGGTCCTTGAACTAGAATCGGCTGCCGGCCTAAGCCCGTCCTCTGCCTTGCAAGAAGCACGGTGCGCGCTCCAAGAAACCCAGTCAGTTTCGTCAGCGGACGGCTCCTATAAGGGCAAACCGCCGGAGTCCAGTGACTCTGACTCAGAGTCAGATAGCGATACTGGCGAGGAGGCGGAAGCATCCCCGCTAATTGAGTGGGAGGAGCCTCCCGCCACACCCGTGCGGCCTTCCGCCCCGCCAATGTCTACCGCTGCACCCCCAGGGACACCCCAGCTCCCAACTGACGCCTTGGGCGGTCCCACCAAAGGACCTCGCCGAGAGCTCCCTCTAGTGGCCATGCCCAGTAAATGTAATTATCCTTTGCTGCCAGACCCGGAAACCCCGATGGGCCGGTCAGGGGAGGGGCAACCTTTGCCGTACCCCCCGCCCGAGTACACAGGCCCTCAGGACCCTTTGCCATTAGGTAGTGGTGGGAGACATTTCTGGAGATGGAACCCTTTCACAACATTTAGACCTTTTGGCGTGCTGGGTGGCTACCAGCCACTTGAGCCGCAGCCAGTCTCAGAAATGTACCCGGTTATTATCAATCCCCAAGGTGGCAATCAGCACGAATCATATGATTACAAACTATTGAGGGAATTGAGGCAGGCCGTCCATCAGTATGGCCCCAATGCCCCTTATACCTTGAACATGATCGAGAACCTCTCTGCTCTAAATCATACACCCGCAGATATTTTTCAGCTAGCCCGTGCTTGCTTGCCGTCAGGCCGATTCATAGATTGGAAAGCATGGTTTGAGGAGTTAGCTGAAGAGCAGGCCGCAAGGAATGCGGCGGGGAGACGTGGCGAGTGGAATGCTGACATGCTGTTGGGGAGAGGCGCCCATGCCCAGAACCAAACGGGTTTCCCACAAGAGGTCTACGCCCAGATCTTCCGCTGTTTTGTGGGTGCCTGGAAAAAGCTAACAGGTAAGGGAGAGGCTCAGGCCTCACTCAGCAATATACACCAAGGCCCCACAGAACCATTTGCGGATTTTGTAGCCAGGATGCAAACCGCAGCTGAGAGAATCTTCTCAGATCCAGGAGTAGCAGAGACTGTGGTTAAGCAAATGATTTTTGAGCAGTGCAACAAGGAGTGCAAAGTTATCCTGGCACAAAACAGAGCAAAAAATTTGACAGAGTGGGTCAGGCTCTGTAGAGATACTGGCAGCCCTTTAACTAATGCAGGTCTAGCTGCCATGCTAGCTAGCTCCCTACAGGTGGCTACAAAAGGCCCGAGAACCTTAGGGGCAAAGTCTAACGGGTGCTATGGCTGTGGCCAATCAGGGCACTTTAAGAGAGATTGTCCCAATAGACGTCAGCCCCCTGCCACTCAACGGTTTGGCAAACCAGGTGCAGTAACCAGGCCGTGTGGCCGTTGCCACAAAGGCCCTGACCCGGTGCTCAGCTGGGCCAGAGGCTCTGTTTGTGTTTTTCCCCAGGAACCAGGACGTCAACCAGTGTGGGTTCCGGAAAGACTGGTGAGAACCGTGACATCACCTGAAGAAGCCAAGGAACAGCTGTCAGAAACGCCAACGAATATACAACCTGAACCATTAGACCAAGCCTCCGACCCTGCTGATGATGGTGACGACCGACAAGACGATAATATGGACCCTGTCTCTAGGTCTCCACCACCTGCCTTCTGACAGAAATATTTCCTCCACAAGCTTCAACGAGTCCTTCCCCCTCACCAATGACACACTGATCCTCTCTTTTGCTAACCTCTCTGTCAAGGTTGTCAACACCACAGTTGCGGCGAATGCTACTTGTGAAACTGGTAATGGCGAGTTAAGTAAGGGAGTCTTGCTTGAATTTCTTAACGTTACGGGGAAGAGCCGCCAGTCTTGTGAAGGGATCTTGAGTAAAAATGAGACTCAAAGGTGCCTTTTCCTTCCGGGGTTTGCTCCTACAGTCTGCAACCGTTCCAAAGACCCGGATGCCTCGCCGCCCCGCTATCCTAGTGTATCGCCCAAGTTATGTCTGGCTCCCCGTCAAGGCAACCGACTGGGTTGGCCCTGTTTCTCAAGTTGTTTCACTTAACAATATCCCCTTCTCTAAGTCTAGGCGTCCAAGAGGCATACCTTACCCGAGACGTGCTACGCCGCCACAATCAGATGCTGAACTTAAATTTCCAGGCCATTCAGAAACTCCTAGCGGAGATAGATGAACTTGGACTAGAAATAGATGGACTCTGGAGAGTTCTCCAGCAGACGTGTGATACCCGATGGTTATTCGGGAGGCTTTGTGTCACCCCGGTTAGGGTGAACTTGACAGAGGAGCAGCAAGATGTCGCCGAGTGGCTCAAGGACACTTATCTCCCCAACTTCACCAATCTCTCCGACCAAGTGAAATCCGACCTTCAGGGACTTGAGAACATTAGGAAATTGAAGCCTGTTAGTTTCGACCTTTCCACACTGGGCGAGACTGTAAAAAATCTGTGGGACCAAGTCACCTCTTGGTTCTCTTGGCCCAATTTGACTAATTGGATTCTCTTGATGGTGGGACCATTGGTGGGATTAGTCATTGTTAAATCTTTGCTAGAACGCCTGTTTCAAGCGCGGCAGTACCGTGTTACCACTATGATGGCTATGTCCTCCACCTTTGATACCCCCAACAGCGACCATTCTGATGGCCATACCCCATCCTGGCCGCCTCGGGCGGGGCACTCGGGAGCGAGGTTTGTAGCTAAGCGCGCAGCTGTGTCCCGGGTATAACGGGCGACGCCAGCAGTCATAATTTTTGTCTCAGGTAGATCCCTAAGGCAGAGTCATAGTTGTGGCCAGACTTGACTCTAGCCAATGCATAGGGACGCCTAGTGACGCCTCCGACTCTGGTTAATGCTATCCCTGCCCCCGCCTTTGTCCCCCAGTTGCAAAGCAAAGCACTGCAGGGAGAGTCATGTTGTTTCCAGCTCACGGACTCTCCTGTCTCCATATGAGGTGAGCATTCTGGTCGGTGCTAGAGGCTCCGCCGCTAAATGGCTGAGACCTAGTCCAGACTCCCCAAAGCACCGGAACAAATTGTGAGCCATCTGGGTTCACGGGAGCACACTCATCACTGGGGACACTGGGTCGATATAAATAATAAAGGGGGAGATGTGGAGAGCCGTCTCCCGGGACGGGCATAGCGCATGCGCTGTAAACCTGCTCCAAAGTCCCCCCGCCCATCGAATGAGCCAAGATGGCGCCCATATCCTGCTTCCGCTTATGACGTGCACACTCACTATTCCTATCTGCCAATTGAGTGCATATGCGCGGCGCTAGATCATTGGTTATGAGTAGAGTACTTAAGAGTTTGCCCAAGCGAACCTCGGGGAGACAGCCCACTAGGAGCCGTACCTGACGGCCACATCGAGGCTGCTCTCCCGCGAGGCACTCTGCCCCGCGTGGAAACCTGTAACAGAGAATGCTTATCTAGCTTCAGTAAAAGACTTGCTCTCGCAACCGCCGTGTGGCTCGAGTCGTGACTTCCAGCCAGGTCAGTTTGCGTGGTCTGCATCTCTCTCTCTCTCATCCCTTGTTTCTCCCCTCGCCGGCCGGGGAACAGGGGTCGAGCGGGGCGGCGCCGGACACCCTTCCTCTTCCCGGGCTCTCCCTTTGCCTTTAGAGGGGACTGTCTTTGACTCTGGTGCGTCCTTTTCACTATGGCCAGGACGTTTGGTCCTTGGCTGGAGCACTTCACCCCCTGTGCCCAGACCTGCTCCTTCATGGGGAGGGTCTCGGGAACCCACAGAAACTGAAAATTCCAGCAGCTCAAATTCCATCAGGGGAACAGATCTTGCACTGAGTTATAATTCAGGAGTTTTTTTTAGTTGGAGTGGCTTAGAAACGTTGAATCTCATCATTTAATGAGATGTACATTCTCTAAAAAACACTGGGGAGTCCCAGCCATGCACAGGTAAACCCGGGGAACTCACACGGAACTGAGCAGGGTGGGTCCACTGTATGTTTGCTCATTAACAATCACTTGCTATCTTGTGCATTTGTTTTATTCTCTTTGAGTAGTCATAGGTAGATAAGAAGTAGCAGGACCTATATGTTTAAAAAATATTTAAGGGGGGGACCCTTAAATGGGGGAAAATTCTATCTACTAATTACATTTCTTTCTTCCACATATTTGAAAAACACAGACTCGATAAGAGAAGTCCTGGCAAGAAACAGATGGCACATGCAGAAGTGTTTGTGAAGGTTCGGAAGGGGCATAGGGGAGCCAATGAGGTGGTGGCACGGGGCCATCCCCACCTCTGGGCCCCACGGGGCAAGCAGAAGGAGCAGTTTCCGGGATGCAGCAGGATTGAGTAACTCGCCCAGGATCACTCAGCAGTGGCCACTGTCCAGCTTGGGCTTGTTTCCTCCTGTGATAGCTGACTAGTATCGGGGACTGTGTGTGACAGGAGGCAGGACTGGAACTTAGGGGACATGTTGGGGTGCCTCGTCCTTGCAACCTCAGGTCATTCTTCTCCCATGTTTGCTACAAGTCCCAGTGGGCTGGCAGGTGAGCAGCACTTGCTGGGAGGATGTCACACAGGGGAATCTTATCTGCAAACATTCCCAGCAGACCCCAGCCAGGCTCGGCCTGTGTGCTCACATGCCCAGCTGAGCGGCCGCTCTGTCGTCCTTCAGGACACGGAGGGGAGCTGGCCCGTGAGTAGGAGAGGTGGCAGTTGGCACAACAAAGGCTGGGCCATCTGGGCGGAGGCCAGGGCTCCCTGACGGGTTTGCTTTCTGCCTGGTGATTACCCATTACTTCCCGTCAGTGCCTGATAAACCGTTATCATGGAATTATCCGCCGCAGGCTCCGGCATCAGTATGAAATCCATTACTGTCCGTCAAGCCCCGTGGCTAATGGGAAAAACCCGGCAGCTGCCTCGTGCACCAGGCGGGGCTTGGACAGATCCGTTATCTGTCTATTACTTCAGCAATCACACCTCGTAATGGAATCTTGGATGGGAAATGACAAGAAGTCCCAGGATTTGTCACTCTGATGGGCAGCTGGTGGGTGGGGCCGCCTGGCTGGTTATGGAGTGTGGAGAGTAGTGGGGAGGTGACCTAAGAGGACACCCCTAAGGCCGCCCCGTCAGCTGGAGGGAAGACTTTCTCTTGTGGTCCCTGGGCAAGTTCCCACTCCAGAGTCAGATAAATATGTTGGTGGACAGAAGGATGGATGGATGGATGGATGGATGGATGGATGGGGGAATGGACAGATGGAATCCTGGTCCATATCCCAACAAACTGGAGTCTGTGCCTCCTTCAGTTCCTACTAGCCCTCTCTTCCTGGGCTGCTGCTGTATCTCCAGCACCCAGGGCAACTTCCGGTTCATAGGAGGTGCTCACTAAATATAAAAATGAATGCATAGACACAAAGCACACAGTGAGACATTGGAATAGCCAGCTTCTTGGTGACTCCCCTTTGTTCACAGAGCTCCCAAATTTGATGTCATCTCCTCCTGCCTCCCTGTGTCTTGTCTGGGCCACAAGCATCTCTCTCTCCCCTAGCTGCCACCAGAGCCTCCCCCTGCCTTCTCTGCTTCCTCTTCTTGCCCCCTATAGTCCTTTCTCCACACAAGCCAGAGTGGATTTCTTAAGATGTGAATCAAGGAAACTTTTCTTTCCCTGCTTATAAGCTGCCAGTGCATTCCCATTGCAACTAGAATAGATTCCAACCCCTTCAAGGTCCTGTGAGCTATAGCCCTGGCAACCTCTTGAACTCCTCTCCTTCCATTCTCCCCCTTGCACAGCCCACTGACTGCATTAGCCTTCTCGCTGCACTGCTACCTACCAGGCTGCCTCCCTCCTCAGGTGCTGTTCCCTCTGCCTGGAATGCTCTCCTCCTGGATCCCTACATGGCTCACTCCTTCTCTTCAGTCTGGTTCTGGTGCAGAGTGCCATCACACTCTACCTCATTAGTGTGTTTCATTTTCCTCATAGATGTATTACTAACCAGAATTTTTTTATATATTTACTTTCTTATTGTCCATCTCTTCCACCAGAATATAAATCCTGCAAGGAGAGCAGATGATTTATTTGGTTCACTGTTAGAATCTCAGTGATCAAAAATATTGATTAATTGAAAGAAAGAAGGAAAGAAAGGAAGGAAGGAAGAAAGGAAAGAAGGAAGGAAGGAAGAAGGTAAAAGAAAGAAGGAAAAAAGAAAGGAAGGAAGGGTGGGAGGGAGGGAAGGAGAGAAGGAAAGAGAGGGAAGAAGGAAAGTGCTCTAATGGATGGCCCTGGCATCTGATTCATGGTTCTCCTCTCACTGATGTCCTGCCGGCATCCTGGCGGTCTCTGGCCCTGTGGACTGCCTGTCGAGACTCTGGCCTCTCAGTCCCTTATCATCTCCAGAGAGTGTCACCTCCACTTCATGTCAGCCCCACCCTGTACCACACCTTGACCCCTCCTCATCACTCACAACACATGCACCCTTGACATCTTATGCTGCCCCTCGCCCCTGCCTATCCCTCTCTCTATCAACAACCTTCTACCATTAAGTGTCCTTTTGAGTTACTCAGTGGAATTAATTAGCTGTGCACTCCCAGGGAAGTCAATGAATCCCTCTGAGCCTCCTCACGTCTCCAATGAGCTTAATGATACCTGCCTCGCAGGGTTGTTGTGGGGACTGAGTGTGTTTCTGTGTATAAAGCACCTACCCCCGTGCCTGGCACTCGGTAAGTGCTCCTACGCTGTGTTTTCTCCTCATGCCCTCTACCCCTTCTCTCAGCCCTCACCTGGCCTCTTTTCTCTACCCACCCAGAAGCTACCTGCTCACAGGGACCCTCTGCTCACCTTGAGCTCTTCCCTCGGTCTCTCCTGCCTGGTGGGGCCCCAGCCTGCCTGCTTAGCCCCTTTCTCTTCCACTCTTGTGGCCCAGAGGCTCCGCCCCTGGCCTCACCCACATGCGACATCCTCTGGCACCTGCAGATTTGTGGCCACGAGGGCGAGGGTGCCAGGCCTTCCTCCTCTGTGGTCGGGGCCCATTCCCAGGCCCTTGCTGTGCCTGAAGCCCACCCTGAGCACCCAGCTTCCTTTCCGCCTGACTCGCTAACTACTTAGAAATAGAAGGTGCTCCCCTTCCCACCTCTGCCCCCTACCGGGCGCCTCCCCCACCTTACCTGCCTGTGCCTTCCCCCACCTCTGGGGTGAGGGGAGCCTCCTCCCAGCCCCTGTTATGGACACCTTTTACTCTCCTTGTCTTCAAGACTCTGCCCAGCTGTCCTCCCCCTGGGGGACCTCATCCCCCTGAGACTTTAGGGCCCCTAAATGCTGTTGACCCCATCCCATCTGACTCCTGCTCCAGCAAAGTCAAACTATTGGTGGTCCTGTTGACCCAGTGTTCCCCCCGGCTCCACATGTTTGCCTCTGGTGTTCCCGCTCCCGCAACATTCTGTGAGCTTGGCCGCTGGCTCTCGATTTCCTGCACATTCCTCATGAACCAGCTCAGGCATGACCTCCCCCTGGCCATGGGCCAGCCCCCTGCTGTGCTCACCCAGCTCCCCGGCCTCAGCCACCCTGTGGCAGTCCTTCTGGTCCTTGTCTGCTTCCTTATCTGTATCCCTACTAGGCTCCCCCCACAAAAACACCTCCCCCCACCCCAGATGCACTTATGGAAACCACACCTGCATACACCTTCTCTTTCTCTGTCTCTCTCTCTCACACACAAGTGCATAAGGTGTTAATGGGAATAGTCGTGACCATGAGGCACCTGGACCCCCATACTGTATCCCAAGGTGGACAGCAGGGAGAGGGTAGGGTCAGGGATTGGCAGCTCGGGGACTGGGGACCCTGCCCTTATAGGAGACGCCTGGAGCCAGACCCAGGAACCAGGCAGCACAAAGCTGCCCAGCACAGCCAGGGGCAGGCAGTGGCGGGATCTGACGAAGCCACAGCCCCTGGTCTGGGTGGTGCTGGGGTGGGTGGAGTGGAGGATATGGGTTGTCCCAGGACAGCAGATGGGAACTGGGAGTGGGATCCGGCCCCTGCAAGGACCCACACACAAACCAGGGAGATTCAAAGGCTGTGGTCAAGCAGGACAGCAGCGGAGCTCAGCAGAGAGGGCACAAAAGTGCTTGACAGCAAAACTGAGCCCCAAGGCCAGGCCTGGGGACCAACGCTGCAGGCCAGAGAGTGGTGCTGGCGGTCACTGAGCCCTTTACATGAATCATTTTGTCGAATCCTTGCAATATCTTGAGGCTTATGCTATTATTATCTCCATTTTACAGATTAGGAATGGGAGATGTAAGAGGTTAGTTAAGTTGCTCAGGGTTGTGGAGGAGCTGAGGTTGGAACCCAGGCAGCCTGGCTCTGGAGCCTGAGCTCTTAACCACTTCCCACTCCTGTGGGTACACAAGTGTACCCCAAGGCATGCACACACATTTGCACACCTAAACCCAAGTCACACATATGCTGCCTCAGTCACGAGAAATCCTTTGGCCCTACCTCGTCTTCTGCCGCTCTGTAGCCTCTGAAGTGTCAAGTTGTATTAACTCAAGGAAGCAGAGGAGGGAACTTGGATGGGGAAGGATTGGGAGCAGCTAAGCAGCCTACTGGCTCGGCCAGGCCCCGTGGAGACTCCCAAACCCAATTAGCAGTTTTATTAAAGACAATTGGATTAGACGCGTCTGTTGCGAACATTTACTTGACTTGAGCTAGGGGAGTTTATTCATTTTTCATTAATTTGTCTGCCCCCCTCTCAATTGTCAGCCCTTGGAGCACTGGGCGGGCTGGGTACACATCCTTGTTGCCTCTTTCCTCTCACCTCACTGCACCTGTCCTCTCCTGTCCCCAGCCCCCAGACCTCTCTGCACCCCAGGGCAGCGCCTCGCCTCTCCGTCCCCTTTCCCAGAAGACAGGGCTTCTGGGAGGAGGCTATGATGGAGCGAGAAGAGTTGCTGGGCAGCAGCAGGCCTGGACTCCCCCTCCCTCCCCTGACGTCACTGCCCCAACCACCACCCTAACAGGGGTCTCTCCCCTCAGAGCAAAAGCAAAGAGGGGACCTCACATCCCATTTCCCTCGTCTGCACTTGCCGTTCCCTCTGCCTCAAACACTCTTCCCCAACCTTTGCATGACTGGCTCCTTCTCACCCTTCGGATCTAAGCTCCAATGCTACCTCTTCAGAGAGACCCTCCCAAACCTCCCTCCCTCAAGTGGGTAGAGACCCCAAGACAGTCCCTCTTTAGATTGGCACCCTCTTTATTCCCTTTAAAGTTTTTACCCAAGTGGAAATTATCTTGTTTTGCATTTGTGGCATAAGTAAATAATCCTCACAACAACCTTATAATGTTATTATCATATTATCCTCATTCTATTGTTGGGAAACAGAGGCACAGAGATGGTAAGAAACTTTTCAAAGTCACACAGCAGGTTGGCAGTGGCGCAGACAGTCGAGTGAAGTCCCACTGAATTCAAAGATCCTGCTCTTTCCTTGCTGCTCCTGGAAAGTCCCTTCTTCATGAATGTAGGGTCCTGAGGGGACACTCCTGCCTGTGCAACCTCGTTCAAGCACAGAGAGCAGGAGGAGTCCCTGGTCTGGGGCTGGGTGGGTGGACAGGTGAGTCAGCCTCCTTTGCCGCCAGCCTGCTGGCTGCTACACAGCGAGGTCAGGCTGTGGACCCAGGCCCAGGAGGAGCGGCCACAGGCCACGTGTCTTCCAACCCCCAGCCCAGTGGGGCCAGGAGCCTCTGCCACATCCAGTGGTAGCATATTCCCTCCCGCTGCAGATATTAATTTGGGAGTTTATAGAAAAATCTATATGATGTGAGTTATCCAGGGAGAGGCACAAAATCAATAGTGAGAGATTGTCCTATTTCACAGCTCCTGTAAACGGGGCTGACCGGGCCACTCTGGGCAGGCGCAGGCAGGCAAAGGTCAGTGGGCTGCGCAGCCTTGCACGGCTGGTGCCGGTGGCTGCCAGCCCTGCGGGAGGCCCCTTTCAGCGCCTGCTGAGGCTGATTTGTATTCTCCCTCGGCACTGTCAAAGGGCTCTGTAAATATTTATTAACACTTCTCTGCAGGCGAGAGAGCCTTCTTGGCTGCAGCTCCTTGGGCGTCAGACTGTGACAGAGAAGCTCGGTGCCACACCCCACTGCTTGCCTGGGTTAAACAGCAAGGGGGCCCCCTGGGCAGCCAGGGAAATGAGGTCCCAGCCTGGGCAGGAGCAGTGGCTGAATCGTCAGGAAGGGCTCCTGAGCTTTTGTAAAGGAAGAAAAGTTGTGGCTGGGCAAATGCTGCGTTTGGGAGGATCCCCACCTTACCTGGTTGGCTCCATCCTCCTCAGGTCCCTCCCCTCCCACAGCTGGGCCACTGAACCTCATTTGCCAGCTCAGTTCCACTTCCTGGACATGTGCTGGCTGGGACCAGAGGTTCTAGAGCATCACCGTTCAATATTAGCCACAAAGACGATCCCCCTATGTAATTGTAAACTTCCTAGTAGGCATGTTAAAAAGAGGAAAAAGAAACAGGTAAAGTTAAAACATTTTTTCTTTGTTAGAGAAGTTGTGGGTTTACAGAACACTCATGCATAAAATACAGGATTCACATGCACCACCCCACCACAACTCTTGCAGGTATGGAACATTTGTTAAAATTGATAGCACATTTTTATAATTATACTATTAATTAAAGTCCATCATTCACAGATTTGACTGTTTGTGTAGTGTAGTTCCATGGATATTTTTTTTTAATTTTATTCTGTTGTCATATATACGATCTAACATTTCCCCTTTTAATCATATTCAGATATATATTTCACTGCTGTTAATTGCATTGACAATGTTGTGCTACTATCACCATCATCCATTATCAAACAGCTCCATCATCCCAAAGGGAAACTTTGTATGTTTTAAGCCTAACTTCCCATGCCCTATCCCCACCCCATCCCCTGGAAACCTGTATTCTAGATTCTGACTCTGATTTTGTTTATTCTAATTATTTCAAATCAGTAAGATTATACAATATTTGTCCTTTTGTGTCTGGCTTATTTCACTCAACATGATGTCTTCAAAGTTCATCGTGTTGTTGCCTGTGTCAGAACTTCATTCCTTTTTACAGCTGAATAATATTCCACTGTGTGTGTATATACTACATTTAGTTTATCCATTTGACAGTTGATGGGCACTCAGGTTACTTCTGTCTTTTGGCAATTGTGAATAATGCCACTCTGAACATCAGTGTGCAAATATCTATTCAAGTCCCTGCTTTGGGTTCTTTTGGGAATATTCCTGTTCCAGTTTGCTAATGCTGCCATTATGCAAAATACCAGAAATGGATTGGTTTTTATAAAGGGTATTTATTAAGTTACAAATTTTCAGTTCTAAGGCCATAAAAGTGTCCAAACTAAGGCGTTGACAAGAGGGTACCTTCACTGAAGAAAGGCTGATGGCGTCCGGAACACCTCTGTCAGCTGAGAAGGCATGTGGCTGGTGTCTGCTGGTCCTTTGCTCCTAGGTTGTGTTCCAAAATGGCTTTTTCCAAAATGTCTCTGGGCTTCTATCTGTATCTCCAAGCATTAACATCACCAAGCGTCTGGGCCTGGAGCTCTTTTAAGTAATCCAGTGAACTAATCAAGACCTACCCTGAATGGGAGGGGTCAAATCTCCATGGAAACATTCAATCAAGAGGTCACACCTAATCCACAGACTAATAAATCTTCCCCCACGATATTGCATTAAAAAATATGGCTCGTTGGGAGACATAACGTATCCAAACTGGCACAATACCTATTAGTGTCATTGCTTTAATAACTTATTTCATTTAGCCCAATATATCCAAAGTGCTATCATGTCAACATATAATCAAAATTAAAAATTAGTAATGAGTCATTTTAAAATTGTTTTCAGGCTAAGTCTAGAAATTGGGTGTGCACTTTACACTTGAAGCACATCTCAATTGATGCTAGCCGCATTTCAAGCGTTCAGCGGTCACCTGTGGCGACCATGTGTGACAGCACAGTTCCAGAGAGCACTGTCTGGGATTCATTGTCTCTCCCCAGTACCAATGCGGGGCCAGGTCCATGGGCGTCGGGGACTGAACAGACGATGTGGGTCGTGAGTGCTGAAGGTAAGGGGTGGTCACCTGACTTTAACCAGTAAAATTTGAGTGGGTGTGGCACCTGCGATCTTTAGGCAGAAGCTTTAAGAGTCATTCACTCTCCTCTCTTGTCCCCTGACACAGTGATCTGCAGTGCTCCAGAGGGTCACTGCTCTGGCAGCCTGGGTTCCAGAGTGAAAAGCCAAGACCCAGTTGAGCAAGAGCAAGAAGCCGATTTTTTTGTTGTTTTAAAATGTGTGGGGTGTGGACTTTGGAGACTAACGTCACCACTGTTGGACTTTAGGAAAATCACTTAACCTCTCTGAATCACAGCTTTCTCACCTATTAAGTGAGAGTAACAAGAGTTATTCCTCTCGGTGATGCCAGAATATATCCCATGGTGCTGGGTATCAGGTAGATAAGATGGACGGAGGTAACCCACAGATATGGGCTGCAGACAACTCTGGAAGCTCAAGAGATAGGCTGTCTTCTCCCCCATCCTTTCTCTTCCTCACTTGCCTAGTTTCTTTCCCCAAACCCACTCTGCTACCCAGCCCAGAGCCATGGAATATGGATCGTGTTCAAACCCCAACTCAGTGCTTCGGGCTGATTTCACGCCAACATGTTTTAGCATTTTGAGACTGCCAGATTGTGCCTCTTTATTTTGCTGCAGAACTGTGGTTCTTTCTCATAAAGTGTTTACTGGGTATGTAAAATATAATCACAGTTTTATGAATATGAACTAGATTATTTTAATGATTGCAGGTAATTTAAAACTTAAGGGCAATCACATTTTCCAGCCATCTTCTGGTGCTTTAAAAACACGAGTGAGCAGTTCTGAAGAGCTGTGGTCTCGCTTGCCTGCTCCTCGGCAACATCCCTGCTCCAAGCCAGTGTTACAGTTATCTGATTATTGTAATTGATGACATTAGGAATAAGGAATCCGCACAGAATAATAGAGGCGCCTGTCATGCCGGAGTGGTTTTATTCATTGCTAGAGAAGTTCATAAAGTTGAAAGAATGCATCTACCTGGGCTAGAGCGGCACAAAGCAGGTTTCAGTCTTTTCTTACTTTGTAAATAAAATTATTAATACTCAAAACTATTTTTACTGAAAATTAAAATAAGCCTTGTAACCCCCCCCCGCATCCTGTGGTGAACCCATATCAGCCTCCCAGTCTGTACCCCTGGAGTTACCCTCGGTCACTTGGTCTGTGTTGGAAACCTCTGCCCTAGTTGTCCACTGACAGCCCTGGGGCCCCTGTCAGGCTCACACTGGCTCACTGGGCCTGCCTTGCTTTCCTCCCAGGGCCCCCAGCCTTCCACTTTACTCTGCTTTAATGCTGCTCTCACCCACTCTTTCCCCTGGGGTACCGTCTCCAAAGTTTGGTTGCAGAGTCAGCGCCTTTTGGGACCCGACCACTGACAACAGACACAGGGATCTGGAACCACACACTCTTCACTCTAGAACACCAGATTCTCTTTTCAGGGGGCAAAGCTGTTATCTCTATCGATTTCTGCTCTCTTTTAAAAATAAATATAATAACCATCACCTATTGAAGTTTGCAGTGTGAAGGTGAAGTGCTAACTGCACATGGATTATTTCATTTAATGCCTCACAGCCTCATTGTATTATAAGTTCAATTATTCTCATTTTATAGACAAAAACACTGAGGCTCAGAAAGGCTAAATTACTTGCCCAAGAAAGGAAATTTTTGGTAGAGCCAGCGACAACATTCAAACCCAGCTTCATCTGGCTTTAATTGCTAGAAATAGTTTTTTTCTCAGAGAAGTGAGGGGAGGAGGTGTGTGCTTGTAGAAAGTGTGGGTGCAGAGGTGTGGAAAGTAGGAATTTGGAGGCATTCCTGATAAACGGCTTTTGTTTTCTCCGGGAACTGGGAATAGAGCTCCTTGACTGAGCAAGAGAGAGGGCATTAGTTAAGTGGTGGACTGGGGACCTGTGAAGAGGAGAGGGATTTTGAAATGTGGCTGGAAGAGAAGATGGGAGAGTGTAATGATCAGAAGCACTTACAGGGAGCTGAGAATCCAGGGATCGGGAGAGAACCTGGCCTCATGCCTGTGTGTCAGCTTTCAGCCGTGCCAAGCGGTCCCCAAGACCAAGGGGTGGGAGGTGGAGAGAAGAGTAGGGGGCAGGTATCAGGCTGCCCCATCGTCCTCACTGGGAGGGAGACGGGAGCTTGGTCAAGTGGCTTCAGCCCTCTAACTCTCAGGCCAGCCCACCCGACCCATCCGGTTCCACCCACAGCCACTTTCTGCAGGGTGACTTTGCAGATTCCCATCTCAGGGCCAGAGCCTGGGTAAAGGCAGAAAGATTTTGCTCTCATTCCTGCTAATTTGCTGCTTCTGCTTAAGCTCGTAAAAAGTTTCCTAGCAAAACCATTCCGGCCTGAGATCCTGACGGAGCCTGCTGAGCTGCTGTAATTAAGCTTTGATTAGCCGGCTACAAATTCCCTTCCGGAAGCCAGCATTGCCCTTGGAGGGCTTCAGTGGAGCGTTAGATGCATGCGCGCCCCAGAACTTGGGTCAAGTTTCCCGGTGCCAGTGGTGGGTGAGCAGCGCCAGGGACGGAGGCAGATGCTGTTCTGCCAGAAGTGGGACAGCGATCGGCTGTGGTTCTGGGAGCAGAGGATGCCAATACAAACACCCCATATGGAAGACCCTTCCCAGCCTCTGTTTTACAGCTCCAAACAGTAGGCCCCGGCCAAATATATTTTTCCACCATCATGGGCTTGTGGCAAAGTCGGTTTTATGGATGCACTAAACCTGCCTTTTAAATTATCACCAAGTGTAATAAAACGGCAGAAAATTGTCAATTTTCCTGAGAATGTGAGTAAAGTGAAAGTTAGTTGCATGTCGACGTGGGAGCTACGGTCCAGCTGTGTCTATAATCGGAAATAAGCCCTGAACGCTTTGTGGGAACAGCTGTTTTCTGATGGAGAAGTGCGGCTTAGATTTTTTTCTGAGGAGGGCCATGGAGGTGAGGCCAGAACCTTGGAGAAGCGGCCCCTGAGCGTCTAAAAACACTCCCAGAGGCCAAGGAGGAGGAAAGGAGGGGCTCAGAGCGTTCCCCAGCAAAGTTCCCCACCCCCCACTCCCTGCCCAACAACTGCCAGGAGGAGCTAAGATGGTCTGGGAACCGGCAGCGCCGTGCTGGAGAGGTTAGCAACCGATGCTTCAGGAAGTACATTAATAAGAGGCCTCATTTGTAGCATTTTCCAGGTGCCATGATGTAGAGACACCCAGCACGGCCAATTTCAAATGACTCACCTGACGTCACTGAGCACGGCTTTGGGATGAGATGCACAGCCACACCCCATTATATACTATTTCTACCACAGAGATACAATAACCTCAACAACATAGATAAAAGTAAAATGCAGTAAAATAATTAGGATGTGATCAATTTTGAGCATTCATTACCTTTGTTTTTAAGGTAATTTACTTAATTGTAAGTTTATATAATTTAATTAGTAATAATGGCTGTGTTTCATAGCGAGCTTGTAAAATTCATGACAATTAACAATCAGCTCTCACTGGCCCCTCCAGCACACCCTCGGGAATGGTCTGGGAGCGCCCTGCTAGATTGCCAGGTCCCCGAGGGCAGGGTCCACTCCAGTCTTGCTCACTGTCGGATCCTTTCCACCGAGCTCTGTGTTCAGTGCTCAATAAATGTTTCTAGAATTTATGGATAGCAGGTGGCAGGGAAACATTCCTTGCCACGTGTTTTCCCACAGTAAGGCTGATCCAAAGCTGAACAGCTCTGCCCTCCTACTGCCTGGGGCTCCAGGGCCCCCACTAAGCCACCCCTCCTCTGTCCCCACGTGCACATCCTTGACTGGGGTCTGCTCCCCTCCCAGTCGCTGCATCCAGGGGCAGCGGATGCTAGGGGTGAGGTCAGATCAACTGGACTCAAATCCTGGCTCCAGCCCCTCCTTGCCATGGGACCTTGAGCAAGCTGTGTAATTTCCCTGAGACACATCCGATCAGTGGAAATAATCTTTTCCTCTTTTCTTTATTCTGTCAACAATTGTTTATTGAGCTCCTACTAAGTGCCAGGCTCTGTTGTAAATGCTACAGATACTTTGGTGAACACAAAAGACAAGGCAGACATGTACATTTCACAAACGTTGATAAATAATTAGAAATTGTGCTGAGGGTTCTGAAGGAAAGAAAATGGCTTATGAGCAGGAACGATAGAGAACATGATGTGGGTGGGATGGTTGGGGGTTGGGGCTTCTAATGAGGCACAGACAGGTAAGCTGAGCCTGAAACGGTGGGTGGGGTGTGCCCCATGGAAAGCGGAGGCAAGAGCATTCCCGGCAGAGGGGGCAGCAACGACCCAGGTGGGAGAGAGTCACTGGGCGCCTGCAATGCCTGGCAGGCAGTCAGGACACAGTAAATGTGCCTTCCTCCCCCTGCTCCTCTGCGGGTCCGCACATGGGAAGTACAGCAGCTGCCTGGAGGGGAGCACTGGTCAGAGAGAGAGGGCTGTCCCCGTGGGCACCGTCCCCTCTGGCTGGGGGTCCAGGGCTTCTGTCTGCCGGCGGGTAGAGAGAGTCAGGCTGCAGGCCCAGCGAGGGGGCTCCAGGATGGGATTTTTAAAGTCTGCTGCTGTTGAGGGCATTTGAATGGCTCTCAGGTCTCTAGAGCAAGAAGACTTTTACAGCCCATTTGCTTTTTCCCTGTGGACCCTGAAAATCCAGCAACAGCTCCCATTTCCCTCTACTGTGGCCCAGAGCTGAATTCCTTCTAGGAATGCATGGCTTGCATTTTCTATCCTGACCTCATGCGCTGAATTTTCCTGCCCTCACTTCTTCCTCACAGCAATGGTCCTTTAAGGACTGTATTGTTATAAACTGTCTTGGATTCTTGATTTGAATGTGGTTGTGGGAGAAATTAGAAAGAGAAGGAAGAAAAGAAAAGAAGACCAGTAAAAGAAAAAGAGACAGAAGTGAATAGAGACACATGGGGAGCGGGGTGGGGGTTGGGGGTGGGAGGAATATTGTGGTGCAGCTCAGGAAACTTCCAGAAAGATAGAGACATGGGCCATATGGACAGATTCCTTGATTGCTTACTCTAGGTACGGCCTTGATCTGGGCACTGGAGATACTATGTAGATCAAGGAGAAGAAAGTTCCTGAGCACATGGAGATGACATCCTCATGTCCAAGGTGCCTCGAGGTGCCCCCAGGGTGTGGCGGTCACTGCAGCAGGTGGTGGGTCCACAGGATGCCCCCACCCTGAACCCAGAGCTGGCTGAGCCTCCCTGGACCCGCCACGGGAGCATGAGCAACCTGGATGTTCCTGGTGCCGGGAGCAGGTGGGTGAAAGCAGAGGCGGGAGCAGCCTGGAGCGGGGACGGGAGTGATGACCTGGGAGGCAGAGGACCTTAGACGGCAGAGACTCCCCGGCCCTGTCCATGCCTGCCCTGTGCCCAGAGGCCAGCTGTGCTGCACTGGGCAGAAGCCAGCCCTGGAAGTTGGCCTGCCACGGTGGCCTCCTGGTCCTCCTGTCACCTCCTGGGCTCAACCCAGCTTCTGCAGGCCCCGCTCAGCCCAGGGCTGGGCTCAGTCCCCATTTCCTGGCAGCTTGGTCCAGCACTGGCCCCACCTCCTGAGGTCCTTGTCCTCTGTGGTGTAATGCCCTCTCTCCTTCCCTGGATGGAGCTTATCTGCTAGTTACGGAAAACCCGAGGCTCTGGCTCTGATCTCTCACTCCCAAGATACACCGAATTTGTCACCTGCACCCTGTTACCTCCGCCTCTGACCTGCCAAGGCTCACCTCTGAGAGCTGACTTCTAGAAGTCACATTTAGGTTCTCATTTCCAACTCTCACCTCCTGTAGTGACTGCCCCAGGGTCACTTCTTATCTCCCACCTCTTGAGTCTCAGGACTGTATCTCCAGAAACTCACCTACAGCCTCTCACCCCTGAGGTCCACTTCCAACTCTGACCTGCCACCGCTCACCTCCAACTTCTCGCCTCTCAAGGCTTCCCTCCAACATCTGGTCTTTGGATGCTGACCTCAGCCTCTCAACCCTGAGGCTCACCTGGGACCTCTCCTTCTTGGATGTGTCCATGGGTACCTGTAGTCCAGAACTCAGCAGAGTCTTGTGAGTGAGGCTCTCAAGCACTTCTCTGGGGCTGGAGAGAGGGGGTGATTGGAGGGGGTTGTGATGTTGGGTGGCCCTGCCTTCCCTAGTGTTTTATGTGGTCCAGTTTTTGCATTTTGTATTTAAAACCAGAACAACTGGCTGAAGAGGGAAAAGTTCAGCATCACGTCAAACGGGACAAAAGAATTGGCTTATTTTGACTATAGACTTTAATGAATTCATCCAAGTGATCAATGAATAGTGAGCTGAATTGACTGGAATAATCTAATAATAATCAAAGCTACTGTACATTGAGGTCTTATGGATCTGACACATAAGTTGCATTTTTCATCTAATTCTTATAGCTACCTCTTGGAGAAGTATTATTATTTGTGTCCTATCACAGGTGAGGAATTGAGGTTCAGAGAGGCCAAAGAACTTTCCCAAGGACACTCAGCAATAGGTGATAGAGCCAGAATTGGAACCGAGGAGTGCAGTGCAGGCCCATATTCCTAACCACTCTCTTGACGATTGCCTCTCATTTGAGCCTCAGTTTCCCTAGCTGCAGAAAGCAGATAATGCAGCAGCAACCTCATGGCCTGGCACTGTGTTCACTGAGGAATTTCTGGGGCTGTTGGAGTGCAGGTGGGTCAGGGTAACCCTCTGTTGGCCCTGACGCCAGGCCCCAGGCACCCTGCTTGCCTTGCCTGGAACCTGCTGTCCCCAGAGGGCAGCCTCTCTGGTCCCTCAGCCTCCTCCAGGGTTACCCTCTAGGATTTCCCCCAGGGCTGCCTCAGGCCTGGACGATGCTCCTTGGGAAATGCCGTTTGTCTCTGAGTGCATGGAGCAGGGCTGCCTGCGGAATGGGACGTGCTGGCACACTAATCTCCAAGCACTGACAGTTCCCCCGCACATTCCTGCCGCCTCTGCACTTCTTGGAAGTGCTTTTCAAGTGGCAGATGCTGCTTATGTGTCCACTGTGCCAGTAGGGCATCAAGAATGCTCGCCACTATCACTGACGCCGGCCGTCAGGCCCAGAGGCAGCTTCCTTTCTCCTGGGAGATGCCAAGGCTTAGGACAGGGATCCTGGGACAGGGCAGGGGCTGGGTTCCTGATCAGCTGGGGGATTCCTGCTGAGAGGCTGACATCTGTGGGTACTGAAAGGCCCCACCTTGCCAAAATTCCCCTCCCATCTCAGTCCTGATGTGATGCCTCACATTCCCCCATTGGTGCCCTTTAAGGACTTAGTTCCAGAAGGTTCTTATTAGAGTGCAAGTATGTGGTGTCTAAGAAGGGTGAGACGTTATGGAAGGAGGACTCAGCTTCTTTGGGGGCCCTGTCCAGACGGGGCGCACCCTGAGTCCAGCTGCATTGCAGCAGGATCCAGGCTTGGTGTCAGATGAAACGTAGGGACCAGTGTCTGAGCTCCTGCCTCCCCTCTAAAATGCAGCCATGGGTCTATCCCAGAGTGTCGTGAAGATTGAATGGGAAAAGCACACAAGTGCTTGGCACAGTGCCTGCCTCGAGGTAAATGACCAAAACAAAGTTGTCCGAAACCCTGGAGACCCCTGACGAGCCCCAGAGCTGGAGCCATTCCAGGCCCACAGTCCCCATGCTCGCTTCTGCTTGCCCCAAGCCCCCTCACCCCAGACAGGGGGCTCTCTGCTCCTGCTCATTTCTCTTGTCTCTGACTGCAGCTCGGGCCACACAGACCCGGAAGGACCCTGGCTCATCAGTCTCAGCTGATTCGGCACTCTCCCAAGCTTGCCGATCACCTTGCCCCCTGCCCCGCTGGCCTCAGATCTGGAGCGCTCCCTCTCCCTCTCTTTTCTTCATCCCTGTTTAGCTCAAGCCAGTACCCAACCTCATCTCCCTTCCCCATCGACAACCCACTCCCTGCCGGGCCCTCAGCATCTCCTAGTGCCTGCAGGTCACAGCTCTGTGCCCAGGGATGTGCAACACCCATTGGGTCTGCTCGAGGCCCCGGGAGCTGCCGGCCACTGGTTTTCTTAGATGGTATCCTTGAGCATCAGAGCCAGCAGGGCCCCCCGAGATCTTCAGGATCAACCCTCCCACTGAGCGGAGGTGCACACTGAGTGCCTGCAAAGCACCCTGGGGAGTGCCTGGATTCTCCGCCTCTTCTGTTTGTAGGGCAGGGGGTATAATTCTGCCGTGGAGCCAGGAGGATATCTGAAAGGGACCTGTAAGTCCAGGACAAAAGGCTGGGAACTTCCCAGGGAAGTATGGGGATCAGTTGACCCTCCAGGCACTCTGCTTCCCATAGCCAGCTCTCCTGGTGGCCTAAGGAAGAGTCTCTGCCTTCCTCATGCCAGCCTAGCCTCTGGGGAGATAAATATATTTCACTCTTTTGATGTGGATTTTGAGCTATTTTGCTTTTACAACCATTCTCTTTTAAATGCGTTTAGTCCTAAGCTCCTTAAATCCTGTTTAAGTACATGGGGATAAGTCTTCAATGAATACAGAAATAAACAGAGAAATATGAAGAATTGCACATTTCCTCTATTTCCCTTCTCTCTCCTTGAAGGGGCACCGAGTGACCCACAGTAGCTTGGGGCCGGTCCTGCCAGGCTGGGGATCGAAGTTTGGTCAATGACACAGCACTTGGCATCTGGGGCTGGAGGCCCGTTTGGCTGCTCAGCCTGGACCAGCCCCAGGTCCTGGCTCTGGGGCCACCTCTAGACCTCAGACCCCCTTCCTTGGTGCTTGTCTTGGTCAGATTCTCTGCAAACAAGGCCCAGATGGGGATTTGGGTACTCATGTGCTCTCAGGAGAAGGTGAGGGAGGATGCAGGAGAAGGCAGGGACAAGCCCAGCAGGATGTGGGCTAAGCAGGAGGCCAGTTTCAGCCTGATCCTACAGGGGACTCTGGGAGCAGAGAGCACCCCAGAAGTGGTCCCACCTTCAGGAAAGGGGAGAAGACTTTTGTGCATCCTCATCAGATCATTCACTGGCCGTGGGCTGCCCCGGGTGCTGCCCTGGGTGATGGGGCATGAGCAGTGTAACCTCCTGGTGAGGAGGGGCCTCAGAAGGGGGCAGCTGGGAGCTGTCACCAGCCAACACTCACAGCAGCAGAGGGATGAGTCCACCGTCCAGATGAAGGGGACCCGGGCAGGCATCAACTTTGCCCACTAGAGTGGCCCAGCATCTCCAGAATGGGCCTCTGCCTCTGTCTCACCAGCCTTCCACTTTCTCCCCATCAAGGTCCTGCTGTGAGCCAAGCCCTGAACTGAAAATGCAGCCCTCTCACTGCATTTTCACAACCAAGCCCGCAAGGCAGGTCTCTGAGCACTCCTTTGCTGCAGAGGCTCAGAGAGGTTGAGCAATTAACCCAAGGTCACACAGCTGCTGGGTGGATGAATCAGGATTCAAATCTAATTTCCTAAGCCCATGTTGGCATTCTCTTCTGGCTCCTGTGCTTATTAGGCCTGCGAGGCTCCATTTTCAGGGAACTTCCTTGTCTCAGCAGCCCAAGTCCCCAGCATCTTCTAAATAGCTTCCACTTTGGGCAGCTGGCTCCACTTCACTCATCACCCTCACCCCCAGAAGTCACTCATTTCTGGCTTCTGGTTCCCTGCCTGACATCCCACGCAGCTTCCTGTATCTGTCCCCTGGTTCTGCCTAGCCCATCTTCTTTAGAGGCCTGAGTTCTGCCAGTATCTGGAAATACCTGGCTTACCCACAAATTACATCTCATGGGGAGGGATCCGGCTTTCGCCACCACTGTCTTTGCTGACACTTCCATCAACAGAGATCTTCCTCAAGACAACAGACCTTTCTCCCTGACAGTCAGCGACACCATTGTAATCTGATGCTGGAGGCCTGAATTCTGTGTTTCTCATCAAATTATGATGGCTCTTCAGTCAGAAGAAAAGAGATGGAAGAGGGAGTCTGGGGAGGGCTTCAGGAATAGTCTGTGCGTTGCAGGAAGCCATCTCCCCTGGACCACAGCTGGGCTTCCGCCTGGGGGGCTTGCAGTTCCCCTGCTATTCTTTGGGAGGACACATGACTGAAATGGAGGAGGAAATATGAAAATCTCGGGCAGGGTAGAAGCTGCCTCTGGTCTAAAACAAATTGGATGCGGGTGCAGAAAAGGGACAATGGCAATTGCAGAGTGAAAGACTGAGTCCTGGACTGGGATAAGGCCCCACATAGAACAGAAGAAGCAGACAGACAGGGGTTCTAATCCAGCCTCTACTAACTCCCTGTGAGTGAACCTGAGCAAGTCTCTTTACTTCCGACTGTATCTTCACCTGATCAGTAAACACAATCACATTTCTCTCGAAGGGCGAAGGGCGGCTTGTGAGGGTTAAATGGCTCACAGTGAATTCCTCTCCCTCCTTCCCTCCCACCACTTAGTGAATGTCCCCTCCAGCAGTCCCTGGGTGACAGAGGCCAAGCCTCAGGCCCTCCCTGTCTGGGGAGCTCCCCAGGACCCTTACTGGACCCCAGAGGGAGGCCTGCACGAGAAGGCCCCCAGAGGTCCCCGCTGTGGGGAGCCCTGCCTTCATCCAGGAAAGAAAGATCCATTTGAATGTCAGGCTCCCCCAGCGCCTCCCTGCTTCATGTTCCTGGAGGGAGTTTGCAGGCGGAGTAATGTATGGCTCCATTTTTAGATGTTGCCGAATTCCATTTGCCGGAGATCTGTGTTTTATGGCCGTATCAGTGTTTCTAAATTGCACTATATTTTCTTAGCTTGATGGGAATTTACAGCACCCGGATTGGAGTGAAATTGGGCTCTCCCCAAGGCTTGGAAATCACGGGGGTCGACTTCTATGGCTGCTGCTTCCCCCGCTGCCTGCGTCAGCTAATTACTCATAGTAAGAAGGAACCCGAATCTGAGCATGGGGGCCCAGGAGGCCCGCTCAGTGGGACACCCACCAGGGCTGGGAGGGCTGTGGCTGCTTGCTGCTGGGCTCCGGGCCGCCCAGGACGAGGGGGCTGTGCAGGGGGCCCTGAGGCAGGGATGAGTTCCTGGCCGGGGACTGGGGAAGGTCCAAGCAGCAGCCAGGCTTGGCCTGGCAGATCCCAGTGACAAATAGATGTGAGGTTGACGAGCACAGTAACAGGAGCAGTGCCACACATGTGAACCTCCCTCTAGTGGCCTCAGAGCACTTCCATCCTGTGAGAAAAAGAGGACAGGGAATATTAGCCCCATTTTACAGGTGAGGAAACTGAGGGTCTACAGTAGAGCTGGCATCAGAATCCAGGACTGTTGGACTCCACACTAGTACGTACTCATCCCCCCGCTCCCCAGGCTGTGGGTTCTCTTCCCCCTCTCCTTTTGCATCCTGGGGACTGGAAGGGGTGCTCTCTTTTGCAGAGCTTGAGGGGCAGGTGTTGCACTAAAGACTCCAGGCATCAGCTCATTTAACCCTCCTAGAGGTAGGTGTTACTCAGTCTGCTTTATAGAGGGGCCTCAAGACCTGAAGTCACTTTTGCAAGCTCACAGAGTGACTCACACATGGCAAAGCTGAGATCCAGCCCCAGGAATAGTAGGGTCCAAAGCCTATTCTTCGCCCCTGTGCTGTGCTGCATCTGGTGCCACCGGCCAACCTGACTGCAGCTGATGTAGGCACGGGCTGCCTGCACTGGGATGGGACTCCTGATGCATTCTGGGAGTCAGATGGGGCCGGGTTGGCGCTGACTTCCAGCAGGCTTCGGGTTTGCACCACCAAAAGCAAAGTGCTTGGGCTGCACCTGCATTTGAAAGTCACAACTGTCTGGCTCCAGCCTCCCAGGATGTACTCCCCAGGACATTGGGCAGGGAGAGGATCCTGGGAGTCCCAAGGAACCAACTGGGAACTGCAGGAAGTTCAGGCCGGTCCCTCTGCTGGGTCCAGGCAGTTTATCTCACTTGGCAGCGATCCTCTGTCTAAAAGCACGTCCGACAATTTGTGCAATAAAGTTAATGGACTTCTCCATCTTACAGCAGCTGAATTCTCTTGGAGCAGATGCTGAGGGTTATGGATGTTCTAATTAGGAAGCTGCCTTTGGCACTGGGGAAAGGAGGGGAGGCTGGCGAAGCTCCTCATGCCCTGCAAAGACCCACTGCCAAACAGCTCCCTCTGAGCTGGCCGGGGCAGACATGCTGCGGCAGCGGAGGATGGGGAGGGGTGGTGTTTGTTTCATCTCCTGCCTCCCAGGTTCCTTCTGGCACCAATAGCCTTCCTCGTTTAACTAGAAGTGACCAAAGGGGCCAGGTGGGATGGCCACAGCTTCCAAAGTCCGAGCAGACACAAACAAGTGATCAAATAAAACTTACAGCCAAGTTAATCAGACACATTTATTGATGGGCATAATTGCTATTGGACTGCCCCGCAATTAGGCATAAATGGTAGGTCGTTCCTGTGAGTGACTGTAATTAGTAATTCTCATTTTTGGCCCAATCAAGTTTGGATAGTTTTTTTTGTTCTTCTATAAGCATGAAAGTTCCCCAGTGTCCGTAAACAGTGTCGATATTGACTGTTTTCTGATTCACTCATTCAATTACTCATTCACTCATTTACCAAATCTATGCAATGGAGGTCCCAGCCTGGAGGCGGCATTTTGCTGTTTCCACGGTGATTGTGGGGAAGTTTTTCCACATATCTCAGCCTCGGCTTCCACATCTGTAACAGGGGATGATGTCTTCTACCTCATAGGGTTATGGTAAGAATTCTGAGAGATGAGGTCCGCAAAGTGCTGAGCACAGGGCCAGGCCTGGAGCTGTTGCTCAGTTAGCTAGAACGCTTATTATTATTATTATTAATGACAACAACTTCTTCTGGAGAAGAAAGAGCTGGGCACCGAGAGCTCTTAAGCATCCGGTTGTCAGTCAGGAGGGTGAATCTGAGTGTGGAGGGAGCCTGTCACTTTGACTTTGCATGGGTGGGGGGCCTGGAGGCCTGGGTTCTGCAAGTGGGGCTCAGAGCTGGGGACATTTGAGGGATGGCGATTCTTGTGATGTCATCCCTGCCTGTAGGCGAGTGGGGCTGGGAAACTTCTTGTTTCCATATCTTTAATCTCACCCCTACCAGGCCCTAGGGAAGTGTGGTGATGGGCCAGAAGTCCCTGGAGACGAAAAGTATCTGCACAGGTCTGCTGCTGAGAAGGCTCTTATTGAACGCCTGGGCTCATTCCTGCCCCAGAGATGCACTGTCAGAATTTAGAGACTTCTTAATGTTCCCAGGCTGAATGAAGGGGGAGAAGAGGAAGCTGGCCTCACAGTAGACCTGGGAGGATGGGCTTTGGACCGGAGGGACTAGACATAAGTTTGCTCCTTCTTGGAGGAAAAAGTCTCCAGACTCACAGAGGGGAGCAGGTGCTTTGCCAATACCTGCTGGGAGAAAACGGCCTGGGGGACAGCTTGGAGAGGTGCAATGGGGAGGATATTGTTAGAGCCATAGGAAAGAATGGGGGGGGGGGGGGGGGGGGGTGCTGGGCAGGAATCCTGGGGCCCAGGGCTCTGAGGGAGGGGCAGAGGGCCAGGAGACAGTGAGGGGCTATTGGCTCCCTATCCTGCCACTTGGGCATGATGTCTGCCCTCTCTGAGCCTCAGTTTCTTCATGTGTAAAATAGGGATGTAACAGATGCTACTGGTGTCCTGTAACTATCCCCTTGCCCTCCCTGCTTCAGGGCAAGCTGTCCAAACTTCCTGCTGCCACCACTTGCATTGCTTTGCCTGAGGTTTTATCCTGGCCCTGGAGCCCATCTTACCACCTTTCAGCATGTTAGAAGTAGCCAGGATTGACAGTATCTGGGGACCAGCCCTAAACCAAAGATGAACAGCATTGGGAGTATACATATCCCAGCTCCCTCACTCTTTGAATGGGAAACTCTGAGTTGTGTTTTCTACGCTGGCTCCCTGAGTTCCCTGGTGGGATTAGGTTTGGGTTGCCCACAGAGGTGGGTGGCTTGATGATGCACCTTTTATAGGCCACCTTCCTGTTCACATCTCACTTCCCTGCTCCCCTACCTTCACCTTTCAAACACACTACTTGCACTCAAGTCCTCATCTCAGAGTCTCTTCTGGGGAATCCCAAACTAAGACAGAGGATAATCCTGTACCTTTATCTTAGCACTATGAGGGCTGACATGGAGTATATCCAATGTATCTTATTTCCCATCTTTTCCCCTACTTGGGACCTGGCAACTCAGGGTTCAAGGGGCTACAGCTATTGGGTGGGGGAGGGCAGGAGAAAGAGGCCCGAGCCAGGCTGGGCTGATGCTCGAGCCTTGGAAAATAAAGGCCCAGGGCCCTCCTGGGATGGAGGCAGAACCTGGGGGCTTGTCTGGTAGGAAGCCGCGTGTTCCAGGGTGGAGTGACTGCTCCGGAAGCCCTCTCCGTGGGGCCTCCTCATCCCAGCTCCTGTCTGGAGGCCGAGGAGGGCAATAAATCCCCTCGGTGGCGCTGGTCCCAGCATGGGCCGCCCTGCAGAAAGGCTTCATCAGCGGCCTCATTTGCATAAGATAATGAAATCGCAGTAAAAATAGTAAAAGCAAAAATGGCCTGGCAACTTTGTTTCCATAATGACAGATGCTTCTTAAACAGTCGGCTTCTGCTTCCCAAAGAAGTGCCATTAAGGCCCCGGGGGAGCCGTGTATCCTGGCCCAGCCTGCTTCTCCAGAATGGCAACCCGAGACCCCAGGAAAGCTCGGCCCTGCTGTCCTCCTGGCCTCAGCTCGCTCCAGGTGGACACGGGTGTGGGAGGAGACCCAAGAGGGGGAAGGGGCTGACAGCAGAGCAGCCAGGGACCCTCACTAAGAGTGAGTCTGATGCCTCCGCTGACAAGTGCATTCATGGGAATTCTCTTCTTTCATTCTCACATTGAGTTTCTGGAGGCAGTCAAACGGGCCTCACCCCTGGCCCCCACGGGTGAGTAAATGAAGGCTTTTGAACGGTCCAAGGTCACCTGCCTAAGCCGGTGGAGGGGCCTTGGTACTCGGTCCCTTATTCTGAGTCCCTGCCTCCTGACCCGGATGCCTCCGTGGGTGACAGGAGGCCCTTGTCATGGGATATCTCAGGAGACAGGGCAGGTCCCGACCTAAAGGGGTGGTGGGAACTGTGGCAGGACCACCCGGCTCAACAGGTCTCCAACCTCTAGGTCTTGACGTCTGAGCAGGCTGTGAGGACCAAGGTCAAAGGAAAGGTGGACCCCTGACCTCAAGAATACAATTGTTTGGGGTAGGACTCCCCCAGACCCAGAGGCCAAAAGGGAACCCAACCAGGATCTGTTCAGAACTGTCTCCAAATCACCAGAGCTCTGCAATGACTGCCTTGGAAGAAGAAATAGAAAGGTCAAGTAAATAAAGTAATGGATAAGGGGGTTGTTCCTCCAGCTCGGAGGGAGACCTCTAAGGTAGTCCCACCTTGGCCAGGTGTGTGGGGTTCCTGCCATACCACCCCCTTCCCTCTAGGCATTTGGGATGGGGCCCGGATTTCCTAATCAGATGAAAGAGGGCTTGGAATTCAAATGGGTCCTCACTCATGCAAAACGGCCAGTGGGAGTCATCTGGCCGCTAAGGAGGAGGTCCTCCTGGGGGCACAGAGAAGGATGTCTAGTGAAGAACGTTTCCCAGACTCTGTCCTGGGCTCATGCAAGTGGAGACCGAGGCAGGCAGCTGGAGGAGAGTATTAGGGCGGCACTGGTCTGTCCCCAGCTGACCCCATGTCTGTCTGGTGGTCCCTCCCCAGGCTCCTCCTCCAGCCTGTGCAACCTTGAGCCTAATGTGGGAGGCCGTGGAGGGGAACAGGATCGTGTGTCCTTCCAGATCTTTGCGTCTGAAACTTGGAGCCAGGCCTTTGAACTTAAGAGCTGAGTGTGTGCCACTTTTGTTTTCTGTCTCCTCTGTGTCTGGGCTTGTCAGGCATATTGGGGAGGGGTCCAATTATTTGTTAATATGTAGAGAGCATCTACCCCCCCACACACACACACCATATTAGCGAGCATTGGCCGAGCTGCAGCGTGTGCCAGGCACGCTCTATCGAATCCCTATAACAACCCTCTGGCGTGGGTCTTAGTTTCCCCGTTCTACAGATGCGGAAACTGAAGCTTTCAGAAGTCACAGAAATGTGCTACAACATGGATGAACCTTGAAGACATCATGTTAAGTGAAATAAGCCAGACACAAAAGGATAAATATTGTATGGTCTCACTAACATGGAATATCTAGAATATGCAAATTTATACAGACAGAACATGTATTACAGACTACCAGGGGCAGGGGTAGGGGAGGGTTCATGGGGAGTTGATGCTTAATAGGTACAGACTTTCTGTTTGGGGTGATGGAAAAGTTCTGGTGATGGATGTTGGTGAGGGTAGTACAGCATTGTTTAATTAACAGCAAGGAATTATTTACTCAAAAGTGGTTAAAATGGGAAATGTTATGTTGCAAACCCAGAAAGTTAAACTCTAGAGTCCCCCTCCATCCTCATCTTACTGTGCCCGCAGAGGGCCAGCAGCCCGGGAGCACTTGGGAGCTTCTTGGCAATGCAGAAGCCCAGGCCCTTCTAGACCCGCTGATCTGTAACTTGCATTTTAACAGGATCCCCAGGGGATTTGTGTGCAAGTTACAGTTTGAGATGTGTGGGTCTAGAGCCACCTTGCTGATATGCCCCCTTCCTGGAGAATTTCCCACCTGCCACCCCACTGCTGAAGGGGTGGGGGATGATTTGGAATTGGGACATTTTCACTTGAGGTGGTGGTTGTTGAGCTGGGGGGATTTGAGGAACCAGGACTGGGGTGGCCGTTTGCTGTCATGAATAAGGAAAAGGAGAGAGAGAGAAAGAGCAGGGCGAAACGTAAGAGCATGTGAGAGCAAGAGAGAGAATGTGAGAGAGGGAGAGAGACTGCATGCGTGCGGGCGTGCGTGCGTGCGTGAGAGAGAGGGAGGGAGGGAGGGAGGGAGAGAGAAAGGAGAGACATGGCTATGTTTCCATCAGACCCGCTCTAATGAAGCCCACTTTTTTGCTCTGTTAGTTTGAGAAAGTCTCTGCCCCTTGCCACAACCACCCCTGATGGAGGAGCCTTTTTGAATATCCTCCTCCTGGGAGCCCAGTACATTGCAACTAGGAGCCAATGTCCTGGTTCCTG
Source organism: Choloepus didactylus (assembly GCF_015220235.1). NCBI lineage: Eukaryota > Metazoa > Chordata > Mammalia > Pilosa > Megalonychidae > Choloepus > Choloepus didactylus. The sequence continues at coordinate 212,868,493 of NC_051308.1, read as the reverse complement.
GAGATAGGAGAGAGCATAAAGGACATGGACCAAGGAGAAACTGAGGCAGAAATGGCTGAGCTTAGAGCAACTGGGGCCTAGCTATAGCAGCCACAGCTGTCACTGCTCTCACTCCCAAGGCCTGGCCGTGTCCTGCTGCAGAAACCTCCTTCACATTCTTAAGGCCTGAGGCTGGTCCCCCTCCCCTACCTTCTTTGGGAAGCAGAGATTTCAGGGCCTCCCATCCTGCAGGGGCAGTCAAGGGGATGGGCACCAAAAAGGGGCAAAGTGGAGAGAGAATGTGTTTTGCAGTCCAGCAGCCCTGGTTTGGTCTTCTAACTCCATGTGTGGGATTCCACACTAACTAGCTGTGTGACCTTGGGCAAGTCCATTCACCTCTCTGATCCTTTGCTTCCTTAACTGTAAGATGGGTTATAACAGCATCTACCTCAGAGGGCACGGGGCAGTCAGTGGGAAAGTTGGCATAAAAAGGCTGGGCAGGGTGCTTGGCTGGTACTGAGAGCTTGGTAAGGTGAGCACCGTTTCTTTCCCTGGGGAGGGTACAGTGAATAGAGTAGAGACAGAGGCAGCTCTGTTATATTGCAGCTTTATTCTGGAGTCAAGCTCAGCACCATCTCCTGGCTGCCCCCCAACTGGGGGGCTCCTTGTAGCCTTCTAGAGACAGACACATGGACAGGCAGAGCTCAGTGCTCAGGAGGGTGGCGGGAGGAGATGGGTTCTGAAAGTCAGGGTCAGGGACTTCTCAGAGAGGCTGGGGTGGGGCAGGCAGGTTCTGTTCTCTCCTTGTCCACCCAGATACAATCAAGGTCACCCCACTATCCAGTAAGGGCCGAGATGACCCTCGTGCAGAGTCCAGAGTGGCCTAGATGGGCTGTAGGCCCTTGGGGGAAGGAATCTCACCTCACTGTTCTACCCCAGAGAAGACCCAGCACAGAACAGGTCTTGATTCTGCTGCTCTTCTAGCTGACTGGCAAACTTCGGGGTTCCTTGAGTTTTCTCTCACATGGCAATGCATATGGTAGCATCTTCTCCTTTCTCTTCCAGGTTCCATTGTCTTCCAGCTTCTGGCTGCTCCCATGGCTTCTATTTCTGTGTCCAGTTTCCTTTGCTTATAAGAACATCAGCCATTGGATTCAAGTCCCCTCATTCAGTTTGGGCACACCTTAACTAATAAAATCTTCAAAGCTCCTATTTACAAATGGGTTCCCACCCACAGGACCAGGGGTTGGGACCTGAACATGCCTTTTGTGGGGGACATGAGTTGATCCCCAACAGCTATGATTATGATGATGTCATAGGGGAGCCACAAAGGTTCTGGATGCAAATTAGTGTCTACAAATTAAATATGTCTGCATAGGACTTGGAAGGTGGGGGTCACCTTCCTGACCCCTCTCGGCAGTTCTGTCATGGGAACATGAGATTTTTTTCAGCAGCATCATTTCCATACCCATTTCCAACTTCCTGGGGATGAGAGGCAATCACGATGGTGGCCATAGTGGCAGTGGCTTCTCTATCCAGGTTTCCTGACCCCTGGATTGCAGCGCTGGTGTCTTGCCCTCACAGCTCTAGTGCCAGTCTCAGAGGTAGTTGCTCCTCCCCTGCTGGGTCATTTCTGCATTGTTCTGGGAGCCATTCCTGGAGGTCTGGCTTGGACCTTGCTTCCCTTCGCTTTTGTAAGCATCCAGATCCCTGTATTCAATTCTCCCTGCTTAAAATACCCCGCTCCCAACCCTGAAGGAGGTGAATAGTTTCCATCTCCAGAAAGTAACCAACTTAGAGCTTTCTCACCTCCAGTTTGAAAAAGCTCAGGTAAAGATCCCAAGCTGGCAAAGCTTGGATAAGATGCCCACTCAACCTCACCAACTGTGGCCAGGACAGGGTGACGTAAGGAAGTGGCAACTCCCCAGGTAGCTAATGAGTTGGGGAAGGACAGACACTACCCGCCCTCGATACCTGAACTTGGAAGCAGGAGCTTGATCTGGAGCCACCCACCTGCTCAGCACCAGGACGCAGTCAGCCCCGGAAAAAGACAGCACAACTTACCTGCCCTTTGCTCTCTGATTCCGTGGAGAGAAGAGACAAATAAAACCATCTCAAGGGGACCCCGTTTTCTAGAAACATTTCTTTATTTAAAATTTAAAACCATATTACTTCATACAGCAAACTGTGCACTTTGATATATCACAGTGTCTTAAAAAGGAAAATAATCGGATTTGTTTGGAAATTTATTTACATCAGCCTAGAATGATTGGCAAGTAACACAGTTACTATGAAACCCAAATTGTTACAAAATGTTTACAAAAAACTATATTCATAGAAATTCTGCATGTCCACAAAGGGCATCCCCTGAATGGCCCAGAGCCCAGTGTGTGGGGACCATGTTGAGTGGGAGGAGGGGGCGTCCAGGCACTCTGGTCTGGGCTGTGGGCAGGCCAGGGGTCTGGGAGGCCCAGGGTGCCGACTGGGGACTCAGGCCAGGGACTGGGAACCAAAGTCCCCACTCCGGAGGCCCAGGCAGAGGCGGGCTGGGGGCTTGGAGCACAGTGGCATGAGGACTCCTGGAGCCAGGACAGGACCGTCCTCAGGGGTCTGGATTCAGACTGTGCTCTGGCCAGGGGCCCAGAGGCAACCCAGAGTTGAGGAGCAAAACGGCCTGGCTGACGGGGCTGAAACCGAGGGTGGGCTAGTGAGCACACGCAGCCTTCTCCAGATCTTTGCTCCCTTGCTTGCTCCAGGGACACTCTGCTCCATGAGAGGGACGGGGCCACTAGCTAAAGGCCTGGCATTGTGGAGCACAGATGCCTCCAGGTGAGGCAGGACAGAGGTCTGCTGGCTCCTGGGGGGCAGGGTGGGGTGCTCTCTGCCCACTGCCCTGCTGGGGAAAATGCAGCAGGGGAGAGGAGGACAGACAGATGGCACTGGACTGTGGTTAGGATTGGAACCCTCTTGCCTCTCATCTTTTGCCCCTCATCACTGCCCTGCTCACATCTCTGGCTCCTTGGCTGTTTCCTGACGGTGGCCTCTGGGTCAGATGGGTCTATGGTGGTTGTCTGCAGTGGGGCATTACCAAGTCTACAGCTGCTTCCTAGAGGTCTTACAGTTTTGACCTGTGATCTGATGAAACAGTGGGGTGATCAAATCAGAGGTCCTCTGTTCTAGAGGCAGGGGGATGAGGGCAGGATCAGTAACCAAGGCCTCGGTACCTTTTGCTGGCAATGCCTTCAGGGTCATTTTCTTTAAAAACTGGCTTATTTTGCTGGCTGTGAGCTGTGCATGCCTTGGACCCGGGTAAGAATGTGAGGCAGAGGCCTTTACCTCTGGGGTGGGACAGGTGGAGCCTGAGAGCTACCTAGTGGCTGCAGACAGGTGTGAGAGCAGGTCTGGGAAGTGGCCCCCTCTCTCCAGCTCTTCTCCTCCCTCTTTGCTGCCCTGGGATCAGAGGGCATGATATTGGAACAGGAGCCAAGTACCTGCATGACCTTTCTTCCCAGATGCAGATCAAGCTGTCCCACCTGGGACAGACTCTCAGATGGAGACAAAGTCCCTGGGCCACTCCTGCCTCTCCCCCAGGAAGGCGCTGGCTGTGCAAAGCCTACCCAGCAGCCTCACGCGGTTCTGTCCTCTTCTTCAGGGTCTGAAGCTCTGATGTGCACAGAGCTTCCCCATCCCCACGGGGATCTCTGCAGCCCCTTCCCCAGGCAGCCTCTGTCCCACATTTAACAGCTGCAGCCCCTTCTCTCACCTGGTCCCCACCCACACTGGCTGGGTTGTGTACACTCCGTGTGCAGACGTGAGGGGAGGGGTGCGTATACACATGGGCTACAGGTCATATATACACTGTGCATATATATATATACAGTATATATATATTTTTACATTCATATATATATTGTACAGAACATTAACTTTCTACCAAAAACAGTTTTGTGACTTCACATATGACCTCAGCTCTGAAATTTTAACTCCAGGGCAAATCCAGGACTGAAATGAGGGCTTGATTCAAATGGGCACCGGGGAGAGAGGGCAGGGCCCTTCCACCGTGGTAAGCAGCCAGGCCCATTCCAGATGTGTTGACCCTGCCTGGGACTGTTACCGATATGTCTACACAGCTGGGTCCATTCCAGGTACCTAGCTAGAGTTGGGCTCCTTTCTTGCATCTGTCAATGGTGCTGAGCCCACATCGGTGTTTAAGTCCATATAGCTCTTTGTCCAAACCTCTTGGCCTTTCTCAGATGGTCCCACCCACACAAGGGCCACTCCAGATGTGGGCCAGTGAGTTTGGCTGTTTTTGGACGTTTGTGCATCTAGATGGGAATGGCTTGGGGCAAGGTCAACTTCATGCTGAGCAATGAAGAGGCAACTGTAAAACCCCCCAACAGCACCCTCTTGAAAAAGAGGCAGGGAGGGGAGCTTCTGACTGTTCTTGGTGGGTTTGTGCCTGGTCTGACTTCTGTTCTCTGCGAGTTAAAGGAGGGGGTAGCAACTCCCAACTGTTGGGAGACTTCCCCTATCCTGCCAGACCCCTCCCTTATCCTGGGCGAGGATTTACATCTCTCGGTGACCCAGGGCACTGGGGAGGGATCCAGGTGTGCTCTTCCAGTTGAGGCAGAGACTTGGTTGTGAGATTTGGGGGCTTGTCTGCCCCCCAGAGATTCAGAGTCCCACTCATTGGTCAAGGAGGCATTTCCAACATTTTGAGAGATACTGGCAGAGTGTGGTCACCTGAACAGTGTGAAAGCCCTCAGGATTTTCTTATCTGTCCACAGAGAAACCAGCAAAAGGTCAAGGAGAGAGGCACAAGAAGGACTCACTGTCCAAACGCCCTGGGAACCTGGCAGAGGGTCTCTTCACTGCTGCCCCTAAATTGGCCAGCCTGGGCAGGTCAAGAGGAGGCAGTGGCATCTTGAGATGTGAAGTGCGGGTGGAGGTGGGGACACTCCTCTACTCAGGGACTGGAAAGGAACAGGTCAACACCTTCTCAGGCAAGTCCCATCTTCTGCCCCATCCAAACCAACTTCTCTACTTTCTATCACCAGCATCCACCAACCTCAGCAACCCTGTGTGTGACTCCAGTGACTGGACAGCTCTACTCCACACTCACTGGCGGGGCAAGCCTAAATTTAATCCCCCAAGATCTGCTCCACTGGGAACACCTTCTCCTTTCCCCTGCCCCAGATCACAGACATAGAGATGCCATCCAGAGTGATCTGGAGGGACATGGTGCAGGCTATGGGTGGAAGTGGCCTCCAAGCACCCAGAATGTTGAGCTGGTTTCAAAGACTAACACAGGTCATCAGCCAGACATTGAGCATTAGCCACACATACAGAAGTAAGGCTTGAACAGGAGGCACAATCAGGCAGCAGACATCCCAACCCTGTTAGGCATCTATAAATCATTTCAGTACCTTGTGGGGGACTGATATAACTGAATTGTGCCTCTGATTCTCCACCATCTGCCTACCCCAGGGCACTTCCTTTTCTTCGTTCCATCACAATCTACAAACGTGCATAGCTTCAGCATCATGCACAGGTGCATGCACACGTGTGTGACAGGAGCGTGGATGTGGGTGTGTGCTATCAAATTAGACTGGACAAAGTAAGACAGTGGTCAATAACTGTGGTTAGTGAGAGCAAATTGGCAAATGCCTTCAATAGAATCCTGTTATCCAGGAACTGTGAAAACATGTTTTCCCCTTCAAATCAGAATCTCCACCTAGAGCAAAGGAGTCACAGCTGTAATCCCTGAAGGGTTTCACCCCCACTTGGACAGTTTCCTGTGTGTGTGCCTGTACAACCTTGGCAAGTCCTCATGACAAATGACATCTCCCCATGACCGAAGTGCAAACAGACCCTGATTCCCTGCCTTACTGATTGTCCGTCCCTGCTTCCACTGTGAGCTGGAACATATGTATGTATCTGATTACATGGATGTGTGTGAGCACACTCACACTCTCAAACTCCAGTTCCACATGGCTTCTCATGTACAGCATGCATTGCCCAGGCTGCATGTTTGTCTGGTTCTGTCCTCCACCCCCGGCTCTCCACTGCTTACACGAGCCCACACACACTTGTGCACATACGCTCACCCATGGATCCCTTGATAACATGGCTTTTCTTCTTACATGTATTTGGCTCTGCTGCAGGCTTTATCCTGTCCTCCACCCTCTGCCATTCAGTGAATGCACACACATACAAAAGCACACACAGCCATGCATGCGTGTATACATATTGTACTCACCAGAACCCCATTATGAAACGGCTTCTCCCGTTTTTACATGTGTGGGGCTCTGCTGCATGTCTAGATTTGTCTCCCACATCCCTGATTCACACACATGCATGCACACCCACACATATGTCAGAACCCAAAGGATTTCCCTATTATTGCATACCCTGGACTATTGTATGTCCAAATCTGCCTCTATTTCCAGCCCCCAAAGCTCAAACACACAGACAAATATGCACACAACCACACACGCACTTCTACACCCAGAAGCTCAAGACAGCATGGCTTTTCCTACCATGGCATGCACTGGGCTATGCTGCATGCCTGGCACAGTTTTTTCCATGCACGGAGCTGTTGGAGCTGCTGTGATTCTGGGAACCAGTTAGTTTGGTCCTGCAGCTCACAGTTTGGAGAAGGGACAATATTTACCACAAGAGCTCACTGTGGTCTCCTACTTTGGGAGTCCCTGGGGGAAGTGAGAGACTATCCTCCACCCCAGCTGAGAAGGCCCCTGAGATCCAAAGGCATCTCTTCCCTAAGCAGGCTCCCCGTGCAGAAACAGGAGAGAGGTGGGAGAGGAGTGGCTGGTGTCCCCTGGTTCCTTGCCCAGAATCTCCAGCCCTCAAAGGCCCTCTCCCTTGGCCACAGGAAGCCCTGTGGGCCCCATCATGTTCTCTATAAGGACACTTTGTTCCTAATTCTTCCATGTCTTTCTTGTTCTGGAATCTTAAAGTTGCAGACCTCTAGAGCATCCCAGTTAGGTGGCACCCATGGATCATCTGGTCCAACCCCTTACCTGCTGCTCCTCCTCTGCTGTCTTCCCCAAGCCCCACAAGGTCATAGCTGCTCTGGACAAGAGACAAGGGACCAGGATGGCCTTGTGCCTCTGAGTGGGGTCTTTGGTTAATTCTCCAGGAGGCAGCTTCTCCCTCCCCACCCTTGGGGCCTTTGGCAGCTATGATATTCTGCCCCTGAAAACTTTCTTTCTCCTGGGGAGCTTCTTTAGGTTTGGCAAGTCTAGGAGGCCAGGGGCTCTTTGGGTTGCCTTTGGTTTCCTCACCTGCCCCAAAGTTGGCTCAAGTTGTGGGACACTGATCCCTCCTTTAAGGAGGGATGAGCTGGCTTCTAATTCAACCTAGACAAGGCTCCTCTCCTTTTTCCAAGATGACAGGGAGGCCAAGGTCAACTGGCCAGGAATGGAGAGTTGCTGATGAGTTGATGGCAAAGAGCCCAAGCTCCTAAATGCCAACAGGGTTTAGAAAATAGCTTGGCACCCAGCAAGGTAAGATCCATTGTCTTGAGGGCCTCGGGGACTTCCAAGTAATCCACTGTTCCTCTGCTGGGCCTCAAATATCGGCTGAGTCTCTGGGCATCCTCTATGAGAAATTTAAGGGGGTTCTTGCTCCCCTAGTGGGAAAGTGGAGAAGAATTTGTCATAACCACTCCTCCATTTATACTCCCAGAGACCTTCCCAGAGGAGTGGAAGCATTTGGGACATTGTCCAAGAGTTCAAAATAGCAACCTCTGTCTGTGACATTCTCCTCTCTCCTATGCCCCAAGCCCTCTCCTGTTTTCCTCTATGGGGTTCTCTGCCTTCAACTTTGCCAAGACAGGGGCTTCCATGGGTGGTTCCAAGTCCAGAGGGGCAGGACCATGTGAGCAGCCCCCAAGGGATGAAGCCTTCCTTCTGCCCAGGCGAGGGGGGCGGTCATCCCTCGTCTTCAGCTCCCATCGGCAGCCACACAGTAATGTCCTTAAGGTTTGTGACTCTGGTTTCATGGTCAAGCTCTGGGAGATCTGGGCTTATGGAGAAGGAGTGGACATATAAGAGTTGTTTCCCATTTTCTTTGGCCTCTGCAGGGCTGTGGCAGAAACTTCTGAATCCAGAGGAGAGTTGAGGGGCAGGTGGGTTTGGCCTGAGAGAGGCATGTGCTTCCTTTGGCCGTTGCTGTCCTGGTTGGCAGCTTTAGAAATCCACAGAAGAAACAAGAGGAGAATGAAGCCCAAGCAGCTGGCCTGAGGGCCTGCTGGTTTCCTGGTAGGTTAAGGGCACAGGGGTTCCTGGCCCAACAGGCAGGCCGCAGCTCAGGTCCTCAAGCCCAGTGTGGGGACAGGGGACATCCTACCAATCTCCTTTACCTTCCTCTGCTCTGCCCCCAGGCCTCTGGGGAACCCATCCCGCCCATGCCTAGGGGAACACAGGGGCCAGTGACGTGCTGCAGGTCATGCTGTCCTTGCCCGGAAGCCGGCGATCATTGAACGTGTGCATGTTGATGACAGCGTCAGTCTTGACCATCATGGGAGGCTGTGGCTTGTGCTTGACCCGCCGCTGGCAGGTGAGGGAGAAACGGATCTCATCGGCCACGGTGCTGCAGAAGGACCGCTGGGGTGGGGGTGGGGGTGGGAGAGAAAGGGGTGCACAGGTGAGGCCTGGTCCTGCTCCTCCAGCCAACTCCCCCCTTTCTTCCAGAGCCTGTACTAAGGCCACCCCATCTTTCTAGCACCTTCACCCCACTCCACCTTCTGCACAATGACTATCAGTGTGTAGAGTGGTCTGCAAAGTGCCACATTCTCTTTTGGAAGCTAAGTAAGGTAGATAGGGCAGGTATGATCATCTTATGCCCATCTTACAGAAGAGGAAACTGAGACTCAGGGAGGGGAAGGGACTTATCCAGGGTCATGCAAGAGCTAGAGCCAGGATGCAAATCGCTGCCCTCTGTTCTCATGAGGCTTTCAGTGCCCCTTCTCTCCTCCCTTCTGCATCCAACCCTGCCTCAGGGCGGCTCAGGTCTCAAGAGTTGTTTACCCCCTTGCCACCCAAAGTGTGATCAGAGGACCACCTGCATCACTGTCACCTGGAAGCTGGTTAGAAATGCAGAATCACGGGCTCCTCCCAGGATTGCTGCATCAGAATCTGCATTTTAACCAGATCGTGTTTACCTGTCTGATTTTCCCCATTTAGACTCTGAGAGCAGGAACCAGCCAGTTTCATCCTCGTGAGCCCTCCCTCAGCACAGGGTCTGATGAATGGATGGATAACCCTTCTCCTGAAAGAGCTTCCAACTGAAGGGGAAGCAACTCAGGAAAGCCCAGCACATGTTTCTCACGGTAAGCCCTTGGGAGGCAGGTGCCTGCAGGGCTCTTGGGTGGCAGTGGCCTCCTTCTGGCCAAGGTCCCTGTGAGTGGCCAAGAGGGTGATGGCAGAAGTGCAGTGCTGCCTTCTGGGATCTGATGGTGGTGGCTTCTATGAGACCAACTGCCCGACAGTGTCCTGCAGCTTGTAGGGGGCAGAGGCAAGAAGGCCAAGGGGAGTTTTTGATGCCCTTATTTACCCAGTTGGACTGTTACCCAGACTGCTTGTGTGCAGGTCCTATGGTGCAGGGGTCTGGGGCCTGGCTTTGAATTCTGGCTCCACCTCTTACCAACTGTGACCTCTCTAAGCCTCCCCCTTCCTCACCTACTAAATGCAGAATACCATCCCTCCTCATGTATTTATTCAGACCCTATTATGTGCCAGGTGCTGTTCTAGGCATTAGACAGACAGTGGTGAAGAAGACATAAGGTTCCAACCCTCAGGGAGCTTATGGTCTAATGATGGGATGGAAACAACACACGTGAAGGAATAAATGATTTCAGAGAGTGATAATACTATGAAGAGAGCAAAGCAGTGCAATGGGATAGAGAGAGGTTAGGAGTGGGGATGGGTGGAGAAGCCTCTCTGAGGAAGCGACATTTGAGCTGAAACCTGAATGACTAGCAGGTGCCAAGAAAACAGCTCTCTGGGGGAACAGCATTCCAGGCGGATATGACAGCAGGTGCAAAGGCCCTGAGGCAGAAATGCGCTTGGTGCATTAAGGACTAGAAAGGAAGCTGGTGTTGGGGGAGCAGAGCGAAGGAGGAGAAGGTGGGAAGGAGGCTGTCAGAGAGGTAGACAAGGGTCAGGGCCAGTGGCACATCTTGGTGGTGGTGTGGAATTTGGTGCTCATTCCACTTTCCCATATTTACTATTACAGTGAAGACTAATTTATTTAACCATTCCCTATTGTTAGACACTGAGGCACCCCCCATTTTTTCATGTTATAATTAACACATCAACAAGCATCCTCATAAACAAAATTGCACATATCCATGACTACTTCCATAGGGTGCATTTCTGAACGTGCAAGCTGACTCGTCAAATCAGATGGGTATGTTTAAAGACTCCGAATGTACTTCCAGAAATGTACCATTAGACTCCCCTCAGCAATACTGGAAAGTGAACCTGTCCTTACACCCATACTAAGTGGGTATTATCTTCACTCCCTCATCTTTGTTCATTCAGACTTCTGGGTTTTAAAGGATTCCCTTCCATTTTTGATGGATGTATAAGCTGCCTCTTTTGAATGGTCCCTCCACGTATGATTTAACTGGATTCTCCATCTACCCTGGACCTTCAAGCCTTTGAACTTCTTTGTGAGAGGGGCAGCCCCCAGCCCAGGGGCCCTCAACTCAGGTGCCTATTAGAATTACCCTGTACACTTTCTTAAAACACCAGTGCCAGGCTCCACCACAGATCAGTTAAAGCAGAGTCTCTGCGAGTGAGGCCAGGCCTTTAAAGAATCCTCTCCTTGGGACTGTAATTTGCAGCCGAGGCTCAGAACCCAGCCACACTTAAATTAATCCGACAGGCTGAGCCTAGGCCTGCCATCTGCATACTCGGGCAGGCAGTCTTAACTCTTTTCTTTTGTAAGCTTTTCATTGTGAAAAACTTCAAACCTGTGCAGAAGGTAGAGAGAACAGCCTAATGAACCTCTCTGTAACCAGCACCCAGCATCAATGACTCCCTGGAGGGTTTCAGGCAGGGATGACATGGTTTGAATTAGGGGTTTAAGAGGGTGCTGGCTGCTGCATGGAGGGTGGATGGTGGGGAGCCTGGTGAAGCAGGAAGGCCAGGCTGGAGACTGGTGTCTGGTCCAGGCCAGAGATGGTGGGGGTGTGGCCTAGTGGGGAGCTGCGGTGATGGGAGCCCTGGGTGCAGAGGCTGCGCAGCAGGCCTTCCTGGGGCACGGGATGCGGGGTGGGCTCTCGGGAGGATGAGCTGAGACACCTCAGGGAGGCTGGCACATGGGAGATGGGAACCAGCACACAGGCCCTTCTTCCCCCTCCTTCCCTTTCCCGCAAGACCCCCCCCATTCTTGGGGGTCACCTGCTCTCGTTCTGCTGTTTTGCGGAGCTTGTACACAAACTCGCCCACGGCCACCAACACGGACAGAATCAGCCCAGCAGCCAGGACGATGAAGAGGCCCCCGATCTTCTGGATGCCCAGGGCACTGGCCTCTTTGTTCTCCTCCTCAGGACAGCCACTGCCCCGCCACCACTTCTCCTTCATGATGTGCAGCTTGTCCTCCTCCTGCAGCTGCAGGATGGCGATGGTGATCTTGTCCCGGTACGGGGACCCTGGGGAGGGGACAGGGGGTCCCAGCTGTCAGTGGCATTTGATCAGCTGCCAGCCCCCATCGTCACCCCTCCTGGGAAGCTCATATAAGTGGGGGGGGGGGAGCCTTCCCTCTAAATGTATGTAGGGTAACTGGGTGGGAGGAAGCGTTCTGATTCTGCCCTCGAATACCTGCCCCACTATGGCCTTGGAGGGTAACCTAGGATATCCGGCTGCATCAACAGGGGTGGGGTGAGGGAGCCCGAGACTGACCTCCCCCACTTTGTGTTTGTCCCAGGGTGGTCCCATCCCTGGGTCTCTTGGCAGAGCAAACGCCAACTTTCTAGGCCGGGTGGAATGAGCCGTGGAGGGAGCAGATGGCTGCATGCACGCACGGGTGTGTGGAGAACCTCGCTCGCCATCCTCTGGGCCCCCGCGCCCCCCGCCTGCAGCCCTGGCTCACCCATGGGCGTGCCGATGCCGTAGCCCTTGGAGTCGATGAGGCCCCCGATCTGGGTGAGGTTGCAGTTCCTCTGGGTGATGTACTCGATGGTGGTGGACTCCATGAGCAGCGCGTAGTCTGCCGTCAGTGCCCTCTGGACGCCCTCCTCGTTGTTCTTCACCAGCGCAGAGGGCTTGCTGCTCATGAAGGCCCACATCTTCTCGAAGGTGGAGATCTTGGATTTCTGCGGGGAGGGGGGATGCAGGCGCAGCTCCTGAGCACCCCAGGGAGCGAGCCCCGCGCCCCTCGCTTGGCGGGATGTGGCCACAATCCCCGGGGTGAGGGAGTGTCACCCATCACTCAGATGGGGAAACTGAGGTTCTGGGAGAGAACAGGTTCCCAAACACACATAGCAGGGAGTGAAAAAGCCCAGATTCAGACTCAGGTCCACCTTCCTGGAAACCCCTGGCTCTCTGCCATGGCACAAGTGTGTTTTTTTCAGGCTGACTTTTGAAAAATGAATTTTCTTCCTCTGACATTTATTAAACAATGACCATGTGCAGACTTTGTTCTAAGGGCTTTGCTGGTATTAAAACATAGATTCTTCACAGTGACCACAGGAGGGAGGTACCATAATTAGCTCCATTTTACAGATTGGGAAACTGAGGCACAGTTAAGTAACTTGCCTAAGGCTCCTAACTGCTCAGCTGCACTGCCTCACAAGGGCCGATGTGGGTGGCAGAGCAGGGATGCTGATGAGGGCAACGCTCGGTGACTTCTGGGCCCCACACCCTCCTGCTTCAACCAAAGCAGCCCCCCCTTTATTCATTCTATGTTTCAGGGGACTATTTTGTTTGAAGCAAGGGTTGAGGGTTGCTGTCTGCTCTGCTCCATTACAGTGAGAGAGAAGCAGGGTGAGACTTGCAGAGGAGGAGAGATGTGGGGGCAGCTAGAGCAGGTGGTCTGCAGGTCCCTTGCTCCCTAACCATGGCTGTCCCAGGGTCAAGGCCATAGGGTCCTGGGCTGGAACCTGTGTCCCTAAGACCTGACCTAGGAGGTGGGCTGTGGTGCCTGCCCCTCCTGGCTAGGGAGAGTCAGAGATGGAGCTAGGGCCAGGAGAGAGAAGGGCCAGGGCTGAGTGGTCCTTCCTGCCTGGGAGGACTGGCAGGGCAGCACATGTGGCCTTTGCGAGATTCTCTGGGAACTGGGTGCCTGCCAGCTGCCTGCTCTCATCGATCCCAGGGGAGCAGGTGGCTGGCAGGTACCATTGTACTCAGCTGTTTCCAAGTCTGGCTGTGCCTGTCTGTGATGTCAGCCTGTCTGACTGGCACCAGCTCAGCTCTGGTGTGCGTGATGGCATGGGTGTGCTTCAACAGGCTAGCGTGGAGCTACGGGATGGGCAGGGGACAGGAAGATGCACCTGCAGAAGTGGGTGAGGTGAAACCTGGGGAGGAAAGTCTACTTTCTGTTCTCCAGGTGCTTTATAGCTCTGGTAAGGACTATCACCTCCAAATCTGTTCCTGGAGATCCACGCACACCTGGGGAGGGGGCAGCGAGGGCAGGAGGGAACCCTGAAGCAGCAGGCAGGCCCCCTGTTTGGAACTCCCGCTGAGTCTGGAATCAGTTGAGCACCAGGGCTGTCTCCTTTGGACATAAGGCCTGGGAATCCTCACAGACAAGCTGCCTAATTTGAAATTTATCTGCCCCAAAGCCAAAGGTGTGGAAGGGTGCAAACTGCCCAGGAGCCCTCAGTGGGCTGTCCCCAGCTCCTCCTGGTCCTCAGACTGTCCTACTTTTCAGCTACTCCTGCTCTCCAGTTACTCGAACTCCACAGCTACTCTCTTACCTCTGCAGCTCTTGCCTCCAGATATTCCATCTTCCCAGCTAGTCTTCCATCCTGGCTTCTCCTCCTGCTCCAGATGCTCTCCCATTTCCACTGACTTGGGTCTCCAGAGGCTCTCCTACCCAGCCACTCTTCCAAATATTTCTGATTTCCAGATCTTCCCACTCCCCAGATATTTCTTATTTTCTAGATATTTCTGATATCCAGACCTTCCAATTTCTTTTAGTCCCTCAGTTCTGTTCTCACTCAGCTACTCCACCTCCCCAGTTTCCCTCCGTGGCGGGCAGGTTCTAAAGGACTCTCAGTGATACTCACCTCCTGGTATTCAAGGCCGTATGTGATCCCTGCCCCTCAAGTGTGGTAAGTGTGGGCTGGACCTAGCGACTTGTTTCTAACTCCCCCCAAAGGTGATGGGATGTCACTTTGGAGATGAGGTTACAAGAGACCGTGACCTCTGTCTTGCTTGCACTCCCTCTGGCTCCTCTGCTACTCCCTTTCTGCTGGCTCTGATGGATGCTGCCATGTCGTGAGTGGAGAGGCCCCCACTGCAAGGGACCGAGAGCAGTCAGCAAATAAATGAAGCCCTACTTCAACCCAGGGGGGAACTGAGTCCAGCCAAGAACCGTGTGAGTGAGCTTGGAAGCCAAGCATGGAGATGACCAGAACTTTGGGGGAGGCCCTGAGCCAGAAACTGAGAGATAATGAATGCGGCTGTTTTAAGACACTAAATTTTGGGGGATTTTGTTACCTGGCATTAGATAACTAACATACCCTCTCATTTATGTACACCTATAAGCTACTTCTCTTCACAGTATAGTTGCTTTCTCAGCTATTCATCAATTCCAGCTATTTCTATAATCAGACTATCCAAGCCTAACCATCCTGGTGTCACCAGACACACATGCTCCACAGAATCCTGGTTATTGAAACCTAAGTACTATTCTCCCTTCAGTCACTCCAGCTCCCCAGTTACTTTCCCATCCCAGTCTCCTCTGCTCTCCAAATTCTCCCTCTTCAACCAAAGGTGGGAGTGTGGGGTAGATGAGGCAATCAGGGCCCCCTTAAACCTCCTAATGCATCTACCCATTAAACCCTAGATCAATTGATTGATCCATCCATCCTTCCATTCATCTGTTCACGGTCTCCTCCACTCCCCCCTTTCATATATTAATAAATTCAACCAACTATCTCTTACCTATTTATACATCTATCCATCCATCTTTCCAACTATCTGTTCATCTATCCATCCTCCTACCTAACTATCCATCCAACCCACCCATCTTACCAACTCACTCTTCCATGCAACCAGTCATCCATCCAGTAAATCTTGAGCCTTGGCAAAAGTCACTTGCCAATGGGCCACTCAATGCCCCTTCTGTACCAGAATGGGATGAGAATTTCCATTTCTCCAAACTCCTCCCTGCCCCCTCATCCCATTCCTTCTGTACACAGGCCTGCCTGACACCAAAACATATGTTCTTTCCAGTAACACCACACCATAAATGGTAACAGAAATTTCAGTCAAGGGGAGTGTTGAGGCAGATGGGCTTTGAGGAGAGACACATGAAAGCCTCCAGCGGGTAAAGGGATTGAATGATGAAGATGGGAAAGAAATCCGAGAGCTCAGGCCAGTCAAAATGGGAGGTGACAAGGCATGAAATATCACCCTGGCTGTGATGCTGATTTCAAGAGGTTCTGCTCTCCAGCTCCACTGTTGATAAATTCACCACCTCCATCGCTTTTAGGCAGATTGGCCTAAGATCGGCTTTTTGATAATGGCCACCACTAGTCCCTGTCCTGTATCTTAGGGCCCCCATTCTCAACAACATCTGCTCAGGGTCTCTGATTCCCTTTGAGTCCCATCTTTCTGTCCTTGAGTGATTCTGTGGCAAACCCTTGAAAAGCTTCCCTCTGGCATGTCTGAGCAGGGAGGGCTGAAGCCAGGGCTTTTCGGGAAACTCAGCCTCTCCCCTATCTCTCTGCGCCTGGCTACCAGAGGCTGGAACTGTAGTCACTGCTGCAGGGGACAGAGTCGTCCCACAAAACTATGGCTCCAGTGTCATCCTGACTGTTGCAACTCCAGAGAGGCCCTTAAAAAGCCCTGCAATTAATGGAATTGTTTGGAGCAGCCAATTCGGGGCAACATGCCAGGGCAGAGATGCTTTTTGTATCAGTAAAATTGGCAAGAAAGTATGTCTCAGGCTCACGACTTTCAGTTCCAGCCTCCTCAAAGAAGTAAATTGATTTTCCCTAACTGAAGATACTTTATCCTGAGAATTTAACATTTCTGTACAAGAGAATGTGTGTGTGTGTGTATATATATATATATATATATATATATATATATAAATTCCAAAGGGAGCTGCTCTATGTGCAGGGAGGCAGTGGCAAGGTGACTCTCTGCAAGACCTTGGGTATTTTCCGTATTGGAAATGAAGCACCTTTTCCCAAATTAATTGGCTTTCTTATCCCTGGTGGAGAGTCTCTGGCCTTATTGGAGCCATATGCTTGAGCAGTTAATCATTTCTCTTGGGTTATTTCCATGGAGACCAGGAGGCGTCTCTGAGCCCACTGCCCCTGCCTGCTGCTGCAGCCCAAATGGTGAGGAAGGATGTGCTGACCCTCTGTCCCAGCTGTGGCCCCTGAGGCTGGCCCCTGCAGGGGGAGTTGGGGGCTTCAGGCCAGGGGCGGAGGCGGCCAGATGAGTCAACTCCAACTGTGGAGGGGAAATGTGCATGGGTTCTGGTGTTACATCAGCCTGGGTTCAAATGCCAGCTCCTTCTGGGGCCACAGGTAAGCAACTTCACCTCTCTGAACCTCGCTTTCCACATCTGTAAAATGGACGTGATAACAGCGCCTACTGCACACAGTTATCATGAACACGTGATGAGAAAGGCATGTGAAGTGCATAGCACAGAGCAGCCCCAAGGAAGAGCATGGGAAGTGGTGGGCATCATTATTCTTACTTGATTATCTTTAAGGTTCAACTGGGGATAATCTCTATTGGGCAGAGCTGGTATGAAGGTTAAGTGACATGACCCTCAGGAGCAGAGCATTCAAAGGCTGCGAGGGGTCAGACAGGGCACTGTAGGGAAGCAGAGAAGGCTGGGGATTGGAGGGAGACTGTTGTCTTCTAGCTGCTGAGGTGGCTCTCTGCAGGAGCCCTGGCCAGCTCAGGGTTGCCAGATCATTCACATTTTCATGAAGCTGGTGAAGTTGAATTCTTTTAAATGCAAAACCTCCCAACATTCAAATGCTGGCAACTAATTAAAAAATATCTATCTATATATAAGCAACGCGTGACCCCCCCACCCCCAATCATGTCTGTGAACTGGACAGGCCTGTGTGTCACCAGTTTGCTACAATAAAAATAGTTAACATCTCTTGCCTGCTTACTCAGAGCCAGGGACTGTTCTGACTTGTTTACATGGATTATCCCATTTGATCTTCTCAATAACTCCATGAGGGGAGTAGTATTATTTTACCCATTTTACAGGTGAGAAAACTAAGGCACAGAGAGGTCCTCAGGAGCTTTCCTGCCATCACTGGCCCTCGTGAGTCACTGCTCCCCTGCCTGCTCTCTCTCCGGATCTCTTTTTCTTCTCCTGGGACCCCCAGAATCCTCCTGAAGTGGGTGGCTCTGTGCAGAGCAGCATCCTACACGAAGCCTTGTAGGCCCAATCCTGAGGGACCTGGATGATGGGGATTCTCCAGGTGTCCCCTGGCTGGCTCCTCTCCAATGTGCTCCGGGGAAACCCTCTGCTCGGGAGGGGCTGTAGGGCAAGAGGAGACAGAGTCCGGGCTGCTTCTCTGCCTTCTGGGTCAGCTAACTGGAGGGGTTCGGAGAAGAAAGTGTTATTTATGGGCTTACTGTGTACCCGGCCTTGAGCTAAGCACTGTACATGCAGTAGCTCAGTGAAATCCTCCTGCTAATTCCATGGTGGCTATCGGTATCCAGATTGTACAGGTGAGCTAATGAAGGCTCAGAGAAGTAAAGTGACTTGCCCAAGGTTACCCAGCCTAGATAATACCCCAAACTCAAATCCTGGTGTGTCTGACCTTAAAACTGATCACACTTGACTGCCCCAGGCTGCACCACAATGAATTCTGCCCAGTCACTGCATTTAGGTCCTCCCACCCAGGTTCTTCTGGAAGGCAGAGCTAAGGCTCCATCTGGAAGAGGCCTGCAGATGGGTCAGGAGCAACTGGGAGCTGAGGTAGGGGAGCACCCTCCTCAGTTCTCCTTCTCTAGGAAGAGTCTACTGGGCAGATGGGAGGCAGCGGGGTGGACTGGATGGTCTCTCCCAGTACTTTCCAGGCTCAGATACTAGGAAGGGGCAGAGGCTGTGGAATGGGTGGGGGGTGGGGGAGAGGGGAGGACTTGATAATGCACAGCAATCCTGAGTACCCAGAATTCTCAGCCCCCAGCTCCCACCGCTTTCACACACAATCCCTTCCAACAGTAATCTCCTCACCTCCAACACCAAAAGAAGGCTAACTCCTTGGAGGGGGAGATGGCGTCTTCTGATGTCCTCTCCCTTCACAGCCGCCCAGCCCTCCCTACAAAGAACGTGCTTTCCCAATGCTCTCCTTTGCATTTTGCCTACATATTTTTACAGCCAAACAGTGCTTTCAAGGGTCTCCTTTTTCATCTCCTAATTAAGACAGAGGGAGGACAACACAGGAGATGCTGTTTGCAATGTCTGCTGCTCCCTGAAAACTCTTCAAAAGAAATTTCCTTTGGAACGATGGGGCTGCCTCTAGCCACACATCTCCCAGGCTGCAGGGGTGGGGGCAAGGGATCCGGAGCCCTCTGAGAGCCTGACATCCCCTTCCTATGCTGCCGTGTTTGGACGGGAATGGGTTCCCTCCTTCATGTTCTACTCTCAGCCATGGGAGCTTTTTAAGACAGTCTTCAGCCTCACCAAGAACATGTGCTAACCATGGAAATGAAGTTCATCTGCTCTGCACCCGGGGACACTCAAGGGGTGCTACCTGCTGATTCCTGTCCTCAAGCCTGTCTCCTGCATTTGCTCTACTTGGCTCCTGCCATTTTCCATCTCCTCATCCTTGGAATTCAACAATGGCATCTGCTCAACATGTATTCTTTGAGCAACTGCACTGTGCCAGGACTATGCTAGGCTGGGGATACGGCGCAACTGACCGTGGCTTCACGTTTCTCCAGCTGACTTCTGAGAATGTGTCTGGGTCCATACAGAGGTAATATGGACATAGCGACAAAGAACATAGGCCCTAGAACCAGACTGCTTGGGGTCAAATCCCAGCTCTGCTGTGTGACGTTGAGCAAATCAGTTAACCTCTCTGAGCCTCATTTTCATCATGTGTAAAATGGAGATGATAAAGGGTTGTTATGAGGATAATACAAGTGAATACAGATAAAGTACTAAGAATGGTGTCTGGCACTTAATAAGCACTCAATAAATGCTACTTTTATTGTTGGCTCCTCCAATGACCCCTACACAACTGATGGCTACTCTCCAGAGCTGACCCCAGATCAAACCTAGTGCCAGCCTTGCCATATCCCCTCACAGGCAGGGGAGAAGGCCAGGACTGCAGGGGAGGATCCTACAGTGGGTATGGGGGCTCCTCCACTGCATGTACAGGCAGAATACCTGACCTTACACTCTGGCTCCACCACTGATCTGCTGTGTGGATTTTGGCAAATAACTCAGCCCCTCTGGGCCTCTGTCTCTCTAAGTTGAACTGAGGGTCTCCTTTCCTCTTTAATTTTCAAACATTCTGTGATAATAGGGAGGCTACCACATGGCCCAGGGTTGGGGGAGGTATGACCAGGAAACCTGACTATAGAGGGTAGGGGGCTGGCGGGGGCAGGGAAGGAAGGAAGTGTGGCCAGGCACCTTCCAGGTGGCTGATGTGCCTCTAGCTCCTTCTCTGCAGTGGGGTTAATGTAACCATGCTTGGGCTCCTCTCCGCCTATACAACAGTCACGCTGCTGCCACCAATGAAAGGGAGTCTGGGCAAGAAGAGCTTCACGTGAATTAAAGCAGGAGACAACGTGGTCAGACATAAAGAATCCATTGACCATCAGGAGGGCAAAGAAGTGGTGTTGGTTCTGCAAAGGGATGTGGAGTCGCTGCTTTGGGCCAACGGGCCTTGAGCCCTAGCAGCCCAGCTGGGTGGCAGCGGCTGTGTCCCTCCTCTGCCCTCCGCACTGAGCAGTTTGCAGGGAAGGTGGGTGAGGGCGGAGCAGGCTGCGGGAGGTGCTGCTTGATGCTGAGGACGGCAGCTCGGTGGGGAGCTGGGACTAGGCTCTTGGAAGCCAATCTGAGCATCTTAGCATGGAGGGAGGCAAGGGCATCCAATCAGCGGCAATGAGCCTGCACCAGGCTTATTTATGCCGCTTCCCTTTGATCGGGAGCCCTGCTTAGAGATGGGCTCATGAGTAATGCATGAGGGATGTTCTGGCACAGTCAAAGCCTGGGCCACAGCCTGGGGACAGGCACGAGCAGACACACACACACGCCATTACACACACATACACTGATCCAAGCGCACACAAGCTGATGCACACATAAACATTATGCATATATACATGTAAACTCTTTGGCACATTTCTGCAAACACAGGCACATATCCACATGCCCAAATCACAGTGATGCATGCACTTATATATGTTCGTCAGCATACACAAACACACACACACACATGCAGGTATGCACTCATGCCCGGGCACAAACAGGCACCCACAGTCACACAGGCAGACTCTTGTGCATGGACACACATGTACATACACATAGATGAACACAAACGGACACTTTCCAGCATTATATACTGCTACATGCACACACAGGCAGCCATGCACGTGTGTACCTCCTCACATACTTGCACACACTCACATCCACTTCAACAGAGCTCCATATAGCTCCAAAAGCACCTATAGCAATGCTTTTGTCTCCTGCTCATTCCAAAACACATGGTGGGGACCTTTTAGGGAGGCTGTATTTGCAGCTTCTCAGTGGCTGCAGCAACATGCAACAGGGGAGCCTGTTTCCTCTCTTTTCTTCCCACCTCAGGGAGGGGTGTAGGGAGCCTGGGCTGGGGGAGCATGCTGCTGGGCTTCAGGCCCGGGACGTAGGCAGCTTTCCCACCCACCTGTCCCCTTCCTTCCCTCCTCACTCAGGCCCCTCTGGAGAACCAGCCCATCACTCAGAGGCTTAGCCTGGAAGGAGGCAAGGGCTGTGGGTGGGGTGGAAGCCAGGGTCCTGAGAAAAGTGAAGCACCCCAGGCCTCCAGACTTACTGAGCAATCGGTTAACAACTACGCAAATAAAAGACTGAGCCCTCCAATCCTGTTCATTTCTGAGAAGGGTGTGGGCCCCAGGCCAGCAGCAGCAGGGTCACCTGGAACTGGTGGGAAGTGCACCTTCTCGGGCCCCACCCCAGGTCTGCTGACTCAGAAACTTTAAGGGTGGGCTCCGGTGACCTGCAGTTTAACTGGTCCTCCAGGCGATTCGGGTGCACACACCAGTCTGAGAACCACTGGCCTAGAACCTGGGCTTTGGAGGAAGGCAGACCAGGGTCAGGAGAGCTGTGAGTCCCTGTACAAGCTGCTTCACCCTTCTGAGCCTCAGTTTCCACACATGTCAAATGGAAATCATCATCTCACCTACCTCACTGGATTTGTCATGAAGATTAAATGAGGCCAAGAGTTTAGCACAGGGCCTGGCCTCCCTCAAGCTCTCAGTAAACGGAGCTATTGTTTTTATTATTTTAATTTCCAGAAGAACATTTACAGCTACTGCTTCTCAGGCTTAGCCAGAGTCTCCTGAACTACTGGGGAACTAAGCCGGCACCTTACAAAGTCATGGCCAGACACCCATTAGAGAGGTGATTTGGTAGGAGCTTTATCTGAAGACACCCTGCAGCATTTCAAGAGTAGACATACGTTCAAGTTCTAGGCTGCCTTCCTTTCCTAGGGGATGTGCCCCCTGCTGCCCTCATTGGCAGTGCAGAGTTTGCTCCCAATCCTTGGTGACAGATGATGCTGAGACCCAAACCCAAGGGAAGGGAGCCCCCTGGCCCCAGGGCCTGTTTGTCTGTCTGGGCCACTCATTGCCTTCTTCCCCTTCCATCTGCCCTCTGACAATTTAAGGAAACACAGCACATTCACACTGCTTGTGCCAGGAGCAAAAATTTCTAGGTTCTGTACTGGGACCAACCTATGTGGTCCAGGTCAAGTCAGCTCCTCCAAAAATCAACCGGCCCCCAACAGAGAGGGACTGAGCCCTGGGGATTTCTGGCCCATTGACTCCATGTGGTATGAGGGGAGACACCCTCTCCTCTTCTGCCCAGCAAGGGGTCAGGGGAGGATCAGCCTATGATGCTGTGACAGGAAGGAGAGGATCTCACCTTGAAGAAGGTCATGGTGGCCCCATCCTTGACAGCCCCATACTCGATTTTGGTTTGCTTGGCCAGGTCATCGGCAGAGTCGATGGGCGATTCCATCCGCTCCACGGTCAGAAAGGCAGCCAGGTTGGCCGTGTAGGAGGAGATGATGATGAGGGTGAAGAACCACCAGATGCCACCAATGATGCGTGTGGACAGAGCTTTGGGCATCAGTTCAGAGCCTGGAAGCGGGGAGAAGAAAGGCAGCCACTTACCATGTCCAGACCAGGACTTCTTGAAGTCTTTCAGGACATGGAGGCCATGAATGATCTAACGAAAGCTGAGACCTTTTCCCTAGAACAGTGCAGAGATCTTCTCCCTACAACAGTGGTCCTCAAAAGTGCGATCCTGGACCAGCAGCATCAGCATCACCTGGGAACTTGCTAGAAATGCACAACCTTGGGGCCCACCCTAGGACCTTCTGAATCAGTAATTAGTCGGGCCCCACCCTAGGACCAACTGAAGCAGTAACTAAGGGGTTACTTTAAAAAGTCCTCCAGGTGCTTCTGATACACCCTAACTTGTAAGAACCACTGCTCTAGAACAATACACACATGCACAACATTTCACAGACTTCTCAGACCCTCGGATGCCTATCTGTGGACCCCGTGTGGTCCGAACCCCTGGTTCTCGAATGAATCTTGCTCCAGACTCTTTGTGAGCTTGTGCCAGATGCGTCCCCTCTCTGGGACTCTGCAAAGCATGGAGAATCGCCCTTCCTCTGTCCCTGTCTCACACAAATACTGAGAAGCTGCAGTGATATAACTTGAGAAGAAATTGCATTGGAAATACAAGCGATATACAAATACAAGATTGCTGTGAGGTGCTTTGCAAGAGGAGAAAATCAACATTTTTTGAAGCTCTTTGCAGAAATCTATTGCTCTTTCTCCCCGAGCTTGGGTGTGGAGCACAGTTTAGACGAAACCTTCTAACTGAAGTAATTAACTAGGCAGCTTTCAAGAGATTTAAATAGCAAGTGACTCCTGAACTTTCCAGCATATTTGGACCTGCAATCTGAAAGTGGCTGCTTTGATATGGGTGATTTTTTTTTTTCTCAAAGAAATCACTCAAGGGAGAGTTTTTCAAATACGTAACTATTTTCTCCCTCCTAATCAAAACTGTGCAGGGAATACATCAGACCCCAGGGCTGTGAACAGCAGCAGGTGGAGGAGGAGAAGCGTCTGCTGCGTTGAGGGGCTTCCAGGTTCTCCCCTAACTGTCACTGAACAAAGATGATGGACAAAGAAGCAAGGTGAACTTCAGGACACTCATTAACAGCAGGGACAGAATGAGGCACTTCCCCTTGAAAGCTGCCTGTCGTTTCCCAGCTGCTGGAGACCACTCACCCCCAGGCTCCTTAGCAACCCCCCCTCCCACCCAGCACACCTGGCCCTCCCCCCAGGCTGCTCCAAAATTAGCGCTAGAGCTGCCTCTCCAGGAGAGAATGCCTCATTTTAGTTCTTTACTCGGTGAGCTCTGCCATGCTCCTGCCCTGGCCTCTGCCATGATTGAGGGTCTCCTGGGTGTGGGGTAGACTTGTCTTTCCTCCTCCTCCTTCACTCAAGTGCCCAGCAAAGGGCTGGACATTGAGTGAGCATTCAGGAACACGTCCGATGATATCATTCATTCATTTGGGCCTGATTGATGGGTGGCTACTGAGGATGCACACAGGTGAGAGAGAGACAGGAGTTCTTGTCTCTTGGAGCCCCTCCTCTGCTATCACCCACTGCCTCTCAGTGGGGCTCTAATGTAGGCAGAGACTGGTTACCCCCTTCCTGAAATAGGGCTGTGAGAGGCTCTGGACATGGGACTTGACAGAGGCAATGAACACGTGGTTCCTGGTCAGCAGGGCTGGAGAGAGTCCTCCCTGGTGGTCGTTCCTGCCTCAGGACTCCCTCTCCCCTTGCCTGCCCTCCAGGCCCACAGCGTGTCTGTATCACACTCCTTGCAGTTGGAGCAGGCACCCCACTTTCTGGGATATTTGAGCAGCTGTAGGCACCTCCCCGTCTGGCTGCAGTATCCTGGCCCTCACTCCAGGGTGTGTAAGAGAATGGTGTCCTGTGCATCCCATCTCGCATGCACTCAGACTGACACCCAGCCTCAGCCATGACTCCTCCCAGGCTCCCCATGCCAGACGGTCACCGAGTCCTGTCCCTGCTACATCCTGAAGCTTTCTTAGTTCACCTCTGCCCCTCTACCCTAATGGCCACTTTCCCAGCTCAGGCTTTATCATCTCATTCCTGCAATGGCCTCCCACCCAGCCTCCCTGCCTCTAGTTTCCTCCCTCCCACAGCCCAGGCTTGCTCAGCTAGATCCTACATGGTGAGGCCATCGGTGGGGGGTCAGCCCCAGCAAGCAGGATGCTCCATGGCTACCTCAGCAGGAGCAGGAGGTGCTAGGAATGAGCCTGGCATGCCACGATGGGGGGTGGGGGGTGGCTCACTGGCTTTAGCCTCCGATCCTGAATGGGGCCCAACCAGGGCAGTGGTGGAGGGCTGGGACCTGGGGCAAGGGCACAGCCAGGCCACCTGAATATTCGAGCCATCTCTAATTTCTGGCAGCTCGGCAGCACCTGTGGCTGCCTTTGGAAGAGAGGCCCCTGGAGAGAGCACATACCTTGCTGCATCAGGGACCCCATCCCGAACCAGAAGCTGTTAAGCAGAGTGAAGTTGTTTTCTACCACCTCGGAGCCAGGGTTGCAGGGGTGAGCATCATACCACTCGTAAGGGCTGAACCTGCAGCAGGGAGAGGAGTGCAGGGAGGTTGAACCACGGGGAGGTGGAAGGAAGGGGTGTCCACGCTGCAGGAGAGCGCGATTTAGCCAACATCTATGGGCCAACCCCTTTGGCATCAATTCCCTCGTTGCTCTGCCAGGGAGGCAGGGAATGGGAAATTGGGGCCGCTTTTCTTGTTAGTGCCCTTTTCTGGTAATTTGGCAGTATCTCTTAAAATTAAAAGTGCACATGCCCTTCAACCTAGCAATTCTGCGACTCATCATCCATTCTGGAAAACGCATTCGTAGGTGAGCATAGAGAGAAGCATTGTTTGTTGTAGTGAAAAACTGGAAACAACGTAAATGTCCTTCAATGGAGGGATGAGTAAATGAACTGTGCCACAAGCCTACTTTGAAATATCACCCGGTTGTTAAAGGAGTACAAGGTACTTCTTGATGTGCAGATAGGGAAAGATCTTCAACATGAATTATTTGGTTAAAAAAAGTGATAAAAAAACCAGAACAATACAATGATATTTATATAAACAGATTCTTGAAAACATACTATACATTTCTCTTTATGTTTTCATATCTGTTTTATGTAAATGCATATAAAAGGGTCTGGAAGGACCTGTATCTAAAAAATAACAATGTTTCCCTCCTCAGAAGGAAGGCCTGTTGCTGCAAATGTATTATAGGAATTTTTAAAAATGAGAATGTGTTTTTAAATTACTTGTACAATTTTAAAAACTCAAAATGTAGATAAAGTAAAGTACACTCATTATAAAATACTCAAATACTATAGAAGATCACTATAAAAAAGGAAAGTTTTCTGTGATCTCACCCCCTGGAGAGAACAATGTGGTATATAATTTTTTAGATTTTTCTCTCTGAATATACAAATACATATATGACAGGAGGAAAAAGTTCCACTATAAACCCCCAACTGCCTTCTAAGGACTAGGAATGCTCATCAGGAGGATTTTTGCTCACTGCGTGCGTTCCAGTTGAGGATATTTAAGTTTGAAGAAGCTGGGAGGAAACGCAATCATGTTAGAGAGATTTGGAGATGCTGGAGAAAATTCTCAGGCTGGAGAGATGGACTGAGGCTGGTGGCAGGGGGTTGGAGAACATGGGGTAGGATAGGTGCCTTTTTCTTTTTTAAGTGTGATGCCCTTTAAGTGTGACATTGTAAAAGCCCTTTTCCATGTCTCTTCCAAAAACTTGCATAAATTATACATCGGTCACTAATGAGAAATTTGTTCTCATGAAGCTGGAAGATAAATTCCAAAGTGAGGTTCCAAACCAAGATGAGGATTTTCAAAGGAAAGACCAAGGATTGGCTCGAGGCCCTAAAATTCCACAAGGAGAGATTTAGAGTCAGAAGGGAGATGAAGGGCTGTTGGGAGAAGGGTTTTAGAAGAAAGCCTTTGGAGAGCTGTGAGTGTCCGTGCCCCTTTCCCCCACCAGCCAAGTCTAGGAGAGTGATTTCCACAGGCCTGCGCAGGGGGGAGCTTCATGTGTGGCCCTAGAACTGAGCAGAAGCAGTGGACTGAGCCTGCCTGGGAAGTGTGGAGGGCAGGGGTTAGGCTTTTTTGTGGATGGGGGCAGGGGAATCTCTGCAGCGGGGCCCTGGCCTGCAGGCCCAGAGCCACCAGATCTAAGGACATTGGGCCAAGGGTTTCCCCGCCCAGCCCAGGTCCACCTTGACTCCTCTCCTAGGAGGGCAGTCAGGAGAGGCCACGGAGACGTTACACCATTCTAGGTGTGCTCCAAACCATTAAGAGCTTTCTATCCCCTTCTCCCTCGCTTCCCTGCTCCTCAACCCCGGAGGGGTGGGGTGAGGGTGAAGAGGAAGCCAGAGGTGGTGGGGGAGGAGCTGACCACACACCTCCTTGGCCATTGTCAGGCCACCTGTGCCCAGGGGAGAGGTCTTTGTTTGTTAATGAAGATGGTTATGTTGATGAATATACTGGACTCAGTCTTCTAATTTCTGAAGTGAAACAGTGTGTTTGTGATTTAAAGCGACCTAGGTGTTTCTGTGATCTGGGAGCGAGCCAAAATGCCACAGTCCCCTGCAGAGATTTTACTGGAACAAGGGAAGAACTTCCACCTCTGAACATGTTGGAAGGTGTGGTGGGAGACAAAATAAAACATGATTTCTGATGACCTCTCATGTGTCTTGTTTTCTGTAACGTGCCAGTTACACACCCACACACCCACATGTACACACCATATATAGGATTTTTTTCAAAAAACAAAAATATCACATGATATCATAATACTGTCCTAAAACTTGTTTTTTCACATAATTGTCACCAACCTCTTTCCTCTTTCCATGTCAGTTCCTCTAGATTTACCTTATTTCTTTTATAACCACCTCATAGGCTTTTATTTTTTTTTCAATCCATTTTCCCTATTGATAGCATTTAAGCTGCTTTAAACTCTGCTCAAAGAAACACCCTTGGGCCCCCATGTCAAGGGTGGCCTTGTACTCTAGGGCTGTGCTGCACAGACTTTCTAGATTTGGGAAAACTGAAATGTGGCTCAAGGGTGATATTTCAACAGTAAGGATTCTAGAGGTAGAATTGCTTACAATGATAAAAATAACTGGCTTTACATGGGCATCTTGGTTGCATAGTGTGGTCGTAGGCTCAGAGCCTCACTACGGGGGTGGATGAGAGCACAGCGCCCTTTGTACAGATGGGGGCAGCTCAGAGCGGTCAGACTGTGAGCCTGGATCCCACCGTCCTGCAGGGGGTCGTAGGGGCCAGAGAGCCGGGTCCATTACAGGCCTGTTGTACTTGACTCCAATAGAGTTATAAAAAGTCGACTCAGTGGTCATATATAGACACCATAAGATGACCCATAAAAATCTTAGTGTCTCCCTAAACATCACTAGCTCTGTACCTGTATTTCTGTCTAGCACAATCTGTTGGAGCTGATAGTGGCTGCCCCCTTCAGCCACTGAGTGTGTTCTTAGTTTGCTTCAGTCTCTACCTCCCCCTTCCTTCTGCCCATCACTCGGCCCGTTTTATACCCTCTGCTCCCTGCCTGGCCCGGGCGGGCACCTGGGTTCACTACCCTTGATTTAATGTCAGATGGATCTGGGTCTGAAGCCCAATTCTGCCAGGGAAAAGCTTTTTGACACAACCTCTCCAAGCCTCAGTTAATTATAATGGGATAATTACACCCATTTCACAGGGCTGTCGTAAGGATTCGCGAAGACAGGTGTGAACTGTGGTGTGTGAGTGCAGGACAATGTCACAGTTGTGCCATGAGGCTGTTCACGGTCCTGCGGCCGAGACCCTTGTCCGTGCCCCCTCCTCTCTCCTTAGATGCCCTGTGTCATTACAATGGCTCCAGAAATCCCATCTCTTCCAGAAAGCCTCCCCAGACTAACCCGGGAAGGGGGCCTCCTACCATCCAGGTCAGGGCGTAGTGGGTGGAAAGCAGGCACGGCTGCTTCTGGCTGATGGAAGGCCGTGACCTGTGTGTGTGTGTGTGTGGGGGGGGGTCACCCTTCAAACGGGCAGGGCTGATGTGGAACAGCTGGAGCCTCCAAGGTAGGGGGAGCAGAGAGCCCAGCGGGAGCTGCTAAAATTATGGTGCGAGCTCCGAGACTGGCCCTGGCTTTCCGGGGCTGGTTAGACCATTCGAGAGAAGAGGTGAGATGAGGGCCTGTCTGCGGCAGGAAGGCTGCTGGCCGGGCCCACGAGGAGGGGCAGCCATGGCAGCTCCATCCCGCCAGCTGGCAGGAAGAGGCTTTGGGGGCAGGACAATTTCATTGCCCGCATCTTTCCCTTTGGTCTCTCTCAGTGGGGGAAGAGGGAGAGAAGGGAGCAGGATGCGGGAAAAGGCTTTCAAAGAAGGCTCGAGGGCAAAAAAGGCTGAAATACCACGTCCTTGGATCTCAAGTCGCGTGTCCAGAGAAGTCTGTCTTCACACCTTGTTAGAACTAGAGAAAAGGAACTAGAGCAGGGGCTGGGGCTGGAGCCTGGAGGGAGGGGGCAGAGGGCCCAGCTGTGAAGGGGGTGGGCCCCAACTTGCTGCCAGGGGCAGAGGACACAGATGTCTAGGTGGCCAGAGAAGTGGGCAGCAGATAGAAAATTTGGTGACCTGAGTTCAAATGCCGATATACCACTTATCGCTTGGATGACCTTGACAAGTATTTAGCTTTCCTGAGCCTCAAATTTCTCTTCTTCATGGGAACCATGTTGCTTAGTTAAGCTACTGGCTGTAAAGTGCACAGCAGGATGCTTGGCCAACACCAGGTGCTTGGCAACCATGAGGTGCTCAGCAAATGCTAGGTGCTCAGCAAACACTGTCTAAGCCTGTCTCCCAGTGACCTCTTCCTACCATCCACCCGCTACAGTGTGTTGTGTGCACTTCCTGTGAACAACCAAAAGGGCAGGCACGCTGCTAGTGTGTCTTCACAGACAAGTAGGTACACATGTGTGTGCCGTGTACCTGAATATGCTCATGGGTGTGAATTTCCGGGCACGGCCCCCTCGCCGCTGTGGATTAGATGGACTCAGTCTATTTTCCAAGTTTTAAACCACCCTCTGGGCCAGCTAATGTACCTGGGCCAGCTACATGGGAGCTGGGCAGAGGCGGTGCCATTTTGGGCAATGGCTTAACCTCTCTGAGCCTGCAAATGGGACCAGGGGTGCAGCTGCTGCATCTTAGAGTCATGGACACACACGGTGATGAAGACAGGGTGGTTCAAGCCCAAGGGGTCATGGAAGGCTCCCTGGGTGATATGATGGGATCTGAGCCACAGGGAGGGACAGAGGAGCAGGCAGAGCAGTGACTGGTTCCCTAAACCCCCAACTTTGCCCTTACCTGGCGATGACAAAGAGGACACAGCTGACACCCAGGTAGGCAAGGAGCACGTACATCCAGATGTCTGGGGACAAGGGGTTGAGGAAGGAGAAGACACTGGGGTTGGTGCCATTGGGCTTGCGGTACAAGATGCTCACGCCAAGCGTCATGAAGGGCTTGGAGAAGTCGATGGCCTTCTCGCGGACATGGGTGATAGTCAGCGGGGCCACAGCCAGATCTGCCTTCTGCAATGAGGGAGAGACAGATGGACTATGAGCAGAGCCTTAGACCACCAAGGGACAGAAAATCCATTCTTGGTGGAGGGAGACAAGAAAGTGGAGTGGTCCAGTGTTGCCTGGACCCCAATCACTCATTCAACCTTTAATTTTAACTTCTACCAGCTCTCCATGTCCAGAGCACTGGGGAGAGAGTGATGAATTAGAACTAACCCTTGTTCTCTAAGAGCTTATGGACTTGAGGAGAAGAACCTGCAGAGAACAGAACCTGGCTAAAGCTGGAACCCGTGTGACCCATTCTCAAAATAACACTCTGTCAAATAAATAGTCCTGCAGCCTTCAAAAATGTAAAAACAGCTCATGTTCTTTATTTGTAGCTTTCAAACATCATGAAGGGGACACAGAATCCATGACGACCCTCATTTAAATCTGCTTTCCTCTCCCATCCACTTCCTGACTGCTTCACCCATTCTTGATATTCTATATATCCTAAAAGACCTGCCACCCCCCATACAAAAACATAATCCCATCCTTCCATCCTTAGAGAGTGAGGGCAGGGAATAAAATGAACTGGCAAAGCCAGAGCCCTCTTGGACAGGATGGGGAAAGGTGGGTGAAGTTAGGAATGCTCACATGTTGCGCAAGTTAAACCCATCACAATTTTAACAAGGGTAAGAGTTCAAGTTCAGTCTCTTTCATCTGAGCTTTTTTGATTAAAAATTGAAACCCCTCATCTCCATCCCATCTTTCCAGCCTTATCCCACTGCTCTCTTCCTCTATGCGGCCCCATTACCATATTCTCTTCTCCTTCTCCCTGCTTTGCACAGGCTCTGCCTAGTCCAGAATACCCTCTCCCCCTGGTCTAACTCCTACCACCTTCCATCATGCTTTGCACATGCTACCTCCTCCATGAAGCCCTCCCTGATAGCCTCCAATTCTAATCCCCCATGAAGCTTTCTCTGTCCCACCGTGGGGCACTAGTCAACTCAGTTTGTGCAGCCCTGTGGCCTTTTCTCTTATCTATCTACCCAACGACAGCCAGGGGCTGCAGCTGATTTGCTACTTCTTTTCTTCATCCCCACACCCCATAGCAATCTCCATAACAATTGTTAATTTTTAATGTTCCCCCCTGAGAGGCAGCCCCTTGGGCCTCTGTGGATATTTCCACCTCTGAGTGTGAACCAAATTATTTTCCTTGCTCACATGGGGCAGGTCAGAAAGGGATGCCAGGTCCTGAAGACCAGTGCTAAAGACCCCTTTGCCAAGGGTGCCTTGCCTCTAGGAAATCACCTCTAGGCAGCTGCCCACTAGTGTGGTCCAGCTCCATCTATCCACCCATCCATCCATTCATCCATCCGTCTGTCCATCCATCCATCCATCCACCCACCCATCCATCCCTCCATCCATCTGTCTATCCATGCATTTTTTTGAGCTCTATGCTGGGTGCTAGGAATACAGAGCTGAGCCAAATAGACCTGGTTTCTGCCCTCATGGAGCTTACAGTCTGTTAGGGAGATGGTCATTAATCAAATACCCACCACACAACCTTATAATTACAATTGCACGAGTGTGGTGGATGAAAAGAACTGGTTTTAACAAGGAGGACTGGGGGCCAAAGAAGACTTCCAAGAGGATGTAACATTTGAGCTGAAATTGGAAGAATGACTTAACTAAGCAAAGCCTGGGGGAGGGGTGGGAGAGAGGGCAGGGAAAGGGCAGGGTGTGTGCAAAGGCTCAGAATGGGAAACTGAGAGCCACCCAGCAAGTTAGAGAGCAGCGAGCCAAGCCTATCTGATGAAGCTGGATGGGATGGCAGCAGCAGATCCTCCAAGGCTTTGAGGGCCATGTTGGGAACTGAACTATTTATCTTTTGAGCACCTGGACATGAGGCTGAGCTCAGCAGCTCTGCTAACTGCAATCAGCATGGAGAATATCAGGACCATGCCCTTTGCCAGCCTCTCACCTGGAGGGATGCCCGGACCCTCTCAGGAGCTAACAAAGGTCTGGGAGTCAGGGTTCCTAAATCATTTCCAGTCTCAGCCACCTATAAATCCCTTGGAGAGGGGAAAAGGAAGGGTAGGACCCATATCCCCCTGTCCAGCCAGGTCTGGGGTAGCAAGGCAGCAGTGAGCTGGAAAGCAGCGGCAGCCCCCGTCCTTCCTCCCCTGGCATCAGAACTGGGCACAGTCAAAGGAAAGGGAATTATTGATGCAAGCAAGTTCCAAATATCTGCAAATCAAGTCCCTCTCCTCCCTCTGAAGCTCACAGATGACTCAGTGCCTGAGCCCCGTTTCCTGGAATCAAGAAGTGCTGAGGGAAGGATGCATGTCAGGAGAGCTGCAGGCTGGTGAATTGAAGCTTGGCTTGTTCCTTGGGAGCTGAAACCCAACAGCTTCTTCCAGGAAGACCTGGCTTCCCCCTCTCTCTGCTCTGTGGTCCTGGAGCTTGGGACAGGGGAATGACAGGCAGCTCTTTGATGTTTCTCACCCATTCACACTCCAGGTTTAGGGATCTTTAGCCTCCCTCCCAGGCTCCTTATAGTTTGGGGATTCCTCTTCTTGTGGGAGAGTCTAGAGCTCAGGTGGAGAAGATGGGGGTTGCTAATGCTGTAGAGCCTGGGGCTATCGGGCCATCTGGGGCCATGGTGGTAAGTGCACTGGCCTGGGTTCCAATCCTGTCTGTGTGACATTGGGCAAGTCACTTCACCACTCTGGGCCTCAGTTATCTCCACAGAATGCAGAGCAGGAAGCCTGCCTTGGGGGCTGATGTGAGTGTGCGGTGGTGGTGGTGGTGGCGGGGGCTGGTATTTCCACTGCCTCCCGAGAGAGAGCACAGTGGTGCTTGCCTCTCAGTTCCTGTGCCATTAGCTGGCAGCCCTAAGCCTCTCTCCTGTCTGTCTTCTCCTTCGTCCCTGATTCCCACCTCACTGCCCTCCCCACCACTAGCATGATTCTATTGGGTGTGGCATATACTTATCCCTACACATGTCCCTGCAAAATAGGTTGGTGTGTATGTTTCAAATCAGGGGTCAGGAAACTTTTTCTGTAGAAAGCCAAACAGTAAACATCTCAGGCCTTGTGGTCATACCTTCTCAGTCCCGATCGCTCAGCTCTGGGCAAAAGCGGCCATGGACAATACATGAACGAATGGGCTGTGTTCCGATAAAACTTTATTTATAAAAACAGACAACAGCCAGACTTGGCCGCAGGCTATAGTTTGCTGACCCCTGCTTTCAATTTACATCAATGGTAGTATGCCACAGACCCTCTTTTCCCGGAACCCCTCAGAGCCTCCAGAATCTCCCCACCAGCCTTCTGCTCCCTGATTCTAATAGGGTGGGGGTGGGGAGGGCAGCCGTGATGTCCTCTGATTTCAGCAGCAAGACAGCTGGCCAAAGCGACCTTCACAGGCAGATTTGATGCGTGTACTCCCTTGAGCTTCAGGGAGGCTGCAATTCTCCAGCTTGCTTTTGGTTTAGGCAGGAAATGCTACATTTTACCGTTGGTTACGATTTCCCTGAAACAGGCATTATTTTGTCCGACTTCCCTTGAAAGATTGGAACAGATCAAGCCTTTGCTGTTTCAGTTCATTACTCAGAATGAAAGGCCCGATCTTGGCAGGATCTTCCCACTTGTGCAAATTTTCTTTGAGGATGATTCATAAAATCATAGGCTGTCAGAGCTGGATGAGAGACCTGCAAGAATATCTGTCCGAACTCAACATTTCCTACCCAGGGAAACTGAGGTTCTGGAAAGCCTCCTTGGCCTCTGCTGTCATAGTTACAGTAATCACATCCTTGAGCAAGCCAAATGTCTAACCTTTCCAGCACTTCTTGGGTCTTATGGGAGATTTGTTGCTCTCCCCCATCCCCCGCCTCACCAAAGACCTAAATCTCTGGACCCAAGCAGGACTGCTCTCACAGCCCCTGACTTCAGCCCCAGGAGCAGCTTTCCATTTACCCAGAATCTGTCAGGACCTGCTGGCTCCAGCCCCTCCCACTCTCCTCCATCCCTGTGTGAGGCCACCTGGCTCCACCTGCTCAACCACGTCCCCACCTGAACCAAGAAGTCCTTACCCAGCTCCAGCTCTGGATTTAGGGCCTCAGTATCCAGCCACCCCAGCTGCTGGTCAGACCCCAGCCCTGCACCCCAGAGTGAAACCTGGGTAACCTCCTACCAGGTTCTAAGAACAGGGTTGTGAGACCAAGGTCCCTGTTCTGGAAACTTGTTGGTGATCAGCCTTCTCTTAGGACACTCCCAGAACCTCTCCAGGGTCTAAGACCACCCCCCAGAACCCCACCTGGCTCTTGCCTACTCGTGTCCCTGTTGGCAGCTGCCTACTTGGATTCCCAAGATGGTCTCAACCAGATTCTCCATCTCTGTGCTCTGCCTCTTGGTTGAGGTCCCCTAGGCCTGTCTGCTTACCCGGACTGTAACTTGCTGTAGTTAAAGAGTAAGAACCACTATCATGAACGGATGTTTTTTATATGACAAGCATCGCTAAGTGTGCTACATATATTGCCTCACGTAACACTTCCAGTAGCCCAACGAGGCAGTAAACGACACCATATTCCAGAGGGTACCATGGTGAATGGTGGCCGAGTCAGTACTTGAAACTTCAAGCCCAATGTTGTATCACTCTACCATACAAGCCATGCTTCTTAGACCCCATGTGGGATGCAAGGGGCTACTTCCACCTCCTGCTACAGGTCCACCCCCTGATGGGCAGGTATTATGGCTGGGCTCAGACTGGCCCTGCCCTGAGCCCAGGGTTGCATTCCTGGAGACCTAAACTTGACTCTGGCTTCTGACTATGACTGCCACTGGGGCTTCCCCAGCAGCCTGGATATAAAAACCTTACACCGGCTAGTCGGGCTTGTGAGCGACAGCTGCAGGATACGCCTGTGCTGATATTCCCATACTTCCCCAGATCCCTTTGCTTTTGCTTCCACAGCCACCTGAGAAAACCAACCTCATTCCTGCCACACCTGGAGGATTTATCCCCAGGGCTCTTCTGCAGGGTCTCTGCCCACATCTTTCACATCTTTGGTGTGTGATATCCATGGAATACACTTTCCACTCTGCACAGTGAAATTATTCCAGCTAGAATCTTTCCCCATCCCCAATGCTGCCTAAAACACACCAGGGCTTCCCACTGCCATTAGGATAAAAAATTTTCATCAAGCTGTGCATGACCTGGCCCAGTACTGTGCAAATAGAACTTTCCACATTGATTGAAATGTTCTATGTCTGCACTATCCCATATGGTAACCACTAGCTGCATGTGGCTATAGAACCCTATAATTTTATTTAATTTTAGTTAGTTTAGGTTTAAATTTAAATGACCACATGTGGATGGTGGCTGCCATATTGGAAAGCAGAGCTCTAGCTCCTACCTGCCTCTCCAGTCTTGCCTTGCTTTCTGCCCATTGGCCTTCTTTCAGATCCTCTAGGCCATGCTCTCTTTCACCACAGGACCTTTGCACATGTAGTTTTCTCCAGCTGCAATGTCTTCCTCCTCAAACTCTTTGTCTAGCCAATGCTTACTTCCCCTTTAGATCTCAGCTAAAGCATCGCTTCCACAGACAAAATCCTCGGACAAAATCAGATCTACCCCGTGTTTACTCTCACAGCCTAGGGTACTCTTCACTCCTAGCACTGATCACAGTTGTGGTTTTAGAGGTTGTGCCAGTTTGGATATATTATGTCCCCCCAAAAACCATGTTCTTTGATGCAATCTTGGGGCAGATTTATTAGTCTTTTGATTAGGGTGGGACCTTTTGATTGAGTGTTTCCATAAAGGTGTGACTCACCCAACTGTGGGTGACACTTTTGATTAGATTATTTCCATGGGGGTGTGGCCCCACCCATTCAGGGTGGGTCTTGATTAGTTCACTGGAGTATTTAAGAGAGAAGCTAAGAGCTGACACAGACCCAGATGCTTGCTGATGCTTAAAGATGATTGGAGATGTGGAGAGAAGGATGTTTGAAGATGCTAAGCTAAGAAATGAAGAGCAGAATTTGTCCCAGAGAGCTAAGAGAGACCCAGAGACATTTTGGAGAAAGCCAATTTGAAACACAACCCAGGAGCAAAGGGCCAGCAGACGCCAGCAAAATGCCTTCCCAGCTGACAGAGGTGGTTTTTTCCTATATATATATTTTTTAATTGAGATTGTTCAGATACCATACAACTATCTAAAGACACAAAGTGTACAATCAATTGCCCATGGTACCATCATACAGCTGTGCATCCATCACATTAATTTTTTCCAATTTTTAGTATATTTTCATTACTCCAGAAAAGAAATAAAGACAAAAAAAGGAAACTCAAATCCTCCCATACCCCTAACCACCTCTCCTCCATTATTGATTCAGAGTATTGGTATAGTACATTTGTTACTGTTGATGAAAGAATGTTAAAATACTACTAACTATAGTATATAGTTTGCAATAGGTATATTTTTTCCTATATGCCCCTCTATTATTAACTTCTAGTTATAATGTCACACAAATGCTCTAGTTTATGAGAGAGATTTCCAATACTTATACAATTAATCACTGACACCATCCACCACAAGATTCACTGCTCTTTACACTCCCATCTTTTAACCTCCAACTTTCCTTCTGGTGACACATGTGACCCAAGCTTATCCTTTCCACCACATTCACAACCATTCAGCACTGTTAGGCATTCCCACAATGTGCTACCATCACCTCTGTCCACCTCCAAATGCTCAAGTTCACCCTAGTTGAACATTCTGCTCACAATAAGCAACCGCTCCCCATTCTTTAGCTCCGCTCTACATCCTGGCAACCTATATTTCATGTCTATGAGTGCACATATTACAACTAGTTCATATCAGTAAGACCCTGTAATACCTGACAGAGGTGTTTTGGATGCCATCAGCCATTCTTCAGTGAAGGTATCATCTTGTTGATGCCTTAGTTTGGACACTTAGAACTGTAAACTTGTAACTTAATAAATCCCCTTTATAAAAGCCAATCAATTTCTGGTACTTTGCATAAAGGCAGCATTAGCAAACCAGAACAGATTTTGGTATCAGAGAAGTGGGGTGCTGCTGAGTTTGGAAATACCAAACATGTTGGTATTTTAAATGGATAAAGCTTTTTAAATGGATAAGGGGAAGATTCTGGAAGAATTGTGAAGATCTTGGTAGCAAAGGCCTAGATTGTTTTGAAGAGACTGTTGGGAGAGGAAGTTGGCAGAGCAGTGGCTGCGTACCCCACCATCCCCATGCACTTCGGAGACTCTGCCTCCACCTGGACTCACCGAATGTCCCACGCCCCCCAACATGGATGCACACCTGTGAGCCATAAGCGACTTGGACCTCCAAACATTGAACAAACCCTGGATCCTAAGAAGCTGAAGTTTTAAAACAGTCAATATTATCCTTAACCCTTTGGCCTGATTTGCCTTGGTCCTAACTAGATGTACTTTAGCCATATCTCTAATTGAAGTCTGAACTGAATGACAAAAAGCAGATAGAGAACAAAGCCAACCATCAAGAAAACCCAGATAAAAGAGTGAAAATGAGCTCCAGAATAAACTAAACAAGAAAATCAGATGCCTAGACAGCTAAAAATAATGAGCCATACTAGAAAACACAAAAATATGGACCAGCCAAAGGAACAAACTAACACTTCAACTGAAATACAGGAACTGAAACAACTAATTAAAGCTGTTCAAACAAATCTCCTAATCAAATTAACGAGCTGAAGGAAAATGTGGCAAAAGAGATGAAGGATATAAAGAAGACACTGGATGACCATAAAGAATAATATGCAAGTTTAAAAAAACAAATGGCTTACGGGAAAGAAAGTTACAATAAAGAGATGAAAAACACAATGGAGACAAGTTTGGAGAAGCATGTAGAAATAAAGACTATCAGAAAGGGTAAAAGTAAAAAATAAGATATGACATATAAAATGGGGAGGTAGAAGAAAGGATCAGTGAACTGGAAGACAGAACATTTGAAATCATACACACATAAGAATAGATAGAGAAAAGAATGTAAAAATATGAGCAGGGTCTTAGGGAACTGAATATAATGCTATGGGTGTCTCAGAAGGAGAAGAGAAGGAAAAAGGGGCAGAAAGAATACCAGAAGAAATAATCACTGAAAATTTCCCAACTCTTATGAAAGACATAAAATTACAGATTCAAGAAGCACAGTGTTACCCCAAACAGAATAGATTCAAATAGACCTACTCCAAGACACTTAACTGATCAGATTGTTCAATGTCAATGACAAAGAGAGAATTCTGAAAGCAGCAGAGAAAAGTAATCCATCACATACAAGGGAAGCTCGATAAGACTATGTACAGATTTCTCCACAGAAACCATGGAGGTGAGAAGACAGTGGTATGATATATTTAAGATACTGAAAGAGAAAAACTGCCAACTAAGAGTTCTAAATTAGACAAAATTGACCTTCAAAAATGAGGGAGAGATTAAAATATTTTCAGACAAACAGACACTGAGAGAGTTTGTGAATAAGAGAGCTGTGCTACAAGAAATATTAAAGGGAGTGCTACAGACTGATAGGAAAAGATTGGAGAGACAAATTTGGAGAAGTATGTAGAAATAAAAACTATCAGAAAGGGTAAAAGGAGAGAGAGAGAGAAAAAAAAAAAGATATGACATATAAAATCCAAAAGACAAAATGGTAGAAGAAAATACTGTTCTCACAGTAATAACACAAAATGTTAATGGATTAAACTCCCCAAGAAAAAGACATAGGCTGGCAGAATGGATTAAAAAAAAGAGGACCCATCTATATGCTGTCTACAGGAAACTCACTTTAGACAAAAGGACAAAAATAGGTTGAAAGTGAAAAGTTAGAAAAAGATATTTCATTCAAACAACAACCAGGAAAAAGTGGGAGTAGCCATATTAATATCAGACAAATTAGACTTCAAATGTAAAACAATTAAAAGAGACAAAGAAGGACACTATATATTAATAAATGGGACAATTCATGAAGAACACATAGCAATCATAAATATTTAAGCACTGAGCCAGAGTGCCCCAAAATACATGAGGCAAACACTGATAGCATTGAAGGGAGAAGTAATAGTTGGAGACTTCAATACACCACTCTTATCAATGGATAGAACATCTAGACAGAGGATCAATAACGAAACAGAGACATTGAATTGTATGATAAATGAACTAGACTTGACAGACATTTATAGAACACTATACCCCACAACAGCAGGATACACATTTTTCTCAAGTGCTTATGGATCATTCTCTAGGATAGACCAAATGTTG
The DNA here is from genome assembly GCF_015220235.1 of Choloepus didactylus. Lineage (NCBI taxonomy): Eukaryota > Metazoa > Chordata > Mammalia > Pilosa > Megalonychidae > Choloepus > Choloepus didactylus. The sequence goes on along the minus strand of NC_051308.1, from coordinate 212,829,079 downwards.
GGTCACAAAGCAAGTATCAACAAATTTAAAAATATTGATATTATACAAAACATTTTCTCGGATCATAATGGAATGAAGTTAGAAATCAGTAACACGCAGAAGGTTGGAAAATTCACAAATGCATAGAGGATAACAACATACTCTTAAACAACCAGGGGGTAAAGGAAGAAAGTACAAAAGAAATTAGTAAATACCTCAAGGCAAATGAAAATGAAAACACAACGTATCCAAACTTATGGGATGCAGCAAAGGCAGTGCTGAGAGGGAAATTTATTGCTCTAAACACCAATATTAAAAGGGAAGAAAGACCAAAAATTGAGGAATTAACTGTTCACCTGGAGGAACTAGAGAAAGAACAGTAAACTAACTCCAAAGCAAACAGAAGGAAAGAAATAACAAAGAAGAAAGCAGAAATAAATGAAATTGAGGACAGGAAAACAATAGAGAGAATCAACAAAACCAGAAGTTGGTTCTTGGAGAAAATCAATAAAATCAATGGACCCTTAGCTAGGCTAACAAAAAGAGAGAGAGTGGATGCAAATAAATACAATCAGAAATGGGAAAGGAGCATAACTACTGACCCCACAGAAGTAAAGGAGATAATGGCAGGACACTATGAGCAACTATATGCTACTAAACTAGACAACCTAGACAAAACAGACAACATCCTAGAAAAGAACAACCAACATTGACTCAAGAAGAAATAGATGACCTCAACAAACTGATCACAAGAGACTGAGTCAGTCAACAAAAAGCTCCCCAAAGAGAAAAGCCCAAGACCAGATGGTTTCTATGTGAATTCTATCAAGTGTTCAAGAAAAAATTAGTACCAATCCTGCTCAAACTCTTCAAAAAAAATTGAAGACAAGGGAAAGCTACCTAACCCATTCTATGAAGCCAACATCACCCCAAAACCAAAGTCAGACAAAGTTACTACAAAAAAGGAAAATTATAGACCAATCCCTTTAATGAATATAGATGTAAAAATCCTCAACAAAATACTTGCAAATCAAATCCAGGAGCACATTAAAAGAATTACACACCATGACCAAGTGGGATTTATTCCAGGTATGCATGGCTGGTTCAACACAGGAAAATCAGTTAATGTAATACACACATCAATAAATCAAAGCAAAAGAACCACATGATCATTTTGATCGATGCAGAAAAAGCATTTGACAAAATTCAATATCATTTCTTGATGAAAACACTCAAAAGGAAAGGAATAGAAGGGAACTTTTTCAATATGATAGAGACAATATATGAAAACCCCAGGGCTAACATCATACTCAATGGGGAAAGACTGAAAGCTTTCCCTCTAAGATCAGGAACAAGACATCGATGCCCACTGTCACCATTGTTATTCAGCATTGTGCTGGAAGTCCTAGCTAGAGAAATTAGTCAAGAAAAAGAAATAAAAGGCATCCAAATTGGAGAGAGAGAAGTAAACTTTCACTGTTTGCAGATGACATGATCCTATATGTAGAAAATCCAGAAAAATCTACAGAAAAGTTACTGGAGCTAATCAATGAATGCAGCAAAGTGGCAGGCTACAAGATCAACATGCAAAAATCTGTAGTGTTCTTATACACAAGTAATGTGCAAACAGGAGGAGGAAATCAAGAAAAATTCCATTTACAATAGCAACCAAAAGAATCAAGTATTTAGGAATAAACTTAATTAAAGCCACAAAAGATCTATACACAGAAAACTACAAAACTGTTAAAAGAAATCAAACAGGACCTAAAAATATGGAAGAACATACTGTGTTCATGGATTGGAAGACTAAATATAGTTAAGAAGTTAATTCTACCTAAACTGTTTTACAGATTCAATGAAACACCAATGAAAATCCCAACAACTTACTTTGCAGAAATAGAAAAACCAACAACCAAATTTATTTGGAAGGGCTGGGTGTCCCAAATAGCCAAAAATATCTTGAGAAAGAGGAACGAAGTGGGAGATCTCACACTACCTGACTTTAAAGCATACTACAAAACTACAGTGGTCAAAACAGCATGGTACTGGCATAAAGATAGATATACTGACCAATGGAATCAAATTGAGAGTTCAGAAATAGACCCTCTCGTCTATGGACAATTGATCTTTGATAAGGCAGTCAAGACAGTCCAACTGGGACAGAACAGCCTCTTCAATAAATGGTGTTTGCAGAACTGAATATCCATATCCAAAAGAATGAAAGAGAACTACTATCTCACACCTTATACAAAAATTAACTTGAAATGGATCAAAGACCTAGCACTAAGACCATAAGACTTTTAGAAGAAAATGTAGGGAAATATCTTAAAGATCTTGTGATAGGAGGTGGTTTCCTAGACCTTACACCCAAAACATGAGCAATGAAAGAAGAAATAGATAAATGGGATCTCCTCAAAATTTAACACTTTTGTACATCAAAGAACTTGCCAGAAAAGTGAAAAGGCAGCCTAGACAATGGGAGACAATATTTGGAAACCACATATCAGATGAGGGTTTAATATCCAGAATATATAAAGAGATCCTACAACTCAACAACAGAAAGAAAAACAACCCAATTAAAAAATGGGGAAAAGACACCGACAGACACTTTTCTGAAAGGAAATACAAATGGTGCAGAAACATATGAAAAGATGCTCAACTTCACTGGCTATTGGGGAAATGCAAATCAAAACCACAATGAGATATCATCTCATACCTACTAGAATGGTCGTTATCAACAAACAAACAAACAGAAAATTACAAGTGCTGGAGAGGATGTAGAGAAAGAGGCACACTTATTCACTGTTTGTGAGAATGTAGAATGGTGCAGCCACTCTGGAAGGCAGTGTGGCTGTTCCTCAGGAAGCTAAGTATAGAACTGCCATATGATCCAGCAATTCCATTATTAGGTATATACTCAGAGGAACTGAAAGCTAAGACATGAACAGACATTTGTAAACTGATATTTATAGTGTCATTATTCATGATTACCAAGAGATGGAAATAGTCCAAATGTCCATCAACAGACGAGTGGAAAAACAAAGTATGATATATACATATGATGGAATATCATGCAGCTGTAAGACAGAAAAAAGCCATGGAACATATAACAATGTGGATGAACCTTGAGGACATTGTGTTGAGCGAAGTTAGCCAGAAACAAAAGGACAAATACTGTATGGTCTCACTAATACAAACTAACATTAATGAGCAAACTTTGAGAGTTAAAGCTGAGAACACAGGTTATCAGGAGATAGAAAGAGGGTAGATATCAGGCATTTGATGCTGAAGTACAGAATGTTCAACAGGATTGATTGTATAGATTCAGAAATGGATAGCACAATACTGTGTGACAGTAGCACAATAGTGTAAGTACACTGAACAAAGATGTCTGTGAGTAAAATTGAAGAGGAGGGCTAGGGGCATGTATAACACCAATGGTCAGTGGTGATGACTAAATGTACAAATATAAAAATGTTTTTACACTTAGGAGAACAAATGAATATCAACCTTGTAAGGTGTTGAAAAAGGGATAGTATTGGGGAAAAATTATAATCATTGCAAACTAGAGTCTGTGGCTAACAGTAACATTGTAACATGCTTCCATTAAATGTAACAAAGGCAATATAGCAAAGCTAAATGTCTATGAGAGGGGGATATAAGGGAGGGGTATGGGATTCTTGGTAGTAGTGTTGTTGTTTGATCTTGTGTTGTATTTTAATTTTTTCTTTTATCTTTTTTATTATTCTTTTTTTTTTCTTTTTGGAGTAATGAATATGTTCAAGTGCTGATTGTGGTGATGAATGCACAACTATATGATGATACTGTGAACAACTGATTGTACACTGTGGATGATTGTATGGTATGTGAATAGATCTTTATAAAATTGCAGGGAAAAATAAATAGAAGGATACAAGTGCTGGAGGAAAAAAAGACTATTGGTAGAAATATGGACTCTGAAGATATTTCTGATGAGGACTTAAATAGAAATGATGAATGTATCATTGCCAACTAGAAGAAAGGCGATCCTTGTTTTAAAGTGGCAGAGAATTTGGCAAAATTGAGTCCTAGTGTCAAATGTAAGGCAGAATTTGGAAGCGATGAACTGGGATACTTAGCTGAAGAGATCTCCAAACCAGATATGGAAAATGCAGCCTGCCTTCTCCTTGCAGCTTATAGTAAAATGCGAGAGGAAAGAGAGAAGCTGAGAACTGAACTCTTGGGTTCAAAGAAACCAGAAATTGATGGTCTGGAAAACTCTGCACTTCCCGAAAGTGAAACCCCAGAGGCTACAACCCCATGTAAGAATTTAATGAAACCTGGAACCAGCCAGCCATTTCAGTAAAAACCAGGATTGGAGATGGAGTTATCCAGAAAGGATTTGTGGACAGTCCTATTGTTTGATGGTTTTGACCCTTGTATGCTGCATGCCAAGCCAACAATTTTTTTTGCAAGATCTGTGTAGATGGAACCACTACCAGTCTGGACTAAAAGGGGCAGAAAAAGGGACATATTGAAGGAAAAATTTCTTCAGAGAAGGCAGAACCATGGAAGCCAAGGTCTGATGCCAACAAATCTTGGGCAAGGAGAGCAGAGCAATCCATGCACATGGAAAGGGTGAGTTTGCCCTAGAGGCAGAGCGCGGCCCTTCCATCTCGATGCTCAGGAAGAGTGCTGCCACCCCAGGCTTCAGAGAGGGTAGAGCACATTCCACAGGGATTAGGTGTGGAGAGCCGTCTCCCGGGACGGGCATAGCGCATGCGCTGTAAACCTGCTCCAAAGTCCCCCCGCCCATCGAGTGGTGCCAAGATGGCGCCCACATCCTGCTTCCGGCTTCTGATGTATGTAACCACCCGCTGTATTCACCAATCATGCTTGTGTGCGTGGCGTTAGCCCATTGGATACACGCAAGGTTTATAAGAAAGTTCCCGGGCAAAGCTCGGGGAGACAGCCCACAAGGAGCCGTACCTGACGGCCGCATCGAGGTTGTTCTCCCCCGAGGTGTCTCGCCCCGGGTGGAACCTGTAAAGATGATGATTGCCTAGTCCCATTAAAAGTTTATCTGCTTTACCACCGCGAGTCCTGAGTGATCACAAGTGCTCCGGGTAAGACGTTGTCCGCACCCTCTCTCCCCTTATCTCTCTGGTCCCCATCGCCGGCCGACCGAGGACTCGAGGCGGGGCGGGGCGGCGCCGGACAATTAGGAAGAGCCTGGCCACCACCCCTCTGTTTGGAGAGGGGAGAGCCTTTGCCCGGGAAATGCAGAGTCTGGGTGGCGCCCCGATGCTTGAGGAGGGTAGGGTTGAGAAGAAGGTGGTCTCCCCAGCATGTGGCTATGTTGGAGCAATCACCCTGGGGTTTGGAAAGAAAAAGTCCTCTGCATAAGCCTTTGGAAAGGGTGGGACTGCTGCTCTCTCAATGCCCAATGATAAAATGTCATTCTATAAATGACTCTCAGACTTTGAAATCTAATGGAGTTTGCCCTGCAGGTTTTGGAACTGTTTCGGTCCTGTGACCCCTGTTTTCCTTTCAGTTTCTCACTATGGCAGTGGGAATGTCTATCCTGTGACCGTCCCTCCTTTGTATATTGGAAGCAGATAACTTGTTCTAAGTTGCACAGCCAGAGAGGAATTTTGCCTTAGGACAGTCCATGCCTGTAACTGATTTTGATAATGCTTGTACTTATCTATTGTTACTGAAATGATTTAAGCTTTTTTGCCATTGTGATGGAATGAATGTATTTTGTATATGGAAGAAACATGTCTTTTGGGGGCCCTTGGGGTGGAATGTGCCAGTTTGGATATATTATATCCCCTCAAATGCCATGTTCTTTAATGCAATCTTGTGGGGGCGAATTCATTAGTCTTTTGATTACGGTGGGACCTTTTGATTGAGTGTTTCCATGGAGATGTGACTCACCCAACTGTGGGTGATACTTTTAATTAGATTATTTCCATGGGGGTGTGGCTCCACCCATTCAGGGTGGGTCTTGATTAGTTCACTGGAGTATTTAAGAGAGTAGCTAAGAGCTAACACAGACCCAGATGCTTGCTGATGCTTAGAGATGGCTGGAGATGTGGACAGGAGGACATTTGAGATGCTAAGCTAAGACATGAAGCCCAGAGTTTGCCCTGGAGAAGCTAAGAGAGACACAGGGACATTTTGGAGAAAGCCATTTTGAAACACAACCCAGTAGCAAAGGACCAGCAGATGCCAGCCATGTGCCTTCCAGCTGACAGAGGTGTTCCAGATGCCATCAGCCATTCTTCAGTGAAGGTATCATCTTGTTGATGCCTCAGTTTGGACACTTAGAATTGGAAACTTGTAACTTAAATCCCCTTTATAAAAGCCAGTCAATGTCTGGTATTTTGCATAACGGCAGCATTAGCAAACTGGAACAGAGGTATTGGCTAATTCCTTGGGTCTTTCTCCCCCAGTGGACCATAAGTTCATGAGAGCAGGACCTGAGCCTGTTTCTTATCATTTCTGCATCCCCCATGCCTAGCACAGTTCCTGGAACATAGTAGACCCTCAGTAGAGATTTGGGGAATGAATGAATGAATGAATGAATGAATGGAGATGTTGCTGGTTTAGAAGAGACCCCCAGTGAGCATGGCTTCATCACCAGCTGGCTGAGCACACGGCAGTTTTCAAGAGGGTAAAGCAAGTCACAGAGGGTATCTGCTGATCACCCGTGAGCCTCCAAGCTTAAGAAAATGCTGTGCCCCTTGAAGAACCCGAGACTTTAACCTGATAACCAACATCTGGAACAAACCCATAGTCGGAATAAAGGAGAAACAGGTGCTAGCAAATTCGTAAGTGTCAACAGATGGGTACTGCTACCACCTGTGATTCACACCCGCCGGCCTCCTGAGCTGTTGGCTGCATCACTGCTTGACAGTGAGGAATGATGTGTGTGCCTCTCCCAGGTCTGGGGGAACTGCTTGGTTCACCCTGCAGGCGCCATCCTGGGCCTCTGTCTTTCAGGAAGGACGAGCAGGTCTCCCCTGCTTCATGGCCCCAGGGGTCCCAGGGCTGGGTGCACCAGCAGGCTCCATTTCCTATCACTAGAAGTTCCCTTCCCCCTCCCCAAAGGCCCCTTGGGATGTGGTGGTGGTACCAGCCCAGACAGGGCCTGTCCCAGCAGAAGCCAAGGGGGCTGGAGTGGGTGAGGCCTCCCACTACAGATAAGCTAGGTCCTGGTCACTTGCTCTCATCACCCCCATACTGCTCCTTAGTGCCCCTATCACAGCTGAGTTTGTATTTGTAAATCACTGTCTAATATCTAGGTCCTCTGCTGGTGTATAAGCTCCAGGAGGGCAGCAATTGTATTTGTCTCACTCATCGAAGTGCACACAGTAGGGGCTCAATAAAGTGCTGCTGGAAGAACGAGCCCTCAAGTATTCCCTGGGGTGCTGATCTCCCCATACCCCAGCCTAAGGGACTGAGCTCTGGTCTCAGTTTCCCTCCCTGCTCAGCATCTCCACCACCCCTGAAGCCACTGACCCCTGCCAGTTTGCCTGGGTCCCCAGCCCCTGCCTGCCTTTCACCAGCCTCTCTCCGGAGGTTGGACCCTGCTGTCTGCTCCTGACGGGCCCACCTGAACTTTGCTGCCCCCTTATTTCTGCAGTGGCAGTGGGTCCCTAGCACTGATGGCCTTCACTTGTCCTCGTGGTCCTCCTCAGGTAGGTCCTGGAGATGTCCCCAGCTCCCTAGAGCATCCCAGTCACCGTTCTGGGCAACTTGGCTCCCCTGGTGGTGGTGATGGTGGTGGGGCAAGGTTCACCTCTGTGTCCACCTGTTTCCCTGCTCCCAGCCTGCTCTGTCCCATCCAGGTTTCTGCCCTGCTCTCCGGTGAACTCCCAGCATGCCTTGCTTCAAAGGGCCTCGGTCCAGCCACTTAGCCTGGGGGAGTGGGTGCAGGCAGAGCCTTCCCTGGCCCTGCAGACAGGGGTTGGGTTCAATGCATGCAGGAAGATGGGACACAGAGGGGCGATGTTGGTGTGTCTTTGGTACCAGATCTTCCCCTTCCGCGTGCCAACCTTCATAGTCCCGTGGCCCTGTCTGATGTGGGGGGACATCATTCCAGGCCCTCCTTCATTTAACTGCCTCTCATGTACCATTTCCTGCTGTGCACCAGGGAGCCAGAAATGACTCAGACCCCACCCCCCCCCCCCCCCACCCCCAGGTTTTCCTGAAGGCTGCTGGCCAAGAAGACAGCGATGGCATCACAGGAGTGACCCCGGCCTCCTGCCAGTCTCTGGGGCCTCCCTCATTCCCCAGGCCCCAGGCTACGAGCCAGGGAGGTTGCCTGACCCGGCCACACTCCCCTCTCACGTGTGCCCTGGGCTTCACGCTCACACCCCCTCATGTGCTCACGGGCCATGCCCATGCCCTGCAGTGGGCTCCAAGATGCCCGAGGAGCGGGCCCTGCCTGTTTAGTTCGCTGCTGCATGCACAGCGTGGGCCTGACTTAATAGATGTACTGATAAATGAATGCACTGATGAAAGCGACGATGGGTGGGTTAGCAGAGGCTGCCCAGCAAGTAGCCCTCAGGGCCGGCCACACAGTGCCTTCAGGAGGGTACCCCAAGTCACAGGGGATGGCCAAAATGACCAGTCAGCTCTGTGCCCGTCGCTAATCTCAGAAACCGATTCTGGACAGCCTGTGTGTATCTAATCTAAACAGAGGAGGAATGAGTGCTGGTATATTCACATGTCAACCTGTGGGTCGGGCACCTGTGCCTCACACACGGGACCCCCAGGCTGGTGGATGCTTCCCAGAGAGAAAGGATGCAGGTGCCCTTCCCAGGCGGGGGAGAACTGCCTGGTTTCTGAGTCCCTGCGAGGACAGGCCCGTGCTGTGCTTCAGGAAGGCTCAGCAGCACTGCCCTGCTTCGCGGCACGCGATGGAGACTCTACCACAACCTCCATTCCTGTCTCTAAAAGGGTCCCCCTTCCCCGCTCCCTGCATGACCCCAAGAGTGGTGGCCTTACCCCCAGGACTCTGCATAGTCAGTGGCAGCCTCGGCCAGGCCCCGGCAGGGCAGAGACTTCAGTCACCTCAGCACCCCCCCAACCCCGGGCAGGTGCACCCACCCCTATACAGGTGGCATTACCTCTTCACCCTCAAGTCTCAGCTCAGGAGTCACATCCCCAGGGGGCTGCATAGCATTCTCCTGTCTTACACTCCCAGCACTGACCAAAGCTGCAATGAAATTTAACTCGTCTGATTCATTTGTTTCCGGAGGGCAAGGGTGAGGTGACCCCCATTTCTGCCTTGTGACCCCCATTTCCCTAGTTCCCCCCCAGGTTGGGCATGTCAGTCCTGGGCTCTGATGCCTCTCATGCCCCACTCAGGTCCTCTGGCTCCAAGAGCACCCCACCTCCAGCCCCAGGCTTTTCCGGTGGATGCAACTGCAGGATCCTGATTGGTTCCCCTGCCCACCAAGCAAACACAGAAATGCATGGAAGTTGGGGGCCAGTGAACGAACTTGTTCCCCTTCTCCTCTCACCAGGAGAGATGGGCCTGAGACACATGTGGTGGTGCTTTTCCTGGGGCACGGTCTTGTGGACTGAGCCCTCAGTCACGCTCAGCGGCGAGCAGATCACTAATGCACCCTCCTCCTGGCTCCCCCTCTTCTGGCTCAACTTCCCTTGCCCCCACTCTCCCCCTGACATCACACTCCCTAATTAAGTGATGGCCCATAAGCCCCTGCCTCGGGAGCCCAGGCCCAGGCCAGTGCTCAGGACAGTTTTGTTGAGTGAATGGACGAACGGACCATCCTCAGCAGGAAAGTTCACCCCGTGGTCCGGTCCCATGCTCTGACCTCAGTGCCTCTCCTGATACTCTTTGCCCTGAAGACATGTTGTTCTTGTTCCTCGTCCTCTCTTGCACCTGTTTGCCTGGACTGTGACTCCCTGGCAGGCTCTTGCCAGGCCTTTCCTCAGGCCGAGCCCTGGCAGCTGAGCACTGTGTGGTCAGTCTCAACATGGTCCCACATCCTTCCTGCATCCTTCACCTGCTCCCCTGGCCCTCTTCTGGCAGGTCCTGGCGACAGCCTCAGCTGCCACCAGTTTCCCCTGGCCCCAGCCTGTCCTGATTATCCAGGATCTGACCTGCCCCCAAGCAAGCTGCCAGTAGGCTTTGCTTCCAAGTGCCCTGGCCCAGCCCGATGGAGGTGGATTGGGCAGAGCCTTCCCTGGCCATACAACAAGGGCCAGAACTAAGGTCTGGTTCCTGGTTGGGAGATGGAGCACAGAGTGGGCGATGGGGACACATCCTCGACACCAGACCCTCTCCCAGCATACTCTGGCTGGAAGCCAGAGTCACAGCCCACAGCCGTGTGTCTGGGTAAGGTGTGCAATATCACACACTCATTCCCGGGCCCCTCATACGCCAGTGCTTGCTCTGGATGGGCCACAGATCCATTCGGGCTCTCACTGTCTGGAATGAGTCAGGCAGGGGAAACAAGCATTTCTAGCTGCACCTCCCTCCCTGGTCTGCACCCAGGCAGTGATACCCGTCTCAGGGGAATGGGTGACCCATGGCCACTCCTCGTCTCCATCTTGTTCCATACCTCATCTTGGCCCAGCCCCTTCTGTGAGCCAGGGAGTTCTCCTTATCTGGCCATATACACAGTTACAGTGAAATATGACAACTTAGAGATGAAAGAAGGCCTGGCTTCCTGTGGCTTGGCGGCTCTTCATGCATCACCTTAAGGTCGGGCTCCTGCTTCCCCCACTTGCCCCACTCGCCCCACTCTGATCAGGGCTCTGGGAGAGCAGCCAGGACAGGATTCCTGGGTTTCTGAGAACAAAGTTTGCAGGAGGCCAGGCCAGTAGCACTTAAGGAGGTCACACTTAGGCCTGCTCGGGGCACGTTGCTCATTCCTCTTCTCCCTTGACCTCCTGTAGCTGTGACTCTGATTCCGCTCCTCCCCAGCTAGCCACTCCGCCTCGGCTTCCGTGAGCTCATGCTCTCCCCATTCTCCTTCACTGGCCTTGCCAGCCCAGGCATCTTGCAGATTCCTCCCTTTCATCTTCTCCCTGACATAGGCATGCTGTTTGTTCCTCATCTCTTCTTTCCGAGCAATCTCCATCTCCCAAGGCTCCCTAGGCCGAGCTGATGAATCCTGAATTGCTGCCCCCAGCCCTGCTCGCTCCTCTCAGTTCCTGGTCACATGGCCAGTCTCACACTGGTTGTTCCACTGCAAGTCTCACAGGGACCCCGATCCCAACCCAGGCTGAACTGATCTCATTGCTTTACCCAAATCCTCTACTTTTCCAGGAGACCCTTTATCTGGGGATGACACCACCACCTGCCTATCTGTCCAAGCTAACATTCTTTGCCCCGTCCTTGATTCTTTTCCTTTCTTCCCCAACTCCATCTAACCAGTCGCCAGTCTTGTTGATTCTCTCTTCTCCTCTCCTCTCTGCACCGCCTGCGTCCTTCCTTTCTGACTGAAACACTCTGAGTTAGGTCCATGCTTTCCTCCACCCAGGTTCCAGTGGCAGCCTCCAGACTGGCCTCCAGTTTCGCTCAGCAGCAGTGATTCTCCAGTGCCAACTTGGTGATAGCATTGCTTTAAGTCACACCTTTCAGCCATCCACTCTTGGGGGTCCAGCCTGCACACTCCTGCAGCAGGACACAGAAGTTCTGGGTGGCAGGTGTGAGTCTTCTCGTGTTGGGAAAGGCCAGTGCTCCAAGTAGACATAGGGGGGTGGTGTCTTGAGGTTCGCCTGAGTTTCTTGTGAGTTTGATCAATGTGAGTCAGTCCCTGAGGCTGCATATATGGGCTCAGAAGGGCACAGTTGGAATTCTAGGACACTGTGACTCCCAAGGAAGACTGTGGCCGAAGGGCCGTGTCTCCCACTGCCACCTGGTTCGTACGTACTTCAGACAGGAGAGAGTGATGGAAAGAATGATGGTGACCAGATGGTTCCTTCCTGTGCATGTTGCCAAGCATTTTTACTGTCACATCTCATTTACTCTTCCTGCAAACCCTGGGCAGAAGGTTCTTTTATCACCCCTTTCAAAGATGTGGACATGGAGACCCAGAGAGGTCCAATAACTCTCCCATCGCCAGCTAAAATGTGCTAGATCCAGAATTTGAGCCATTTCTATGGAATTCCAGTGTCATAAAAACACATGGGAGGAGTTTAAACCATGGATAGGATGGAATATACATCAAGAGAGGGGAAATAAGAGAAAATAGGCAGTACAAAAGACAGTGACAATTTGGAAGCGAGAGAGGGTAATGGATGGCATAATCACTGGTCGGTCTAATCTCCTTTAGTGCCCCATAGGAAGAGGTGATTTGGGGAAAGGGAGCCTCTCCGCAGGAGTGAGGTGCATCCTCTGGGTGCCCTGCCCTTCTCTGCAACCCTGGCTCCACGGAAGGCCACACAGCATGGGATGGAAGTGTGCAGAGAATGTCGGGGAAGGACTTTCTAAGTCCTGCCGGTCAGAGGCTCCACCCAGGGCCTTCAAAGAGGTCTCGGGGGGGCAGATACTTGTAAGGGTGGGTATTCATCATTTTTACACCTATGTTCAGAGCACTAATAAGGAAGTAATAATACTGCCAAGCCTTAACCACGCTTTCCATGAGCTGCCGAGAAGACTAATTATCTGACGACACTAATAAATGGTTATGATGTTATTAAAAATGGCACCAAGCTAGGATTAATAGGCTCATCAATTGTAGGGAATCGGGTTTAACAAGGTCCCCTGCGTGTCCCATCAGGGCTTGCGGCCTTGATGGATACCGGGCTACCCACAGCACCACCCATCTGCAGGGAGGCCATGGATGAGGCTCCCCTCCTTTCCCCAGCTGAGGGTCAGCTTAGGAAGATCTGGCTGCTGCTGGGTTTTTCTCTTGCCCACGGACATTCAAAGCTCCCTGACAGCTGGAGATGCTGCAGGTGGCAAGACTGGCCTCGGCCCTGCTCACTCGCTTCGGCACACGGCCTCTACTCTCCATGTGAGCCCCCTCTCTCCACAGCCCAGCCCACCTCTGTAAATGACAGACCCACCCAGAACCCCAGACTCCAGAGCCCCGCTCATAACATACGGGGGAGCGGATAAGATGGAGATGCCTCTGGGGCCTGCTGACTAATTTCCATAGTAATTATAGTTATTACTAATAGCGGTGACAACACTACTCCCTTCCATTTACACTGAATTCTACAACCTAGAAACTGCTTCCCCATCGGTTAGCTCCTCCGAGCTGCACAACAAGCTGGGAGGAATGCGGGGTGGATATTATTACTTTCACTGTCAGGTTGAGAAAACTGGAACTCAGGGAGATAAAGGGACTTCCTGAACCCTCTTCCCCAGCCTCTGAGGAATAATTGTAATGAGAAAAATGAAAATAATAATAGCCACTTCCCATCCAGACTATATACTGCACATCCATTAACTTTCTCAGTCCTCTCAACTACTGTAGGAGGTAGGTCCTATTTGCAGAAGAGGAAACAGATGCACAGAGAGGTTAAGAAACTTGCTCAGGAGCACCCAGCTTCTAAGAGGCAGGGTGGGAATCAAGGCCAGCCTGACTTCATGCTCCTGACTGTTGGCCTCTCCTGCCAGACTCCCACAGGCACCCAGTTTCCCGGGGCCCAGGAGATGGCTCCCTACATCAGGCTCTGGCTGGGCCTTCTTGCTCTGAGCTCCAGCTTCCCCACTCCCTCTCAACTCCCCAGGGTCCTCACATGGCAGCCGCCCTCAGGCTGGGGTAGGAGGACTACAGAGGGTCTGGGGCTGCCCGCCCCCACCCCAGAGAGGCCAAGTGAAAACCCCTCACCTTTGGCTGCTGATTTGCAAATTGCAAAGATCTACTGTAGGAGCCGGTAGAGATTGAAGCACAAGGCTTTGGAGGCATTGTGTTCTGGCTTTGAGGCCCAGCTCTGCCACTCACTAGCTGGTACCTTTAACCTCTCCCTGCCTCAGCTTCCTCATCTGTAAAATGGGTGGTAAGGGCAGTCCCTCACCGGGTGGTCAGGAGAATCAGTGAGAGAAGGAATAGAAAGGGTCTCAGACAGATCAGGTACTTGCATTCATTAGCAGGTCTTCGATGGAAAATGCTTACAGAAAATTGACGGTGTTGAGCTGGAAGGCAAGTAATGTGTCTTCTGTGCCAGTTGAGCCTGTACAAATGGTGCCTCACTGAATTCTCACAATGGCCTTAGGAGCTACTTTTCCCTATTTTAGAGGTGAAGAACTTGAGGGTCAGTGAGGTTGGTGGACTTCCCCGAGGTCACACATTCACCGGGTGGCTTGTGGCCTGGGCTCCTTACCACCACTATGCCCGTGCTTTCTGCCTCATGCATGGCTCCCTCTTACTGAGCACTTACTATGGGCTAGGTGCTGTGCCTAAGACTTCACCTCCAGTATCACAACCCTATAATGAAGAGGGTACTGACACGCCCATTTTGCAGACGAAAAGAAACTGCTCAAAGAGCTCCAGTGACTTGCTCCTGTTCACGAAATGAATGAGTGCGGAATTGGGATTTGAACCCAGGGCTTCCTGATTCCCCTGCTGTCGCGTCCCTGGCATGTGGCTCCTCTCTCTTTCTCCCACTGTCCTGCAAGCCTCAGGTCCCTCCCACCAGCTGCCCCTTCTCCCCAGAGCTCTGCCTGCCTGCCTGCTTCAGCTCCTTGCTCCACTGTCCCAGGCAGATAAGAGGATGCCTCCTTGGCGCTGCCATAGCTGAGCTTTGCTCATCCTTTCATCCCAGCCCTCAGTCCCTGGACCATCTGTCTCCCCCACTGGATCCAAAGCACTCAAGGTAGCTGTGGCTTGACCTCTGTGTCCCCATGCTCTGTGACGTGGCTTGTGTGGGCTTCTCCCCCATGTGGCTGGGCATCCTCCAAGACAAGCTCATCCAAATGCCAGAGAGTGGCTGTGTATCAGACATGTGTGTGTATGCAGGGGAATGTCTGAGAGGCTTGAGCAAGGCAGAGAGGCTTTGCACCCCCAGAGACAGCTATAGCACCTTTTTTCACTTGGGGGTCTCCTCCCACTCAGGGCTCCCAAGGGAAAGGCCTTTGTCTCCCTCTTCTCAGCCCCCTCATCTGCCAGGACAGACCATCCTGATGTGCAAACTGGACTTCTCCAAGCCTCCCAGGGGCCCCCCAGCCCTTCTGGCGCTCCCTGCCCGGCTTACGTGGTCGATGAGCTCCTTGACCATGCCGTTCCACTGGCCCTTGTCGTCCTGCGCCCCGTACTTGCCATCCTCCACCAGCCGGATCTCATAGGAGAAGCCCAAGATGTGGGCCAGTTCCTTGAGCAGGTCGATGCAGTAGCCCTCAAACCGGTCATTCCCATACAGGGTCCTGTCGGACTTACGGAACATGACAAAGGGCTCCTCCTGCATGGACAGATGGGAGAGGGGCTGTCAGAGGCTGAGTGGGTGGGATGGAGGCAGGCTTGGGATGGAGAGTTGGACCAGGGCCCCCGTTCATGTTTTTTAAAAAAAACTTGGGGAGCTCAGGTGGTGAATGGTCTGTTTGGGCAGGAAAGGGCAAGCACATTTCCTGGGAGCCAACTTTGTGCCTCACAAATGGCCATCCACTGGAGGGTCCTGGCATAAGGCGGGTGCTCAGAGGCGCTCGCTGATTTAACTGCCCAGCGGGTACACGGCTAGTAAGCCTTGGGTCAGGGATTTGAACACTAGACCTTCTGTTTCCAAAGCCCATGCCCTTTCTGCTGCACCAGGGACATAGGCCAGGTCCTTGGACCAGTAGCATCAGCATCGCCTGGTGACCTGTTGGAAATGCACATTCTCAGGCTCCATCCCTGACCTATGGAAACAGAAATCTTGGGGTGGGATCCACCAATCTGGGCTTGAAGAAGTCTCTAGGGAACTCTGATGCCCTGGCAAGTTTGAGAAGCACTGCTGTAGAAAGGCCTTCATTGAGGAGCTTCCCTGACTTCTCTGCCGACTCCCATTTTCCCATTTAAGAGTAGATCTACAGGCTCCCTATCTTTCTCTCTTTCCAAGGGTCTCCTCAACCCCCTGTGTTAGGGTGTGCCTGAGGAGTTAGCCTGCATTTAGAGAGCATGTACTATGTTCCAGGCCCCAGTATATTAGACGACGAGATACTGCCTGCAGAGGGCCCAGCTGAGCTGAGTGCCCAGCGAACAGAGCCAGTGTTGCCTCATTCAATCTGACTTCACCCCCCTTTGGGGTAGGTACTGGTAAATGCATGTTATAGATGCAGAAAGTGAAGTTCAGAGAGGACCAGCAAATTATGGGCACTCACTCAGCTAGTGCAGCAGGAGGATTTAAACTCAGGGCTGTGTGACCGCAGAGCACGAGCTCTTAACCACCTGTCAGGTTAAAAGGCCCTGATGTGCGTGGACAGGGGATCCTCGGGAAAGAGACAACTCTCTTTGTCTGATGGCAGTGAAGGGCTTTGTCTGATTTCTCATTTAGAATCAACCCCCTTGGGGGACCCTGCAAAGAAGAACTGGGAGAAGAGGCAGGAAAACCAGTGGAAAGAAGCTTTTGAACTCGTCCAGTGTGAGATCCACCACGTGAGGAACTGTGGGCTCTGACGTGGCACAATCCAGTCCCTCGTATATTCTCAGAACCCAGGTTAAGGTGCAGTTCTGTGTTTCTGCTGGCTCCAACCACACAACTGCATGTACAAATTCCGTTCCCAGGTCTTCGTGGCAGAGGAGCTGAACTAGTCCTTAGCAAACTCAAAACATTTATTGTGTTCCTACTACACACCAAGCATGGAGTTAAACTTTTTCCCACAGTCTGTTTGTTTTAAGGTTCACAAACTTGCGAGATAGGTGACATTGTCCCCATGTGATAGATGAGGAAATGGAGGCTCAGAGAAGGTCAATAAGTTTCCAAGGTCAGATTGCTTGTAAGTAGCAGATTTGGGATTTCACAGTTTGATGGAGCTTACTTCCAATCCTTCCCGGTCACCTGGCCCCTCTGCCTGGTGTCACTCTCCTCTCTGTTCCCTGGGCTCAAACTCTCCTGAGCTAATCTGCTCTTCTAGACCCTAAACTCCATCAAGTTCCAAGAGCTGCCATCATGGGTCCTGCTCCTGGACAACCCTAGTCTTTTGATTCACTTGGGCCCCCTCCCTCAGCCACTCGCCCCATTCCTGCCTGCAGCTCCTCAGCTTCTTCCTATTAGCCAGTGTTCCCCAAACCCACCCTTGCAGCCCCATGGGGCAGAATGCCTCAAGCCTCCAGCAGATGGGTGACAGCCATTAGCTGTCAGAATGCACGTGTACGGGAAACCCCACGTCCACGCGTCCACAAGAAGGGCACGCACATAATTGCGGGGGTGTCTCATCCTTCTCTCACCTGGCAGAGCCATTGCCTTGGCGTGGTGGGCCCCTGGGGCTGGGGTGAGCAGTGGAAGGCCCCAGCGAGGACCCTCTGCTCAGGGTCTGGATGGATTTGCTGGTTCCCCAGCAATGCTGCCTTTCAAAATCCCATCCCACCCATGACAGAGATACTCCGGATTTTCAACAGTCCTCTGGGATGCTTCAGAGAAAGAGCTGGGGAGTATCTGAATCCCCGAGGGGACTCTCCAGGGATTCTGCAAAAATCACTTCTCACTCTAATTTAATGTAAAGCTGGAACGTTTGGCTAGACTTCCAGGTTAAATCTCAGGGCCCCCCATCCCCACCCTCTGACCAAGTGGGCAGCTCAACTAGGGAGACAAGAGGAGTTGGGGGTGGCGGGGTGGAAAAGATGCCGAGACTACCTGGAGGAAAGCAGACTTTGGCTAGTCTATACAGAGCCTTTGCACAAATTGTAAAAAGGCTCTCCTGTCCCTGGGCAGATGCTGCCCTGGCACAGGGATTGGTGAGCAGGGCCTGAGTGTGATTTCAGTCCCAGCTCATCCTGTTGATCAGATGCTCTTGTGCAGTGAACAAGCTGCACAACTGTACCTGTTGGTCCTGACTTTAGCTCACGGAAAGACCTGGAGAGAAGGCATCAGATTTCCCAGGAGAACCATCAGCCATACATAGATCCCCCTGAACAAAATCTACTTCCTTCTCTACAATGGAGATAATAAAGAACCTAACTTACAGGGTCGTAGTGAGGATTAAATGAATCAGTTCATGAAAAGGGCTTAGAACAGTGGCTGGCAAAGAGTAAGCACCCGAAAAATGTTCGCTGTCATTATTTATTATTAATATCATCATCATCATCGTCTTCTTCTTCCTGTGTGCTGGTTGGCCTGTTAACTGCCATGACCTTTCCATCCTAGAGACCATGTCCAATGTCACCGAAGGTTAAAAATCACAGAGGGCAGCAGAAAACCATTTCCGGAAGGGTCCCTGAGATAGCTCACTTCCTGACCCTCTCTCCATGTCCCTCCCTGGCCCTGTCATCTAAAATTAGCACTTCATCTGTGAAGCCACCACAGCCCGAGAATCTATACATCTCCATATAAATATGCTGCCTTCGGAGCAGCTGTAAAATGCCATTAATTTCGGGAAGTGCTCTGCGGATGGCATACATATTTAACAGCCAAAGCCCAGGGCATTAAAATGGTGCTCGCCTTAGTAATGTGTCTCCAGACCTGCAACATTTCCTAGGGGGTAATTCTGAACTCCGCCAACTACTTATTCATGGACTATTTCACAATTTATTACTGGAAATGTCCAGACAGCCGATTCACAAGCTCTCTCGGCTGCTAATCGATTGCTCAGCGAAGGTGCCCTCAATTTCATAACTTCACGCTCTCCTATTGCTCTGGGAGAACAGCCGGAGGAGCAGGGGTAATATTTCTCTTCAACAAGTCACAGAAAACAGGGGTCCAGAAAAATAACCTTTTCCAACATTTCGTCGCCAGGGCTCTTGGTCTGGTCTCCTCACGATCACTTACAGTGTTGAATGCTGGGCCTGGCGTTACGCTTCTCACCTGCAGGACTGGTGGAGTTGGAAGAGGGGGTCCTGGGGTTTTTTTTCTCCAAGTGGGGAAGGATCCAGGACTTACTACCTAACAGCTGTTTTTCTGAGGCTTCCTGACTTATGCAATATCAGCCCCCCTTTGCAAACACACCTACACACACTCACGCTTGGGCATCCTGTTTGCCTCGTCCAGCTCAGACACAGAGGCCACGGACGCTGGACCCACGGCCTTGACTTCTAGTTAGAACCAGGACATAGCGCCAGGATGGTTCTCTCAGCTCAGGTCTTGGCTTTTCTTGTTGTTTTTCCCCACTCTCCACCGCTGGGTGCTGGCCTGCCTGGCGGGTGAGTCTATGTGGGGCACGATGTGCACAGAGTGCCAATATGCCCATCGGTGTGTTTCCAGACACCCGTGTGTAGGTAGCGGCCCCACAACCACATGCACGTCGACACCGCTGCTCCCATCAGTAGCCAAAAGAACCCTGAGCCTTCAGAAGCAGGGGCCTCAGGAGGGTGTCGGGAGTGTTTGCTCGGTGTGTGAGCTGAGGTTTGGGGGGATGAATTTTTCATGAGCTCACAGAAGAGTGGAACCAGAACAGAGGCTAGGGTGGGCCGGGGAGGGTGTGGAGGAGGGCAGGCTTCCAGGCTCCTGCTGCTGCTGCTTGAGTCTCAGGAATGGGGAAGGCCTCCTGCAGGTCTGTGGGGGCCAGAGAGGGTGGTGTCAGGGCTCTGTCCATCTGTCTGTCTAGATTAAGAGACCCTGAGCGCTTAGCCCAGGGTGTCAGGATAGGGGAGACTAGGAAGTGGGTTTGGCAGCAAGCCACACAGAACTACTGCTTTCAAGGAAAAGAAAAAGAAGAAACCCCTCTCCTCAGGGGTCTTGGATCCAGGCCCTGTTCTCGGGTGGGGGGGTGGGCAAAGCAGTTTGATGTTCCTGTATTGGTGCCTTGGTCCTGCCTGTCACTCAAAGTGCTGTTGCCCTGACAACACACTCACAGGCGGGCAGGGGCCGTACTCTCAGCAGGAGGTGGCCCTGCATTGAGGCTGCCAAGCATGAGGCTGGGTTTTCAGCCAGAGCAGCTGGGGGCTGGGCCAGGCTAGGGCACCCCCCACAGCGGTGCAGCTGTCCCAAAGAGCCCAAGCTGAGAGCATCCAGGGCACACAGACTGCAGCTGAGCCCTTCTCCCTGGAGCATCTGGACCAGCTCTAGATTTCTGGGGAGCACTAGGCCCTGTATGGGAGTGGGAGTTTCTTGGAGAACAGTGTAAAGGTGGCATGTCACTCCTCTACCGCCACTGGGGATGCTCCGGAGGTCATCCCCTTTCATTCCCCTGCCTTTGGGAAAGACTGGGCTTCTGTCACTGCCCCATGGGGAGAAGCTGTCCCAACCTTCCATGATGTTTGGGCAGTGGGGTGCAGAGAGCTCAGTTGTGGGTTATCCCCAGAGGCACATGAGTGTTTGACACTGCGAGATAGAGCTGAGATGATTGGGGGTCTGTCCACGGGGAATGGGACCCCTGCTTCCAGTGGGTCAGCAGCCATAAGTTGGTCATTTTGGGTCAGAGGTCAAGGCAATTGGGGCCAGGGGTGGGGAGTTATCTTGATGTCAGAACCTGGCCCAGGTAGGGGCAGCTTGAGGAGTTTAGGCATCAGCAGGAGGCCTGGAGCTAGGAGTCGGTCAGGGGCTCAGGGATCACAAACCCTAATCACTTCAGGGCCCAGCCAGGAAATAAAGCTGTAAGAAGCAGCCGCATGCATAACAGGAAGTGGGGGGTCTGTGCTGAGCCAGGGAATGCCCACCCTGCTTTGAAAGGCATTCAAATGCAAATTCAAGCTTATAAAGACTGCCTCTGCGACCAGGGCCAGGGGTCAGCTTACGGTGATGTTCAGAGCTTGGCCTGTGGATGGAAGCAGAGGTTTTCTCTGGAACTCTCTGCACATGAACCTGAAATTCAAATCTGAACTGGATTTCTAATCAATAATAACAATAATAAATAATAGTAGCTATCATTATAGCACATTGATCTTCTCAACCTTATTATTAAGTAGGTACTATTATTGTCACCTTTGTTTTTAAGATGGGGAAACTGAGGCATGGAGTGGCAAAAACATGTTCCCTGGGTCACACAGTTAACAGAGAAGCCAGGACCCCAATCCAAGGGTCTGTGCTCCTGACCGTTGCATGGTCCTGCTCCTGTCATGCCCCTTGGCCATGCCCCATGTTCCAGAAAAGAGCAGCTGCTGGGCTCATATTTGCCTGGGTGCTTGTGGGTGAGGGGCAGTGGGACCAATGCGGCTGTTTCTAGGTTATGGGACAACAAAGCCTCTCTCCTTCCCCAACCCCTCGGGGGCCTGAGAGCCAGCCGGACGCTGGAGATGGGGACTCTGGAGAGTGACTGACAGCAGCGAGTCCAGGACCTTTGCAAGAAGCTTGCAAGAGCTGCAGATCAAGAGCTTTGGATGTCTGCGGGATTCTGCCACCGCTCGATGCAGAAGGGTCTTCCAGCACTGAAAGCAGGCTGCCGCCATTTAAGCACAACTTAACCCCACGGTCTTTCCAGGTGCTTGTATTTTGCATCCTTTTGGTCTATTACCTTTAGCTTGCCTCTCAGTTTTTGGAGTTCTGTTTTGTAGCTGAATCACCTTAGCTCATTTAATCATCCCTCCTAATCTCTTCGTACTACTTTTACCTTTTTTTAAAAAAATCTTGCCTGGTGAAAAGTGTTTTATTTATATCTCACATTTTATGCAGCCCTGCTTTTAATCTTTCACCACCTTTTTATTATTTTATTTTTATCCTTTTATATTTTAACTTGGTTACACTTTTATCCTTTTGCTTTTTGACATTTAGGTTTTACATTTTTTTACCTTGTCTAGTCGGAGCTGTTAATTATTTATTTTAATTTTTCATCTTCCTTTTAATATCCTTCCTTTTCATCTTATTCCGTCTTTTCATTTTCTCTTTATTAGTTTCCTTTTAACATCTTTTATTTCCTTCTTTAACTCTCCCTTTATCTGTTCTATTTTTAGAGTCATCAGTCTCCACTCTAATCTCTTTGTTCTTTTTGTTTGTTTATCTTTTAGATTTTTACATTACAATTTTTTTCCTGTTCCTGCTGAGATCTTTGGCCTTATTGGTTTCAACAATCTCATTCTTGTAATTTTTTACTTAACAAAACTTCAATCAATAAAGGCAGGCAGGACGTGTGGCTGTCTGGAGGATACTAGTGCGGGGGGTGGATCACCCCAAAGCGGGCCAGGTGTCTCCCCAGCCCTCCCGTCCGGCTCTGTCAGCAGCTTGCCCATAACCTTGAGATCTCCATCGCCTTGCACGTGGATTCTCTCAAAATTCATAGCCCTGGGGCCTGGCGATGTGGCCCATGGGCTAAAATCCTTCCCTAGAAGCGGACAGTACCGCTGGTGGCTGCCGTTCCCCGGGATTCTGGAAGGGTGGGTTTTTTTCCTCTGGAATCCTTTCCTGTTCCAGGAGTAGGTCCTTCACTCAACCGCTGGGCACATGCATGGTGAACTAAAGGGGAGGGCACAGGACAGTCCAATAGGCCTGGGTGAGCGGCCCCAGTGGGGAGGCAGTGGGGCAGACTCCTGTCTGAGCGCGGCGGGAGCAGCTCGGCCCAGCTCCCAGTTCCGGCCCGTGGCAGCCTCACTTTACCCGAGCACTCCAAACTGGTGGAGCTCCCGTTTTTTTTTTTGCACAGGAACAACCTCAGCACCTGGTCCTTATAAACATATTTGCCTTATTATGAGGAGAAGCTGGCTAGAGCCAGAATTGTCCTCAAAGGACCAAACAACCCGCCCAGCTTGGATCCTCAAGGGTAGGGCTGCATCTCTGAGAGTGTCTGCTCTGAGCCTTTGGACACCCAGAGGCCTTCCAGGAGGGACTGGGACGTGTGGAGTGGGTGCAGCACTGGTCAGCTAAAGGAAGCTGGTGGCTCCAAGGTGTAGAGAGCCTGGGAACCCCCAAGAGTCACTTCTTGGGTTGAAATGGCTCAGGAGAAGAAGGAACCATTCAGTCCTGTTGTGTCAGTTTGATGTATTATGTCCCCCAAGACTCCGTTTTCTTTGACGCAGTCTTATGGGGGCAGATGTATTAGTGTTGATTATACTGGAATTCTTTGATTGAATGTTTCCATGGAGATGACACTCAATCAACTATGAGTGAAACATTTGATTGGATAATTTCCATGGAGGTGTTACCCCGCCCATTCAGGGTGGGTGTTAATTGGATCAATGGAGTCGTATAAAGGAGTTCACAGACAGAAAGACCTCAGAGCAACTGAGAGTGACATCTGAAGAGGAACTGCAGCTAAGAGAGGAAAAAATGCCCCAAGAGCAATATTTTGGGGAACGCCATTTTGAAACGCAACCTGGGAGCAAGTAGAAGCCAGCCACGTGCCTTCCCAGACAACAGAGGTTTTCCAGACGCCAAGGGCCATCCTCCAGTGAAGGTACCCTATTGTTGATGCCTTACCTTGGACACTTTATGGCCTTGAGACTGTAACTTTGTAACCAAATAAACCCCCTTTATAAAAGTCAATCCACTTCTGGTATTTTGCATCCCAGCAGCATTAGCAAACCAGAACACCTGGGGAATGGAGAGACGATGGGGGTGTGATTCCTCTCAGGTAGAGGGGCCGTGGCTGACAGCTCTGGGACAGGACACTGAAGTGTGGCATGTGTGTGGGCTCCCCAGCAACCCCTGGGTTCTCTGGGCAAGGCCGCAACTCCCACCACAACTGGGGTGACACACGGGAAGGGCCTTATCCCTGGCAACTGAGGTGGGAGAGGCAGATTCCAAGTCACAGTGCAATGGGCCATTGGACCATCCTTACTGCCACCCCCTATCGTGGCTTCTACTCAGTTTTTAGTGGCTCAGGGAGTGGATGGGGGTGAGATGCAGTCCCCAGAAGGCCAACCTGCCCTGCCTTCGGGAAGTGTCCACCCCCCTGTCAACCCTTGGGGTCCTTGGGCTGTGGCCGTGAGCAGATTCTCTGTGTTCTGACTGCCCCCTGAAATCTTCCTGAGTCACTCCAAATGTTGCCACCTCCCTGCAGCTCCATCTCTCCCCTTCTGAACTCCCAGCGGCTTCCTAAGAGGTACCTGGTCTGTGATGGGTCAGGGGGGATGGAGGGGTCTCTCCAGCCCAGACAGACAACCCACCCCCAGGTCAGACATCCCTCCTGCAGGGGCTGCAGGCTCTTACCAGCACTGTGGTGACGATGAGTGATCTGTTTGTCAGAGAGTCGGTGACGTTGGGCCCTCGGCCCTTGGCGACCTCCGTAATGTTGAGCCCCTCTACAGGACTCCACACCCCAACCTGGATGGGCAGGCAGGCAGAAAACAGAACTGAGCCCTTAAGCTCTCCATCTTGTCTCCACATCAGCAATGCCATCAGCTTTCAGAGTGTCACCAGTATCCTCACCCTCACTGCTAGCATGCTTTGAGCTAACCATTCTGACAACAGCCCTGCTGCCTCCCCCTTCCCTGAGAGCCCCCCAAGTGCCTGGTCCCCTGAGGTCTGCCACCTCCCCTTGCTGGCAAACCCAACACCCACTGCTGGAAGAGAAAAGCAGGGGGAGATGGCAAATGCAAAGCAGCCCCAGGGAGCCCCTGGGAAAACCAGCCTGGGGCTGAGTAGATAGATGCCCAGCAGGGGTTGGGGAGAATCAGGGGTCTTGGGTCAGGCTAGGCCCTGCCGTGGGATGGAAGGCAGTCACTCCAAGCCTGGTGGGTCCCCCATTTCCTGGGGGAGACCCTGGATACCCAGTTGCTCAGTCATTAGGTCTTGGCTTCAGTGCCAGTGCCTTGAACATCTGTGGAAGGAGGAAATGGACAGTGAGGTGTGTCATGGTGCAAGAAGGCAGGCTGGGGCAGGAGAGTGGCCTTTGTAGCTGTTTTGGGGGTGATGGGACAAGGAGTGGATGATCCTCACTGGGGGCCTTGGAGGCTGCTGGCTTAAAAGCAGTTTTCTTTGAGGTTTTCCTTCCAAAACTGGAAAATACCCTGGCCAAAGTTCCAAAATCTTTCTCCTCGCCAGTGTCCTTGTTGACATCAGGTCTGAGCCTGGAGGGAGGCAAGGAAGGGCCAAGTTTACAAATCGTCCTAAAACTTTGGACCTCTTGAAGATCTTTGTTGATTCAGCTCTGCTCAGCTCTCCTCCCATCTCAGCTTTGCTGAGGAAGATCTCAGCAGGCCCACTCTGTCCTTGGCCCAATTGGTGGGGAGGGGGGCCCAGGAAACTTAATCAATTAAACTGAGGGGTCAAATGCAAACATCCCATTAAGAGAGCTGTGCAAAGCAGATAGCAGAGAGACATGTAATTATGCTTGGATAATTCTGCCTTAATCCTCCCCAAGCCACCAGCTTGAGCTGGCTGGATTAGCGATGACCCGGCTTAGCAAACAGAAGTCATGATCCGGGAGGCAGGGTGGCTGTGTTTGGGGGGCTCAGCAGATTAGCCAGAGAAAGAGGAGAGGAGATAAGAAGACAAAATCAAAGAGGCTGTTCTCTCAACTGGGCCAAGCATGAGGGGCCAAAGTGCATGGGGGCAGGAGGGGCTCAATAAATACCTCAACCCAGCAAGCATCTATTGAGCTCCAACTGCATGCCCTACCAAGCACCAAGTGCTATAGGATATGAGAATAGTTGTGACTGAAGAGGCTCCAGTTGCAAGGCCCATTTTCAGAGGCTCTCTGCTTGCAATCTGGCTGGCTGTGACCAAGCGCCTTTGGCAAGTGTCTCTGCAGGCCAACCTTTGCCCAGAGAGAGCAGAGAGAGATTTTTTTGAGTATAAGCAATGGTCCATTTGTAACACTTGCCTGGAGGGCTGTTGGGAGGATTCGGGTGCTGCAGATGGAAAGGGTGCTCTGTTACCAATTATTGATGCCTGCCATGGGCACAGGAGCGGGGAATGGTGGTGGCACGTGTGCCACCTAGTTTTCATCCCCAGAACCTTGGGCTTTCCTTAGAGATGGGTAGCAGAGAGGGCAAAGATGAGACACCTACATGAGTGAATATAGGATTTCGGGAGTACAGCCAGAAGAGGAAGTGAGGTGTCCATCACTGGAGGAATTTAAATAGCAGCTGGAAGATTACTTGATGAGAACTTGCAGAGCATGTATAGGGTTGGACGGGCAGCCCTCAATGCTCTTGTGAGTGAAGGACACAGCCCCTGTCCTTCAGGTGCTGGTACCCTATGTGGTAGCAAGATAGCTGCAGATGACCGGCCAGGCTCCCCACTGGTCCTTCCCCTGCACATTGGGCCCCAGGTGGGACATGCAAGGCTCAAGAGCCAGTGGAGGAGCCACGGCTGCAAGGTGCAAGGAGTGAGGTCTGTGTCAGTGGGAATGAATGAAGCAATCCAGACAGAGGCCACGGCCGGCAACCAGAGAAACTGTGCCGGCCAAGGCAGGAGGGTGGGGGTGACACTAGACTGTGGGGTAGGTTTCTGGGAACAGCGGAGATGAAGATGGGGGGAGAAGTTGGGGCTTTCTTGGAGAGCCTTACAAGCTTGGCTGAGGGGCTGACAGGTAACCACATGGCACAGGGCAGCCATTGGAAGTTTCAGAGCAGGGCTGAACTGGGCTTTGGCTGGCTTCATCTGTGAGTATACTCAGGGTGGCTGGAGGGCTCGAGGGTGGAGGTGGGGGGAGCAGGTCAGGGGTTAAAGTAATCTGTGTCAGAAGCCTGGACCAAGACAGCACAGGGGAGGGGACAGGTGGAGACTCTGGAAGGCCCAGAGGCATCCAGGCGGTCCCCTTAGTTTCCTGCTCCCTGAATTTTATACTTTTCACTGCAGGGTCTGAGACCTGAGACCAGGCTGTCCTGGGAGGCAGAGTGTGGCTCCGTCCCTGTCCCCAAGGTTCCAGAGCACACTGAGAAGCAGGGGTGGACATTAAAGCTCTTTGCTGGCTCAGAAGCCTGACTTTGAGAAAATATGCTAAGGGCCCGCAGGAATCAGAATTGGCCTCGTTGCAGACATTTCTACTCCAGTCAGATAGGAGGCTCCAGTTCCAGGCAGGTTCTGCTCTTTCTTGACCAAATTCCCAGGAATCAGAGAGGCCTTAGAAACCTGGAGTGGGGGGAGCTCAATCACCTCGAGTCTTCCTGTCAAGCACTCACCCTATCTTTGCTTAAATACCTCCAATGACAGTGAGCTCACTACTCACTACTCCCTTGATCATTAGAAAGTTTCTCTGACCCAAGGACATGTCTGTCCCAATGTACAGGACAGCCCTGCAGGGATAGAAAGACATGGTATGCCTGCCCCATGAGTCTGTTAGTACTCTCCCCAGGCTAAGCATCCCCAGTGGCCCTTGCTCACAAGGTGACAGCTTGGGTATCTGCCAGAGCCAGGCCACGAGGTTCTGCACCTCTTTGATCTGATCAGGCCCTCCTGTTCTCTGATGGCCCATGGCTCTGCCGGGGTACAGGCCACATCAGGTCGTGTCTGGGCCTCTTGTCTGGGGTCTGTTGTGGGGGATTTGGGGAGCCCCGGCCCCCCTCTGCCCGGCCTCCCTCTCCTGTCCCCACGCACCTTCTCCAGGCCGTCCTCCTTCAGACTGATAATGTCCAGATCGAAATCTGTCCGTAAACCGCTGGTTTTGTTGAAAACAATCCGTCCAGTTAATCCTTCCCATTGAGCCTGCCGGAGGGGAGAGGGCAGAGCGGCAGTTCCTCGGGCTCATAAATCATCATTCGGTACAACCGTACAATGCTTCATTTTAATTACTCCTTGCACCGATACTGTTCCCCCAAGACCTTGATTAATTAATAATCACCTCCATCATTGCTCAGGCTGCGGTGCGAGCCAGCGATTTCCATAAATTCTATTATGCTCTTTAGCCAGCTTTACATTTGCACCTTCTCGTGTACAACATCGATCTCGGATGTGCCCAAATGAGCCCCCGCCTTGACGCCATGGGAAGGGGGAGCCTGTGTCAGAGCCCTGGAGAGGGGCGGGGAGGCAGGCGGGCAGAGCCGGTGCGGATGAGACCTGCCGAGAGGCAGAGAAGCCAAGAGTCCGGGCCTGCATGGCCGTCCATCCTGACACCTGGAGTCGTCCCCAGAGAGGAGACCAAGAAAGTCACCCCACCACGCCCAGCCTGGGCTCCAGCACGTCACACTTAAGAACTCTAGGGTCAGATCGCTGGTTCAACCACAATTAGCTGTGTGACCCTGCGTATTTCATCTCACCTGTCTGCCTCAGTTTCCTCATCTGTAAAATGGTTCTAATAATACTACCCATCTTACCAAATGCTGTGAGGGTAAAATGAGATGTAAAATACTTAGAACAGTGCCTGATGCAACATAAACTCTGAATCAATGGCAGCTTTGTTTTTTGTTGTTTGTTTGTTTGTTTTGTTTGTTTGTTTGTTTTGTCCTTAACATTTTAACCCAGAGAGAGGCAGGCAGAGGTTCGGAGAAGACATAATACCTAACTGAGAAAAGCTCCATCTTCTAGATCAAGGGCCAGCAAACTACCGCCCATGGCCAAATCTGGCTCACCACCTGTTTCCAAAAATAAAGTTTATTAGAGCACAGCCGTGCCCATGTGTTTGTGTGCTGTCTGTGGCTGCTTTGTGCAATGGCAGAGCTGAGTAGTCACAACACAGACTGCAGGGGCTCACGAAGCCCAAAATATTTACTATCTGGCCCTTTACAGAAAAAGTTGACTGACTCCTGTTTTGGATAATATCGTTCCTGTGGACTGAGAGCTTTAACTCTACAAAGGACTGTCACACTCGTCACCTCACAGCAGCCTGGGAGGTGAGCCAGGCAAGGATTGTGGTTCCCAATTTACAGACAAGAAGGGCCATACATCACCCAAGCTCACGGAATGAGTAACATGTAGAACTAAACTAGGACTCGGGGTCCCCAGGGCCCCCAACCCTCAGGCTGGACCCATTTCCCTATTCCTTTCCTCTGCAGTTAGGATGGCAGCCAGCACATAGCTACAGGGCCTTCTGTGTCTGGGAAGGGAACAAACCCCACAAATCCTGGAGTCCTTGGGAACAAGAGGAGGGGAGAGAACTTGGGAGCTCTCCCAGGTGCTGGATCTTTGGGTTGGAGGGTGGCTGGGGAGGAAGGTTGCCTGGGAAGAAGCCTGGGGCAGTGGAAGAACTGCAGTTGGAAAGCTGGGTTGGAGTCCTTGCCTGGCCACATTTGGTTCCTAGTCATACCGGAGTCCTGATCCCTGGCAGATTCTGAAGAAAGCTCCAGAGCCTGTCCCTGAACACGCCCCAGCAGCACATCTTCAGGACTCGACAAACACGAGTTCATGGGCTCACAGAGCCCCAGAGGCTTATCTGTGGAGCCCAAACTAAAGCCCTTGGGAATCTCCAAGAACAAGGGTAGCTCTAAGCACTGCAAAGTCTTCCAGGTAGAAGGGTAGATGGGCAGATGGGTGTACAACTCGGCAGGCAGCTTCTAGGGGTGCAGGAGGCTGGGGAACAATGACAAGTGACCTGACCTCTCTGGGCTTCTCTAAGGGGATACTGCCTGCTTCACACGGGTTAACCAAAGGGATATAAAGTGCTTGGCACAGGCAGTCATGACTACATGGTGTATATTCTATCATTTCTCCTATGTTGCTTTCATCTCCGTTGTTGCTTTCTTGGAATAGGACTGGCCCTGGGTTCAAGTTTTAGACCCTTTATACTTGCTACCCCAGTGACTACTCTGATCTTGTCTGGGGCTGCGGCTGGGGCTCCAGAACCCAAGATAATCCTACCCGTCAGAGCCCAGGAGCAGAACTGAAGCTGTACCTCTGCAGTGGGATTGTGCTTCTGGCCCGACACCCAGAGAGCCGCCCTCTTGGGTGGACATGGCATGAGCTCTACCTGGGGATGGAGAAGTGAATGGGGAAGGGGGAGCTGGGCTCACTTGGGCCAAAGCCCGAGGCCCCAGCATCCATCCCTCACAGAGGGCTCACCTCCTTCCCTTACTTCTCATCGCATCCTGCCAGGTGGGCATCACCATTGCCCCCATTTTACAGACATGGACACTGAGGGTCAAACCGGGACTCAGCTCTGCAGGCTACAAGCAGCGGTGGAGCAGGGCAGATTCCTGTACTGCGACAGCAGAGCTGAGGGGCCTGGGGTTGTGGTGACCAAGGCGGAGTGGGGAGAGCTTACACGGAACCTGGGGAGCTGGCACCCAGGGGGCTGGGGACGGTGACTAAAAGGGGCATCAGAGAAGGTGAAAACCACTGTTTAATGACTTCACAGGGAGGCTCAGCTTCCCTCAGGCTGCCTTCTCCGCTCCTCTATGGGCCCCTACCCCCTCGGGCTGTCTCTTGGGTTCCCTGGGGAAATCACAGCAGGTGCCTTCTCTCCTTTGTCAGCTACAGAGGAATTAAATGCCAGCAGGTGCATGGCCTGCCTGGGGGCGGGTGGGCAGGGGCAGGGCAGGGAGCCGCTGGCAGCTCCTCCCCGTGACATTTTCTGGCCCTCCCGCCCCCTCTAGCCAACGCGCAGGACTTGCTAAATGAAAGATGCTTCACACGCTCTGAACTCCGGCCTGGTATTTTGCAGCTCCTCTCGGAAATGCCAAGTCTTTAAAATGATTTACTGTCACGCAGTCAGATGGGGAGCTGGCAACTTGGAGATGGTCTAAGGCAGGACGCCTGGGCTCTGGCTGCGGCCGGGGTGCTCCTGGAATCTGGGCCAGCAGCAGGCTCTCGGGCCTTGGTCTCCACAGCTATGAAATGGAGCCAAGATGAAGATGCTACTGAAAGGGCTCTGTAAAGGAGCACGGGTGGTGGGGTCATTCCCTGGGCGTGGGACCAGGAAACTGGGGACACTCTCAGAATGGGGCTCCCTTTCTCTGGCACAGGCAGTGGGGAATCTACTCCCCTCAGGGAGCCTCAAGCTTTCAGAGGGGTGAGGGGAGAACAGGGTGGGTGTCCATGAGCCAACTGCACCACGTGGCCTGGGGGTCCTCATGGGCCGCCCAAGAAGCAATGGCAACACTAGCCGTGATGATGGAAATAATCATAATAGCAGCCAATCTACCCAGCACCTGCTGGTGTCAGGTGCTGTTCTATGAGCTTCACACACCATTACTCACGTGCTCCCCACCCTGATGGAGGGACTGTTATCCCCACTGCTCAGATGAGGACCAAGGCATAGAAAGTTCAGTAGCTTGTCTAAAGCCACACAGCTAGAAGGTGGTTAAGCGCCAAAGCCACTGCTGTCTGGTTCCCGAGGCTCCTAAACCTCCCTGCTGAGTTGGGGATGTTGAAGGTGCGGGGAGAAAATGGGGAGGTTGTCGCCTGGTTCACCGAGATTCTCACGGTGGCCAGGGCTGCTCAGCGGAAGGCCTGCAGAGGAGGGAGCCAGGCTTCAGAGCTCCCTGGGAACTGGCCAGCAGCCACCCAGGCCAGCCTGGCCCTGCTCAGGGTGTCCAACAATCAGACTCCATCTGTGGATTTGATGGGATGGATGAGAAGGGACCGTCGTGGTCCTGGGATGCCCAGATTTTTGCTGCTCGAGTGCTTTCTAGGAAGTGGGAACCGATGCCAAGGACTTAATTGCTTCCTCACAATGACCACGAGGCCTGTTTGCAGGTAAAGAAACCAATGCTGAGGGGTGGACAGGAACTAGTCGAAGCCCCATGGGTTGGAAGAGGTAGAACACAGCTCAAGGGGACATGTATGGAGCTCTAGGGCCTGCATCTGGCGAATATTCCTTTGAACATCTTTCTAAGATGTGGGACGAGCCATCACTGGCTTCAACCTGCAACAGAATGGGGGACTCAGACCTCGGGGAGGACTGCCCTGTCCCCCTGAGTCTAAAGGGGGTGAGCTCCTTGGGTATTTGCATCTTTTCCATATGAGATTCCATTTATTAGTGCAATGACTTCATTAACATGCTCCTCCCTTCCTAGGCTGTGCTCTGTGAGGGTGGGGACTTGCATATAGTTTTTCACACTGTCTTCCCAACAATGCTCCAAGGCAAGCAATCTTACCGTCCCATTTTACAGTGGAGAAAACTGAGGATCAAAGACAATCATCTGATACAAAGTCACACAGCTAGTTGTGGAGCCAGGAGGTAAGCCCAGCTCCGTAAAGTGGGGACAACCAACCCTGCCATCTGGAGTTAGAGAACAATGGTGGACGGAGAGCCCTTTGAAATGAAAAGTTCATGGTCATCTCCTCAGCAGCAGGACAGGTTTCATGCTCTCTGGTTCCTCTGAAATCAGCTCCATGGATGGGACTTTTCCATCTCCTGCTATGGTGCTTGGAGAGTCGGGTCCCAGCAGGGATCTTGGCTCAGGAAGTTGGCCAAGGGGCCCATGGTGTGAGGATGAGTTTGTGGGGCTGATTATTATTTCCTGAGCCTCTTTTGCCCCAGGTCCTGAACTAAGGGCTTTAGGCGTGGTGCCTCATTTCACCCCCACAGCTTCCCGGGAGGGGGCTGTGCTCAGTGCTCTTGTTTTACCAATGAGGCCACTGAGGCCCAGCTGGGTTCTCCAGCTTGCCCAAGGCCCCACAGCCAGGAAGCAGCTGTGGCACTTGACAGCCCGTGCGTCCTCCCCGTGGTGATGCTGACCACCTACTGAGCACCAACTCCGAGCCGAGGACCGAGCCTCTCAATCACCCTGTGCTGTAAGACTGGTCCCATTGAGCCCATTACCCCCCGAGGAAACCGAGGCTCAGAGATGTAGGCAACTTGCCTGAGAGCAGATAGATTGGAAATGGGCTCTGCCTGCCCCCCAGACCTGGGCTCTCACCCCTTCTGCTGCGCTGCAGCACCAACAGCCCCCCAGCCTGGCCCTGGGCAGCTGTCCTAGTGAGGGCCCGCAGTGACACTCACCTCCTTGATGAAGTTCATGAAGCGGCCACCAAAGCGCCAGGCCTTGTGCCGGTGGCACTGCAGGGAGTTGACGGTCATCTGGGGCGCCCGCTGGTAGCACACGGACACGATGTGGACGGCGTCGTACAGTAAGGCCGCGTCGGTCTGGAGGGAGGTTCCAGGTCCCCTCTGAGAGCAGCTTCTGAGCCCCTCGAGTCTCAGCACACCCACCCTCCATCTCCCTCCCCTTCCCCACCACAGACCGTGGTGTTCTGGTGAGGGCAAAGGTCCGGAGGCCCTGGCCGTGCCCTGCCTGTGCCTTGGATGGGAGGCCGGGGCTGGGGCTGACTCTGAAGCTGTGCAGACACCACAACTCACAATTCAGACCTGCCTCTTCTCCTGCCAGTCCCCTCAACTCCCATCCCATTACCCCATGGCATTCCCCGGTCCCTAGTCACATTTTCTTTCCTGCCACCTCAGCCTTCACATCTGGTAGCTCCTTCCAGGCAACTCTACCCAGCACAGCCGTGAGTCCTCTGTGCCCAGGATCTGCCTGTCCTTATCCCCACCGCTCGGCAATCATCTGCTTGCCTGCGTATATCCCCACCACGTGGGGGGTCCTTGGGCGGGGACTGGCCTGATTCATCTCGGTGTCCCCAGACCTTAGCCTAAGGTTGGGCTGAGACACAGTAAATCTTGAGAAGGGAAGTGGGAGGGAAAAAAGAAAGACGGGAAGGAGGAGGGAAGAAAGGGAGGAGGGAAAGGAGGAAGGTGGGAGTCCCTGGTCCTGGCTTGCCCAGCTGCCATACCATCATCACCCCATCCAACAGGCCCGATTCTGCTCGGGGAGCAGCCTGCAGCCGCTCCATGGACCACTTCTCCACGATGGCCGAGACATGGGGGTTGTCCACGTTGAGGATCCGGAACCCCGTCAGGTTCACCCCTGAGTAGCGGTAGGGCTCCAGGTCTAATGCATAAAGATCCTTGACAAAGAGAGCTTTGCGTAAATAAAGGTCTCACGGCTGCTGTAAGCTCCAGCTCCCACCACTCCCGCACACTCCCTTATGGGGCCAGCCCCAGAGCCTGAGGCCGCAGCCCCTTCCAAGCCCGGCAGGCAGTGAGGCGGCCTGGAGGACCAGATCTGGAATCCAGCTTGGACTTGGTTTGTTGACAACTGACTGCAGGGCCTTGGGCAGGTCGCTTAGCCTCTCTGCAACTTCAGATGCTCCTTCATCTACGAAATGGGGAGCATACCTCTTTTATAGGACTTAGTGGAAGGGTTCACACAAAACATCCAGTCTAGCACACCTAAGGAGCTTGATAATGCTTGTTTCCTCTGATGGGGGAGGTCACTTTGGGAAGAGAGAGGGTGCTGGGTCTGGGCATCTCCAAGATACCCCAAGGGAGGCTGAAGGAAGTATTTCATCTCCTAAAATAGTGTTTTAAAAATGGTCTTTTCTTCCTCGGACTCCGGGAGTGATAGTACCCTCTTCTCTCCTCTCCCCACATCCTGAGCCAGAGGCTCCTCACTCCCTGCCCCCCAGGAGCAGCTGACCAAGTGGTCAGCCTGTCTGTCCATGGGCAGGCGGCATCCAGCCCGGGGCAGCGGGCAGGCCCTGCCCTAAGGTCCGGGAGAACGGGGTCTTAGCGCATGGGGCAGCCCAGCTCGAGCCCTCCACTAGCTCCAGTTCTGGGGCATGGGGGGCTGCAGAGGGAAGGGGGCAAAGAGGAGCATGGGAGGGTGGGGGAGGGCGGGGGGACAGAGAGAAGCCAGGCCCTAAGGTGAGAAGAGATGGCAGTGGGGGAAGTAGGGTAATAGTAAGAAGAGCAAACTGGATCTCCATCTTGTTAAGAAAAATTATCCAAGATTTGGAAATAAGGCAAAGGGAGAGCAGTGTGTCCTTTCAATGTCATATTGAAACACTATTTGATACATGTGCCCCAGGATTATTTAGCTTTATGGGAGAATGTACCTGGGTTTAACTTCACTGTCAGCTACTGGTTAAACGTGTAGATTTTGTCCAGTAGAGAAAAAATAATTCCAAAGGTTATGGTTTTATTGCCCCGTAGGACATCAACCCACTTTGGATCTAACATAGCAATCTCCTTCTACAGCTTTTCCTGAAATGCACATAAATATCCAATTTGCCAAATGCTCTTTGAACCAGCTTTACCATCCTGCTGTTTCTCTCATTAGCAAGTCCAGTAAATCTTTCACACGTGTCATTCCATATTTGCATGAGACCCATGTTTTTGACTTTTTGAAAAAGAGACTTTGATAGTCTGGCCTGGCCTTATTCCATTGATGGGGAAACTGAGTCCTAAGGAGTCCTCTGAGCTCCTCCCCATCTATTGCTTATACTTTCCCACACTCTCTCCACTGATCCACCTTCTGCCCTGACCGCAGCCTGGCCCACCCCTCCCTCAGTCACTACACCCTGCACTGGGCGAGGGGCTGAGGACACACTTGGGCTGGACTCATCTCTCTATGGTTGTGGCCGTCGCGAGTAACATCTAACCCCAGCGCAGAGTCCCAGCTTTGGTTAAATCAGTGGTGGCTCACAGAAAGAAGCTGCTAATGAAACCTGGGGCCTGCAGAGAAGATCTTTCATGCTGTGCTGACCTCCTCTGGACTCTGAGATGTTCCCAATTCCTTCCGGAATGCACTGCTTTGGCTTTCCCTTTGAAAGTTGGGGAATAGGGGGGAGGTTGGAGCAGACTTGAGCACGGGCAAGAAAGTTTAGTGCTAGCCTTAGCCAAACAAATATGGCCCTGGTTCTAGGCCAGGATTTGGGATGGGGAAGGAGATGGATGAGAGCAGGAAGCAGGGTCTTCAGCAGATGGGTTGACCAGAGGGTGTCTATACAGCCCCAGTCTCAGTGGGGGTGTGGAGGGTGCTTGGCTCTGTGCATGGAGTAGTGTATTGTTTAGTCTTTGCAACCCCCGGTGAGGGAGGTACTTGTAGTATTCTCATACTACAGATGAAGAAGTAGGGCCCGAGGGGTGAGGTGACTTGCCCATGGTCATGCTTCTCTTAAAGGCAGAGAAGCATGTGCCCAGGTTTGTTTTTCAATGGTGTTTTGGGGCTGGCTGGTGAGAGCCAATTGTTAGCATCTCTTCCCAACTCCACATTCAGCAACCTTATGCTGGTAGCTGGGTATTGGCCATGGTGGGAATTTACACCATGGAAATCGGCAAACACTACAAATGAGGGCTTTTTTCCCCTTAGAGAGCTGGTTGTTAAAGATTGTGAAACATTTACTGATGTCTATCTTATTCAAACCCCTGTACCCCACCTCCCTGGTGGTTGTCAATACAAGATACTCATCAGAATTGTCTTTGGAGCTTGGTTTGAAAGAATGGACCGCATCTCACTGGATATTCTGGTTCAGAAAGTCTGTGTTTTGAGAAGCTATGGGTCTAAACTGAGAAGCACATCACCAGGGTCTGGGCTTAGACCAGGATCTGTAGAATCAGAGAGGGGCAGCGAGGAAGGGGGAGAGGACAGACCCCTGGAAGAGGCTCCCCTTGCCACAGCTCCTCCCTGCGTGGCGGCCCACGGAGGCAGCGTGCGGCGTGGTGCTGGGGAGCACAGACCACGAGGCCGGACCGTCTGGGTTCAAGGCTCACCTGCTCCCCTTACCTCAGTCACCATCTGCCAAATGGGGAGGACAAGAGCACCTGCTACATAGGGTTGTTGAGGGGAGAAATGGGCTAATTGATGTACTTGAACCATGTCTCATACATAGTAAACACTATGTAAGTGTCTGACATATCTATATCCTGCCTTCTCTCGCGATAGGATGAGACAGCTACTGGCCACAGGCCCCAGGGTCCTTACTGGAGCACTGGGGTGGGAGGAAGGCAGACAGGGCCCTTAACCTTCTGGTCAATGTAGAAACAGTGGTAATGAGCTAATATTTATGGAGCACCTAGAAACCTTAGAAGGGCAGGCTCTATTCTAAGTGCCCTATATGCATTAGCCCATTTAATTCCCATCACACACTTACAGGGTGTGATTATCCTGTAATTATGTGTGATTATCACCCCATTTTACAGAGGCTGAAACCGAGTCACAGAGAGATGCCTTTTGCTCAAGTATCTAGCTGGGGAGCAATGGAGGCAAACCCAGGCAGTGTGGCCCCGGGCCCCCCCACCCTGTGGTGACGTGTGCTCTGCTCGCTCACAGTCTCTGGCCACACAGCCCCCATCTGATGCCCACTGGACTTGGTAACCACCGTTCACACAAAACCCAGAGGGATCTTGCTGAAGGGCAAAACCAACCTGGGAAAAATCTTTCCATGGCTCCTTATTGCCTTCTCAGAATAAATTCCAAATGCCTTGGTATAGTTTGCTAAAGTGCCACTCCTCCAGTCTCACTTCCCTTCCCATGTCTTCACGTTTTTTGCTCCAGGAATGCCAAACTCCGTTAAGTCTCCCTCTCCCATTCCTTGCTGCTCTCTGCCCCCATCATGCAGCATCTCTTCCCTGTGCCTTGTGCTTCTTTGCATGCTCTGCACACCGGCCAAGACCCGTCTCCTCAAGCCCTCTCGGATGAGCTGTTCTCTACAATTCAGTTCAAGCATTGCCTCTTCCGGGAAGCCTTCCTGGACTCCTCTTTCACATCCTCCTCTCTGTGGGGCTGAAAGCCAGGAGTAATTTGGTAAGCTGCCTGGGATAGAGTCTGAGCCCACCAAGTGAACTGCTGCTGGAACAAGAGGCCATCCCCAAGCTGCCTTCAAAGGAGACGGATCTGAGGCGCTAGACGGATTTTGTTTTGCAGAATGTTGCGTGCAAGTTGGGGACCAGAGCTGAACTACTGGAGCCAAGAAGAGGCTGAATTCTGCCCAAGAGTCACCCTCCTAATTCTGCCCCTGCACAGGACTCAAGCTCTTCTTCAAATAAATGACTTGAAAGAGGCTAAAGCATTCACCTGCTTAGGGACTCTGTGACTCAGTTTACCCTCTCTCTGGACCAGATGCCAACCTGACAGTGTAAAGGGTGGAGACTCTGGCTTCGGTGGGGATGAGATCCTGGTGACATTAGCTCTTCCAGTCTCCAGACATGGCATTTGGTCTGTTGAACCTTTTGCAGTGGCTATCGTCACTCAAAGCCTGGGGGTGGGCAGGGCATGATGGAGTGGCACTGCTGCTGGTTAACCCCCTCCCTGCCATCCTCGAGCCTGGGCTTGGCTGCAAAGTGATACAGGGCTTGGAGCGCTGAATGCCCCCATCCCTTGACATGAGGGTGATGAGAACGGGAGAGCTGGTGAAGAGGCCTCTTTGTCCAGCTCCAATTCTTTGTCTGATGTGCCCCAGGCCGAGACCCCAAGTGCAGTACACAGTGAACTGTGCGCAACCTTGCTGCTTGGCAAAAAGTTGCAGTTCTCGATGCCAAATGTTGACACACTGAATTCAGTATCGACGAGGGACCTTTTAGAAACATTCAGCATAACATAATAGACTAATTCATTAGCACCCCATGGGTCTGACTGGGTAGAAGCTGAAGCTCAGAAAACATCGCCTTAAGGAATGACAGATGAAAATATCTTTCCCATGATATAACTGTTATTGCCGGGAAGTGGCATTAATTGTGATTGCTTATCTATTAATTTATTATAATTCTTTTTTCACCTCCAGGCTTTTACCTACACATGACATGTACCAGGGGCTCAGCTGGGGCTGATTAACGCGGGGTTATCTGGGAATGGCTCAAAGCTGGCTGGAACAGATAATGGCAGCTGGGGTAATTAAAATGTCTTCTGTGTGGGAGAAGCAAGTTTGGAGATTTTTCTAGAGGGGAAGAACTGGTGACGTGGGTATCCTAAAGGGGAGACAAATGCCACTGCCCTCCCAGATAAATACAGCTATGATTGACCAATGGGCACACATAGCAGGAGGTGATGGAGTCACGAGACCAGAGTCCTAAGCCAACAGTGCTGGAAAGAGGATCCTGGAGCCGGAAGCAGGATGTGGGCTGGGGGAGATGACCCAGGGGAGCACAGCTGATGCCGTGGCATTTAGGCGGTGGCTGGGAGGTACCCTGGTAAACCCCACCCACACACTCACATACCAGACTGCAAAGCAGTTTGTATTGCAGTGGAAGGTTCCACTCTCCTTCGCTGTCAGAGAGACACGGGGAGGAGGACAGGAAATGGGCTAGAACAGCCATGGGCAAGACCGGGAGTCAGGAGCCAAGGTCTTTACCACCGATTTGCTGTGAGACTTTGGGCAAGTCATTCAACCTCCCTGATCTCAAATCAACAGGAAGCATAAACTCGGCTCTGAGGGTCTCGAAGGGGTGAAGAGGAAAATCAGCAAATGCAGAGAGGGCTTTGGAGCCTGTGAAGTGCAGGCGCTGCTGGGATTTGCAGAAGCTCTGTTCCCCCGACTAGTGTCAATCACCAGGCTGGACCATCACAGCTGTGGGGACTCCCAGCCGGCCAGATAAGGCCAGGGAATGCTTTCTGCAGGTTCTCAGAGTGACAGGTATCAGCAGAGGGCTCTTTGGAGCTGGACACCTCCTGGTGGGTAAAAATCCTTGCTCCGCTCCTTTCATGCTGGGTGACTTCTCAGGGCCTCAGTTTCACATTTCTGTAAAACCAGGAGAGCTACACCTTCCCCAGGGGAGAAGTGTTCTGGATTTTGAATGAGCTGGGGTACACCGAGCACACATAAAACATACACAAGAGTTTTGATTAATTTAGTTAATACTTAACACTGTACTCGCTAAGTGCCAAGCACTTCCCTAAATACCTTACCAAAACAAACATATTTAATATTCATGACAATCCTATGAGGTGATACTGTTGTTATCACCATTTTAACGATGGGAAATGAGGCACAGAGAGATCAAGCAATTGCCCACGGAAGTGGAAGAATCTCAACAATAATGTTAATTTTACTGATTACTTTCTACTTTGTACTGTAGTCAGTCGTTCATTCAAGCATTAACTGAGCACCTACTGTGGGACAGGCACTATCTGTCCAGGCACTGGAGATCGACCTTGACCTTGAAATGCGTGAAGGAAGCACACCAGCTTGTGAGCTTTATGTCAGAGCCGTCTCTGCGTCTCTGTACACCCCCACCACCCAAGTGGCTAGCTCAGTGCCTGGGAGTTCAGAGAGAATTGGTATATGGCTGCTGGATAAGTGAATGAATGAATGAATGAATGAATTAAGGAAATGAAAGAAGGGATGAAACAGCAAGAGAAATGGATGCTGCTTGGGGCTAGAGGAGGGCCCTGGGGTGCTGGGACCTTGCCTCCCTCTAAGACCTCCGACCTTGAACCCAGGCAGGCAGTGGCATTGACATGGAGGGCACTGAGGTCAGGGGGCTGGGGCCTCCCTCGGAGTCTGCTTCCTCAGAAGATCAGGTCGGGTCACAGGGCCGAGGCTCCCCTGCTTCCGGCCCTGCTGCT
The DNA here is from genome assembly GCF_015220235.1 of Choloepus didactylus. Classification (NCBI taxonomy): domain Eukaryota; kingdom Metazoa; phylum Chordata; class Mammalia; order Pilosa; family Megalonychidae; genus Choloepus; species Choloepus didactylus. Next base: position 212,788,970 of record NC_051308.1, on the reverse strand, counting down.
CCCTGCCTCTAGCTCCCTGAGCGGCTGCCCTCTCTGGCTTTGGAATGAGGGTTTGGCCAGGTGGAGATGCTTTTAATGGACTTTTTGGAGCTGGGATGGGACCAAAGCCCAGAGAGGGTTTAAACACAGTCCCGTGTGAGCAGAGCGGGCAAGGTGGGCAGCGCTCAGCGAGGGAAGGCCCACGCATTGGAATTTGTTCCTGCCCTGACCACATCCAGCTCAAAGGAGCCTCCTTAGCCCCAAGCCAAGCCCTTCTGCTCTGCAGCCACGTCCTGTATTCTACTCTTCTCCCCTGCCAGACTTAGCAGGCTGGCCAAGGAGGGGTCAACCTGTCCCCAGGGTGGTTTCTACAATCTAGCTGGCGACCTGACCCCCTCTCTGGGGCATTTGGAAATGTAGGGTGGCATTTATTTATTCGTCACCAAGGCTGGAAATTGGTGACTGGGGACCAGGGATGCTAAACATCTGATGGTGTGCAGGACATTCTGGAAAAATGACTTGTCTGGCCCCATTTCCCCCAAATGGGAAACTGACTGGTGCTTGGCCAGTCACCAATTTAAACTAGGGAAAGTGGGTAATGCTCAGAGAAAGGGGAGGTGAGGAGTGGCAGGGGGAAACGGAAGGTGGGTTGAGTGTGGTGGGCCCAGGGCAGCTGAGATGCAGTGACGTCTCCAGGGAACAGAAATGACGACCAGACTGCAAGGAGGGACAGGGAGTGGTGGGTAGTGAGTGGCCATTCAGACATGGCTGAATCTCATTAGTGCAGAGGATTAGAACCAGAATCCTGAGATGTCCACAGTCGACTTGGATCTGGAACCACCCCCCATGTCTGCCCTGTGGCCTAATGGGCCACCCCAGACCTCCCTACTGTCTTGAGGTGACTTGGATGAAATCTGCTCGTTACAAGCAAGAGAGGCCAAAAGAGGCATCTGAAGCCCATAAACATCACAACATACTTATTCCCATTTTACAGGCAAGGAAACTGAGGTCCAGAGCTTAAGTAACTTGTCCAGGTGCACAGCTAAGAAGGGGCGGAGCAGTTACTCTCATCCTTACCTGTCTGCGTCAGAAGCCTGCTCTCTTTCTACGGTGCTGGAAAGTGGATGGGCATGGTCATCCACTTTCCCAGGCTCACCCACAGCGTCCCGGAGCTCTGCCTGCTTCTGCAGTGCCCCTTGTCCCTCCCTGTCTCCTATCAAGGACTCCAGGGCTTATTGCAGCAACCCAGAGTGGTAGGGACTCAGGGAGTTGAGCCAGAGAGACAGAAGTCTGAGAAAAATGTGCTGAGCTACTGAAGATGCAGAGCTGGATGCAACTTTATGGGGCCTGGCAGCTGCCTCAGGACCTGGGAGCCCAGGATGGCATGGGGGGCTGCCATGCCATGGGCAGAGGGCCTTGGGCCTCTGGAATATCCCCCACCCCACCATTCCCAGCCTCCTCCTCTGTCCTGCTCTGAGCTCTGAACAGGGTCCTGGAGGAATACTGGGATGTGGTGGCCTCACTGCACAACCTCTAATGACTTTCCAAGATACAGCAAGGTGGGGAGAAGCCAGCTTGGGTGGGCAGAACTCCAGAAGGGACTCAAAAGAAGAGGTGCCCAGCCTCAGTCACCAGCTCCCAGGATCACTTTCTCCCCACATAGCTCCTGGCAGGTCCCCTCATCCAGGCCCTGGATGAAGAGTCTGCAACATGGCCCTAAGCTCTGCCACGGGCATGGCGCACAGTGGGTGGGGGTAGAGGGAGGGTCACAAGCAGGGGTGCTGGTAAATATTTAATTACCAGCTCTCTTGGGGGGATCCTTATTTTTAGCATTTGCCAGCTATACTGGTATAAATACTCCCACCGTGGTCAATTTCAAGTCACTAATGTGACGTCACTGAACGTAGAATTGGGAAGAGATGAACACAATCGGCTCCAGCAGGCTGGGGTGAGCCTGCTCCAGTGCCCCACTGCAGAGCCATCCTGCCTCCTGGCCTTTGCTTTTGCTATTCCCTCTGTGTGGAATACCACTCCTCTCTCTCCCCTGTGGTGAACTCCTACTCATCCTCCAAGGCCCCGTTTGAGCATTTACTTTCCTATAAAGCCTGCCTCGAACTCCCTGCCTTCCACCAGCCCCACAGTAACTAGGGTCTCCTGCTGTGCCCCAGGTCTGTGATGGCAGAAACCTGCTGATTTAGACATGAAGACTAGACGGAATGGAAGCTCCTTGAGGGCAGGGCCTTGGTCCAGCTCATCTTGTGATATTCAGCTTAGCACAGGCCCCGCACCAAGTAAGGAATAGTAACCGGATGCTGGACGAGCAAATGAAGACTATTAGAGGCCTGAGGTTGCAGCAGCAAGGCTGACACAAACTTTGCAGAAGGCTTTCGGCAAGAGAATGGTGAGTGATGCCATCCCTCTCCCCAGGCCTGGAGTGGGTGGGAGAGTCCACCCAGGGCCCCGGTGAGGTCCGACAGCATCTGGCTCCAAGGCAGGGCCGCTGGATGCTGGTTTCCCTTTGGCACAGGGATCTCTTTATTCTGCTGATCTCAGGGCACAATTAATTATCCTAATGGGTTTAAATGGCCATAAATGTACTCAGCGTTTGGACAGGACTCATCTAGAGCCTGCAGGTGGGCTGGCCCGGCTGACAGCAAGTGGGCAGACTTCAGTGAGGATGTGCAGGAATCCAAAGTGGCAATTCCCGTTGTTGCACGAGGCTTGAGACATGAGTGAGGCGGCGTGGGCTAGGACTATATTAATACTGATATAGCTCTCAGTATGTCCCAGGCATTGTTTTCAGCATTTCACTTTATTAACTCATTTAGTCCTCACAACAATCCCAGGAGGATAGAGCCCTTATTATCCCCATTTTATAGAGGAAGAAACTGCAGCAGGGAGATTAAGTGATTTACCCAAGATCACACAGAGGCCAGTAAGCAGAGGAGCCTGTGTTCATAGTGGCTCCGGGGTCCAAGCTCTTAATCACAACGTAAGTTTTCTTCTCAAAACTGAGTGGGTCACAAGGACATCTGTGAGCCCTTACTTGGGGCCACACCTACAACCTTAGGAAGCAAGTCCAGCCCGAGAGTCCTCTTGGCTGGCCCAGTCCTGGTCTTGTCGGCCTTGCTTAGGAGGGGGGGGTCCCCTCCCCAAACCTCACCCGTGTCAGGGCCCAGAGGAACATTACCAGTGTGGTGAAGATGAAGTGGTAGTACTCGGTCATCATGCCCATGGCCATGGCCTGAGGGAGAGCAGAATGTTAGCAGCCTGTAGGGGACACCCAAGCCACCCCATACCTCCCTGCCCTAGGTCCCTGGTCACTGGGGGTAGGACGGGACTGGTGACGTGTTGGATCCGAATGCTTGGAAACAACTCCAAAGAGTGACAATGGCTGACTGGAAGACAGCAGCAGATTTCCTAATGGAGTATGCAGCCAAATCGCCTGGGACAGATGAAAAGGCAGATTCCTGGGCCACACCCTCTAAAGATTTCAGGTAGTTGGGCCCAGATGCCTTTTTTAACAGGTATACACGGGCCTGCTACACTTCGAGAAATGCTAATATAGAATCAGCCGTGAGACTGCTCAGTTCTAATACAGAACTCAGCTGAGTTCACCATTCTGGCTCCAGGGGGAGCTGTGCGGGGGCACCCCCTCCCGAGCATCCCCAGCCCAGCCAGGCCCACGGAGGAAGGTTCTGGGCTCAGTCTGAGCCTCCCCAGGCAGGGCTGAGATATCCCCAGGTCCCTGGTGCTGGCTGACCCCCAGCAGGCTGCATGGCTGCTGTGGAATTACCATTATAGACCACCGTGAGGTCCACATAAAATATTTTTTGTGTGTTTTATTAGACGCCTGTAATCTATAATAATAATAATGACTGTAATGCGTTGTATACAGAGTTCCTCAGAATGCTAGGCCCCCAGAGGGCTCTGGGGGAAAAAAATGTCACTGGGTCAAGTACACTTTGAAAATGCTGCACATTCCCTCACCCGCCAAGGCACATTAGCACTTGAAGGCTCCGAGAAGTCCTGCACGAAGCAGACATGTTTGACGTCATTTAACTGACCACAGAAGCTTCTTTGTTTAATCCTAGATGTTTCAGGTCAGACAGACCCGGGGGGTAAATTCCAACTTCACCCTGGATGATCTTGGCCCGTTGCTGTCCCCTTGAGCCTCAGTTTCCCCATCTGCACACTGGACATGATATTCGTCCCCACTTCCCAGGGTGGCAATAAATGTGGAGCTCCCTGTCAGGTGCTTAACACAGTGGCACACAGTGACTCCTGATGCACTGAGCTGTGATCGTCTCTACTGTCTTGTTAGAGCTTTTGGGACATGAAAGGAAGCACTGAGCCCACTTGGGCCGGAGAAAGAGAGTTAAAGGGTTTCTGGGGCATGTGTCACCTTGCCCCTCACTTTACAGATGCCCTGTGTGCTGGGCACCAGGCTAAACCCATCTCAGGGAAACTCACCATCGCCCTACAAGGTCGGATTATTCACCCCTCCAGAGAGGAGGGGCTGCCTCTGAGCAGTGGGGCGGCTCACACAAGGGCAGAAGTAGGATTCAAACTCTCAGATGAGCTTCTGGATCACTCCACGGGAGAGCCTGGTGTGGGGCTTCCTTCGGGGGAGGACAGAGGCTTCCCTGGCTGGGCCTCCCTTGGTGGGACTCCAGCCCCTGAAGGCTTGGAATACGGCTCTGTCCCCTACTCGGCACCTCTCCCCCTGCACCCCACCCATCACCTGGTCTCACTGAGTTCACCTGTCAAAGCCCCATGGAATGCCTTTTGCAATCACCAGACCTGCTTTCTGGGACCTCACAGCTGCCTTGCACAAAGCACTGGCTCAAATCAAAGTGATTTTGGTTTTAGCTGCAACACCCTCCACAGGGGCCGCGGGCGATTTCGCTGTGTTTATTTCTCAGGCGGCTGGCAGAGCTTGGCTCTGGTCCCCGGCAGGCCACGCTGGGCTGTGACCGGGAACGGAGGCCCAGTAAGGACGGAGAGCCTCTCTCCACCCCCACCGTCACCCCAACTTTAAATCAGGAGAGCTGAGCAGATGGTGCGAGGAACCTCGATGGAGCTCCCGGTAATGCGACAGCAACACCGAGTGCCGCGGGCTACGGGGAATTAGTCACTGCGAGAGGCAGTGATGCCCTCTGGGGGCTGCTCCCGAGACTCCGAGGCCCCCCTGTGCTACCCCTACTGCTCTGCTCCTGTGTGACTTCGGGTGCCTCTCGGCAGCTCCAGTCACCCACCTGCAAAGGTGGAATATAAACTCACATTTCCCGGCCCCCACCATGGGCCAGGCTCGGCTGGAGCAGCCATTCAGCAGCTCATTCCATCCTCACGCCAATCCGGGGTATAAAGAGCACTCTGCACATTTTGCTGCCGGTGAAACTGAGGCTCAAAGAGGCAAAGTGACCACACCAGGTCAGAAAGTCAGATAGAGGCAGAGCCGGGGATCCACATTAGATCTGGGAAATGGGAGAAGTGGAGGAGAGGGCCCCGCCCCCACCCTTCCTGGTGACCACAGCTCATGCACCTGCTTGAGGATCTGGGCTGCCATGGTGTGGCTGCAGTCGAAGATGATGCGGAATTCCCGGCCTCGCTTCATCTCCTTGAGCAGGGGCCGTGAGTCGTCAGAGTCAATGGGGAGCTGGCGGATCTTCAGGCGGATGTTGTATCTCGACGGGGCCATGATCAGCTCCTGCAGCCGGATGAGCCCTGAGAGGTCACGGGGCACAAAAGACATACGTGTGCACGCAGGTTTACACAGCTGCAGGCATTCGCACAGACTCTTACAAGCACACATGTGGCCACAGGTCTGCAGACACACAGACACAGATATGTGGGCCCATGGAGATGGGTGTGCTTGGATGGACACCACTACATGTGCACAGACAGGTTAAGTACACGTGGCACACATGTGCACTGATGTGTACATGCCTGTGTGTGCACATGGATTTGAGAGCAGATGCATCTGCATATAAATACATTTACATGCACATGCTTGTTGATACGGACAGAGCTTGTACCTGGGCATGTGTGCGTCTATGTAGACAAAGGCATGTGCAGACACGGACACAGTCACACATATGAAGATTCAAAAGGAAGCACAGGCAGAGAGCACATCCCACTGAACACACCAAACCAGAATGGGGGTGGGGGACTTAAGATGCCTGATCCAGGGACCACACCCTCTTCTTCTCCCCACCCCCCAACATCGTGAGACACGGAACATAATCTCCTTTACATCCCAGGCAAACCTGCTACCTGGATAATAGCATGTGTGGCTGGCTCTAGGCTCAACGGTACCAATCACTGGACTGGGTAAAGTGATGTGTGTGTGTGTGTTTGTGCCCCTGCAAGGGTAGGCTGCTTTGGTAAACCTCATCCATCCTTCCAGACTTAATGCAACCACTTACTCCATGAAGTCTCCCCCTTCTGCTCTGTCCAGACAAGAGGTCCCTTCCTCAGACCCCTACCCTCAGCTCGGTAGCCTCCTCTGGCCTCATGTCACTCCTCTAGTCTGTCCAGGAGCACTGTGATATCAAGGGGCTGGGTTCTCCACAGCCCTTAGCACAGGGCCTGGAACTTAGTGCTCACCAGAAGAATCCATAATTGAATTGACTTACTGTTTTTTTTTTTTTTTTCTCTCCACACTGAAAAATCCATCCTCCACCTTGGCATTTTGCAAAACTACTTTATCTGGGGACTTCTAGGGAAAACTGAATGCCACTTCCTGGAGACAAATGGCTTGCTTAGGTCTAATTAAGTTCATTTCTGTCCTAGTCCAAAGTCCATTCTTGCTGACTCCTCTTCGGGAGGAAGCCTGTTTGCTGCTCTCTCCATCCCCCATCTCACTGGAAGGGGGACTGAGCCAGCACAGGGCCAGGGTCCCAAGTAGGCTACCCCATCCCACCTGCTCGCCCCCCTGCTCATACTAAGGACTCAGGGTCTGCGTCCTGGCTGCAGATGATGTCCTCCGCATTATCCACTCAGCCTGCTGCAGCCCCCCCCCCCGCCCAGGAGCACTCCAATTTTCCTGTGAGGACAACTCCTTATCCACTCTTGGTCTGTGTGACTCAGGAGGGTCCATCCCCAGCTGCGGGGCCAAAGCACATGGCCCCAGCCCTGCCAATCAGCACATACATTCCTCCAGACCCAGGTGTCGGCTCAGAGATGGAGACGTGACACAGGGTGGTCCTATGAGTGACTCCCAGAAACTGTGCTAGAGCAATTGGTAAGAAACACCCCTTTTCCATCCAACTTTAAATCAGGAGGATGTAAGTCTGGGGGTCACCACAGAGAACTTCAGAAGGATTCCAACAGGGCAGAAGTCAGAAGGAATAACTAGAAAGAAAGTCAGTCCTGACGATATCCATTTGAGCTCCCAGATCAAACGGCACCTGAAGCAAAAATCACCCCTGAACTTTCCATTAAAGCAGCCAATAACCACTCACCTCATCCCCATTTTATTTCCTGTTTTGCTGTTGTTTTGTTTAAGCTAAATTGAGCTGGATTAAAGTTTGCCATAAGCTGCTACAGTGGCCCCTTTCTAGACAGACCCCCTCCCCCCGACTCTGGGAGCCCACTTCAGAAGACTTCTCTGAGAGCACCCTATTTCCAAAGTCACCCCTTGTCTCCCTGCCTCAGCCTGCTCAGTCTCTCATCCCCATTCCAGAAGGTCATATGTTAGGAAGACAATCTGGCATCCATCATTCCACTCTGCTGGGAGGACAGAGGTATAGCCCGGTAACCTAGGCCTTGCGAAGAGCTCCCAAACAAACTGTGCCTTGACTGTGGGCATTGGGGACCCCCAGCCCACTGTAAGGTCTCAGATGTAGGTGCAAGGCTTGGGTTCTGAGAGTCTGGATCCCAGAGGGGCCCCAGTGCCTCCTAATACCAGACTTGATGGGGAAGAGAAAGATGATATCAGTTAACTTTATTGGAGGAGGGTTCCCCCAAACATCTCCAGGCCTGCCGGTCCCCAACTAATCCCAGAAATTCCTAATTTGGTTGAATGATGCTGCCCATTCACACCCGTTACCCCGTGAGGCCCTGAGTGTACACCCTGCTCCCACCTGCTCAGTTTTCAGGCTCCTGAGCAGCATCAGCAGAGGTGTGGGATTTGGGGATCCAGAGCTCGAGGACGGGGGCAGGCTCGACACTGGAGCAGAGGCCACCAGGGCCTTCTTGTCAGCCAAGTGCACTGTCCCGTGTAATGCAGAGTGACCCACATTCACCAGCAGCAAATGTCAGACCTCCTTCCCATCAGTGTATCCCCAAAGGGAACCAGAGGCTCGTCTCAGCCCACCCCATCAGAGGACTAAGCTCTGCCTGCCTGAGATGAGCTTTCCTTCCTGGCTGCTTCCCTAATCAATCTCTCTCAAAATATCTGCAGTGAATCATGGTTGTTGGAATCATGCTTTTCACTTACAAAGCACTTCTGCATTCATTACCCTATTTAACCATCTCCCCAGTCCTAGAAGGCATGTAGGACAGGGATTTTCATTCCAATGTTACAGATAAAGAAATTGAGGCCCAGGAAGGTGAAGTAACCCTCCTAAATTCTGCAGATGCTAGCAATGGAGTCAAAACTAGAAACTCAATCTTGTGACTCCAAGGCTGGGACTCTTTCCTCCACCCCAAGGTTTCTCTAAGTGCCTTCCTTCCACCCTCAACATGAATTTGTTCTTGTGCACCAATTAGGTTAGGAAGGTCCAAGATCATAATAGATCAAAAACTGTCGGTTGCCTCCTGAACAGTGGTAGATCGCAACTGTGACACTAATTTTTCACCTCTCCCAGTGTCCATGCCCTTTACTATGTATCATTGTAGTGACTTCCCACCATGGGTGGAGACCTACCCCGCCCTTTGACACTGGGCTCAACTAATGTTTCAGCCAGGGGGATGCAAGCAGACACTGGAAATGGAATTGTGCATTGGGTTTATTCTTTTGCACCGCTGCCACCATCATGAGAATCTGCCTGGGCTGGCCTGCTGGAGGATGAGAGACACGCAGAGGAGAGCCACGTTACCCCTGCCATCCCGGCCAAGGCCAGTCCAGATCAACCAACTGCCAGCTGACTCCCTGGCATGCAAATGAGCCAGCTGAGACCATGAAAAAACTGCCTCCCAGAGCTCAGTCTAAATCGCTGACCTTGTAGACTTGTGTGCTAAACAAATGCTTATTGTTTTAAACCACTGAGCTTTGGGGGTGGATCGTTACACAGAATTATTGTCGCTATAGCACTCCCTTAGCATGATAAAAGAATCGGTTTTGTTTGGGTGGCGATGTGCCAGTCCCAAGAGATGACTCATGACTGGCTAGTGCCAATCCACTGCCCCAAGTGGGAATGGCAATCCCATTCCTACTTAACAATGTGCTTAGGATAGTAGGCATAGATCCAGTGAGCCATACAGGATGGTCCTCTGGAAGGTTCTGAGTCAGATTTCCCTCCCTGATAAGAGGCATGAGTCACATTAAGAAAAATCCCTTGGTTCCCACCTCCTCACTTCCTTTTGGGCTGTCATCATGTGAGGATGTGAAGCTCAGAGCTGCAGCAACTTTCTTGTGACCATGAGGGGAAACAAAGAGAACTTCCGTGATACTGATCTAGCACCTGACTTTGTCAAGCTGCTAAACTACCCCCGGAAAGGTGCACCTCCAGACTGCCTGTCAGTGAGATAACTAAATGGCTGTTGCTCGAATCCATTTGAGTTGGGTTGTCTATTATTTGCAACCCAAAATCCTAATGGACACAAACCCCAAAGCAAACACAGTCAAAGCCTGCTAGAAAGTGCTTCCCTACTCCAAGGGTTTGATGAGCCACAAGTTGTCCCACCCCTGGAAATATCCAGATTCTGGGAGCATGTCTCTTGCTACCCACCATTTGTCATCACAGTTACATTATTGTTTAACTGAATTCAATCCTGAATCTCTAATACCAAGCATCTTCTTGTCCAAATCAGCTCCCCACTGACCCCGATATCACCCACTCCTCAGGCTCCAGACCTTGGCTTCAGCTCTGACCAGTCTTTCCCTCTCCACCATAAGCCATCCATGCCACAGCATCTTTTCCTCTGCAATGCACCCTCACCCCCTCCAGCCTGGAGGCCCCAGGACTGCTGGGCCTGTGGTTTATGCAAGTGTCTGTTCTGGCCCCATTTGTTGCTGCCTGGACTGGTACAGCCACCTCCTCTTTGGTCTTCCTGTCCTAGGCTCTGCCTCCAATCCTACCTGTCCATTTCTGTCAGAGCCACTTTCTTGAAACTCTTACTTTCATTCATCCACTCCTTTGATCTACAACACTCAATGGCTCCCAGCTGCCTAAAGATAAAGTCTGAACTCTGAAACTGGACATCAGAGACCTTGCACAGCCTGACTACAACCTACTTTTCTGCTACTTTCCATACCTGACTTCTCTCCCCAACCCAGGCTGTCCTCCCAATAAGGCTGCCAAGCACAATCCCACTTCCACATTTTTGCTCACGCTGTCCCCTCCACCTGTAATGCCCTCACAACTCCTCTCCCTCCCCTCCCCAAGGCCCAGCTCATGTCTCTCCTCCTCTGCTAAGCCAGCCCAGACTAACCAAAGCCACAGAGCTCTCCCACTCCAAGTGCCTTTGGCGCTGACTGTATGGAAATGCCACTTGGTTCTTAGCTCTGATGGCCTCTGAGTAGGCACCCATCTTAAGTTAAGATTCAAGGAACTTCTCCAAAGAAGATGGGATAACAACATATTTACTTCTTCACCCTTAACAGTGCCCCAACATACTCTTTCCTCCAATATTTGATTATAGCTTAATTCAACTTGATTTTTTAGTCACCTAAATTTAATTCAGTTCAGTTCAATTCAATTCAGTTCAATTCAGCAAACATATAAGAACATCTACATTGCATCAGGTCCAGTGGCACAGAAAGTTCACGTTCTGGGAGAAGGAACCGACTTGTAGATGGACGACTGTTCACTGTGGTATGATAAAATAGACGTATTCACAGTACTGCAGACACCTGGAGCTGACCTGGAACTAGGTGGGAGAGCCCCTCAGTGCCAGAGACCTCGGGCCTGGGGGAGTGGGGGTCCCTGCTCTCAAAATCATCTATCTGGTGCTTTGGAAATAGCAGGAATGCAATAGATGCTTGTGGAGTCCTGAGTTAAGGAAACAACTTTCTGGTTGTCTTTTCTGAGAGATTCTCTCCCCACTTTTCCCACTCCCCATTAGGAGGTAATCAAGAGCTGACACTGAGTCCCAGGCAGCTGAACGCTGGAGGACTATTTGAGGCTGGTTACCATAGCTCTTGACTTGACATGTTGGAAGAGCAAGGCCAGATGGGTTAAGCGACTTGCCAAGGTCACTCTCTTAAGAGGCCGGGCTAAGCAATGTCTTGGGACTTAGCTCTCAGGAATGGAAAAAGGAGGAGAGGAGCCTTCTCCATGCTGGCTGCAAGGAAAGGCTTTGAACTCAAATGGACCTGGACATCAGTCCTGGCACTGATGCTTCCTAGCAGGGTATCAGTAGACAGGGCGTGCCACCTTGATGAGCCTCAGTTTCCCCATCTCTGATCTATTCCTCTATAGAGTAATTATGAAGCTTGCATGCAATGAAACCAGATCATATCTGCACACTTGGTTCACAGAAAGTAAACAGTAGTCTCTCTTTTTATGTACTAATCCAGAAGCACCCTTCTCTCTCGAAAGTACTGTTCATAGTTCTACAGAGCAGGGCAGTGGCCAGTGCTCTCTGTGGCTCTTACTTCCTCCCTGCACCTCCCCCTGCTTGCCCAGGCTCTATTTGCTACCTATTGCTGCCTGCTACCCCACTTTGAGCACATATTCTATATCCCTGTCTGTCTTCCCCTATGGATGCAGAGCTCACCAGGATCAGGGCCTGGGTTTTATTCACCCACAGATGCCCAAAGGAAAGGCTCAGAGCTTGTTTGCTGGAGTTGGAAATATTCCTGGTGGAAGAATGCCGGCCTTAACGCCAGCTGGGCAGAGTGCATGGGTGGGCACCTCTAACCCAGGGAGTTCAGACTTAGACCTGCAGCCACAGACCCCAGGGCCCCCTTCTTCTCACTGCCTGGGAGGATGAGACAGGAGCCCTGTGCTCACTTTTGCAAAGCTGGCCTTCGCTGGGATAAGTGGTCAGATGGGTGGGGGAGGGCTTGGCATCTGTGTGGGAGTAAAGATGTCTGTGTGCAGATGTCTGTGTGCAAGTGCAGGTGTGTGGATGATAATAAGAGTTAACATTCAAGGAGCACTTGCTGTGTGTCAGGCACCTGCAGACACTATGTCATTTAGTCCCCACAACCATGTTAGAGCCAGGCATAGTTATCATCTCCTTTTTACAGATGAGGAAACTGAGGCACAAAGAGGCTACACAGTCTCCAGGTGGTAGGGCTGAGATTTAAATCCAGGTGGTTTGGCTCCAGTGCATACACTGCTTAAACACTGGGCCATACTGTAAGCTACGTGTGTGTGTGTGTGTGCAAGTTTGAGAGTGAATATATTTGCTCCAGATGGGGATGTGAGAGTGTAAGAGGGCGGGCAGGGCATGAGCATGGCTGAGGAGGTGTGAGTGTAGGTGGCAGGGCTGCAACAGGGTGAGTGTTGAGTACAGAGGAGGTGGGTGTGGAAGTGTGAGTGTAAGCACAGGGGAAGGTATGAGGTCAGTGTGAGTTGGGCTGGAGGCTGGGTGAAGTGTGAGTATGGGTTGGTGTGCACAAGGGCGAGTATCGGTGTGACTGGATAAAACAGAATGAGTGGGGGACACGCCTTTCCCCCAGGAGGCAGCTGTGCTGGGCAAGCAGACAAGAGCCTGATCCTGGCGCTTGGCTCCGTCACCCCCTGCCCCAGCCCAGCCAGGCCCAACCGCCCACCTGTGCTGTCATCATAGACCACGGTGGCCGACCGCCACTTGAGGTACTGGACCAGGTCGAGGATGGCGTGGCTGAGAGAGGCGTAGTCGGGGTAGAGGTTCACGTAGAAGGTGTCCTTGTTGTCCAACGGGTGGTGCTTCCAGCGCAGCTGGATGTGGGGCACCTCCAGGGCATTGCAGATGGACTGGACGGCATTGGTACAGGAGCCCTGTGACGGCCCGAAGATCGCCACCACGCCCAGTGCCAGCTGGTCACAGGCTGCAAGACAGGGGAGGTGGCACAGGAGTCACTGGTAGGCCTGATCAGGCAGCCAGGACTAATCATGATGGTTTTGATCATTATCAAAAATAATAATCGTTTCTATTTCACAAGTGCTTCCAACAGGTGCTGTGCCAAGGGTCATACACGCCTAAGGCTGGGGTTTTGCCCTTGACTTCCCCTATGGCGGAAGAGAGGGGGGAGAGGACAGGGATTTTGACGATCCTGTAGCAGGTTTCCAACAGACAGGGAAAAGAGCAACTGGAACCTGCTGAGACTGGACATTAGACAATCCCCCTGAATCTCAGTTTTCTCATCCAATAAATGGGGGTTCTAACAGTCCCTACCTCATAGGATCATAGGAACCTCCAACAAGATAATGCATGTATGACCCTCGGCACAGTGCCTGGTCCTCAGGAAGAACTCGTGAAATAGAAACGATTATTATTTTTGATAATGATCAAAACTATTGTGATTAGCATCACCAGCACAGTACCAGGGCCTGCCCTGGGTGGGAACTGGAGAAACAAAGAGGAATCAGACATCTCATTGCTAATGACTCTTAAACTTGCATCTCCATCCTGGATCTGCTCCTCAAAATCCAACTTGCCCATCTCACCTCTCACTCAACATCGTCATGTGGACATCTAAGACGCCTCTTGGGCCCAATGTGTCCAACACATAACCCCCTCTTCTCCTCCCAGTCGTCCCTGTCTCTGTAAACAGCAACTTCATTTTTCCAGTGCCTCAAGCCTAAGGCTGGGGTTTTGTCCTTGACTCTCTCGTTCTCTCATATCCCACGTACCAATCCATCAGCATCTCATGATATATATATATACACACACATATATAATTTTATTATATCATATCATATCATATTATATCATATCAACATCTGACCACTTCTCACACCCCTTCCCCCCATCACCAACTGGTCCAAGCCACCATCACCTTTCACCTGGCTCATTATGGAAGTCTCCTTGCTGGCTTTCCTCTCCTCAGTTATGCCCCTACTGACTATTCTGCACTCATCAGCCAGTGTGAGCTTTTCAGAATGCAAGGGAGATTATGTCACTCCTCTGTTCAAAACCCTCCAAGGGCTCCCTTCTCACTGGGTGTAAAAGCCAGAGCCCTGACAATGATGGACTAGCTCCTACTTGTTGCAGCTCCTCTGCCTCCTGTCCCCACCGCCCCCACCATGTTTCTGACTTCCTCTCTCATCCTGCTCACCCTCGCTTGCAGCCCTCCAGCCCCACTGGCTTCCATGACGCTCCTTGAACATGCTAAGCACACTCCTGACTCAGGCATTTTCTGTTCCTTTTGGCAGGAATGCTTTTCCCTCAGATATCCACATGACTCCTTCCCTCCCGTCCTTCAGGTCTCCATGTCTGTGTTCTCTCTTAGAGAGGCTGGCACCCTCAACCTGGGATGGCCGCTCCTGTCCCACCACACTCCCTGAGCCCCTACCCTGATTTCTCCTGTCACCACCTGAAGGATCTATTGTCACTTGTTCCTTTGTTGACTTCCTCCTCCCACTAGGATGTGAGGTATAAGAAGGCAAGGACTTGATATATTTCATTTGTTGTTGCATCTGCATTGCTTAAAATAGGACCTGGTCTGAGTGGGTATTTTATCAACACCTGCCGTGTGAATGAATGAAGAATCCCTGACTTCAAACAGTTCACATTTGCGGAGGGGGACCAAGGGTCCAGGCAGGTGACAGAGTAAGTGCTGCCCCAGGCTGGGATGGTCAAGCATCGGCGGGCACAGCAGAGCATCCGATTAGCAGACCCAGGACAGCTGTGACCCAGGGGTTGTGCCCAGAGGCATTCTGGGGAAAGGGGTCCCAGGAGCCACTGCCCTTTCTTCTGGCAACTGTCCCTGATTTTTCTTGGGGCTCCAACCCTCTCCACTCCCAGCCCATGAGGGGTGGAGCACGTGACTCATACCAGGTCATCTGTTCTCTCGCCTCCCCGGGCTGCTGTCATTGGTGTGGGGGATTGTCATGTGACCAGTCAGAGCCAATGGCTTGCCCTGAGACTTCCCGGGAATGAGAGAGGGACACTTTCCTTCCTCAACTGAACCTGAGGGGTCCCAAGGTCTGGAGTTGCAGCGGCCACCTTATTCTCCGAGAGAAACCGTGGAGCTTGTCTGGGAACAGAGTCTACGCAGAGGTGAACAGAGCCAAGAGAAAGAAAGATGAGCCCCTGGTAAGTAAAGCCCCGGACTCTTTGGTTACATGAACCAATAAATTTTCTTTGTGCTGAAGCCAGTTAGGATTTGGTTTTCTGTCACTTGCAACCAGAAGAGCCCGAATGGATCTACCAACAGAGCATCAGCGAACACACCAGCCTGTGGTAATGGGCATGAACATATGATGCAGGGAGGAAGAGGCAAGGAAGAACACTTAAGCATGAATACGCAGCGGATTCAGACGTGTCCCGGCTGCCTCAAGGGCCTCTGGGAATGATCTACTGGTGGGCCAGCCCCGCCCCCCGCCAAGATTGCAAAGGGCCCCGGGCAAGGGTACAAATGGAGGCCCCACACACTGTGCATCAATATTTAAAGGTTGTTAAGTCAAGCTAACAAGATGTTAAATAAAATGTTTCCTCCTACCTGGACAAACACACCTTCCTACAGCCTGGAAAGGCAGGTGAGCGTTGAGACTTCTCGTGTGCAGCTACGTGGGGAGAGGTGGCACTCAGCACCGCCCCCCCCACCATGGCCCTTTGTCATCTACCACCAGCTCTGTCCTGAACCCTAACGGACCTTACACTGTCCCCTTAGGTTCAAGCTCTGTCCACGCCCCCTGCAAGCAGGTGCTTTCTGGTCACCCCTAGGGCCTAGGAATGTGCACTTCGGTGGCATGGCTCTCCCTCCAGAGGACAGACCCAGGGAGAGGCTCGTGCAGGCCTTGGAAGTGAGCTCAGGGCCAAGTGGGCAGGAAACTCAGGGTCCTGGATTCTTAGAGCCAAGCCCAGAAGAGCAGGGCACAGGCTCCTTGTGGGCAAGTCCCCTGGTCCCACTGACTCCTTGCCCCAGCCAAGCAAGGGAGAGGGCTGGGGATCCCACAGCACAGGCCTTGGGAAAGGCTCCCTCTTGCCTGGGCTTAAATGTAGCACCAGTTGATCCAAAGATGCAGGGCTTTCAAATCCACTGGGATGCCTGCCCTTCAGAGTGTTTTCCTCTCCACCCCCATTGTGTAAAGTAGTAGAAATGATGTAAAGTAGTTATTTTTTTGCAATGTGTACTTCCCCCAAGAACATCAGAGAACTCCTCTTATGGCCTGGGTGAAAGATACAGCAGTGTGGAGGACACGCTGGTCATCGTCAGGAGTCTGTTGGAACACCCTGGGACAGGGACAGCACAGCCCCGGGTGGAAGCAGCTGTGGCCAGCACAGGGGGCACCTCCAGGGTGACCAGGATTTCTCTTGGCCAAGGCCAAGCTCGGGGAGGCACACAGGTGTGTGTGTGTGTGTGTGTGTGTGGGTCATGTAGTGTTTTCCTGGTGCCCCTAAGTTCTGGGAATGGAAGCCAAGTCAGGGAAGCACTACTTTGCCCTGTTATTGTCACCCTAGATTCAGTACCCTGGGGGAGCACTCTATGAGTGGGGTTGGGAGGAGGGGGACAGAACACAGTGATGGATAAATGCTTCAAACAGAGGAGCTCTGGGTTTGTTGGTAAATTGTTGAACTTTTCTTCCCTGCTGTGGTGGTGGGGTCGTCCCTGTCTATACTTTCTCCCCAAGGAGGCAATACCATGGCCTGTCTCCCACTGCCTGCTCATGCTACCTTCTGCTGACTGGGTGTGTCGAGTGTCTGCTCCTACCACTTTGTCCGTCTTAAGAGTAGGTCCTCTCGGAGGGAAGAGGGTGTGTGGGAGTCACTCAGTACCCATGGAGGATGGACACCAACATGGAGGAGATGGTGACAGTGGGTAAGTGACAGCTGCCCAGGCCTGGTCACTGCCTCCTGCCCAAGCCTGACTTGAGGCCATGGGCATCGTATAATATCTTCCGGAAGTTTCTCTATCTCCCACCTTTCTTTTGAACCTTCTAGCTGCCCCTTGTGCCCCTGGTTTCTTTCCCACTGTCTTCTGCCTCTTTTCTATCTCTTTCCCCCAACACCTTCACACTGATGACTTGGCCAAATGACTTGTGGATCTCATTCCCTTTCACTACCACTTCCAGAGAACCTGCCTCTTGGATTTCCACCTCTGAACTATGCCTTGGAGTGGGCAGGCAAGCGGCTACCCTGCCACTCTCCTATACCCAGTACAATCTCTTAAGTCATGCCCCCTGCCCAAGCCCAAAGTCAGGGTATCCTTTATGAATGAGGGCAGGGGAGAGTGGGTGGATCTAATGCAAATTACTGTGATGAAGAGGATAGTGAGAACGATCTTGAAGGAATTGATCATGACTTTGACCTCATTCATGAGGCTAGTGATATAGGCAACTGCAATGGTAGTTGTGATGGTGAAGAACAGATTGTGGTGCCATTAATGACCAGGGTGATGGCATGGATGGGGTGGAATTGGGATAATGGTGATGATGCAGGCGATATTGGTGCTGATAAGATTAGTGCTGTGAAGATGCTGATGTCATGTCAGTGAAGGTGATGACGGTGACGGTAGGGGTGGTGATGGTGGCGTCAGCATGGCTGGATGTAGAGTTAATGCCAATGCTTATGGTGTCAATGGCAGTGAGTGATAGCTCTGCAATGAGGATAACCATGCTGGTTTCATTCTGCCCAAGATGCAGGGAGTAGATCTCACTGCTGAGGGGCAGGAGACCTCAGTCTCGCCCTTCACCTATTCACCTCCTTGGGCTCTATCCCCATCCCTTTTCTGGTCCCCTCCATACTCCCTCCACCCACTGAGGCTCATCTGGCCCCTTCGGGACCAGGGAAGGGGGGGTCACAGCAGCAATGGCAGCAGCAGTTTTATCTACAGATGTTTCCAGGGCAGCAGGCAGCCCCTGTCCTGGCAGCCCTGAGCACACACTGCAGTAATTACATTATTTGTGGCTTCAATTTTGAATCCATTTTCTGGTCATTTTACAGTAACTCAATGGTTCACAGTCATTGCAGGAGCCCACAGCCTGAATGCAGTTTCCCCCTTTCCATGGCAATTGTAGTTATAGCAAAAATTATCCCAATCAATTTGTGTCTTAAAAGGAATTGAGCAGCTCAGAGAATAAGTGAAGGCAGAGGAGCCTGGGGAGAGCTGGGTCGATTCCAGAACTGCTCCCATCAGGCTTGGAAGAAAACACAGACGCTCTCTGGGCTGCTGGCTCAGGCGTTGCCTGGCAGTCACTCATCTTTTAATTTTCCATGAAACATTTAAAAATAAAGACAATAAGTGAAAGTCCCTTTTAATGGGAAAAGGCCTCCCCGGCCTGGTGTGGAAGGAAGGGCTAATTCAACCAGAGCTGGCTGGGCAGGCGGTGCCAGCCTCCGAGCCTCTGCAGCCCCTCACCCCACGTGGCCCGAAGTGGCTGGAACCAGCTGGTGACGAACGGAGCACTGACGGGAACCTCTGTTTAGGGAAAATGAATTACCACTGGATTAATCAGAATTAGGCCCAAGTCCACTCCCCTGGAAGAGCCCTAAAGATGCCCCCAAGGAATGCAGTTTAAAACAAAAGATTTTCAAAAAGACATGGGATGGGGAGATTCGTGGGTGCCCAGTGGGGAGTAAGATCCCCCATCAGGAACGCCTCCTGGGTCAGACAATGGTGTGCCCAAGCACAGCAGGGTTCTGTCTCAGACAGGGCATCAGAGCACACAATGAGAGTGAGTGATGGCAGAGAGGAGCCACTTAATCTTTTTCTTTAGTTGGGATATAACCAATAGAGTAATATGCATTAATCTTAAGGATATAAATTTTATGAATTGTTATACAAAACTGCACTCATTTAACTACTGCAACATGGATTAAGATACAGAATGGTCTCATCACCTAAAAAGGTTCTCTCTTGCCCCTTTCCGCTGCTGACTATTTCCTCCCCAGAAGGACCTGCTCTTCTATCACTCAGCATTAGGTCTTTGAGATTCGTCCAGGTCATTGCGTGTAGCAGGAGTTCGTTCTGTTTTACTGCTGATTAGGATTCCATTGGGTGACTCTACCCCCATCTATCCATTCTCCTGTTGATAGACCCTTAATTTATTTCCAACTTTTGGCTATTGTCAATAAAGTGGCTGGGAGCATTCTTGCAGACATCTGCTTAGCTTTAGTAGATACTGACAAGCAGTGTTCCCAAGATATTGAATCAGTTTTCACTCCCACTAGCAATGCATTGAAAGAAACAAACCTCAAACCCTACCTCATACCATACCCAGAAAATCAATTTGTGATAGATCTTAGGCCTAATGATGAAAACCAAAACAGTCGAGCTTCTGGAAGAAAACATTGGAGACTACCTACATGATCTCAGGATAGGCAAAGACTTCTTAAAAAAAACACAAAAGGCATTAGCCATAAAGGAAAAAATTGATAAATTGGAATTCTTTAAACTGAGAACTTTCCTCCTCAAAAGATGCTACTAACTGAGGGAAAAGGCAAGCTCATTTGCAGGAGATACATGCACTACATGGATTCAACAAAGGACTCTTATCCAGAATACATGAAAGACTCTTGAGTAACCAGAAAATGACATGTAATTCAATTTTAAAAAGTGGATGAAAGGTTCCAAAAGGCACTCCAGGAAACAGAGTATTCAAATGACCTATTGGCATGTGAAAAAGGGCTCCATATCTCTACTCACCAGGGGGATACAAATTAAAAGCACCAAGAGGGCCAAAATTTAAAAAGAGAACTGACTTTGCCAAGTGTTGGTGAAGACATAGAGCAATCCCAACTCTCAGGCATTGCCGGGGGGAATGCAAATTGGTATGACAGTGTTAGAAACTGTTTGGCTGAACATATGTACATCCCAGGACCATCCCCCACTCCTGGGAATATGGCCAACAATGCATACACGTGTGCACCAAAAGACATCCACAAGAATGTTCAATGCAACACTACTTGTAAAAGCCCCAAACTCAAATGTCAACAATGGTAAAATGGACCTTAAAAAATTGTGGCATATTTATATAATGGAACACATTCAACAACATTGACAAATCTCACAAATATGCTGTGGAGTGAAAGAAGCAAGACACAGAAAAGTACATGCCGGATGATCGTATTTACGTCTGGTTCTGTAACAGGCAAAACTGGTGCCTGATGCTAGCAGTCAGGACAAGTGTTACTCTGGTGGGTTACGATTGGGAAGGGGTGCAGGGAGGCTCCTGGAGCTCTTGTAATGTCCCCTACCTTGATCCGGTGATAGTTACACAGTTGCGCTCACTGTGCAGAAACTCTTGGAGCTCTACATGTACGATTGTGCACTTTTCTGGATGTATGTCATTATGGGCTGAATTGTGTTCCATCCCAAAAAAGATATGGTGACGTTCTAACCTCCAGTTAGGACTGGAAATAGGGTCATTGCAGATGGAATCAGTTACATTAAGATGAGGTCAGATTTAAGTAGGGTGGGTCCCTAATGGATGGTGTCCTTCTAAGAGGAGAAGAGACACAGACCAGAGGAGAGGAAACCATGTGATGGTGGAGGCAGGGATGGAAGTGCTACAGCTGCCAGCCAAGGGGTGCTGAGGATTGCCAGCCAAGCACCAGAAGCCAGGAATAGTCAAAGATTCTCCCCTACAGAGAGGGGTAATTTGTTACGGCAACTCAAGGAAACTAAGACCTGTGCAACTCCAACACCCTCTTCCTGCACTATCTCCTGGAACTCCCAGGCCAGCACCTGCTGCTTCAGCCACACTAGAAATAAGTTCCATGGTAGCAGGGACTGGCCACATCTGCCTTGCCCATCTCGGGACTCCCAACACCTCACACAGGGCCTGGCATGTAGTGGGCACTCAACAAGAATTTTTTGAGAGCATTAATTGGCCTCTACCAAATTACTTGCACCTTCCACTCCCCTTTCTGCCTTACCCCATGCCTTGTTCTTTCCCACTATCCTTCAAAGCTCAGTTTGAGCGCCCCCTCCTCCATGAAGCCCTCCTGCTTGTATCACACCACTTGTGTGAATCTATCCCATCTTCCAGGTGTTCTAGCCGTTGGCGTTATGACCTAGCTTCCCACCCTGTAGGCTTGACCTCCTAAAGGGCAGGGCCTTGTCTTCTTCAGGGATCATAAGAGGCAATTCTTGGTATATGGGTTTGACACACTGGGAATCCATTCATTCTTTCATTTGTTTATTCAACCAAACCACCAAGAGTTATTTTGTGTCTCCTGGATGCCAGGCTCATGCTAGGTTCTACGGTAGAGCAGTGAAAAAGCAAAGGGGCTTGCAGCCTAGAGGAAGGGACAGATGATAATCACATCCATACACACACACCCAGGAGTGAGGGTTGTGATAGAAAAGTCCAGTGTCTTATGAGATGGAAACAAGAGACCTGACCTAATCTGGGAGCTAGGGAGGGCTTCCCTGAGGATAGGCTGCTTGAGAGGAAAAGAACGAATTAGTTAGAAAAAGGGTGGGGCGGGAATGGGGCAGAGAATGGGAGCTCCAGGCAGAAGGAACAGCATGGCGTCCTGAAGGATGGCAGGTACAGCTAGAACCTGGAGGTTAAAGGGGCGAAGGGCACCGATGTGGCTGGAAGGTCAGGCTGGGGCTAGACCGGACAGGTCCTCGTGGGTTCTGATGGTGACTGGGGGAAGGAGATCTGGGCTGTCATGCCAGGTTTGAAGCAAGCAGGTCGTGTGATCTGGTGTGGGGTGGGGAGGAGCTGGGGCTTTGGTCACGTGAAGCCCAGGGCAGGCCCTCCCAGGGGGCGGGTGTGTCTGCCTCATCCCGGCTCTCCTGAATCTGGCAGCTCCACAAAGGTGAGGCAGTACCTCCGGGAAGGCTCTGAAGCTCTGTTCCAGCCACGTGGGCCTCTTTGTTCTGATTCCAGGAGCTTGCTCTGTGTCCCAACCTTTCTATTGAGCAGTTTTGGTGGAGTTCAGCTGGATGAGGCTGGGCAGAGGGTGTCAGCATGGACTCCCAGCAGGGAGGAGGACACTCACTGCACGGTGTTAGCTGCGGGGCACGCTGGGAAGAGAGCAGGGAGGACCGGGGCGGGAGGAGGGCACGCCTGCACAGCAGAGAAGCAGATCGGGGGCCCTGGCCTGGGAGAAAGGTGACCTAGACCAGGCACTGGGAACCCCTTAGAAAGACCACAGGCCCCATGAGGATAGGTCTCAATCTCCCCAAAGTGCACGGACAGGAGGACTGTGCTGCATCGCCCAGGCCCTCACCACTCGTCCTCATGTCGTTCATTCACTGCTTCACTCAACAATCCCCTCACTGAGCACTTACTATACGCCAGCCTTCCAGGGGCCAGGGGCATGTCAGTTAACAGTGATACTGGGGAGAAGTAGAAAGGCATTAACACACGATTAGCTAATTACAAATGGTGATACGAGCTTTGAAAGAGAAAAGCAGGGGGCCATGAGAGCATTTTACAGGGAGGATGACCTAGTCTTCCTGGAAATGAGATGCCTTAGGCCTATGGTTTTCAAACAGAGGTCCACAGAACCTTAGGGTTCCATGGGAGTTGTTTCTGGAGTCATCTAAGTTTTTAAGTTAAACTTAATTGAAAAATATATATGTATGTATGTATGGACTGTATTTTTACAAAATAGTAACATAAAAGCACACTTTACTCAAATGTGTTATATGCCACACTGGGGATGACTAGCTCATTCAGGTACTGACAAACTACCTCATTGTTTTTTGTTTGTTTGCTTTGGTGAGGACCTTGGAATAAAGTTCTTCAGTCATTTCTATGCAGTTATTTGAGTTTATTATAAATGTGTCACTGATCAGGAAGGATGCAGCCCAACACTGTTTTAATTTCATTTTATTTTTAAAAGTTCAGGTGTGCACACATTGGGTGACATTGTTCACTTGGATTCTACTTATCTTTATGAATCAAGATTTTCCTGTTTTTAGGCAGCCAAAACAAAATAGAGAAGACTATTGAACGCCGTGGTCAATGTTGGATAGACTTCAAGAGTCACCCGTGTCTCTTGGGTCATTGTTTTTATCGTCTCTTTATTGTAAGTAAATGTTTCACATCTGAACTTGCACATTATCTGCTCTATGTGTATTTTAATTATTAATATTCTGGGAGGAGCTCAATTATAGAAAACACAAATTGGAAGACCCCTAAGCCGGCCTCCTTGCTGCTGCTCCCCCAGCCCAATCTGAGGTCCCCCAATCCCCTGCCCCCACCCTGCCATGGCCCCACATTCCCCCGTGGCCTCTGCTAGGGGCCTGGGAATTTTGATGGACACCCTGCACTCCTGAGGAGGGCATGAACCGAGCGGAACTGGGGCTGAGGCAGGTCTCCAAACCCGGTGGCAGAGGCGCCAAGGCCCAAGCCCACCCTGGGCTCCGGCTCTGCTCCCAGGGCTGGACAGCAAATGTGGCCCACTCACCCTTCTTGGTGGCTTCAAAGCTGTCATGGAAGTGAATCCTCTGGATGTCATAGGTCAAGGTTGTGTTGGGCAGCAGAGTCCTGTTCCGGTTGATGATGTTGGCAGAAAACCGAAAGGCGTGCTCCTCAGCGCTCATGACCTGGGCGTTGGGGCCGTCCGCATACTCGAAGATTCCTCCTGCGAGAGACGGTAAAATTGTGTGGGGCGTGGGGAGGGGCGCGCTGACAAAGACGCTCGGCTCACAAGTTTTTATGGGCAAGATTCCCTCCCCCCAAATGTTCAATAACACCCTAGATAATTCCCATGCACAGAAACTGTGCTGAAGCTTGGGAAATATGAAAATCCTCCTAGTTCATTTCACCCAAGCAGCAAATTCCCAATAACGGAGCCTGACAGAGATGGTCCCCCCAAATAAAATTACCAACTTATTAAGATAGCTGTGAAAATTCTCGATAGAGTGCTGGCAAATAGAATCTAGCAAAATATTACAAGGATAACATACCATGACCACATAGCATGTTATTCCAGGAATCTAAGGTGGTTCAATACAAAGAAATCTATGAATATCATTCCATCAATAGTTCAAATGAGAAAAAAACATATGACCAACTCACAAAATGCAGAAAGGCATGTGAAAAAATCCAATATCTACTGCTGTTATGAATGCTTAACAAAATAATACCAAAAAAAGATACTTCCTTGAAGCATCTTTGGCTCAAACATCACACTAGGGGGCAAAGAGTAGAGGCATTCCCACTAAAGAAAAGAAGGGGAGGGGGTCAAGATTCACATATACACCATTAACCACTGAAATAAGAAACAAAAAGAATTGAGAAGCACAAAGACAAAACTCTTATTTGCAAATCATTTAAATGGTTTCCTTAGAACCCCCTAAGAAAGTCCCCTAAACATGAAAACTGATGAGAGCTAGTGGGAGTGAGCCAAATTAAGTGAGCAGTTAATATGAATTGATATTTCTTTATATCATACTTCTTTATATCAGCAACAACCAGCAAGGAAACTTAATGGCAAAAGGAATTCCTTTACACGATCAACAAAGAAATATGGAATAACTAACAATGAACCAAATAAGAAGCATGCACTTTCAATATTTAAAAAATGGCAAAAGGGGAAACACCTTTAGTGAGAGACATAACAGTGGACTAAAAGGAAGAGGCCTGTCATGTTCCTGGATAGTAAGGTTCAAGGGTAGGGTGTTAATTTTTTCCAAATTAATTTTTCAGCTGAATGCAATTCCAATCAGAATCATGGCGGGATTTTTCTTTTATTTGACAAAATGATTAAAATGTATCTGGAAGACTAAACAAGAGATAACAGTCAAGCTGTGTTTTTAAAAGAATGACTAGAGGTGATTGGTACTGCCAGATTTTAAAATATATCATAAAGCTGAAATAATTAAAAGTGTCGTAATGATGTCTGAAAACACAGACAGATCAATGGAACAAGATAAAAAGCCCCCAGAAAGAGACTCAAGAAGAGATAAGCATTTAATACATGATAAAAGTGGGTATTTCCAAGCAGCAGGTAAGGGATGAATTATTCATTAATTGTGCCAAGTCAATTATCCAATTTTGGGGGAGAAATTTAAGTTAGATTCCCATCTTAATTCATATATCAAAATAAGTTCTAGATGGATGAAAGATTAAATAGCACCAAAAGTAAGAGGAGGAAGGGAAACATGAAAGTGTCAAAAGGGAAAATATAGGTGAACAGAATGCCATATTAGGGCTATCCAGGCTTTTCTAAGCCATTCAACAAAGGCAGAACCATAAGAGAAAGATTGATAACCTCACAGAAACAAAATAAAACTTCTATATGTCAAAACTACCATAAACAAAATTAAATGCAAACAACAAGCTTAGGAAAAAATATTGGTAACATACATGGCTGTATAAACATTGACATTCTTATTTTCTAAAATGCACTTGCAACTCAACAAGAAAAAAGACAAATATGCCAATAGAAAAATGTGCAAAAGACAAGTGTGACTATTTCACACAAGAAACAAATAATACAAATGAGCTAGTAACAAATGCAGAAATGTCTAACCTCACTAACAATCGAATAAATGCAACTTAAACCAACAGTGAGATAACATTTTTTTTGCCCACCCACCTGGCAAATGCATAAAATAAATTATAATCCCCAGCTTTGGAGAGGGTGTTTGGAAATAGATACTTGCTCCACTGTTTGTGGAAGTAGAAATCGGTGCACCCAAGCTCTCATGATGGCAATTAGAAATATATCAAAAGCTTTAAAAATGCTCACATCTTTGATTCAATACTTTAGTAATCAAGTTATTTATAAAAGGGTGGGGGTGGCTGACTACTGAGGTCTTAAATGTCCATCAGCAGGAAAACAGTAAATAAATTGCAGCATATACATGTAATAGCAAACCAGGCAGCCCCTAAAGACGAAGTTGTAGGAGGAAATTTAATGACGGGGGAAATATTCGTGATAAATGTTTAAGTGAAAAACGAAGGTTACAAAGCAGGAGATGCAGTTTGACCCCACCGTAGAAGAGGACAAAGAGGACGGGGAATTTATATGCATAGATGTAAGAACAGAAAGAGATATATCAAAGCAATAAAAGTGAATAGTCCTGGGTGGTAGATTGTGAGTTATTTTTATATTGTTCTTTGTGCTTTTCTGTATTTCCCAAATTTTCTAAATAAGCCTTTATTCTTTTTTTAAAAAGCTAATTTATTGAGGTATTATTTAGAGGCCAGGAAATTCACCTGTTTTAAATGTACAACAATTTTAAGTAAATGTGCTGTTTATGGTTAATCACTATTTTCACCTCCAGGTCTCAGGCCACTACTAATTTCCTTTGTGTCTTTAGGGATTTGCCTTTTCTGAAATGTCTTAAAAAAGGAATCATGCAACTGTGGACTTCTGCATTTGGCTTCTTTCAGGTCGCTTCATGTTTTGAGGTTTATCCATGTTGTAACATGTATCAGTAGTTCATTTCTTTTTTTTTTGCTGAACAGTATTACTTTGTATGAGTATACCACATTTTATTTATCTAGTCACCAGTTGATGAGTACTGGGTTGTTTTAATATTGTTGGGAAAACATTAATGTTTTTAAAAGCGAACAAATAAATCTGTCCCTCCCCAGAGTATGATAGCAGGCTTACAATTCTACATCCTAAGTGTGTCTGCATGCCAGGCTGAATAAATGTGTGTGAACCTGCTGAACATATACATGAAAACTAGATGGGAAGAATGCACAGCAAAACTTCAGAGTGGGTTTCTCTGAGCAATGGGATTATGGGTGACTTTCATTTCCTTCTTCTTGCTTTTCTATATTTTCAAAACATTCTGCAGTAAACGTGTTACGTTTCTAATCAGATATGCCCTAATGGGATTGTGTGCATTTGTTTAAAGGAAAATAAATGATCAAAATACCAAATGACCCAGTGATTCCATTTCTAGGATTATAAATTTGGAAAAAAAACTGGAACAATATAAACACACTTAAGTATAAGGATACTAATTTCATAATGTTAAAAAAAATTAGAAACAACCTAATATCCAAAAGCAGATTATGCAATTATTAAAACCCACCCATATTGTAGAACAATCTGCAGGCTTTAACAATCAAGGTAGAGAATGACATGATAGGGTGTCCAGGGATTTACTTGAAAATAACACAGGAGGGGTTTGTGTGAGGGGTACAGATAGAGGAGGAGAGGCCCTGGGTTGATGTTTTTTGGGGGCCCAGTGATAGATACATGGAGGGGTCATTAGACTATTCTTTTCACATGTGTATGGCAGATATTCTCCATAATAAAATATTCTTGAAAATACGATATAAAAAAAGACAAAAGGAAGAAATCATGGCATTGCTATCAGAAAAGAGACACTATTAATATAATATGCAGGTGCTTATTATTATTCCCTTAAAAACTCAAGAGAATCAGGTAACAACCCAGGAAAACTAAACTGAGACCTCCTTGAGGGGCCGGCATACAAACAGAAAAATGTACAGCCTTCCCACATAACAGCAATAAAGTTAGGAATTACAATGAAAAAAGAGAGACCCAATTCACAAAAGCAACAGCAAAAAAATAAAATACTTTGCAATAAATGCACAATTCCTCTATCAAGAAAACTACAAAACTTTACTAGGGGACATAAAAGAAGACTTGAATAAATGGAGAGACATAACTTTCTCCTGGAAGGGAAGGCTTATAATTGTAAAGATGTCAGTTCTCCTCAAATTAATTTAGAAATTTAATGCAATTCCAATTAAAATCAAAAAGGACATACCAGAAGGACACACACTGAAATGTTAACAGAGATTCTCTCTGCAAAGTGAAAAGATAATGGATTGCTTTGGCTTAGTGCTTTTCTATTTCCCAAGTCCTCTGCAATGAGCAAGAGCTGGTAATAAGAAAAAGTTTTTAAAAAATGCTCTTAAAGAATACTTAATGATGTAGAAAACGCCCACTGTCCCCCTCCCGAAAAACGCTACAGAACGGTATTATATATCATATGATATCTAGTTATCAAAGAAAGTGCACCTATTTATTTTTACAGAAAAGAAGACTGGAAGAATTTATACCGAAATGTTACCAGTGGGCATCTCTGGGTGGAGGGGTTTCTGGATGTTTTTTATCTTGCTCTTTGTGTTTTCCTGATTTCTCCAAATTCTTTACAATAAATAAGTATAATTTTTAAATGCTGAAATTAAAATATATATATATATATATCTTCTGCAAAGAGAACTTGGGGAGAAATTTGGTCATTATAGATGCAAAAACTGCTCCTGCCCATGACTCAGAGGTTGCAAGACAAAATTTCCCAAGGGCCTCTCGCATCTTCCTGGCCTCTCAGGCCTTGGCAGGTGGGGGAGAGGCAGCTGCTGCTATGTCTGGGGGGCTGAGCTGCCATGGTCCGAGCCCCAGGGACGGCAGCTCAGGCTCAGCCCATGCGGCTCAGTCCTCCAAACATCCACCAATCTCTGCCATGTGCCAACCTGTTGCTGGGCTCCAGGTTACCGAGGGCAGGCAGCTCTGGGCCTCTGCTCTCAAGGAGCATTCAACCTGGCAGGGCAGCTGGACATCACGACAGTCAGTAGCCACACATGCAGGGGGCTCCGCAGGGAGGCATGACAGTGGCAAGCTTCTCAACTCGTGCTTCGGCACCAGCCATGACTCAGTCCAAACCTTAGCTCTACCAACTGCAGGAAGTCACTCGATCTCTCCGGGACTCAGTTTCTCCATCTGCAAAATGGGGTACATCCTTCCAAGGGTTGACTGTTGGAAGGAAGAGCTGTAACAATGTAGCTAAATGCATGACATATGGCAATTACTTAGTAAGCAGCAGTAGTTAATAAAGGAAGAGGAACATATATGGCTATTTAGAAAACCAAAATGACTTTCAAGCTTCCACATTTTAGGGCAGAGGTCGACAAACATTTTCTATAAAGTACCAGAAAGTAAGTAGTTTAGACTCTTCAGGCCAGTCTCTGTTGTCAACTCCTCAAGGATGCCTTTGTGGCAGGAAAGCAGCTAGTCAATGCGCAATGAACCGCCACAGCTGGGGTCCGATAAATCTTTATTTACACAACGGGGGCTGTGTCTGCTGACCCCAGATCTAGGGGAAGGGGAGACTTTATCTCAGAGGCCCGTGATTCTTTCCTTAAGAAAAGTACCTGAGGGCTTGGATGCAAGAAAACATATCTATATGACTATGCAAAAGAGGTAAAGATGGGATGTTTAGAGTCTGAGTGGGGAAAATGGGAGAGAGAGGGTAAAGGGCCTGGAAAAAGGAGAAGAGCTGTGAAGTGGCCCCAAAAGGGAGAAAGAAGAGATGACTATAACCCAGGCCGCAAGCTGGGCAAGGCCAGCAAGGGGTTGGCCAGGGAACTTTTCTTTGTGGTTTTTGTTGAAAGCAGTTTGTTTATTTTGAAACCCAAAAGGATAAAATTTATCATTTTAAAAACTTGTTGACAAACCATTATTGTTTAACATCTCATTTAAAGTTGAATCAGATGTACTTTATCATTGAATGAGCAAAAGTCAAAAGTTAAAAACATTTCTAATTAATGCATAATTTTTTTGCAATGCATATTTTTAACAATGCATTATAATGAGATTTGTTCAGTGTGGCCAGGGGATTTTAACACAAAGGTGCCTGATCATTAGTTTTAAGTCAGGCCTGTACTCTGCTGTATTCTCCCTTCCTACAGGAGCCTAGCTGCTTAGGAAAGGCTGCCACATAAAACTGGCACCAGCTGGGGCTCCTCTGATGGAGTGTGGGAAAGTGGACAGTGTCCTCCAGCACAGATAAAGCAGGGCAGAAAGAGGACAGGAGGTACAGGGGGTGGCATGAAGAGAGGAGGCCGAAAATTCAGCAGAAAACGGAAGTTGGAGCAAAAGTGACCAGGAGAAATGGAAGCCCTGGAACATTCCCAGAGATACTAGGGGGGAGGCTGTCCCCCACCCCAAACACAGCATAAAGACAGGAGTCATTCTATTTGAACATGTAGGGCAAGGTGACCCCAAAGATTTGTATGTCCTGGGATACCGAGGCAGCAGATCTTTGGGTACTGCATCGAGGCTAAGAGAGCAGGTTCTGGATGCCAACAGACCTGAGTTTGAATAAAGGTCCCACCACTGACTAGCTCTGCATCTTTGAGCAAATTGTTTGGCCTCTCTTTGCCTTAGTTTTCCTAACGGTAAATGGGTACAGTAACAGAACTTATCTCACAGAGCTGGTGTGATTAACCAAGGCCTGGTTTCTCAGCCTGGACACTGTTGACATTTGGGCCAATGAATTATTCATTGGAGGGGATTGTCCTGTGCATTGTAGGATGTTTAGCAGCATCCCTGAACTCTACCCACTAAAGGCAGTAGCACCCCTCCCCCAGTTATCACAACCCAAACTGTTTCTAGGCATGGCCAAATGTCCCCTGGGGGTGCGGGCAAAATTGCCACCCCCCAGTTTAGAATCACTAAAATAAAGTAGTGCATGCAGAAAACTGCCCCATGTCTGGCACATCGTAAGCATTTGATTATTATCAGCTTTTGCGCTTAGCGTTTCTAGAGCACTTTCTTCACTGCTATTTATTTTTATTCTCACAATTAGACTGAGAGGTGGAGGGAATGTGTGGGCTGCTTCTAATTGCGAGATGGTGATCAGTCAGCATCATGATGACCCAGGAAAGTTTGGCTCTTCTGCACCGATCTTTTTTATGGAGCTTTTCCTTCCTCAAAAACAATCGCCTCACTGTGGCAGAGACAGCTAGCTTTCCACCAAGTTTGTGCCCCTACCTTCCACTCCATAACACAAAGTTTTTACTGGGAAGATGCTACTCAGACAGGGATACTTACCAGCCTTCCTTGCTAGGTTGGGTCAATTGATCAGTTTGCAACAATGGATCATGAGTGAAAGTGATGTGTATATTGCTTCTGCACCAAGGCATTTAAGAAGTGGGTCATCCTTGCCCCTACTGCTGGCTGGGTACAGAATGCTAGGAGGTTGTAGAAGTAGGCAGAGCCACAGAATGGAAGGAGCCTGGGTCCCTGAATCACTATGTTGAGGAGAACCCCCTCTCCTCATACCAAGAACATTTGCATTGGACTGTTCCGAGCAAGAAATAGACTCCATTGTGTTAAGCCACTGAAATTGTCGGTTCTATTTGTTAGAGCAGCCAGCATTACCCTAACTTATCCCTTTCCTTTCTGTCTCTTCCTCCTCTTCCCCAGGCAGCAGCCCCTTCTTCTTTCTCTGTCAAAGCCTGCTCTCAAGGAAAGGTCTTGAAATCTTCTCTCACCCCAAAGCAATTAGTGGGAATGAGGCAAAGCCTTAACTAAAACAAATGCCCCTTCAACAATGTAAGTGCAGGCCTCAGGAAAAGGATTCTGGGTTCTGGGGGCACCTGAGGGCTCCAAGGTTATACTACACCCTGGTCCAAGTCCTCAGGAGCTTTATCACCCTCTGCCTCATGTTCTACAGAAAGCCAGACTGAAAAAGGAGAGTCCCACCTGACAGGAGATGAGAGGTCAGGGAGGAAGGAGTAGGCTGAACCCAAAGAGAAAGAACTTAGAGCATGGGGTCCTTCCTTCAGATCCTGCCTCTTGCTAGCAGGGCTCATGTGTTCCACAGGTATTAGAGACCATTCTTGACTGTTCAAGCTGCTGCCATCTTCCTTGGAGGCTGTCATCACACATATGCTTCCATTGGATACCTTTCCAGCATCCCTCAATGTTTACACTTAGGGGGATGTCAGAGACTGAGCTACCAGGAAAGGGAGTCACCACGGTCCAGCGCTGCTCAGTGTGAAAGGCTGTAAGGCCACGACCACAGTGCTCTGTCCTTACGTGGGGTAGTGGAGACTAACTGCTGCCCCCCAAGAGCTGTATGTCCTCTCTTCCACAGTAATTGTTACATGAGCATACAGCTTCTCAGAATAAAGACTACATTTTCCAAACTCCCTTGCAGCTATGTTTGGCTATCTGACTAAATTTTGACAAATGGGATATGAACAAAGTGTTGTTTGGCAGCTTCTGTGAAGCTTTCTTAGGAGACAGCTGGCTTGTACTCTTTGCCCTTCTCTTCTTCTTCCCTTCCTCTACCCTGCTTCCTGGAATAAGGATGTAATGGCTGGAGTTCTGGTGGCCACTTTGGGCCATGTGGACAAGGGTCATGAGCTGGAGACATCAAAGCAATTAGCTAGAGGTGCTGGAGTCCTTGAGGGCTTGAAAGACCAGGGCCTCCATATCAGCCCTGTACTTCCTGCTTCCTAATTCTGATTTTAATGTCAGAGAGAACTAAACTTTTATCTACTTAAGCCACTCTTATTTGCGGAATTTGTTATTGCACTGAAACATAACCTTAACACCCATGTGTGGGTGCCACATACCTTCTGCACAGCTCTCCCTGGAGAAGGTGGCCATTTCCTAGTAGTTCTGTTGCTGGTCCTGGCTCATGACACCCAGTGTACCGCCGATCCTCCCCTGCGGATCTCAGGTTAGAAGCATGGACAGGGAATTACCCTTCTCAGTCTCTGCTGAGCTGCTGGGCAGAGGGCTGGCTATGACCAGTTCATGAACCATTAGCCCCAGAATCAGGGGTGGCCACAAGTTAGATGTGGCTCCAAAAGCTTCATTCCTAGGCTTTGGCAGAGTCCTAAGATTTCTGAGGCCTCTGCAGCCCTGGGCCCTGGCCTCTATGCTCAGTCATTTGCAACCATCAGAGGAATGATAAAGACCCTGGAGTACAGGTTTTTGGGGCATCTGTTTTCCTGGAATCCACCCTTTGTGTGATAGACATGGCAGGGGTGATGGTGGAGCCGAGTCAGAGAAGCTGACTTCCTGCCTCTTATAGCTCAGTGCAAGAAGACAGAGATTCCTCAGGATCATCTTGGCTAAAGTGAAGAGGCCATGGGACACAGAACTCATGTGGAGAAAGGCACACTGCATCTCTTGGGTCACGGGGCCATGGAAGGAAAGAAATTCTATCAGACTATTAGGGCACACTGCTCTGCCTCCCTTAGCAGATGCAGGAAGAAAGGTATTTCCATCTCTTTAATTCACTGTAGTTGGAAGTTAAAAGGTCTGACCTTCCCTCCTGAGCTCTAATCAATAGAACAGATGAGAGAACCATCAGCCAAATGGACCTCACAGTATCGTCTACCTTACCACTGGGCATCACCCTCCAACACGGGACTCTCAAGTCCCAACTGCATTGGAGAGAGCAAGGGGGTGCCTAGGGCTGAATGGGGCCTCCTCCCTGTCCAAAATCTAGTCCTTTGGAGGCATTTGCTTCCCAGGTCTGTGGGAAGAGCTATGTCAATTCACCAAGAAGCCAGGGGAACCTTGCAGGGAGGTCCTGACCAGGTAAGCTTATATACTATGGAGGTGGGAGGTGGTAGTTCCATGTTACCTGGTCCCAGCAGGTGCAGGGGCAAGATGCTGGGCCATCCATGCTTGGAGCCCTTTACACCATGTCTACACCTACTAGGAAAGTGTGTCCCACGCCCCTCTTCATTGCAAAGGGTTGCATGCACAGTGGAGAGAAAGTGCGTGAGTGTTCACACCCATCCTCTCCTCTTTTGGGGAGGGAAGTAAAATCTTCTGCTTCAAGGAGATGTGAAAAGAAGAGACTCAGGAATGCCCATCCCCATAATACATAAAAGTAAGCCTGGGCAAGCAGGAGGGTACAGTAGGCACTGTCCACACTCCCCATCGGAGGCTGCTGTCAGTGCTGGCTGCCCTGTTCTCTAGAGAAGTGCCCCCAGGTGGAGAGAACAGCCTTGCCCAGGAGGTTATGCCACCCATGCTGCTCTGGGGGTAGCTTACGGCTAATGATTGACTAATACTGGGGTTAAAAAGGGAGAACCCCTTGTCTCAAGGTGGGAACAACTCTATGCTCCAGAGGCCCCTGCCTGCTGTCCACCAGGCATCAGGCCAAGGCCACAGCTTGGCCCAGCCCTGGCTCCTTTCCTAGCCCTCTTTGCTCACTTCCCTATAGGATATTTCTAAGAAGCACTCTCCCCCTTCTTAAGCCCCAAGGCACCCAAATCCTGTCCTCAGGTTCTGCATCTAGGGGACCTGTACTAAGTTGGGGGTGGGGGACACACTACTCGGGAGGGGCTGTCAACCCCATTTCCCCTGTAGTACTTTTGGAGTTGGGGATGGAGACCCTGAACCTCATCAAGTGATGAATTATCCCTTCTACCCTCCCCCTTTCTGGGCCCTCTTGCCCCTTTTCCCTTCCCTTCAGGCAGCTTCTACAGAGCTGAGAGCTTGGGCTCAGGCCTCTGACGGGCTGGGTTCTAATCCAAGCTCCGCCTCCCAGAAGAAAAGCTGCTTGGGGCCTTGGCTTCTGGAGCAAGCTCCCCACTTGGCTTGGAGGCTGCTCCCCTTTTCAACTGGCTCCCTCTTCATTCTCTCTCTTCCCATACATTCCTCGTGATCGTTATTTAAAGAGGCTAATAAGTAGGTTGGCACCGTTGATTAATGCATAATCTTAATCATGATTGCATAGTGTAATTGGCATTAATTTGAAGAGCCAGTTCATTATGAAAATAATTGTCACTGCTTTCGGCTTTAATAAAATGGAGCAGAGACGCCAGGGCTGCCGAGGAAATGGGGTGGTGGTGGGGTGTGTGTGCATGTGTGATGGGTTCCAGAAGACACGAGCATGGATGTAGCAGGGGTGCAGCTGGAACACTGTTTTCAAACAAAATCTTGCGTGGAAGCCCGATGGGTAAAACAAATAACAACAACAGGAGTAATAATCATGGCCGCAACTGATAAGGGGTCAGGGATAATGCTGTCTGCTTTCCTGCCATTTCACTTCATACTCACAACCACCTCTACAACCCCATTTGTTAGAAACTATCATTGCCCCATTTTAGACAAGAGAAAACTGAGGCCCAGGGAGGTTAAGGATGTTGCTGAAACTACTAAGTGGCAAATGCTCTTCTGCAACCCAATCCAGTGATGTGCTGCAGCTGGCTTGTACCAGCTTGCAAGAGACAACTGTTAAATTTTCAGAAATTTCAAAGCAAGTTGTTAAACAATTGGCAGCCTGAAATTGGCCATAGTGGGAGTATTTACACAACAGGAATCAGCAAATGCTACAAATCAGAGTTTTATTTTTTTTTGGTGGGGGGTGTTTACCAGCACCCCACTGCCCAAGTCTGTCCCCACCCTCTGGGCATCAATAATCAATGCCACATGAAACTTTGAATAGGAAGTGAGATACGGTAGGTTAGTATAGGCTGGAGTGAAATAGTGACACATCCTAGAGTAATATGGGCAGATAATAAAAAATATATTTACAGCCTCTCCCGCCCCTCCAGCCCCGAGGATCTGGGGGAAGGTGCGGATGTGTTGGACATCCTCACCTGGACTGGTGG
This sequence comes from Choloepus didactylus, assembly GCF_015220235.1. Taxonomy (NCBI): domain Eukaryota; kingdom Metazoa; phylum Chordata; class Mammalia; order Pilosa; family Megalonychidae; genus Choloepus; species Choloepus didactylus. The sequence goes on along the minus strand of NC_051308.1, from coordinate 212,753,460 downwards.
TGATGTTGTCACAAACATTGGGACTGGCGGTTTGATGTGCTGAGCCCTCGAGCATGGGACTTGCCCTTATGAAGCTCATTATCACAAAGGAGAGTCTAAACTTGTATGTAATGGTGCCTAAGAGTCTCCCCCTGAGTACCTCTTTGTTGCTCAGATGTAGCCCTCTCTCTCTCTAACTGAGCCATCTCGACAGGTGAACTCGCTGCCCTCCTCCCTACGTGGGACCCGACTCCCAGGGGTGTAAATCTCCCTGGCAACTCAGAGTATGACTCCCGGGGATGAATGTGGATCCGGCATCGTGGGACTGAGAGTATCTTCTTGACCAAAGGGGGATGCAAAATGAGACGAAATAGTTTCAGTGGCTGAGAGATTCCAAATGGAGTCGAGAGGTCACTCTGGTGGACATTCTTATGCACTATATAGATAACACCTCTTAGGCTTTAATGTATAGGAATAGCTAGAAGTAAATATCTGAAACTACCAAACTCCAACCCAGCAGTCTGGACTCCTGAAGACAATTATATAATAATGTAGATTACAAGGGGTGACAGTGTGATTGTGAAGACCTTGTGGATCACACCCCCTTTATCTAGTGTATGGATGAGTGGAGGAATGGGGATAAAAACTAAAGGACAAATGGGGTGGGATGGGGGGATGATTTGGGTGTTCTTTTTTCACTTTTATTTTTTATTCTTGTTCTGGTTCTTTCTGATGTAAGGAAAATGTTCAGAGATAGATTGTGGTGATGAACGCATAACTATGTTATCATACTGTGGACAGTGGATTGTATATCATGGACGATTGTATGGTGTGTGAATGTATTTCAATAAAACTGAATTTAATAAAAAAAATTAAAAAAAAAATAATAATCAATGCCACAGCCCCTGGATAATCTCTATGGCTCCCAGGGCTCCACAAAGCCCAGAATGAAAATCACTCCTCGAATCTAAGCCCTCACCTACAGATGGTGAAACTGAGGGCCAGACATGGGGCAGGAGAACCATGTGTCAACTGGAGCCCACTCCATCTTGCTCCTTCCACTATGATATGCTGGTCTATGTTGCTAGAAATATTGTAAATATCCTAAATTCAAATCCCCACATTTTTTAAAAAATTCAGTTTTATTGAGATATTTTCACGTATCAGTCATCCATGGTGTACAATCAACTGTTTACAGTACCATCATATAGTTGTGCATTCATCATCCCAATCTATTTTTTGAACATTTCCCTTATACCAGAAAAAGTAAAAATAAGAATACAAAATACAAGTAAAAAGGAGCACCTAAATCATGCCCTCCTCCCACCCTATTTTTCATTTAGTTTTTGTCCCCATTTTTCTACTCATCCATCCATACACTGGATAACAGGAGTGTGATCCATAAGGTTTTCACAATCACACTGTCACCCCTTGTAAGCTATACTGCTATACAATCACCTTCAAGAGTCAAGGCTACTGGGTTGCAGTTTCATAGTTTCAGGTATTTGCTTCTAGCTATCCAGTGTATTAAAATCTAAAAAGGAATATCTATATAGTGCATAAGAATGCCCACCAGAGTGACCTCTCGACTCCATTTGGAATCTCTCAGCCACTGAAACTTTATTTCATTTCATTTTGCATCCCCCTTTTGGTCAAGAAGATATTCTCAATCCCACAATGTCGGTCCAGATTCATCCCCGGGAGTCATATTCTGTGTTGCTAGGGAGATTTACACCCCTGGGAGTCAGATCCCACATAGCGGGGAGGGCAGTGAGTTCATCTGCTGAGTTGGCTTAGCCAGAGAGTGCGGGATACTGATTACGTGCTTCAACCTGGCGGGCCTGGGCCGGGGGACCGGATCCACCCCTGGGGAGGGTAGTGGGTACGGGTGACAGCGCCCTCCACAGCCCCCCAGGCCTGAGAAGGTGAGGCCGGAGGCAGGCCCCAATTCCTCACCCAAAACCAACCGTTGGAGGAAGCTTGCCGGGTAAGACCGCCTCCCTCGTCTAACCACTCAACCCCTCCGTTACAATGCAACGTCCCCTACTGCCAGTGCGCATGCACCAATCATTGTGCAACACCCAACAACCAACCTCCGCGCCCTCTCAGAACCAATCCAAGCCTTTAACCTCTACAGCTACCCCGCCCTCTAGACCGCCCGTTATAAGCTTGTACTCTCCCCTAATAAACTCTCTTGGTTTCATCACCCTAAAAAGAAACGTGTCCCGCCTGTTCCTTTCTCGCCGCCCTCCATACTTTGCACGCCACCCCGCCGGGGACCTGGCCAAGTCCCCTGCCTCGCCCTCGCCTCCGGGAAAGCCCCCGCCGCCGGTACCCTCCAAGCAATCCTGAGAGCCTAGGATTTAGCAACCGGCCGCCACCCCCCCCCCCAGACGAATCAACTGCGACCGCAACTGGCGCCCAACGTGGAGACACAAATTGAAAAAGAGAGGGCAATGCTCCCCCAGGCAACTCCAGGGGACCTTATCATAGCAGCCCTTATTCACCTTAATCTACTCACATTCAATAAAGAAGGACTTTCGCCCCTACATAAACATTGGGGGCCCTCGTATAGGCCCACCCAGGCCCCGATGGTCTACTGGAAGGACCCAGAAAATAATGCCTGGAAGGGTCCCTCCTCACTCCTCGCCCAGGGGCGCGGGTTTGCTTGTGTTTTCCCAGATGATGCAGCACAACCAATCTGGATCCCGGGAAAAGCAATCCGACCCGCCACCAGCAGCCAAACGGCTGACAAGACGAGAACGCCGCCGTCTCCGCAGCCTAACGCACCAGATGACAACAGTACACCTGAGCCTGGACCCCAGTCCGAGTGAAACCCCGGAGAAACAAGAAATCAGAGAAATTATACGCCTCTATAGACAGGCAAAAGCCAGCCCCCTACACCTCCGCAACCCTCACCCCAGCATAGCTTCCCTTCTAATAATCATGTTAACTCTCGCCTCTTCCACCCAGGCCAACCCCCACCAGCCTTGGAAATGGATCTTAACACAATGGGAAGATTCCAAAATTGTGCAAACCAATACCACCGCAGGGCGACCCTCTTTTCTCGTCAACGCCTCTAATCTATTTCCCAACCCTCCCGTTGGCAGTAATGAACACCAATATTATATGTGCCCAGCCTCCAACCCTGGAAAATCATATTGCAATGCCCCCAATCAATATTATTGTGCCTATTGGGGCTGCGAGACACTAGCTACTGGTTGGAAGCCGTCTAGCGTTGATCACTATCTTACCCTACACTGGGCCCCCTGGAACTGCAAACCCCGTGATGAGCCCATTTATTTCAGCACGGACGACAGTTCCCACCTTCCACCCACAGGTACCTGCACTCACCTTAATCTTACCGTGCAACTCCCCACTGATCCTTCCTGGTTAACCGGTCGAACTTGGGGCTTCAGAATCTATAAGGACGGAACCGACCCAGGATCACTTATTCTCATAAAAAAAGAGGCTGCAAACCAACCAGGCCAAAATACTGCATTAAGAACACCCTCTGGCATAGGTCCCAACCAAGTCATTAACCCCCTTTTTCCACAGCCCCCCAGCCGCACCTCGAGTACAAGCAGCACACCCGGAAACTGCACCTCAGCTGCAAACGGCGCGTCGCCAACACCACCACCCCAACCTCGTCCGCCCCCCGCCCGTTACTCCTCTCCCCTCCTCAGCCTTATCCAAGCGGCCTTCACCTCAGTGAATTCCTCCAACCCCAATCTTACCTCCTCTTGTTGGCTTTGCCTCTCCACTTCCTCCCCCCTGTATGAGCCAGTTGCCTCCAACCTCTCCTTTTCAGAAAACACAGAGGACAGCCCCTCGGAATGCAATTGGAATACCTCTGCCGTCCCCCTAACCTTTCATTCAGTCTCCTTTACAGGAAAGTGCATCCGCCCTCGCTCAAGTAACTCTCCCAACCTCACAGCTTGTGCCAACTACTCATCTCCCAGCAGCTCTGCAAAATTTCTCATTCCTCATAACGCTCCCAATGGCTCTGCTCCTCTACAGGGCTTACCCCCTGCCTTAACGTGCAAACCCTCAATACAACTAATGAAACTTGCCTCCTAATTGTCCTTATCCCTAGGGTCCTATACCACAGCGAGGAAGACTTCTTCCTCCGCCTGGAAACAACTGCAGTTCCTGCCCCTCTGCAAAAGCGAGAGCCCATCACCGTCCTCACGATTGCCTCCCTCCTAGGTCTTGCAGGCGCTGGCACCGGAATCGCTGCATTAGCCAGTCAAGGCTCCGCCCTAACTCACCTCCGGGCGGCTGTTGACGAGGACATTCGTCACCTACAAGACGCTATTTCCCATCTTAAAAATTCTGTCAATTCCCTCTCTGAGGTAGTGCTCCAAAACCGCCGAGGTCTCGACCTTCTCCTCCTCAAAGAAGGAGGCCTTTGCGCCACCCTAGGAGAAGAGTGCTGTGTATATGCCAATTCCACAGGTCTCACCGAAGACAGCCTAAAAAAGTCCGGGAAGGACTAGAACAACGCAAAAGAAACCGTGAAGCCGCCAACTATTGGTCCCATATCTTTGCCCCCATCCTCCCATACCTCCTCCTCTCCTCGGCCCCTACTAATGATTATTCTAGCTCTCACCTTAGGACCCTGCATTATCCGCAGAATTGTCCAGCTTGTAAGGAAACAAACGGATGCTATTTTTTCCTCGTTCGTGCAAGTCCAGTACCAGCGACTCGCCACCTCTGACGCTCCCTACTCCGAGATGACAACCAACCCTCCGTGACCTCACCGCCACCGGTCAACCCGCCGACCGCGAGGCCCTTCTCGATCGCCTGAACATCGCACCAACCTCGAGCTCCAGCTTCTCTGAACCTCCGACTTTAAACCTCCCACCCTCGTCCATCCCGCAAGCAGCAAGGCCCCTGTCGAGCGCCCGGGCACCACACCAACGCCGAGCTCCAGCCTCGCTGAGCCACCGTCAACCCCTTTTCCCCTCCCCGGCCTCCCCCTTCCCTCATCCCTTAGCGGACCTCTCCGGTAAGCTTCTTCCTTTAATTAGAAAAGAAGGGGGAATTGCGGGATACTGATTACGTGCTTCAACCTGGCGGGCCTGGGCCGGGGGACCGGATCCACCCCTGGGGAGGGTAGTGGGTATGGGTGACAGCGCCCTCCACAGCCCCCCGGGCCTGAGAAGGTGAGGCTGGAGGCAGGCCCCAATTCCTCACCCAAAACCAACCGTTGGAGGAAGCTTGCCGGGTAAGACCGCCTCCCTCGTCTAACCACTCAACCCCTCCGTTACAATGCAACGTCCCCTACTGCCAGTGCGCATGCACCAATCATTGTGCAACACCCAACAACCAACCTCCGCGCCCTCTCAGAACCAATCCAAGCCTTTAACCTCTACAGCTACCCCGCCCTCTAGACCGCCCGTTATAAGCTTGTACTCTCCCCTAATAAACTCTCTTGGTTTTATCACCCTAAAAAGAAACGTGTCCCGCCTGTTCCTTTCTCGCCGCCCTCCATACTTTGCACGCCACCCCGCCGGGGACCTGGCCAAGTCCCCCGCCTCGCCCTCGCCTCCGGGAAGAGCCCCCGCCGCCGGTACCCTCCAAGCAATCCTGAGAGCCTAGGATTTAGCAACTGGCCGCCACCCCCCCCCCCAGACGAATCAACTGCGACCGCAAGAGAGAGAGGACCACGTCTGAGCAACAAAGAGGTATTCAGAGGGAGACTCTTAGGCACAATTATAAAGCAGGTTTAGCCTCTCCTTTGCAGTAACAAGCTTCATAAGGGCAAGTCCCGAGATAGAGGGCTCAGCACACCAAACTGCCAGTCCTCAATGTTTGTGAGAACATCAGCCACAATACAGGCGAGGAAGCCTAACACCTCGGCATTTTCCTCCAGCTCCCAGGGGGGCCATGCATATATACTTTTATTCTCTGCCCAAATTACTTTGAGATGTGTCACTATTTCACACCAACCTACACAAACCTACTAGGTCTCATTTCTTATTCAAAGTTCCATGTAATAATGGTATTTGAACACACTGTGTGAGTTAAATTGTTTAGGAAACATAGATCTTGCACCAACTAAACATCTCTTCCCTAGGTCTCACATGGAATTTGAGGGTTTAAAACACAGTCAGTATCGTCCTTTACCCTTTGGCCCTATTTGCCCTAGTCCTAACCATATCTGCTACATTCATATCTCTGAAGTCTGTACTCTTTTTCAGCTTTTTTTAAACAGTTGCTATAAGTGCCAATACTGAAATTCATATCTGCTGAGTTCTAGCTCTGAGTTTCAGGTGTCATACAGATACCCAAAATTCCAGGGTCAAATGCCCACATTTCTGAGACTGATTTTCATACCTCTGGAAGCGTGCCCAATGTGCAATCCCCCTGCCTCCCAGGTGAGGATGCTGTGGTGAGGTGTGTCAAGCTGAATGTGGCCTCAAAAATTAGGGTGAAAGACTGTGAATCTAATGCTGCCCTGCCACGCCTCATCCTAGAGGGCAAGAGTCTTGGAGGTAGCCCACCCCCAGCCCAAGGCACAAGCTTTCAGTAGGGCAGATGGGGGCAAAGGGCTGAGCCCCTTAAGACGCTGACCTCGATGCTGTCCACGGATGGTCTGGGTCTGTTGAGATTTTCCTTTCTCCTGAACAGCTTTGTTATCCTGAATTTGGCCCTTGCAAAACCTGCCCAGCCGGCCCAGCCCCGAGCACAGGGAGCATGGAAGGCTCATTCTCCCCAGGGACACCTTTGCTCCCCACATCAGGCCCCTGCACTGTCTGTCCTCCCAGGTGAGGAAACTTCAGGAAAAGAACTAAGCAGACCCGAGGTGGAGGGCTCAGCACACCAAACCACCAGTCCTCAATATTTGTGAGAACATCAGCAACAATCCAGGTGAGGAAGCCCTAGAAAAGAACTTCTAGTTTCCTGAAGTTTCCAAGGTGTCATGGAGATTAATTGAGATGCTGATCAGTGAGATTGTGGCTAACAGCCTCTTCCTGGGCTGCCTCCCTGTCTATGCTGATCAGGGTTCTCTCTTCTCTCTCTCCTGCCAGGGCTGCTAAGGCTCCGTGCAGACCGTGGGCTGGAAGAACCAGGGCTCTGCTCTCTCCTGCACCTTGGCGAGCCTTCCAGGGGCCCTGGCAGAGCCCCTGAACTTGCTTCTTCAACCTCTCTGCTCCCGTCTCAGCATGAAGAGGAGCTGGCAGTCGGGGAGACAAGCTGGCTGGCTTTGCCCACTGGGCACAATATATGGTTTGTAGAGGGTGAGCAGTGCCCAGCAGAAAAGGTCCAGGGATGGGCCTTCTGAGGTTCCAGGCAAGAAGCAAAGACAAGGAGTATGTTGTCTCCCCTCTCATTCATTCATTCATTCATTCATTCTACAAGCAGTTACTGACTATGGCTATGAACAAGGCACTGTGCTGGGCCTTGGATGAGTCAGAACTCACACCCCAGAATGCGAGATGAGAGGGTGGACACAAATAAAACTATGACAAGGGCAAAAACTCTTCATGTGATAAGAACATGGAGATGGCTGGGGAGACTCAGGAGAGAGCATGCTAGAAGGCTTCACGGAGGAGGCGGCACTTGACCTGCTCAGAGCTGAGCCGTAAGAAGGCACGTGGCAGCAGGTAGGGGAGATCCTGGCCTTGGATGGATTATCACTGTGATGAGGGCTTGTGCTGAGGAGTGCCCAGGGGTGGGGATGAGCGGCGGGGATCAGGCAGAAGGGGAGCTGCAGGCAGGTTTTCTAGGACCAGTCAATGACAAGATGAGGAAGGGATGTGCAGGTCTGGGAAAGGCAGCATCAAAGACGACCCCGAAGTCTGCAGGAGGGTGGAGGCTAAGCATACAGACTCAGGGCCAGGTCGCCTGGGTCGGAATTGATGACTCTACCACTTCCTACCTTGGGCAAAGCCCCTAACTGCTCTGTGCCTCAGTTTCTCATCTGAAAACAAGGATACTAACAGTGCTCACAACATAGGGATATTTTGAGGGTTAAATAGCATAACTCATCTCAAGCACACCACACAATCCTTGGCATGTTGCAAGCCCTCAATAACTGAAATTATTATTATGAGGTAATGGGGTCTCGGGGGGCCTTTAACTGGGAAGAAGGAAAGAATCTAAGGAGAGAATGTGCTCTACTGCAGGCTTCCCAGGGGAGGAGCTCCTGATTGAGTTCTGGGGCCTGGTGGCAGTTGTTTTAATAGATCTGGTGATATGCGGAGCTTTGTCTGTACAACTCGGGGACATAAGAGTCAAATATGGCAGAATCGACCATACCGGGAGGATAGCTGGGGCTCTCTCACTGCCCAGGGACCCTGATGAGGGATGGGCTGTCATTAGGCAGGACGAGTGGAGGGGACTGCGAAGGGGGCTGCGGAGGAGGGGCCGAGTGAGCAGTGAACGTCCTTGCTGGAGGGGGCGACAGGATGGAGGACCAGGAGCAGTGCAGGGGCCTCCCGGAACAGCCCACCCTCACGCCCGCCTGCCCACAGCAGAAAGGCCGAGCCCCTTCACCTACATACTGGGTTGAATCGTGTCCCTCCAAGTTCACGTCCACCCGGAGCCTCAGAATATGACCTTACTTAGAAATAAGGTCTTAGCCGATGTAATTAGTTAAAATGAGGTCACGTCAGATTAGGGTGGGCCCCCAATCCAATGACTGTGTCCCTATAAGAGGAGAGGACACCGAGACACACAGACGAGAAGGCCATGTGCAGACAGAGGCAGAGATTGCGGTCTGCACGGAGCCTTAGCAGCCCTGGCAGGGAGAAGAGAGAACCCTGATCAGCATAGACAGGGAAGCAGCCCAGGAAGAGGCTGTTAGCCACAATCTCACTGATCAGCATCTCAATTAATCTCCACGACACCTTGGAAACTTCAGGAAACTAGAAGTTCTTTTCTTGCCCTAGCACATTGATGAAGTCTGGCCTTCGAAGCCCTTCCCGGTCCAGCCTGACCTCCCTCTCCAGCCTCAGGTCCTCTCTGCAGCCCGACCTGCCCACATCGCATTTTTCACTATTCGCTTCATGCCCCTGTCCCTGCACTCATGCTGTTCCTCTCTTAGCTTGCCTTTCTTTCTTCATGTGGAAAAACTCCTACTCATCCTTCAAAATCTGGCTTAAATGTTTCTCTTCTGAGCCTTCCGTAGCAGACATTGTCCCTATCCCCTCAGCCCACCCTAGAGGCCCCCTGCAGACGTTTCCTCCACACACCCTCAGCTTTCTGTGTCTCTGCTTGACACTCTTTGGCTGAAGGAGCAGGCTTGACCAGCTCTCAGGACAGGCCACAGAGACCAAGGAGTTAACAGCTCAGGAGCAGCTTCCACCAAGGAGGGATGGGAGCTGGGGGATAAATGCTCCAGCTTCCTTGCCCCTCAGAGGCACAATTTCCAGGCACATTCTATGCTGTCTCAAAGATTCCCAGCAGGACCAGGCCCCAGTTACCCACAATGTAACTCTCCCAGTGCCATACCCCTTGTTGGCTTTTTTCCCTTCCCTCTTTGGCTTCCCTGCTCCCTCACTGTGCTTCCTAGATCACCTCCCAAATAAACGACTGGCACTCTAACCCTTGATATGGGCCCACTTGTGGGGTCCCCAACCAAGGCACCTTCCCTGAGCTCCAAATGCTTCCTCCTCTGGGCTCTGATGCATGGCATGTTGCATCCTTGGTGGCAGTGCTTAGCAGGCTGCACAGTGGTGGATCGTGTGCCCCCCTCCCTCCCCCATCAGGCTGTGATCCTCTTGGGGGGCACCTTAGACATCTCAGTATTTCTTTCCCTCCCCCAGTGCTTAACACACCATCTAAAGCAGAGGGAATGCCAATACATGTTTGTTAAATAAATGCATGTATATTTAAGTGCAAATGCATTCACATGAGTACACACACACACACACACACTTATTTTAAGAAGCTAATTCCAGTCCAGAACTTTGCTATTCAAGTAACAATGCAGAAACCCCACACATATCCTTCGGACCATCTTCGAGGTAGATGCCCCGTCAGGGATCCCCCAGCACCTGCTGAGTTTTCATAGCCCTCCCGTGCACGATTCGGCTGCTAAGAGATGAAGAAACTGAGGCTGAGGCACCCGCAATCAGCACCCTTCCAGGTCCCTTGTATGGACGGCTAGAGCTCTGTCTACCCGATGGTGTGGGCTGGGCAGCTGCAGAGAGAGAGGCCCTGCCTAGCTCTCCCCTGGCTGGGGGCATATCCTACCACCAGCCTTAATTGCAGCCCATCTCCCACCCCTGGGATACCTGCTCGATAGTGGTGCCAGCAGCAGGAAAGAAAGCCCGACCTTCGTCAGCCCCTCCATCCCAGCCTGCCCTCCTAGGGACCTGCCTGAGAATGCCAGGGGGCCTGAGGCCACTGCGGAAATGAGAGTGGGCAGAGGCACGCATTAAGGAGAGCAGAACCCGGGAAAATTAGCAGAGGAGAACGGAGCCGTTCTGCATTATTACTCCCATCCTCGTCTGTTTTAAATATCAATTGCTATGCAGGTTAAACACTTATTCAGATGCCTTTTAGCTTAAAAGCAAGCTAATTGATCTCTGGAGATCCGGAATGAACAGTGAAGAAACTGCACTAATTATAGAATCAACTTCCACTTCTCTATTTTGTTTTGTTTCTTCTCTGACAATACTGCTGGAGTGTCAAGAAGGGACCTGACAGAGTAAAAACACATGTTGTTTTTATTAGGTAGCAACAACAAATGTTTCCCCATCGGCCCCGAACCTGCCCCGTGACTGTCCGAGATGGTGCTCTCTGAGGGAGCCCGCCCCGATATAACTCTCCCAGGTGGGAGTTCCCAAAGGCAGGATTTCAAAGAGCCTTACACCATTGGCTAAAATCCCTAAAGTTGTCTGCTCCCAGCCCACCCACCCAGCAGGTCCTCTGCACACACCAAAGCCAACTCACCTGTCCCAAAGCTGCACCTGCTCACATACTCTGACCTCTGGGATCTCAGCACCTGACTTGGCCCCTCACTTAACCCTTGGCACTGACCACCTGCTATTAGATGGTCCCTCTGGTCCCTGCCCCCAGCAGCCTGCTCATGGGGAGGCCCCACCCTGCGGCCCCAGGCTGGCAAGATCCCTCTGTCTGGCGTGGAGCCGTATCCTCTGCTCACCACCGCTCGGGGACGGGCGTCACTTTGCTTTCCCTTCTCATCTCTGCCCATCTTCTGACTCCATCCACTATCCCAGAACAGAAAATGGACCCCTCTGGCTTGGTTGCAGGGAAAATTGCATCACTGCCATTTCAGTGATGTCAGGAAGCTGCAGGAAGGCTGAAGTCTCCCTATAAGTTTGGGAAACCGGAAGTTAAACAACATTGAAAGGGTTTTTTTTTTCTGTTGGCTTCTCTGGACATTTACTCTTCTCACGTGCATAGTGAGCCTCCTGGAGGTAGGGAGAGTAAGCACTATCCCCAAACTTACTTGATAGCCGCGGAAAACTTTTCTGGCAGAGCATCTCATTGGAAACACACTTTGGGAGTCATTGTGTTATAGCAATTTGGGCAAAAGGTTTTTTTTCTCTCCTTGTGAGATGTGAGCTATTAGAGAGCCAGGGCTAGATCTTCCACATCTCAGTCTGGCCCTCACCCCGTCCCTGGATCTGTGCATTCGAGAAGCCCGAGAAAGGATTAAGGAAGTACGGTTGGCAAAAGCATTCGATCCAAAGAACACCAGGAGTCCGGTGTGACAGATTTTGTTTTTTATTAATTGATCCTGGGGCATCAGCGACTGGCTGTTTCAACAGCACCTGAGAGGTGTGATTACTTCACCAGGCTCTCATCAGTGTGTGTGTATGTGTGTGCGCGCGTGTGTATATGCACCTGGGCAGGTGTGGGCACACATCTCACCAGGGGCGGGACACAGCGGGGAGGAAAGCGCAGGGAACCAACTCATCAGCCCCACCGCTTTGTGCATCTCTCCCCAAGGCATTTGGTTGAAATAAGAGATTCTGACTTAATTACGATCATTAGCAAATGAGGCTGCTTGCATCTTCACGAGCTTGCGGCTCAGACAAAGGAATCCGAGCCACCTGTCCCACAGCGACACGGCTGATATCAACCTTCATACCCTCAGCCCTTGCTTCCTTCCTTTAACAAACTCACGGGGGGCACCCACCACGTGTCGGGCCCTGGGCTTACAGCAGACATCAGTGGTGGAGAACCCTGCCCCTGGGGCAGCTTGTTTACTTCCTCAGAGCTCTTAATGAAGATTAAAATGATCTTAAATATCTATCCGTCAACCAGTTAGTTGTCCTCCTTTGCCACCGCCACTAGGATATAAGCTCTTTGCACACAGGGATCTGCTCTCTAATGTGCACCATATTCTTCCCAGAGCCCGTCACATCGCAGGCACTCAGTGCATAGTTCTTGAATAGAAATGAATATGTAGGAAACATACAAGGGTAAAGAAGCATGAAACAGCTAAACAATAAGACTCCAGGAAGGTAACATGGACAACCGTTTTTAACCAGAGCCGTTGCCTCAGAGTGTTGGAAAGAGACACCACAAGAAACAAGAATATCCTACAGGACTTCTAAGCGGTGAGAGGCTCCTTATAGGAGCACCTAGATCAGAAAGCTGATTTTTTCTTGTCAAAAGCTAGAAAGACTCATAAATCCCCTGTAGTCACAGCCATTCAGAAAGCCCAAGGCAGTTTATAACAGGCAGGGCAGCAGGTGCATTTGCAGAACTGGAGCAGAGTTGCAATCTCAAAATGTGCATGAACTATTAGCAGAAATGGAGAAAAGAGGCATGAATTTTTTAAAACACCAGTTTAAAGACACCGTCCCCTAAACTCTGAACTTTGAACAAATGCAAAGACAGACTTTTCTGCAGAACCATCTAGTGTAGATTAGTAAGGGGACCAAAAGCAGTTCAGGAGTCCTAAGAACAGTGATAACACTCACTAACACCTATTGGGCTTGGGTTCCAAGCCTTACCCACATATCATCTCATTTAATCCTCACAGCAACACTACAAGGTGGATTCTACTACCATTCTCATTTTTCCAAGGAGGAAACTGAAGTTCAGAAAAGTTAGTGGCTTGTCCAAGATCTTCCAGCTTCTTCAGGTCCACGGTCATGCTGTGGTCTGACTCAGGAGCCTGAGACGGTAAACCCCACATCTGGCCCTGAAATAGAGCATCAAGGCCACAAGCAAGATAGAATCCCTCTCTTAATCCTACTTGGGACAGGATCTCACCTGGAATTTAACACCAAGCTCACAGGTTCCTTAAATCTGTAGGCTAGTCATACATTTACTACATGCTGCACCACTTAGTAAATGACATGTGGCTCTCACTGTACTGTATTGGTTCAGTCATTTCCAGCTAATTCTTTTATTGTCCTTATAAGGTTCTAATTAACAGTAACAACAAAACACTTCAGTTAATTCCAAATAGAGGGAATTAGACCACGAGAATAAAATAGGCAAACTCTTATTTTCCAAAGGACAGACAGAGTAGATGCCCCCTTCCAGAGTGAGGCCCGTTCATGTCTGGAGGTAGGGTGGGGTGCTGTCCACGTGCTTGCCCAAGAGAGGGGAGATCCACACCCACTCCCAAATAGATGTTGCTTTTGACAAGAAGCAGGTGACCCCCAGCTTCTTGTGAGCTACCCTCAACTCCTCAGTACCCCAACTCAACATTTCCAAAATCAAATATAGCATTTTCTCCCCAAACTTAGTCTTCCTCTGGGAAAGGGCACCAGTGCCTCTCAGTGGTCCAGGCTGGAAACTTTGGTGTCATCTTCAACCCCCTCTGTCTGTCTCATTGCCACTTGTTCTCCCCGCCCACACCAAGTGATTCTGGGCCAGTCTTTGCCCATCCCCACTGTGACCCTCCAGCTCATGACCTGCACCTCCTCATGCTCTCCCTACCTCCAGCCTCCCTTTTCCAGGCCCACCCTCCCCACATCTGCCCCAGAAAATCCCAAAGCACAAACCCAATGGTGTCTCTGCTCTGCCCAACACCTTCTGGCTCCTGACTGCTGCCAGGGGTTAGGGCCATATTGTCCTTGGACATTCAATGTCTTTATAAATCTGGCTCTTCTGGGGAAATCTACCTTTCTCGTGTATCTCCCAATAAACCTCTCCAGGAAATGTATAATGTAGCCACATCAGGCAGTTTCTCCATCATGCCATGAGCTGCAACATCCCTAGGTTTTTGCTTGTGACATGTTTAATATTAATGGTGACAAGGTATTTGACCCCTATCACGTACCAGGTACTGTGGCAAATATTTTACATGCATTACCTTGTTTAGTCTTCACAATCCCCTAAATACTAGATTCTCATTCTATTACTAATGAGGACATTGAGGGTCAGACAGAGTGGGAACTTCCTTGTGGTTCTCACCTGGAACCCAGGTATGTCTCCAGGTGTGTTCAGGTGTTTCCTCTCCCATACACTGTACTGACTGGTTCAATCTTTGGTTCAGCACTTGTCCCACTGCTAATTCCGGGTCTGTTCCCTTCAAAGGCTGCGTTGCCCAGTGCTTAGCCCAGTGCCTGAAATGGAGCTAGTGGGAATAAAACCCATATCTTTGGCTCCAGGTGGCTGCACCTTCCAAGCAACCTTTCTCTCATTCATTCATTCATTCATTCATTCAACAAGTATTCACCGAACACCTGTTACATGCCAAAGGATGCTCCAGGCAATGGGGATACAGTACTGAACTAAGCAAACTGCCTTTAAACTGCCAAATTTTCTGTGACAAAAACAACGAAGGAATGAACAGGGTGAGATAACAGTAAGTGCCTGGAGGGGGCTATATTTTATGCCTCTCCCGAGTGAAGTGCAATGCAACAAACACTCACTGGTACCTTCTCAGTGCAGGGGAAGAGAGACATGACTCAGAATCAGCCAGTTGTTGCCTTGGCTTGCTCCCAGACTGATGGGGGAATAGTCAAAGAAAGAAATAATTACAGTGTGAGTAATGATTGCTCTTATGCTAAATGCAACGTGTTTGGGGGTCTAAAACTGCCAGGAAGAGTCCCAAAAGGCTTCTCAGAGGAGGTGATATTTAAGCTGGGCCTTGAGAAGTGAGTAGAATTTGATCAGGCAGAGGAGGAGAGCAGACAGACGGCAGGAGATGAGCCCAGAAGAGCCTGGTGATTTCCTTGATCAGACAGGAACCAGGTGTGTTTCATGCAGGCTCCCTGCTGGCCAGGCCAGCTCCTCCTACGCAACAGTTTTTCTTACTCTCTGGCTTAAAACGGACATGCCTGCCTGGAGGCATCACGGCTCCTTTTCCCAGCGCTGCTGCGCCTGGCTGACAGCTGACACATAGTGATGACATCTCCAGAGCATCTCCCGGCAGGCGCTCGGTCTGCGGGTGAGCCTGGCAGTGGAGGATTGCAGAGCCTTTTTGGGAAGCATGGTGCCCACAGCCTCCTTGCCTGCTGCCGAGCATCCTTATCTTCAGGAGAGAGGTGCCTGGTGTAGGGGAGAAGCAAAGAAAGTACCTTCCTGGCCAAAAAGCCAGCTCCAGCCTGCCCGGAGGCAGAAGCATGCAGGCTGCAGCTGCGGATGCTGAGCGGTTGCTGCACAGCCCCCAGTTCTTGCGAGCAAGGACCGTATACCCGCACCAGCCGCAGCCCAGCCACAGGCCTAGACAACCGCTGCTGCAGGACGGGAGAGAATTAAGGAGCTACAGCTCATCGGCCGTTGAGGCTGGTTTGGTCCTGACTGTTTGTCTCAGCTCCAGGAGCTCACCTTGCCCTGCCTGGTTCACTGGTCTAATGCTTCAGTTTCCCTACTGGTCTGGAGTCAGACTGCTTTGGTTCAGTTCAAGTCCCAGCTCTGCCATGAAGTAGCTGTTACTCCTGCCCTCAGCACGTCAGTTTCTATATCTGTGAAACAAGAATTTCAACTCACAGGGCTGCTGAGCAGGTTAAATGAGAGGATTTTCCAAGGGTCTGGCCCAGGCCTGGCTGTGCTGCTGCCATGCTCGCCCCAGACCCTCCCTCTCTGTTGCCCTCTGCCTGGGGCCCAGACAAAGGCCTGCCCCTGAGTTCACTCTCCCTGGGCTCAGCCCCACTTGTTACTCATGCTTGATCCCCCCAAAGCATGAGGGATGCTGCAACTGGGAAAGATTTAGGGGGCTCCCAGATCCCTTGGGTTCTCTGTCCTGCACCTGTTCTGCCCCCTGCGTCAGGTGGCTCTCATTTTAGTCCTGGCCACTGCTGTACACTTGAAGTTACCCGAGGTGAGTCCTGGCCTCTCCTACCATGCATGCCAGTTCCGGTGCCAAGGCCTGCTCTCTTCCAAGGAGGCTGCACCTGGGCCAGCCCCCAAGGCCTCTTTGCTGCTCTTGAAGGGAGCCGTGGCTGCCCCAACACCATTCCCCACACCCACGCCTGGGTTTTGCTCCAGCCAAGGCCCTCATGCTGCCTGCCTGCCTGGTAATGGTTGGGGAGTGAGCTGATGGGCAAAAATGAAAAAAAAAAAAAAAAAAAGGAGGCTCCATTTCTCTCTGGGACCAATTTGTGAGTTTTCGGCGGCAGCCCTCGCGCTCCATCTCTGCCTCATCCCTGCCTTCCTGCTGCTCCCCCTGCCGCACACTCGCTAGGGTGGTTAGGATTGTGAAGGGGGCTAGAGAGGTGGGAATCCCCCTTTGCCAGCTAGTAGGAAGAGCAAATGTCCACCCGGAGCCAGGGAGGGGGTGGGGCGGGCCAGAGAGAAGACGAGTTCTGCAAGCGGACCCCAGACACCTCTGGACGAAGCCGCCTCCCCACCCCCTCCGCCACCCTTTGCTCACCTAAAAGAGCCCACAGCGCCTGGTGGGTAGGGGCACAGGCTGGAGTTCCAGGGGGAAGGGTTTGATTACAGCTCTGCGCCTTGATCGCTGATAGCAGGATGATGTAGCAGGCAACTCAGCACATTCCGGAGCCACACTGTGCGGGTTCGAACCCCAGCTCTTCTCCCACTTCTGAGCCATGTGACCTCCAACAAACTTTTCAAGCTCCATGTGCCTCAATTTCCTGGGATGACCTTGATAGTACATAATCAGAGTTGAGGGCTATTTAAATATTATTGGGATTATCTGTATGACCTAGTAACCTTGCCTAACCTCTCCCAACAATATCTCAATTCACAGGGCTTTGTGAGGACTGAGCAAGATGCAGCCTAGAAGGCTCTCAGCAGAGAGCCTGGTGCAGAGAGCACTCAATAAATGGCAGCCAGTGATTACTTTTATTACCATATTTCATTGATTCTAAATCACGCATTGTTTTTCACATCTTTGCTTCCCTGAAAACCGAGATGGGTCTTGCAGTAGATGATAAGAAAGCATTGTGACATGGTTTAATTGGCAGCATTTTTTCTTAATGAAGTATATAAATTTATGTATCTTACTGTCTGTGCTAAGATTTTATGAAACCAAAGCAGAGCAAGATGGGAGGGAGAGTTCCCACTGAAGACCTGGCCCAGCTGTGTCCTGAGGGTGCCTCACCTGCCCTGCCACTGTAGAGGCAGTTAAGCCCCCCACAGAGGCCCGGCCCCTCCCAGGACAAGTCGCTCCAGTCACCTGGAGTCCAGCTCCCTGCTCCCATCCACCCCTCACCTGCCCCTTCCTGACATCTGCCCTCTCATTCTTTCCAGAGAGGGACATTCTGAGCCCGTAGATAGAGGGGTATTTGCTTTACCCTTATGCTGCTCTCCAAGGTCCTGAAAAGGAGGCCCATGTGGCCATGGCACCAGGCAGGAACTGTGCACTGGGGACCCAGACCTCATTATGCCACTATGAGGGAACACAGTGGTTTTTGCCATCTGCCAGGAGCCCCAAGGACAGTGAAAAGACCTGAGCAGGCCTGGAAGTCAGTCCCAGAGGTGCAGGTTCACAAGTGGGAGAGCGCCCATGGAGTCTGTCCTTCTACCCAGAGCTCTGACTGAGAATCCCCAGGAAGATCAAGGCAAGGGAAAGGAAAGATTGTGGGTTCTGCCCTAAAGCTGGCAAACCACCCCCTGCCCACCCCGGTCAACCAGCATCACCAAGCCCATGAAAGTTCTTGCCTGAATCCTATTCCTTGGGACCACACCCTTCTCACCATCTCCTTGGACTCTCCATGACCCAGCAACAAAATGGTTAATGTCTGGCACCACCGGGGGCCCTGGCAGGCTGTTGCCTCTCCCTGACTGGTTCTAATGTTTGCTTCATATCAACCTGCCTTCCTTGTGGTAATTCAGACTTTCGGCTCCATTGAGATTGGTGCTGATCATATGGGGCCATGAGCTTATTTAGTATCAAGGAGGGGCATCCATTGCACATATTCAGAGTTTCTCACTGAATCCTCCCAACACATCCAAGAGGGATGAGGAAACTAGGGCTCCAGGAGGGGCAGCTACTTGCCCAAGGAGCAGCTCAGCTGTATTTGAAACACAGATCTGTCTGTCTGCCCCTTCTACTCCCCAAGCCTTAAGGCAGGCATCCAACCTCTCCCACAACCCAGACTCCACCAACAAAGCAGTGATCAAAAGCAGGTTGCTGGCATCTGTCTGAAGCCCTGGGTAAAAGAAGGCTGTGCTGCCAAGCTGTAGCCTGGGAGCCCACATGGGGCCAGGCCAGGCCAGGGAGCGTCACCCCCAGCCCTCACCCCTGGTCTGCCAAGCCATTAAATATGCAGGATCTCATCTTTTTCCTGGGCAGCCGAGGGCTCCTAGTCACAGGAGGTGACACTGTTCTCCAACAGGTAAGTTGTTCAACAGATGGGCAGCCGAGTGGCAAAGAAATACATTATTAATGTTTCTGGTTAAATTAACTGATTAAAACCACCCCAGGTAAAAATGTATGTATCAGTGCTCTGCCTACAGCAAATGAGGAATTAATGGAATATGGCTGTGTCTTTGTAATGAAACACAGACAGGGGCTGTCTGAAAAGGTTCATTCTCTTCAGTAGCAGCAGTAGCATGTGGGGTGGGGGCAGGAGGCTGGATCCATCTGTTAATGAGACTCAACTGATCGGCCCAGGGGCAAGGCAGGGTGCACAGACCTATGGGGTTCCCCAGGCTTGCCTGGAGACTAGAGGAATCTGGTATCTTTAATCCCCAGTATGCTAGAGCTGCAGAGGGGTCTCAAGGCAAGAGCAGCAGGTACACACAGGGGGAGGTGAGGGGAGAACACATCATGGGAAGCAGGGTCATGGGATGCTAGCACTGGCTTTGCTACTGCAGGCTTCAGACATGTCCCAGTGGGGCCTTAGCTGTCTTGTCTGTAAATTGGGAGAATGAGAGTCTTCAATAGTATCTCCCAACTCTTGCTTCTCTCACCTCATAGGCTTCTGGGATAAATTCTAGGGCTTACCCTGTCCTTACCTTCAGCAGATAACCTAGTGGTAGAGTTGAACTCCATCTAAGATGTGCAAGGTCACCCTCTGCCCTTGCATGGCTTTTGGGAAATCCCTGTTCTGATGCAGGCACACAAGGGCACTCACATACGCATGCATGCTGTTGGGTGCACATGTCCATGTATACACATGCACACATACATGCACTGGCTGACCCACACAGGCACACATCTGCATTCTGGAACCCACGCACATAAGCAGGACTGCACAGAGACACACACATACTCTGAGCCCCTCCCCCATGACTACACACATGTGCACACCCAGCCAAATAGAAAGGTAAAGCCCCATCGTGCCAGGACAGGAGAAGATCAGGGTGCATGCAGGTTGGGCACGTTTCAGGGTCGGCGGTGGGGGTGAGGGGCAGGGAGAGCACACCTGGTACAGAGAATCAAGGGCCATTTTTCTCATCAACCAACTAGGTTTTTTGCCGGGGTTTCAGGAGCTCCCAGAGGCTGTGACCCAATTCAGACAAGAGTGAGGTTTTGCATAATTTATCCAGGTGATCACATTCCTATCAGGGCTTCCCTTGATCCAGAGACCTGGAGCAGCTGAAGTCCCATGGCCGGGTCCTGGCTGCACCAGGACTAAATAAAGCAGGAGCCCATGCTATGCCACGACCCCCATGGCAAAGCCACGTTGAGAGCTCTCCAAGGTGCTGATGTCTGAGAGAGGGGAGAGATTGGCTAAGGAACGTGGTTTTTCTCCTCCACCGTCTGCCTGCCAATTGGGGCGGGGGGCGTGGGGTTGAGTTCCGAGCCCCACTGTCCTACCAAACACACACCCAGTTATTGGGTGCCATGCTGGGGAGCAGGAGGGACGCACCACCGAAGCCTCCTTATGACTCCTAGCCTGCGCAAGGGGGTCAGCGCTGGCATCACGATATCATTAGCTGTTTACACCGAGAAAGTTCACACTTCCGGAGCCTATGCTCGCTTGAGCTGTCAGAAACACTGCATGCAGCCTTGGCAGCTCTGCCAACTGTGCTCCCCAGAGCCCAGAAAAGCAAATATTTAGCAGGCGCCTGGTTCTAGCGCGCACATGCACACACCTACTCGCACGGGGCACAGCATGCCAACACACAGATACAAACATCCGTGCAGACTTGCTCCCCAAATGCACAGATATCCAGAGGCCCACATGCCCACTGATTCACAAACAGACACACACACAAAATTCACAATCTCAGGATACATAATATGTATTTAAGACTTACTATGTATTGGGTTTTACATCGAAGCAGTTACTATGCATGATCTAATTAGATTCTCCTCCCAGCCCTAAATGATAAGTATTATCACTCTAACCATTTTATGATGATAAAATTGAGGCTCAGAAAGTTTGCACATGCCTGAAGTCACACATTTGGAAAGCAGCGACTTAAACCCAGCAGACAGACTCCAGATCCAGAGTCCTTCATTTACTATACTGACATGTCTGCCCACCCAAAGGGCACATGCAAAGACATGGACAGAGGCAAACTGGGACTCACACACAGGTGTATTTCACAGAATGTACACACACACACACACATAGACGCATGTACACACAGCACAACCAAGCCCACATAAGCCTGCTCCAAGCACCACCCTCCCAGCCGATGTATCCTCTGCCTCAACCTGGACACACTGCCCCCCAGAGCCAGTTCATGTCCTCTGAGCCCTTCCCCTGCAAGCTGCCCAGCTCTGGCCAGGCTATCTGGCTGATGTCAATAACAGCACTGACAACCATTGAAAGATTGGCTTTGATTGGGAGCAAGTCCAGATGGTGGCAGAAAGGCCCAGATGTTGTGTGGAAACAAACAAGCCTGTTGGAATCAGGAACTTGGCTCCAGCCTGGCCCTGCAGGATGACCCTCCCAGAGGCTGGGGCTCTGTCAATGGCACAGCCAGTGTGGCCATGGTCAGAGGCCAAGCATGGCACAAGAGCCTGGCAAGAGAAGGAGAGGGCTCAGCTTTGGGGATCCAGAATTCTCCAGAGCCCTGGGCAGCTTGGTGAAATGCTATTTGAAGTGTCTAGATCTTGCAGCCCAGAGGAGGGAAGGGGTATTCAGTACTGGTACGCTGGTGTGGTGGGAGCCTGGCTAGGGAACCCCAAGCTTCACCCCCCACTGTCTCAGGGCTCCTGCCAGCCTGGCCCACTTGGGAACCTGGGAGTGATCTGCTGCCTCCAAGTCCGTATGGGTGCCCTTCCCTAGAAGTCATCACCAGATCTCTACTCAGATGCTCAAGGTCACTGCACTGGTTCTCAAGGTCATTGAAGGTCAATACTCCAGCTCCACTCCTCACTAATTTTCAAGGTCATTGCTCACACGGTCAGTGACAATGACCACATGAAGCTTTAGGTAGCCATCGACCAGAGATCCTGCAGACCATTTCCTCTGACCCCTGAGAGCTCAGTGATTCCTGGAGCCAGCAATAAGCATTCCTGTGCTTTAGGAAAGGCAGAGCCTCTCCTCTGCCTTGGCCCTTTGTGCTCCTGGCCAAACATCACAGAGAGGAAGGCACGCCCACTGGGCAGTGCAAAGTTCCTGACTGGGTGGTCAGCACCTCAGAGCAGAGCTGGGGGGAGGGGGTAGACAGGAGGAAAGATGATTGGGGAGGTGAGGCTGGAGGCTTCAGGTGAACTTGGTAATTTACACAGCAAATTATGCACAATGTACTCACTTAAGTTTCCTTCCTCCTCCCCCCTTTTCCCCTCCCTCCCTCCCCCTGCCCTTCCTTCCTTTCTTTCCTCTGCTGTCTCCTCCTCCTCCTTTCACTATTATTGTTTCTTTAAGCAATGATCTCCCAGGTCTGCTGGAAGGAAACTGCTGTTGTCCCTGATACAGAGCCAGGGGCAGGACTTATGTGGAATTCTGCCTTCGGTGCCGCTGCCCCAACATTCTGTGTCCTTTTCTAATGGCAGTTTCCTCAACTCTCAGATTCCCCAAGTTGTTTTATTCATTCCCATCTTTGCTTCAAGAAAAGATCTTATTAACCCACCCTTTGACTAGCTAAGTACCTGAATCTACAAAGGTACTCCTGGGAAATTGGCATGAAAAGGTATATAAGCCAAAGAAGTGAACCTCTAAGAGTAAAATTTCATTCATTATAGAGCTACAAGGAGACTCGCCTTCCTAGCTGAGCAAACACATCTCCTTCCTTCTCCAGGTACTGCTTGAATTGCTAAGCAAGGAAAACATATACAAATAAGGTGTCATGTCCTGACATCTGATAATTTAAATCAAGCGCCGAAGAGCATCTGCTTAATTATACACAGATCTGTGTGGGAACACCAAAAGACAGGCTCCGGGGGGCACAAAGACCCCCTTTCAAGAGTGCTAACAGCCACATAGCCCAGGGCGCACACTCAGCGAGATCTGTCTTTTGAGGTTAAATTAAAGCCCACGTTTCCATTTTGACACAGCCTAATTCTTCCAGTTTCCTCCATCTACTTTCAAAAACTGGGGCCGTAAGTGGAAAAGATGCATTGAACAGCAAATGCAATTCAACAAATATTATGACATGCTGTTCATCACGAGCCCTAAATATTTAACGGTTCAACTTTATGGGCTTTTCATTTTGTTTTATTTTCTTTTTTGCCAGACGCGATGAATTCAGCACTAACAGGCCCCGTGCCACAGAACTGCTGGTGTCCTAGTTTGCAAAACGAACAAAGTGAGAATTCTGTTCAGGCATTTGTGACCTCAGTTCATTCGAGCTGCACCACCTTATCTCGGCTCTGCCCAGCTGGCTTTCTATAAAAAATAAAAGCAAGATGGAAAGACGGGAGAAAAGGAAGGCAAGAACGGACGTGATCGTAAAGCCTCTGCCGACCGATTCATTTCTGTTTAATCCATCTCCGTGCTGCAGAAAGCTCCTTTGTGGTGGATGAGACCAAAGGTCGGTAATAGATTTCAACAGGTTCCGAAGAGGCTGTTGACTGCTTGGAGCTGAGTGGGAGAGTGTGAGGCTCCCCGAGAAGCACGGGGGAGAGAGATAATTGGAGACCTGGAGCCCCAGTTTGCCCTCTGGTTCTTGATTTCACAGATTTAAGGAGAAAAAGAGATTGTCTAGAATCCCGCCTCTGGAACTGTATGTGAGTGGGAAAGAGAGTAGAGGTGGGGGCAGGCAGCCTCGCCTGGAATCCCCTGGAGCTCCCGGCACGTGGCCACTTGTGCTGCTCAAAGACAGTGGGATGGCAGGAAGGTTAGGGAGCCTCCGGGCCCAGCCTGCTGGTTGGGAATTGCCTCTGCAGACCTGGGAGGGCCTTGGACTCATAGTTTTCTTCTTTTCTTCTTCTTTTTTTTTTAAGGACTTGGGCTCATTTTGAAGGCTCCTTTACAGCTGGGTCCCATTGGGAGGAAGAGGTGAGAGGAGGCAAGCACCGGGAGAATCAGATACTGAATTAAATTTACCAGCTGTTCTCTACAAAAGAACAGCTGAGTTCTTTCTGTTTCTGAGGGTGCAACATAGTTTTCACAAGAAAAGGAACTCTTACTGCCATGATTTAGGCCACAGCTACCTCCACCCCTGGGATCCAGGCCTCCTACCTTTGTGGCCGTCCAGGTGGACAAAGGCTGGCTGTCCCCTGGTATATCTGAGCAGAAGTAGCAGTGGCCTGGGGGTGAGAGTGACGATGGTATCAGTTCTGGATTCAGCCCTGCCACGCGAAACCACTGTCTACCGACACAGGGTTTGGAACAGCATTCTGCTCAGCACATGTGTGCAAGTGCAGCCTTGAGGTACATCATTCCAACAGCAGGCTGAGCTGGCCACCTAATCCTAAAAGCCACCTAATCCTAAAAGCTTCCCTATGGTGTAGGCACAACCATTATTAGTTTCCATTTACAGATGAGGAAACTGACGAGGTGAAGAAACTTGCCCAAGGTCACACAGCTTGTAAGGGATGGAGCTGAGAATTATGACAATGATGAGAATTATGCTCTAATCCCTCTGCTAAACTCACTGGACTGTGAGCCCTTGAAGACAGGAATTGATGATGCATCTCCATACCCCTTGTACCCAGCATAGGTTCTAGCAGAGACAAGGTACCTGTGAATGTTAGTAATGGACGGATGGATGAATTCATGAATAAACAAATGAGTTTAGATACATTTTTTCAACCCAAACAGCCCATGGGAGTAATAAGTATGTAAGATTACAGCACATTAATAAAAATCAACTTTCTATTTTTCCTAGAGCAGTAGTGACCAAAGCACATTCCATGGGACATGAATTCCTAGAAATGTTAGGCACCAAGGGTGTCCACAGTCATGTGAGTTTAGGGAACACCGGGTCAAACAAAACTAAGCAAGTTTCTTTACTTCAGGGTTTCTTAAGCAATTTTAGTTGGTGAACATCTCCTGGGAGCAGGGCTCTAGCCAGCAAAATTTGGGAAGCACCATAGTAAAGGCACCTTTGGAATTCAAGGGATGATGTGTTGGTCATCTCTTGCTGTGTAACAAATTATCCCAAAATTTTGTGACTTAAAACAATGATAAATATTTATTATCTCACAGTTTCTGTAAGTCAGGAATTCAAAATCAGCATAGATATATGGTCTGGCTTAGGGTCTCTCATGAGGTCATGGTCAAGTTGTTGGCCTTGGCTTGACTTAGGTTTGGAGGATCCATGGCAACCACGGCTCCCTCACATGGTGGCATATTGGTGCTGGCTGTTGGTAGCGTTTCCTCACCATGTGGACCCCTCCACAGAGCCGCTTGAGTGTCTCATGACTTGACGTCCCAAGAATGAGTGATCCAAGAGAGCAAAGTGGAAGTGGCAATGTCTTTTACGATCCAACACGGGAAGTCACAGAGTATCAGTCCCACTGTAATTGTTTTGGTCAAACAGGGCAACCCTGTTACAATGTGGAAGGGAATACATAAAGGGGTGAACACCCAGGAGGCAAGGATTATAGTGGGGTCGTCTCGGAGGCTGGCTACCCAATGACTTTCTGGTTTAAGCTTCTTGAGCTCAGTGACAGGTGTGTGTACCCTCTCTTCAGGCCAGTAGGTGCAGACAGACTTCTGATCAGAACTATCTCTGCCATCAGATTAACACTGTGGCTACTTGATCCCTACACTCTGTTCTAATTAGCTCCCTCTCTTGACCTCCTATGTCTCCCTGACCTTGTGGAATCATAAATCTTAGGTGTCACATCTGGGAGACATACAATCCAAATTCTTATCATACAGATTAAGAAACAGAGGTCAATTAAGGCAAAGGAATTGTCCAGGGTCACAGCAAAAATCATGGCTTATGGTTTTTGTGCAATCTCCATCACATATGCCCAACAAAATGTGATTGTAAATCCATCAGCCTGAAATTCCAATGGGGCATCACCTACGCAAAGCCTTGAATTCCCTGCAGCCCTGACCACAACATGGTGGACTCCAGGCTAGGTACAGGGTAAGTGGAGTCCTTGTGGATGTGGGGTATGGGAGAAATCTCATGTGATGGGCCCCTGGTAGGCCCACTCAGAATTGTCTCACGTCTCCGAGTGATTCTACCACTGACATCCATGGAAACAATAAGATCTTTCTCCTTCAAAGCCTGTACATTTGAGACTGAGCCTTCTCTCCCAGCACGAGCTCAGCCAACCACGCAGGTAGTAGAGCCAGCTACCTCTGTGGGTGGGAGAGCTGAGTGTGCACATCTGGGATGTCTGCTGACCATGTATCTCTGGCATAGCTTGGATTTGCACAGCACACTCCCAAAGACCATGTCCTCCAGGCCCTGGGCCTGACTTTCTAGTTGCTGTCATAAGTGGTTGGTGGAACCAGTTTCAGCAGGATCTTTCTCCACTCATGATGTTGGAACTCAAAGTATTTACCATAAGTTTTCCTACCAGCATCTTCTCTCTATATAAAATAAATTTTCCAAGCTATTATAGAAGATCTTAGATGACTGAATAAAAGCAGGATAAATAGGAGAATTCAATTAGGAACAAAACTAAATAGAAATAGAAACACCTACCTGTCCTTATTGCTTACATAAGCTCCATCTCAGATCCAGTCCTCCTCACGGACTAGAGAGAGGCATGAGTGGATCCTTGTCATCCTGTAGGTCCCAGCTTAAATCTCAGTTCTTCAAAGAGCCTTCTCTCATCACCTTATTTAAGGCTCTGTCAACCTGTTATTCTCCATCGTGAACCCTGTTTGTTTCCCTCCTAGCACTTAACACATTTAGTAATTCTACAGGTGTTTATTTGTTTCCTTGTTACTATCTCCCTTACGAGGCTGTAAGTTTCATAACAATGTGGACAGCGAGTGTCTTATTCTCCACTGTGCACTCAGTGTCTGGCACACACAGGGCTGGCACTCAATAAATGTTGTTGCCTCCATAAAAGAGCACTTCCTTTGCCATATGCCCGAGAATTTAGACATCTGGAGGAGAGTTCGTCTTCACAGTTTGGCATCAGGACCCACTCCCACAGAGAGGTGTGTGCATCCTCTTCTGTCTGGGTCTCAGATGCTGTGTCTCCCACATCTGTCCATTCCACAGCTGGCTGGGGCTGACTTTCTGTCCCCACTCCTATCAATCTCCATTTCCCAAGGATGGACTATCCATGGCTTCTTAGCTCTGATTGTGGCTGGATCTTCCTGAAGACCTCATTTTGCATTGACCCTCCTGTAGCCCACACCACCCTCTCTGTAGTGCCGTCCTGTGCAGGGCCCATCTCCCACCTCGATCCTGTTGGGGCAGCCCTCAGCCCCTTTGCTGCGTGAAACTGTTCCATGAGTGTTGGCCCTTCCTCAGGGGCCAGCAATCTTCATTTCTCCTGGCCTCTCAGCTTGTTTCTCCTTCTTTTTCTGGAGCAAGGACAAAGGGCCACTCTGCTGTGGATTCTGATGATGATAGTTTCCTGCTGATTGACCGTAACTCTAATTTTATGGATATATTAGTTTCTACATCACTAAATCTAATTCCTGTTCAAATTTTTATCATGCTATAGAACTTCCAGATGTAGCAAGTTGACCCCAGGTTTTAGTTAGTGCCCAGTGTCTAGAAACTCTGTGAAAGTCACCCCCAAGCAAGTTAAGCTCACAGTTGGCTCTGGCCATTGGGAACCTGGATGTGGCTCAGTCTTCACCAGGCCCAGAGGCTTAGCTGACCCCTGCGCACTACCAAGGCCTTCCTTGCCTCTCTTTGTTCATTGCTACCAGGGAGTTCTGCATCCTGTCCTTTCTGGGGTCTGAAGTCAGAGAACATGGTGCCCCTGCAGGCAACATTCCCAGGGCCCTTCATTTCCAGTGAAGGTTCAGCAACCAAGCTGATCACTTTATAGCTAACAGCACCTACTCTTTTAAGTAGTTTCTTGGATAAAATAAGATTCCTATAGTTCTCCAACTGCCACTCCAATCCACCCACTCCACCTCTTAAGCTCCATCTCTTCCTTTCCTTCTGAACGGTTTTTGAAGAGCGTGGAGTGGTGGTCATTATCACAGATGTGTCTAAGCCAGCTCTTGCCTGTCAACACCCCGAGGCCAGGAACCATGTCCGCTCACCCCTGGATCTCTAGCCCAGTGCCTGGCACATACATCTACCCTGAATGAATGTAGTAGGATAACGGTGGGGGAAGGAGGTCACGGGGAACCCCAAATCACTGTCAACACTAATAGCCGAAACATGCCAAACAACAGACTAAATGTAAACAGATTCTGTTAAAATCACATCCAATATTTAGAAGCACATTTACCATTCATTCTGCAGTCTGTTACATGGTCTGTTTCTATCTGAGCTATCTTTTTGTGTGTGTGAATAGAGAACAAAGCCTCCGCTAACACGGTTTGTCACTGAGCAAGCTGCGCTCTCTGCTCTCTAAATAGCCCGGCAGCCCACGTGGGCCGAGGTGACTACTCCGCACAGGCTACGGGGTCTTGGTTTTGTGAGCGCCCCCACCCCCACCCGTCACTCTCCTCTCCACCAAGTGATGTCATTTTGTTCCAGGTGTGAAATCTCAGTTCACATGTGGCACCGTTGGGCACTCAGGAAGGCATTTCCTCAATGCGCTCATTGCTTGATGTCCACTGACAGGTGGCTGATGGGGAGGGGTGTTCTTTCGTTGCTAGAGACACAATGAGGGACCTGATGGTGACTGTGTCACCCCAACCAGCTGACACCTTTTCAAATAGAGATGCTGTCACTGATTTGTAATCAGTTTGATTTTTCCATGTTGGCCCTATCTATTATTATTATTATTATGCGTCTCCCCTTGGTTTTTATGCCAGCCAGCTGATGATCTCCCACAGACAACAGAGCAACTATATCGTCATCAGAAGTACACTGTCTCCCCTTGGCTGGCTCGAGGCAGCAGAAGTCATTCTTGTGTCTTATGCACTTTTCTCCAACATTACTTCCGATTTCAGAGGCAGCAAGATATGCTAGGAAGTGTGCAGGACTGAAAGTCAGAACTCACCAGCTGTGTGACTGAGGGCACATCTCTTCCCTCTGCTACGTCAGCTGGTTAGATGCGGTGAGTTCTGAGTGTGCAGAGGGGGGTGGTGCCGCTCCTCTCTGCAAGGAAGGAGCAATTCCCATGCAAACTTCTCCCCCTCCCTCCATGCCCTCTGCATGCACTGCCCTTGGGTGAGGAATCGCGGTGACCTTAGTCACCTGGGTCCAATTCCCTAGGGAGCAGGGAGCCCGGGCCTCAGAGGCTAGGAGCTGAACAGGAAGTTCCCCGGGGCCCCTCCTGCTCTGTCCCAGTGTCTCTGCCTTGAGAACCTGACAGTATTGGGGGAATGGTGGTGACAGGTGAGGAAAGACACATGAAACCCCCCTTATGCCTCTCAGTGTTTCAAATACAACACTTCTAGAGAAGATACACCAAGGATCGGAACGGGGGTGTACAGGAGGCAAACGGGGGTGTACAGGAGGCACTTGCACAGCTATCGACTGAGAAAGCAATTGAGAAACTTCCTCTCCCATTGGACACTCTGTGGGCAGCCCCAAATCTGAGGCCCCCTCAGCTCTGTCCCCGAGGTTGTGGACTCCTGCTCCTCCTGCCCTCCAGGCCTGTATGGCTCTCTCTCAATGCCCAGGGCAGTGTGGAAGCAAGGCTCCTTCCTGGTTTTCCCTGGGCAAGAGTCCCTCATCCAGTCGCTACAGCTGCCCCTGAACTCCCCTCCCAGCGTCTGCCCTGAGCCTGAGTGGGCCTCCTTCTCCAGGCACGCAGCCCGGACAGGCGTCCAGGAGACCTCTCTGCTCACCCGACTCTGCCCCTCTGATTTCCTCTTGCAGACTCCCAGGCCTTTGCTCTTTTCCTGGTCACCAAAACTCGTGTCTGAATCTCACCTTCTTCCTGATTTTAAACCCACAGTTTTTTGGGTTTCACTTTCTTGAACAAGTTCTTCTCTTCCTTTCTCAGAGATTTCATACATACTGTTCCCTCAGATGAAATGCTTTTCCCTCCATTCTTCTTATCCTTCAGGTCTCCACTCAAATGTCACTTCTTCAAGTAACCCTTTCCTGACTGCACCTTGTTCTTTTCCTTCATAGCACTTACTAATGAATTGTAATTGTGTAGGAAAGCTGGAAAGTTAACCCCTCTCTCCCAGTGCCCCTTCACGCAGCCTCGCCCATCATCACACTAAGGTGCACCCCCACCGCGCCCACTCACTCCTACATGAAGACATGGACGCTGGATATGGGGAGTGGCCCAGGGGAGTCACAGCACACACACCACCCGGCAAAAACTTGCTAAATGTCTCTTCAACATCTCTTTTCCCCCAAACTTCCCACCCCTATGGCAGCTGCCCCTTCTCTTTCTTCTCTCCCATCTCTTCAGCTTCTCCCCTGCCTCTCCTCCCTGCCACCATCACCTCCTTTACTTCTTCTCCATGGTAGCTTCCTTTCCAGGTCTGATTCCCTGTCGGTTTAGGGTAATTTAGCCCTTTCTTGGTTCTTCTAATCCCATTCCTTCCCAAACAAAGGGTGCAAAAGGAGCAGGAGAGTATGTAATAAATGGACTGGTATTCTGTTATGTGCACTTACTCACGTACATCTGTTCAGTGACATCACCGCTGCTATGCTGCACGCGGCTTCATGGATGCTTGTTCACCACGGGGTGCCCATGGCCCAGCACGGTGCCTGGTACATAGTCGGGCTCAGTGAAGACTGGCAGAATGAATGAACGCCACGTTTCTGTAAGGTAACTCTTCAGTGATTTCAATTTGAATATTCGGGGTCCCTGGACACCCACTCCTGGGTGCCTCTATCCCCAGCTAGAAGGTCACTGTAGACTGTGTGCACATTTCCTGACCTTCTCTGTCTCCTGCCACAAGAAATAGCATCCAGAATTCCCAACCACACTTGGATTACACTAGTCCCATTCAGGCAGGGGGGTCTTCTGATCTGGTATAATCAGGGTCCCCAGGGCAGCTCTGTGTTTGGGAAAGACAATGTCCCCTTCTTCTCCCCTCCCCCATCTCCTCTCCCAGCCCTGTCCCCACAACCAGTAAAGACGAGGAGAGTGACTGACACAAACATTAAAGATATGGAAACTTCCCTCCTGAATGATCCCGCTAATGGTAAATTGATGGGATTGAATACATTCAAGTCGGAAATGATCCAAATATATGCTAATGAAGCTGAATATGCATTATTTAGACTAAAACAAACTAACAGAGTCGGGAAATAAAGTAGGTGAATTATTAGTTTGGCAACTCAAAGAATCAGAAAACTCAAGCACCGTTCCAGAGACAGGCAGAGGCAGGCAGGAAAATGTGGTTAATGAATTCTAAACCAATTAACCGCAAATTGATGGTGTAAAGGAAGATTTACCACCCCTGACTCCCTCACATTGCTTTCTGAAATTTTAAAAAGAAAACGCTGTTGCCATGCACTTTTCTTGTTTTTGCTTCCTAAACGTGCTCTCCGGGAAACTTGAGTCTCAGGGAAGAAAAAATAGAAAACTACAAACAGATCCCAGAGACGGTGAACTGGGCTGTTTTGGCCATAGGGGGAGATAAATAATGCAATGAAGAACTTCTCCACTCTTCTTTGTCAAAGAGAATCATCCTCAAACCGGAGCAAGCCTCCATGAGAGGCACCAAAGTCTGAGACGGGTGAAGAAAATATAAGAACATGCCTCTCTGGTCCAAACTAGAGCAATCCCTCTGACCAGGCCCAATCTCCTTTCAGAGCACAGAAGAGGATCACAAACGAGCTCACGTGAGTTTTGCGAGACGGAGGAGTCACTGGGAAGGCGCTGGAAGCAGGGGATGGGACAGTGTTTCCAGAGGAGGAGTCTATAAATTCCAAGGTGTTTGATGACCATTGTAGAGAAGTCTCAGATTCAATCCTTAAAAAGTTAGTTTGCCAGATAAGTTATGGAGGGTAAACCTAATGTTCTGGGAATGCTCAGGAACGACTATGGTTTGTTAATTTCTGGGGGGTATAGTAGGAACAAATTTGCAGAAATGTAGTTATTTTAGGTTATTTGTTTTTCTTATTCCTTTGTTGGGTTATAGTCTGTTTATTTTCTTGGAGTAGGGTAGGAACACGTTGGAAGCAATGCAGTTATTTTAGGTTATTTGTTTCTTCTTGGACCTTTGTTTTGGTTTTGTTTGAAAGGTTGTTTATTTTTTTTTTAATTTTTGATAAAGTTAAAAAAAACAATGAGTGTGGAAAAAACTAAATAAACAATGGGGGGAGGAGGGGAATGTAATGTTTTGGATGTTCTTTTTTATCCTAATTTTTATTTTATTTTTTGGAGTAATAAAAATGTTCAAAGATTGTGGTGATCAATGCACAACTATGAACAACTGACTGTACACTTTGAAGGACTGTATGTTATGCGAATATATCTCAATAAAAATGCAATTTAAAAAAAGTTCGTTTGTGAGATCTTAAGAAAGGAAGCAGAGGTTTACTAGGAACGAGAGCTTCGCTGAGAGGGCACTTTTATTGGTGAGTACTATCCTGACATCTTTATAGATAAGGTCCCCTGTACCTACCACCAGCCCTCCCCTCATTTCCATTTCCTGGCTCTATTTTTCTCTGTAGTTAACGCCATCCTACATACATATAATTTACTTGTTTGCTTATTTTCTGCTCTTCTCGCTGGAATGTAAACTCCTTCAGGACAGGGACTTGGTTTATTTCATCCTCTGCTGAGTGCACCTGGCACCTGGTGGGGATCAATAAATACCTGTTGAATGAATGAGTGAACAAATGAAATGTCAGACTTAACAACTCGTTTCCTTTTCTGAAGGTATAATAAACTTGGAAGATCAGGAAAGTACTGCAAATTCTGCGGATCTGGATTTCAAGAAGGTATTTGACAGAATTTCTCAGGATTGTATTGTGGAAAAGATGAAGAAACAGAAGCCTGACACAAGAAGAGCTGAACAATACGTAGCTCAGTCTCTGACAACACCCGGGAGATCCATGGAAGCTCAAGTGGTAGATAATGGGCTGTGTTCTCAATCCTGTCCTCTTCACCACATCTCTTGCTTGTTTAGCTGAAGATTCAGAAGTCTGGCTCTTCAAATGGAGGGATGTCACAAAGCCAGAGGGATGGCATTGCAAATCAGATGTAAGAGTCTCTACAAACTGCAACAGTGGAGGAACTCTCAAATGTCGGGCTGTGGCTGTAGTGAGTGTGAAGTCCCACCCTTGGAAAAGCACGGGGAGACAGGCTTAGTGACACATCCTCTGGTGTACAACAAGCCCAGTGCAAATCAGCTGCCTTTTAAAAGCTAAGGAGAAAGTTCTGGAACTAGATGGTGGTGATGGTTATATAATGCCACTGAATTGTACTTTCCAATGGTTAAAATGGTGACTTTTGTGTCATGTGTATTTCACCACAAAAATTAAAAGGACAGACGCTAAGGCAATCACCTGCCACACCAATGGCAGGAGGGAATCTAGAAAGGAAAAGGTGGTGGCTTGCTCCACTCTGCATGCGTGGATGGAATTGGACTCAGTTTTGAGATCCAAAATTTGAGGTTGGGAGACTTAGGCAATATCGGGCCTCCTGAGCTAGCCCTCATTACAGGATTATTCTCAGACTTTACAGTCCTTTCAGACCCAGTTTATTGAGATTCAATGAAAAAGAAATCTTGGTGGAGAAAAACAACCCTAGAAACAAGGCCTGGCTCCACAGATCCTAAATGATCAGGGTGGGGAGTAGAGCTAGGAGGGCAGAGATGACTTAGACCCTGTTCCTACCCTCGTGGAGATCACAATCCAGCTGAGTAAACATGGCAGACTCAAACAAACAAAAATAAAAAACAGAGATTGAGAGAAGAACTGGCTCTTCAGAACCAGCCCTCCCAATCGCAATCAAGTTTCACATCTCTTCATAATTCTGGGGCCACCGCATCCATTCACTAACCCAGTTGGAGAAATGCTGTTACACAGTCAACCTGGAGGGCCCTCAGATAAACATAGGTCAGGCTGCATTAAGGGGTCTCTGCTGGACACCTCAGCCCTCTGCTAACCTCATCTGCCAGCATGCGTTCCAAGCCTTTACACATTCATTTATTTATTCAATAAGCATCCCCTTAAGGATACACTGGGTGCCAGCCTCATGTCATGCATTAGGAACAAACCAATGAACAAGACCCAGTCTCTGCCCTTGAGGTGCTCATGGACCAGTAGGAGAGGAAAACACATCTGCAAAATCATAGAAAAAGTGACACACATTGAGGGTAGGGGCTGTGTATAGAGGACCGGGGCAGACAGAGAAGGGCGGCCTCTCTAAAGGGAAAAGTGCTGGGCACTGCCCCTGGGTCCATCACAGATGGCTCTAACCCAGAGCAGGGGGAGGGAGAGGAAGGGGTTCTACGCCAGCGAGTACAGAGCTGGTTCCCTTTCCCAGAGTGTCAGGGCGTTTCCTGCTAAACCCAGCTCTCCTGAAACCCAGGGTTGAATCCTTGACCACATAGCAGGGGTTTGAAATGACGAAACAGTAAAACCTTGACCTGCTGCAAGGGAAGGAATCAATAAGTGTCAGTCAGGAATTCCATGGTGCCTGAGTTTCTGTTCCTTGGAGCAATGTGTTTTCAGCCAGGACTGAGTTCTTATTCATGCTGAGAGACCGGGAGATGAAATGGCCTTCGCAGGTCAATCTTAAATTGAACTGATTCATCCCAGCTCACACCATTCCCACCAGCAATGTCTGTGTCACCCCCACATCCCACCTCTTTCAGGACAGCGTCTCTCCATTCGCCCACTCAAGACCCGTGTTCTGAATGGTAACTGCTGTCCTCTTCCAGGAGCCCACCTCCCTGCCCACAGTCATGGGCTGAGGGGTCAGTAACTGGCCCACACACGGGCAGTTGAGTCTCTTCCTAGGACTTTAAAAGTAGGAGATGGGAGAGAGAAGACAAATTCTCTCCTGACACAGAACTATAAAAAAACGAAGGCCTGGAGCTCCCAGAGGCTTTGACTCTGGCCTCATGGAGAAGCCAACTTGAGAGAAGGAGAGAATGAAGCTCATTCACAGGGAAAAGTAGCCCACATGAGCCAGAGCAAGATGGCGAGAGGTGGTGGTGGGGGGACTTATTAGTTGCCTCTGTGTCTAAGTCCCTAGTCCTGGCTGTCCCCAAGGCTAAGCCAACTGGGACCTTCCCATGTTTAGCTACATGAGTCAATAAATGCCCCTATTTACACATCAGCTACTTGATACGAGGTGTCTACCATTTGCAATCAAAGCTTATCGTCCCTCCGATGCACAGCACACAGGACTGGAACACGCAAAGCTGATCTTGCAGCCCATAGAGGGAGCCCAGAGGAGAGAGGCACAGTCCCTAGGGGAGCTGCAACGTAACAGTCAGAACAGCAGCCTTTCTCTTTGGATGGATGCTGGAAAGGGTATTGGGGGAAGAAATGCTCTTTATCAAAACAGTAGAGAAAGACCCTGTCCTGGGAACGGAGCATTTGCAAGCAGAGGATGAACCCCTTCTGCAAACAGTAAGGAGAGCTTCCGTGATGCAAGACGATGCCCTTCCAGCTTAGACGGTGCAGGACTAGAACCACACGGAGAAGAGGGGAAAGGGTCTGCGTGGATGGGATGATTCAGGAAGAACAGCAGTTCAGCTGGCACAAGCTAGAGGCAAGTATCTGAACCAGGGGCTGTCACCAATCCCTCAATACAAAGTAGAAATGAGCATTAGAAGCCCACCACGGTGAGCCACAGTTGCTGTTCATAACGCTGTGTATGATAACTGGTGGAAAACAGTAAATAGCTTCCACTCATTGTCAATAATCCTATGTCATCTTCATAAAGTTTTAAGTCAAGGAACCCCCTCTTTCCTCCCACCCCCAACCTACCTAACAATTGCAGCCAAGATTCTGTGCCTGGGTCTGAACATCGCTACTTCTTAAATAACAGGGGTAGAAGAATTGCATGTAAATCAAAGAGGGGGACAAGGAATCAAAAGCCCAGGCCAGGAAGGGGATCCCAGAGGAGACATGGTCTATGGCCTGCCTCCACTGGACCATCCTGACACAATTGTCTCCTCTGAGCCTGACAGGCGTCTGCAAATGAGACCCCTCGCAGACCTGTCAAGTACAGATCCCATTTATTGTCTGCTTGTTCTAAGTACGTTCTAGGAACAGGATATGAAGCAGTGATTGAGGCAGATAAGCAAACAAATAGAGGAGCAAGGCAATTATGGAATGTCATAAATATACAAGATACTGTCCCATTCAGCATCTCATGGAGAGGAAATGGAAGCTCAGAGAGGGTAAGTGATTTGTTTGCCCAAGATTCTTAGTTCTAAGCGGCAGTCGCAGGGGGTGGAACCCGAGCCCCCAACTCCAGTTGCTTCTACAACTCCACCTGCAGCCTTAGTAGCCCCAGGGATGCTCTTTTGCCAACTCCTGAGAGAATTCCCCAGCTGCCTATGTCCCCATTGCACCTGATACCTGATAAGAGTAATCCTATGTCCTGCTTTGCCAGGGACAGTTGTAGTTTACTCTTGTTGTCCCAGAGTAATTATTAGTAGAACCACTTACACTTACAAAAGTGTCCCAGTTTGGATGATAAATTATATGGCTCCACATCTGTGGGGTACCCAAGTCTATAGATGCCTGGAGCATCTTGATGCCAGACTGAAGTGTTAGCATCTTCTCCAGATGTTGCGTAACTAGGGGTCCTGCTGCATTCTGCCCAGAATACCTTGGGGCCTCCCTCTTTGTGCACTGTCCAGCACCTGCAGAATCCTCATTGGAGCCTGATGCACCTGAGGGGCCTCAAGGAAGGGGAGGTGTCTCTTCACATGCCCCTCCCCATGGGACCCCACTTCTGCCCCCAGCTGTGGCTTTGCCCTGTGCATTAATCCCTGTCTCCTGCCAAGGCTTTCCCTGGATGCTTTCCTGGAAGGCCAAACTCCTGCTCACAGCGTTAGAAGTTCCTGGAGAGAAGCCGACATGCCCTAGGGACAAGGGAGCATCACCAAATGTCAGCTGAACTTGAGAGGAAACAGAACCACCCTTGGGTGAAATACATCTCAGAGAGGAGCCTGTGGCTCCCAATTTAACCCTAACACACACACATTTTTCAATAAATACCCTGAGAAAACTTGATGACATTTGCCATGCATATGGGGTCCTTGGCTTGGTAGATCCCCGAACTCCTGGGTTTCCGCTCCCACGGGTGTCTGGTTTCACGGATCCCAGAAGCGACAGGCAGGGGACAGGGTCAAGCCTCCCATGGTGATGACTTCAGATGAGCAGGACCCCAGTGATCTCTTGGGGCTGCATCCAACCTCTGGGTCTCGGATCCAGGCCGTCTTGGGGGACAGGCTGGGCCTTGGAGCAGCACCCCAGGGGGGAGGATCGAGACCCACGTGGGTCTGTGCCTACCTGTGCACACCCACACCGTGCTGCCAGGCACCCTCTCCGCAGCCGGCACAGCTGGGCGGCAGCCGGCGGCCTCTTCATGCAAATTAAATAAAACAACCTTTTTATCCGTTGGCTGATTCCCTCTTTTGAAGAAATCAACTACAAATTCATTTTTCGGGAGAAGCAATTATGATGATGGATGGAATGTCAGGGAGAGCAAATCAAACAGCAACCTAGAGGCCCACGCTGGGGGGTGGATTCATAGGACAGGTGAGTGGGGACGGCTTTTTGGCTGGCTCCCATCCCGGCTGGCTCGCTCTCTCTCTGTCCCTGCCCCTCACCTCCAGTTGGTGGGGTGGGGGTGGGCTGTGGCATAATTGCCTGTCTCACCTCCACCCCACCCCATCAAAGCTAATAGTTCACGTTGGCCTTGTAAGAGGAGGTCAAAAAAGGCACGGTAAAAGGAACAGCTTGTAGTCTATAAATTATGAGCATCTAACCCATGTCAGGCACTTTCTAGGCATTATCTCATTTATCTTCACAACTGTACTGCAAGAGAGATTATTTTACCCAGTTCATAGATGGAAAAACTGAGGCACTAACCAACTGCTCAAGGCCATGCAGCTGAAAAGCGAACCAAATTAGGATCCACCCTTCATCCCACTGCTATATGACCCCTCCCAAGGAGAGTTGGGGTCTGGTTCAGAGCCCTAGAGACCAGTTAGCCCAACCCTCTCCCACCCCATGGGTCTTGAGTTTGCAGATGTGGAAATCGAGGCTAGTGCCAGGCCAAGGACCCAAATGTTGGAGGAATCCATCTGTTTTTTTCAACAAATAATTATATACAGTGCCAGGTACCGTTTGTGATGGTTAAGTTCATGTGTCGGCTTGGCCAGGTTATGGTGTCCACTTATTTGGTCAAGTAAGCACAGGCTGGATTGTTACTGTGAGGATATTTCCATTAGTCAATTGATTGCATCTATGGCTGATTACGTCCACAATCAACAAAGGAGACTGCCTACAGCAATGAGAGCAATCTCATCCCATCAGCTGAAGGCCTTAAAGGGAGAACGAATGATTTCAGTAGTCAAAGGAATTTCTATCTCTACTTCAGCTAGTCAGTTTCCCCTGGGTAAGCTAGTTCTCATAATAAATCCCATAATATTTACATATATATATGTCTATATCTATATCTCTCCTGTCAGTTCTGTTTCCCTGGAGAACCCTGACTAATACAGATTTTGGTACCCGGAGTGGGGGTTGGAAAGTCTGAATTCTGTTCAAGGATGCAAGAGCTCCGGGTTCCCAGTCAAGGGCTTCGGCACAGTGGCCTTGGGTTGGGAAATCTGGGGAACAGGAAAATCCCGTGGACTTGTCCCTGGTCCCCCCAGGGAGCCCAGCTCCACTGCACTACCTACGGGTCGGGTCGCACCAGCCCAGGGGCAGTTCCCCACCGCCCAACGCTCCGTGTCGGGTCCGCAGGGAGGAAACCGGAGCCGCTGCAGCAGGGGAGGGCCTGGGGAGTGGTGCGGGGCCAGCCCAGAGCCCTGAGCCCTGGCTCATAGGGAAGGGCCGTGCTGGTGGCAGCGTCTGCCAGCCTGTCAGTTCTGGAGGAAATCTTTCACAGAGACGGGTCTGGGCTTTGACTTCAAAGGCGCCTCTGATAAAAACCTGCTAATTGTTTGAAACACATTTTCAGTAAAGTGTGAATTCTCTCTCTTCAAACCTCCCGTGAATTCCAGGAGCGCTCATGCTGGAAGAAGCCAGGGAGGCTGCTCCCTTGCCTGCAGCTGGAGAGGAATTGGGGCGTCAGGGACCAAATCCCAGCCCCAGGGGTCCACTTTCCAGTGGCTCTTGGACACCGGTCATCTCTGGAGAGTGATAGCCCTGGGAGCCGTTAACCCTGGGGAGGGGAGGGACTGCTCTCATGATGGGGGGCAGGAATTGAACCCTGGAGGCTCAGAACACCCACCTTCGGGTGATAATAGGTTACCCAGCTAATAAAAACAATATCTAACGATTACATGAAGCTTGTTGTGTGGCAGGTACTGTGCTAAGCGCTGGACGTAGATTAACTTAGTAGAACCCTCACAAAACCCCTTTATACAGACAGACGCTGTCGCCTGGGAGGCTAAGTTCTTGCCCAACGTCGCGTTGGAGCGCTGAGCAGAGGAGACTGAACTAGAGCCTCAGCAGCCTGGCTGCAGTCCGGGCTCAGGGGGACGGGACAAGCAGCTCAGAAAAGCCAAGTGGCTGCAGCTCACCCTCCCCACCCCCAGGCTGGAGCTCCGACTCAGAGGGCAGGAAGCCAGGTGGGGAAACTGAGGACCATTTCAGTGAACAGGTGAGGCCCTGGAATCATACAGATCTTCTGATGGTTTCCCCATCTAGAAAATGGTCATTACAACATCTACCAGCAAGGCTATTTTTAGGAACTGAGAAGATCAGGTACTTACGTGACCCTGAGAGTGAATGTCTCCTTAAACTTTGTGCCCGGGCACCTCATTAGTCTCTCCCTAGTCCTGGCCCTGAGGATAACTGTATGTTAAGAGTCCAGACTAGAAAATTCCTGGCAAGGTCATAGACAATGAATGGACAAATGAATAAAAGAAAAACGAATGAATAGTAGCTGAATTAGTGCCAGGCAGCTACCATTCATTCATTCATTCGTAGTCTACTCTTGCCAGGCCCTGGGCAGGACAACGTGCCCTGCCCCATGGGAGCTTACAGTCTAGGGAGAGGCCCTGGCTCCTCCTTCTTCAGCCATGCCCTGTGGGTACCTGCCAGGTACCTGGGTGCAGGTGGAGGCTTGACTACTAGACAAAGACCTCAGCCTGGCCTGCAAGATGCCAACAGAGGCAGCAGGTTGCTGGGGAGGGCAAGCCCCCTGTCTCTGGGCATCTTCTTGCCAGGCCCTAGCCTGGCTCAGGACCAGGCATCTTGCAGGGCACTGAGGAAACCTGAGAACCATGTGCCAGGGGCTTACACTTACCCCTGCCCCGCACCCTCAAAGGGCTGTAACTCTCCAGTAAAGAAAACTGAGGGCCACAGGATCCCAGAGCTGGGAGAGGGTAGAAGAGAGGTAGGAGGAGGGAGAGAAGAAGGAGGGGAAGAGGAGAAGCCAGCAGAGAGCAGTCTCAGGCTGCAGAGCACTCGCGCCCTGGGCTGAGGCCCCAGGGGATGAAGAAGCAGACTCTATGCCCGATGAGACCCAGATCAGAAGGAAGGGGAATGGGGCCTCGGAGGCAGCAGGGAAAAGATTCGGTTCCTATCATCTCTCAGGACCTCTCCCGTTACACTGCCCCTCAGTGCCCTCAGCTGCAGCCCCTTTTCCTGTGGCTGTTAGTATACTGGTTAGGAGCCCTGGCTTTGGAGTCAGGGAGGTGGGGGTCTAAATCCATTTTCTCATGTGTAAAATGGGAGAACAGCAGCCTCAACCTCTCCAGGCTTGCTCTTATTTTCAGCAAGGCAATATCTGCAGAGAGCTCAGCCCATGCCTGGCCAGAACTTGGGAAGGGCCTGATAAATGGTGGCTGGTGCCATCCTTACATTATGCCCAGTTGCAGGGACTGCACTGACCCCTGTGCCCTTTCCAACAGGAAGGACCAGCTCAGTGCGGGCAGGGCACTGGCACGGCACAGTGAGGCCATCCCAGCCACAGTGGCCTGTGGGCAGCAGGTGTGCCTGCTGGCCCTGCCCCCTGGCCTCCAGCCCCGCCAGCACTGTTCAAGCAAATGGCCCAAGTGGCCAATGATCAGTGGAGCACGAGGGTGTCCGCCTCTCCCAATATGGCATCATGGAAAGCAGTGCCGTTCTAATTTAAAGATCTAAGTGGAACATATTTCCCCTGATGTGGCAGTTTCAATCGACTTGCATTGTCTCCAAATAAACACTGGAGTCACAGCAATTAGTTTTCTGAACAAAGCACCAGTTTAGGGGACAAGGGGCAGAGGAGTGGAGGGGGATGAGGGAGCAGAATGGGCTGGGCAGCTGGAGAGGCCTGAGCCCATCTCGAGGACCAGACCCAGCCCGCTGCCTGGGAAGGGATCGGCTCTCGGACCTCTGGGTTCCTGCCGGGGAATGGAAAAGCCCAGCTGTCAATCGCAGGCTTTCAGAACTGGCCAGGACTTGCAAATCATTTAGATTGATCCTTCGTGAGACAGACAGAACACCAGCAACCCAAGAGTGGGAGTGAATGGCTCAAAGTTATCCATCAAATGAGAGCAGAGCCTGGGACCCCTGACTCAGGTGTGAATATGTAACCAATATTTTCCCAGCCCTCAGCAGCTTCAAAGGTGCCTTTGGTGTTTAAAATCTTACTTAATCCACTTGTTGGCTCTGAAAGGGTAGAATTAATATTCTTATTTCAGAGTTGAGGAAATGGGCACAGAGAGGCTAGATGACTTGCCCTAGGTCACACAGCTGATGAATCATGGCATCAGGTATTCTACAAACTCCGGACCCCTAGGAAGTCTCTGTCTAAAGGTAGAGGCAGGATCTCTGCCCAAGATGCAGAGTCAGGGGACACACGTGAGAACACTCGACAGAAAGCGAGAAGGAGGGCAGAACTTTGCCAAGGCAGCCAAGGAAGTGAAGCCAGGGTAGGGCCACGCTGGAGGTCAGCAAGACCCAGGTGCCAGAGTTCTGCTGTTACAGCTGTGGCTCGGGCCCCTTCACCCCAAATAAACAGATGGGGCATCCCCTTGGCCTAAGGAGACAACAGAATGGCAGGCTGGGGGCTTGGCCCCGGGCAGCCTAGAGTATATGGCTCCAGCAGGCAGCTAAGAGTCTGTGAGTGCCCACTGGGCCTTCTACAGGGAGACTGGGGGAGTCTCCACTGGGTGCCACGAGAGGATGCCAGGATGCCAGGTTGCCCGCTGGGCTGCTGTCTGGGAGAGGGATCCCAGACATCTGGGCATGCACCTCAGCCTTATCTCTGAACCACATATGCCTCATTGAAAGTGGCTCTTGTCTCTGAAGCATCCATCTGGGAGGACAGCTTCACATGGGGGTCAGTAAATAATAACAATGACAACAACAGTGACAATAACCAACATTTAGGAAACTCTGATGTTGTGCCAGGCCGTGTGCTAGGCACATGCATCTTCTCATTTTATGGATGAGGAATCAGGGGCTCAGCAATATCGACTAACTTGCCCAGCATCATGCTACCTGCAAACAGCAGAGCACGACTGCAAGCCCTATTTTGTCCAATACAAAAACCAGGGTGCTTAGCTGCTTCTGATTCTGTCCACGCCCTGGCAGGCTGTCAGCCCCATGAAGACCCTGACAGTTTGATTTTTAATATTTCCTCCAAGAACGCAGGCTCACAAGGGGTAAGAAAGCACAGAGGAGAAGGAGCAAGAAACACAGGAGAGCTGAAAACCAAGGAGAGAGAGGCTTGGGATTTGCATGGTGGAGCTTCTAGCATGGGGAGAGGCGCTGTAAGAGGGGAAGAAAAGAAGGGGGAAAGGAGGCACAAGGGGCAGAGAAGGAGGAGGAGGAGGAGAACAACAGTTAAGAAGGGGGCACCATCTGCTCCCCTGACCCACTCCTTGGCCAGGGCTTTCTGTTTCTGATCATAGTGCCTGATTCACCCGCAAATGCCTTTTTGGTTTTGTCCTCCTCCCTCAGCCTCAGGCAACTCCGCCTTTCAAGGCCTACGGCATCCGCCCCTCCCCTTCCCTCTCCCCCATCACTTCCTACATCCCGACCCTCTTCATCTGCCATCTGGACCACTGCCACCCCCTCGGGACTGGGCTCTCAGCCTCCAGGTCTAACACCCTCCAATATTCCACCGAGCGCTGCTGCTTCTTCCCGAGGCTCTGATCGCCTCCTCCACCGCCTACAGAAGCAAGTCCAAATCCCTCACCCTACCACCCAAGGCCCTTCACATCCTGGCCTCAGCTTTCTGCCCTCTGCCCATCTGTCTGCCCAGTTCTGCCCCCAATACCGCACGGCTCTTTCCCTTTTGGGATTCAGGTTTCAGCTCAAATGTCATTGAACAGAGAGGCGTCTCCTGACCATGCTTGCCCAAATGGCTCACACCCTCCAGCCTCCTTCACCCCATTACCCTCCGTTAGTCCTTCTCCAAGCACTTCGCACCAGCTGATACGTATTTGTTATTTTTCTCTCCTCCTGCCCCAGGAAAGCAGGGCTGCTTTGACTCAGAGTCGCATCACCAGGGCTGAGAGCAGTGCCAGCATACTACGGGCACTTGATGCTTGCTGAATAAATGAATGACTGCCTCACCACCTCACAGCTGTGTTCACAACTACCACTACCAGCGACACTTCCCAGTGGTCCTAATGATTCTCTTTGTCACTGCCCTTTGCACTTTAGCTGCAACAGGAAACTTAACCCATCTCCAGTACCGTCTCCTCCAGGCAGCCCACCTCCTTACACCTGCCTCAGTTGGGCACATAAGGGGTTGTTTGTAAAGGGTTAGTGTTTCATCTCCTGGCTGTGGTCTCCTTAAATAAGGAGGAAGGGCCTGTGTCTTACTTACTCTGCTCCCTCACACAAAGCTGGTACCAAACTGGGTACATAGTAGGTGCTCAGTAAATACATCCTGAGCATAGCAAAGAGGGAATGAAAGCTTGATCTAGCAAACATTTTCTGAAGCTCACCTACTCCAAGTCAATCCCTACTATATTATCAGCCTCCAAGCTGTAAAAGCACCAACTGTGTGCTAGCCTGATCTGGCTGAAGCCCTACTGTGCATATGTCTTGGATGGATGGTTTCCCACTGTGTGCCAGACCTATGAAGGAAGACCCCAACTGTGTGCCTGGCTTCATGCTGAGAGGGCACCTACTGTGTGCTAGGTCTGGAACTGGGCACTGGGGCACCACGGTAACTCAGAGACAGCCCCTGCCTTCAAGCATTTCCTAGCTAGCCTGGGAAAAGCAGTAGAAGGCAGAGAAGGGGAAGAAGGAAAGCACAGAAGAGATTAATAATAACTATTTATTCTGGCAAATTATGAACGCATGTAGGGCCATCTGTGCACACAGCTCGGGGCCCGCTCCTCACCGGTGAGGCTCAGCGCAGGAACCCGGCTCGGCTCTGGGGAGCAGCTGGGCCTTCCACCAACATGTCAAAGCTGAGGGGAAAAAGCGCCCAGCCTCCTTGTCTCCAACCCTCTGGCCATCGGCCGCCAGGTGGATGGGCTGGAACTATGCTAAAAATACAGCTGAAGTTTGGCTCCCTCCTGTTGGAACTGAGTTGGCTGCTTCTTGGGCTGGAGGATGTGTAGAGACCAGGACACTGAGGGCAGGCTCCTGGAGACACCCTGAGATGGGTGAAGGGCACTGCCATGGCTGCTCACACTGCTTGGGAAGGAAGGCCCTGCACGACCTGTGGGGAGGCTGAGATGGACCCAGGGACAGATTCGCCCAAGGAATGAGGGGGGTACCCAGAGGAAGGTCCTTCCTGGCAGCCCAGCCCAGCTGCACGGAGCAGGCCCCAGGCCCTGCCTGGCCTCTTGGAAAGCAAGAGAGAACCCAGGCCCAGGCAGAGAACTGTTTTAAGTGCTTTGCATGCATTAATTCCTTTATTTCTTATAACAACCTCATTTTACAGTCAAGA
Source organism: Choloepus didactylus (assembly GCF_015220235.1). Taxonomy (NCBI): domain Eukaryota; kingdom Metazoa; phylum Chordata; class Mammalia; order Pilosa; family Megalonychidae; genus Choloepus; species Choloepus didactylus. Next base: position 212,708,768 of record NC_051308.1, on the reverse strand, counting down.
AATAGGAGCACAGAGAAGTTAAGTAACTTCCCCAAAGTCACACAGCCAGTAAGTAGCAGAGCCAAGATTCAAACCCAGGCCACCTGGCTGAAGACTGTCTGGATGTGCCCACCATACTGGAGCAGCTCTAAACATGTGCCAGATCCTGCTTTGGCACACACACACACAACACAATCACACAATCTCACTTTCTTTCTCAGAACAATGCTATGAAGTGATTTTTATTATCCCAGTTCTAGAGGTATAAAAATCAGAACTCTGAAAGGAAGAGTGATTTGCCAAAGATAGCACAGCTAAGACATGATCAAATTGGCCTTCAAACTCAGATCTTTAAATATAATCTTCCTTGCTTATAAAGTACACATCCACTAGATCATTACACACTCATCCCCTTGGGATGCACGGGGCAGGTTGGAGAGGGTCCTAGGAGGACACACTGAGAGGGGTGTGGATGGGGCCGGGGGCAGCCTCTGCCTGCAGGCTGGGGCTGAGGGGTTTTTCTAAGCCTTAGCCAAGACAGCAAAGAACAAATGCACTCAAAACCCCAGAGGGAAAATTTCCCAGAGCAGGGCCCTGGAAAAGGACATCTAGAGCATGCAACCTGGAGACGGTGGCTCTGTGGAGGGGGACAGCGGGGTGGTGGTGGTGGGGTTGCCGTCATCCTCCGAGCGTCCATGCCTAGGAGCAGAGGCTGGGACAGGTGAGTCTGAGCCCGCAGCACCCTCCGCAGGGAAGGACCAGCCCAGCCCTGAACTTAGGGGGAGGAAGAGGGTGCCAGGAGCAAGGACACGCCCACAAAACAGACAACAAACAAATGGGGGCACCTGGGCCCGGAGCAAGGACAGCGGGGACAGGAAGAAGGGACAGCAGACACCCAGGGTCTTTTGTTTCTCCTTCCTCCCCTCCGTCTTCTTCCCTCCACACCCGGGGTGGCTATGTGAGTGCTGGGGGCCCAGTGCCAGCGCCCATCTCCACGTTGGCGTGACTTCTGTCCTACTTACGTCGGCGCCGCCAAGACCGGTCTCAGGCAGATTAATGAGGCCACGGCTGGGGCCCCGCGTCAGGGGACTGGCCTTGTTTCTAGGTGACCAGGTACTTGAGCCTAAATTAACTTTGACTACCCTTTGTGCTCTCCACCTTGGGCAGGGCAGGAGGAGAAAAGGGGGAGGAGGAGGAGAAAGGAGAGGAAGGAGGAAAGAAGAGGAAGAGAAAAAGATGGAATGGAGAAGGGGGAGGGAGGAGGAGGAGGAGGGAGAGAAGGGGGTAGGAGAGCAGCAGGGGAAGGAGGGGGCTAAAAGGGCGTCCTGGGCAGTGGGGAGGGAGGGGGAGCTACAGCAGGGCAGTTTCCAGGGCAGGAGGAGTGAGGCTGCCCGACGCCTGTCCCCTCCAGGACCTTGGTAAGGTGGGTTCTCCCTTGTGAGGAAGAAAGAAGGAAAACACTCGCTCCTGCCAATTAGCCACTTGGGTGCAGACTGAGAGGTGAAAGCAGGCCCAACCACCTCACCTGACAGATGCTGAGACAGGCTCAGGGAGGGGGAGGGATTTTCCCAAAGTGATGGAGGGGAGAGGGTTGATGGAACCCAGGCCTTCAGACTCCCAGTGCAAGGGCTCTCTCTGCTGCCTAACATGCACCACAAACGGACAAAAGCCTACTCAGCCTGCAAAACCCAGCTCCAAGGGCCCTCCTCCAGGAAGTCTCCTCGGGGATCTCACCAGCCCACGTACAGCACTTCCCACTGTCAGCTGTGATTGTCTGACGAGCATCTCTGGGTCCCAGCTCCCAGCACAGGCCCCTGCACAGAGCAGGCCCATGATGAATGAATGAATGAATGAATGAATGAACGAACGAACGAACAAATGAATGAACTGGATCAGTCTTTTTTGTCAGACAACTCTGGGTTTGAATTCTCACTCTACCTCTCATTAGCTCTGTGACCACTATGAGTTTCTTAGTCCCTCTGAACCTCAGTTTTCTCACCTGTAAAATGGATCCTTTGCAGAGTTGGAAAATAAACCATATACTTACTGAGCTCCTGCTGGGTGGCAAACAGGCTCTGAGATAAGCACTGGGGAATAAGCAGACACAGTCCACACCCTCACGGGGCTTATGATTTGGTGGTGCAAATGGACAATAAAAAAGAAAAAATGAGTGAGCGTTTGATTGCGATTCCAGAGCTAAGAAGGAAAATGCCCAGGTGTGATGATAGAGCATGGTAAGCATGGGGGGTCTAATTTATACAGGGTGGTCAGGAAAGGCTCCTTCAAGGAGGGAACATTTAAAGCCAAGGTCTGGAGGACGAGAAGGAGCCCAGTGTGACAGGGGACAGGCACTCCAGCTAGAGGGAAGAGCAGGTGCACCGGTGTGCAAGACAAACGGCAGGAAGAATTACTGTCCCCATCGACGTGCCCACCTGCGTCCTCTGAAGGGGCTCCTCAGGCTGACCCAGGGCCGCCTGGAGTAGGATGAGGCAGATGAGGAAGACACAGTGACTGTGTGCCTTGCATTCATCCATTCATTCAGCTCTCACATTTGTTGAGTTCCTGGCCTGTGCCATGCACGGGGCCAGCATAGAGGATGCACAGGCAAACCCCGCCCCAGCGCCTGCCTCACAGCTCTTAGGAAGAGGTGTCAGAAGCCAGCTAAATAGTCCCCAATAAGCGTCTCACTGTGAGCTCCGGCAAGTCTAAGGGGCGCCTGGCGTGAACTCAGCCAACGGCAGGACTGGCCTGGTGCAAGTTGGGGCAGGGGGAGGGGGGCCAGAGGAGACTCCCCTGAGGATGTGATATGGAGCTGAGATCTGCAGGGTGAGGGGAATGAACGGGCCAATGGGGCCCTGGGGGCCAAGTGGAGGATTTGGATCTTATCTTGAGAGCAATGGCGAGCTAGTGGCAGCTTTAAGCAGGGGCTGCCATGGCTGAGTTCGGTTTTGAAAAGAACATGGTGGACACCACATGTGGAACAGATTGAGGGGAGGGGACCAGAGCAGAGGCAAGGAGAACCGTTTAGGTGGCAATTGCAGGGCCCAGGAGAGGCTGGTGGCACAGGGTGGAGAGTAGAGAACTACCCTGGGCATGCTTAGAAGGTGAAACCCACAAGATGGGGCAATGGAGGGGGTGGGGCAAAGGCCAGGTGGCCAGGGCAGTTTCTAGCTTGTGGAACTGGACACCTGAAGGGGCCCCCCGCTGGAGGTCTGGGGGCCTGGGGGGCTTTGAGACATCCCAAGTGGAGATCAGGAGCAAATATGGGAGGCACAGGTCTGCAGTGCAGAGGAGCTACTCAGGCGGGCATCAGCAGCTGAGGGCACTAATCAAGGTGTGGCCCTGGAAGAGCTCACCTGGAGGGAAGTACACAGAGGGAAACCTGAGAGTGATGAGCTTGCAGGAAGAAGATGGCTGGGAAAGAGCCACCAGAGGTAAGAGGACACCTGGGAGCCACAGCTAAGCCTCTCTCCCCAAGGCTGCCTCTGCCATCAGACTGCCCTGGGGCCTCCCTCCCCCACACTGGCTGCTATGCCCAGCCCTGGCCTCAGGAAACCTACAGTACTGAGAAGGAAAGGGGCCTTCCAGGAGCAAGGGCACCTGGCAGGAGCAAGGAGGAGGAAGGGCACCTATATGTACTTGCATGTGTACACACAAACACACAAACACACACGAGCCCACAGGAGTCCTGGGTAAGGGGCTACTCTCTAAAGAACAGGCAGGAGCTGAGGCTAGCTCTGCATTGGATGGTAGTGTCCTGGGTAATAGGAAGAGGCTTCACCCACAGGGGCCCCAGCTCTGAGCCCCCTAAACAGCCCTCAGCAGAGTGAGGGGTTGCCCAAGATGAGCCTGGAGCTCACTGATTCGCTGAGGCTTGGGTGAAAACATCAGCCCACCAACCAGCTGCTTCCCCTCTGAAAATAGCAGCTGTAGATAAGTGACAGCCCACCCAGCTAATGGCAGGGCCTGGCACGAGCTGTCATCAACCCTGCCAGCAGCACGAGAAGGGGCAGGTGTGGGGTGCGGAGACTGGGCCCGGGCTGACACTGCTCTGACTGTGCTCTCCCATCCCACATGCACCCCGAGAGGCACACACATGTACACAGGGGACAGAGGCACAGAGGCTGACAGCCAGAGGCACCAGCACACACACAGCACTGCATACCCGAGGGACACAAATGCTGAGACACAGACACTCATCGAGAGGCCCCACATGCCACCCAAACCCAGAAGCACAGCCATGCACTCTCACACAGAGCTCACCCCTGCAGAACATGCATGTACACTCACACTGCTCAGGTGCAAATACCAACACAGGGCACATGGACATGCATCCACACACAGGCAAATCCAGGCACACACAGGCACGCATATGGCACCCATGGAGAGTATACAGAGCACATGCACACATGCTCAAATACACCCACATATATACAGAGCACATGTGTGTGCAAAAGGATGCACACACCGAAGCATGCATATACATGGACACTCTAGCACAAGGTCATAAACACCCGGCACATGCTCTGTATACAATCTGACACATCATATACATTAAGGCATTTAGGACCAAAGACACACACACACACACACACACACACACACACACACACAATGTTTGCACGTGTACACACAAGCACTCACTTGCACATCCACAGAGTGCTCACTGACCTTTTTGACTCTGAGCCTTGGCCCCATCAGTCAGTTAGGGTTCTCGCATTGCACCCTACCCTGCATCGCCCCCACCCTTCATCATCCCCACAACGCATCCCCACCCCAGGGCCAACAGGGCCAGGGCCTGGAGTTCTGACTGGTCAACCATGGGGGGTGGACATGGCCCACAGCCAAGGCTTGCACGAAAAGGGCTCAGCCTCCGGGCAGGATGCTCAGAACTGGTAGGTGGCAGTGCCAAGAGCTAGAGAGGCTCAGGTGATGCCTTCTCCCCCAGGATCCCCCCATTCCTCAGCGCGGGCACCTGGAGGGCATCTGCAGGGGAGGAGCCCTGAGGGTGACGCCCTGCTCACCCCCCGTCTGGGGCACTCGGCCTGCCAGCGGTGGGCTCTGCACAGCTCTGAAACCCACCCGGCCTGACACTGGCCACTTCCCTTGTCAGACCGAGCCAGAGAATGGGTGAGCCAAGGAATCGGAGGGAGGGGCAAGGCCCCGGGAAGAGAGGGCTGGGGGTGGGAGCAGGCGGACGGATTGGTGGGGACCGGCGGCTGCCTTGGCTGGGGCCTGGGGCAAGGTGCTGCGTAAGCAGAAGCCCAGAAGAGGAAAGTTACTTAGGAAGATTAAATGAGTCAGTGTAGTATCTCACCAAGAGCCACTGAAATGACTCAAAGCCTCGATTGTGAAGCCGGCACAATCCACCCTGATGGCGGCTTTCCAAACACACCAGAGGGAGGCTAACTCCTTCCCTGCCAGTCCGCAGGCAATCGGGCTTCTCGCCTCCCCAAAGGCTGGCCTCAGGGCCGTGTCCACGCCTGCTGCATTCTGCAGCTGAGTTGCATCCTTACAAGGCTTTGCAAGCTTCCTAGAAGAACTCAACCCTCTGCCCCAGCATCCTTGGGAGGGGGCACACAAATCCAAGGAAGACGGGGAGGGGGAAAGCAGAGCAGGAGCTTCTGCCAGCACGCCTACCCCTCAGGGCACACGCTGCAGCATTTACGGATGCTCGGCTGACGTTTGAGACGGCGGTGGGGGACACGGGCAAGGAAGAGATGCATCAAGAGCCATCAGGGGCCGACAACTGATGGCACTGGGTGGCGTGCACATGGGGGCTCGTTGTTCTAATCACTCTACTTTTGCAGATTTTGAAATGTTCTGAAGTCAAAGTTCTTTTTAAAAGCTTTGGATCCCCTCTCTCAGAGCTGATATTCATTCATTCCTGGTTTGTTCACTCATTCGTTCTAGCCATCAACTTTCTCCAGGGCCCTGCCCTCAGAGAGCTCAACGTCCACATGTGAACAGCACGGAATAATCCTCCTGCCACCACCCCCCGCCGAGGCCAGGCCTGTGGGGGTACAAGAAGAGAGACCCCCTGTGCTGGGGGTGCTCTCAGAGAAGGAGGCCCTCAAGCTGGCCTGTAATGATGAGGAGAGAAGCAGAGGACAACGTCCGGTCCAGAAAGATCCGCAGAAGTTGGCTCCTTTGGGGAGCAGAGGCTGAGAAGAGGGGCCTGAGGGGGCTGCAATGGGAGCCTGGCTGGGCTGGTGCAGCAGAGGGGGCCTTAAGACAGGCTCTGGGGCCGGGCAGGGCCCCGTCCCTCAGGAAAGGGTGGGGTGTGGGGGGGGCTCACTGGCAGCAGGGGGTGGAGGGCAGAGGCAGGGGAGTGAGGGAACCACCGCACACTGGGCATCGTGGTGTGCCAGGCTCGAGGCCGGACGCTGTCACCTCCACCACCTCATTCACAGCCCTGGGAGGGGAGCCGGGTGCCCGTGTCATGGGTGTGGAAACTGAGGCTCTGACAAACAGGGTCCAGGATAAGGCTGGGTCAGGACCAGGACCCTCATCTCACTCACTGATAGGAAGAGAAGAAAGGTTTGCACTGCAGAGAACTTTCCAGGGACAGGAGGTGGATTCTCAGAAGCTCCTGTGAGTCTACACAATCCATGACGGCGGGGGCCATACATACAACTCAGGGCTTGACACAGGGCCCCTGGCAGATGCCTGGTAAACGCTCGGCTGAACCCACGGGCTATGCTCCTTGGGCCGACCTCAGGATCTCTGAGAAGTGGGGGAGCAGACAGCACGGCCCAGAACCCCATGTCCAGCCCCTTGTCCTCCTTATCCATTGCACCTCCAGGACTCCCGCTGCTGAGCCTGGTTCTCAGGATCACTCCCTTCACCCCCTGGGAACACCCTCGGCACGGGCCCGCCCCCCGGTCCTGAGTGGCCAGCCAAGCCCCCTGGTGCTCCAGCCTTTCCCCCTCCCAGTGGTGGCCTGAGTGCCCAGAGAGTGAGCAGCTCCAAGGGCCCTCCTGGGGAGCAGGGGAGGAGGAAGCAGAGTACAATCCCCCAGAGAGACAAGGGGGCCGACTCGGTCTTTACCTGGGGGAACCACAATGCCCATGTCACAGCCTTCTCAACTTCAGGTCCATGGGGCACCCCAGAGCTGAGGCTAGACACCTGGAGATGAGCGGGCCTCAGCTCTCAAATCTCAGACATCGTGGCTGTCTGACTCCTCTCCATGTCTTGCTGGATTCTGCAGACAATTGGTACACTGCATGCCCTGCACACAGAGGTGGATCACGTGCAGTGCATATGCACACATGTGCACACCTACACACGTATATCCTCATCCTGCCATCTGCCTCCAAGGGCCCTTCCTCCCCTCCTTCAACAAACCTGCCCAGCTCAGGCTCTGGGCTGAGGGTTAAGGTGCACACAGAAGCAGGGAAGGGGCCTCGGTCTGAATTTCAAAGTCTGAAATAGCCCACCACAAATTATCTTTGTTCTGACAGGCTGATTAGCATAATTATCCCATCAGAGGATAAAAAAAAAAAACCAGGAGAGAAAGGACGAGGACAGTGGCAGAGAGAGAGAGGGAGAGGCAGCCGGGGCCAGAGAGAGAGGGGAGAGAGGCAGCTTCTCCAGGAGGCAGCAGCCCAGCAGGATGAGCAGGGACATGACACCCCCACCCCACGCCCAGGAGAGCGCAGAAGGGGCCTCTTCCCCCTAAAGCTCCCACAGCAAAGCAGGCTCAGGGCACACTTTGGGGGTCCAGCCTGTAAAACAGTAGGGTGGGACAAGGAGTTCAAGAACCCGCCAGCTCTGACGTTAATGAATCTAAATGTCAGAGCTGGGATGTGCCAGAAAAATAATTCTACTGATGGTTGCAAAGACCCTTGCATCAAGGTCGTTCTGCTTTAACACGTCACATCTTGTCCTGAACCCCCCTCATAAAGATCCCAGATCTGGGGGGCCCTGCTCTGTGCCAGGCTCTGGACTAGGGCACCGGACAGTCAGCCGTGAACCTGACAGCCAGCCTTGCTCCTGGGAGGCTCAGGGAGACCCAGCTAGGCAATCTTAGTACACCGTTGACTACCTGAGAGCAGCGGTACCCAGTGCAGAGAGGAAGGACACCCGATCCAGACTTGTAGGGGGAAGACATGGACGAGTTTCTAAAGGAAGGGAGGCCCAAGAAAGAACTTAAGTGAGATGCAGGAGCTGGTCAGGAGGTAGAGGGACCACTGACCCTGGCCCTGACAATTGCAGTCAGGCATGACGGATGGCTGTTGGTCTCGGACTTCTAATCCGTTGCCCTGCACAGGTTCACATGCTGATCGTTTCTTCTCCATAGCCAGATGGAAAGACCTTGTGAGCAGGCCCGCTCCTATTTCTCCTGTATCCTCCCCAGTCCCTGGCCCAGTCCTGGGCACACAGCTGGCCTAATAAATCCTCATCGAATGGAAGCCCTACACCCAGGACATTCCCGGGATGGAAGGCCCTGGGCTTGGGTACCTGCTGCTTCCTCCCACACTTCTTTCACCTCCAAAAGGTACAGGAGGTCAGCCCCAGCACCAGCCTCAGTTTTCAGGAAACAACTGAATTGATGTATCAAGCTACTCAACCTTCCAGATTCTGGGGAAAGAAGGCCAAGCAACTCAGGCTGTGCTGGGAGAAGATCTGGAAGTCCTGAGCCAGAGGCCTGGACACATCTGTGGTGGAAGCTAATTAATACAAAGGGATCAGGGATGGCTGGAGAGAGGGTTAGTGGGGGGCAGAGTAGAAGGGGTGGACAGTAGAGAGAGGCAGCGAGAGGAAGTTGGGACATGAATAAATCAGAAATACGTTGAAAGAGACAGTGACAGAAAGAAAATGAGTGAGCAAGAAAATTGTGGAGTGAGAGGCACACACACACAGACGGAGTCATTATAGCCAGAGACTGATAAAGACAGAGATGGAACTGGATGGAAATCAGAGAGAGAGTGAGATAGGGAGAGGCAGAGAGAGGGACAAAGTCAGATGGAGAAAGATCAACACAAAAGGATGAAAAAGGAAGGAAAAGAAAGAGAAAAAGATAAATAGCAAGATAAATAGTCAAAGATAGGGAGACAGATAAATGGCCAAAAAATATTGGAGGTGGTGTTGGAGGGGGTAGAGGCGGGGAAAGACAACAGCAAGGACAGAAAGGATGGAGGGAGGTGGAACCAGAAGAAGGAACAGGGGTTGAGGGTGAGGGAAGGGAGAGTTTCTGGTCCAGGCCAACCCAACCCCAGGGTCAGCTGCATGCCCAGTGCCTTCTAACCCATCTGTCTGTCCACAGGAGCTAATGAAGTCTTCCACTCCATCAGGCTAGCAGGCCTCCTGCCCACTTGGCTCCTTGAGTGTGTCTGGAGGGAGATGGGTAGTAGAGGCAGGAAATGGAGAAAGCAGCTCCGGGAATCAACCAACCCCTCCTTTTTTAGCTTCCTGAGACCAGGTACTCAGGAGGCTAGGCCGAACGTGAAAGTCACACCTGTCTCGCTTCCTGATGGTTTCCTGCGCACCAGAAGGAGGCTTGGCCGTGGAAGGCTTTCTGTATGGCAGGTACTGTGCTAAGCTCTTTCTATGCATTCTCTCTCTGAACCACGTAACATTATTCAACCCCTTTGCACATATGAGGCTCAGAGAGGTTTGGGAACTCACCCAAAGTTGCACAGCTGGTAAGTGGTGGAGCCAGGCTTTGAACCCACACTTTTAACTTCTACACCTTATGATCTATAAAGAGGAGTGAGATAGAACTGGCCTTTCAGTAGGAGCTCCCCACCTCCAAAGGCCCAGAGTCCTTTAGGATACATTCCCCAGGAGACGGCCCCTTTAGCCTCCTTATATTCTCCAGCTGGGTGTGACCCCCTGAAGCACCTCTGTATTGAGGGCCCCCTAAAAGCATGGTGTGCCTCAACCCTGGTCCCTGGCAACCTGGGCCCCGGAGTGCATTTGTCAGTGACAAGGAATTAGCTGGTGCGAGTGAGGAGGCAGTGTTCGAAGTCAGAAGCCTTGTCTTCCCGATGAGAAGTGAAAGCACGGGAGGCGGGTTGGGGGCTCTCCACACCCCACTGGCCATAGGGCCTGTGGGGCCCGGCAGGCTGAAGATGGAGGCCCTGAGTCCCACCTGGGAAAGACGAGAGCCCCCACAGACCAAGGACACCAGGCTGCCTGCACAGTCAAGTGAGGCCACCGCAGGTGTGCTGGGCTGCTGTCCTCAGTGCTCCGGGCAGCATGAAGACTCCCCCAGATGGTGGCCCCCCTTGTCTTGCTCAGAGACAGGCACCAACTGAGCATCCCAGATTTGCCCATAGCTCAGGTGTCCTTCCTTGGGGACGGAGCAGGGGGCCTGGCATGGCAGCCTCATCTAGCATGGCTGAAGTGGACCCTGAGGGTGGGAAACCAGACAGCAGGCCCCAGGGGACCCAGGTGTGGCCCCCACACCATTACCCACCTCCCCCTCCTCACACATGCAGCGTCCACAGAGAAGGTCAGAGCCAAGAGGACCAAAAGCCCAACATCTCTGACAGCCACTGCCCTTCTGATACAACCATCAGTGAAAGCTTTCTCAGGCTTTGTCTTCTATAGTCTTCACAGTAATCCTGCAAGGGAAAATTCCTGAGGCCCATTTGACAAATGAGGAAACTGAGGCTCAGACGGGTGACTTGCCAAGACCACATGCATAGTAAGTAGAAAGGCCTGGATCCAGGGCTATTCACGTCCTTCCCACTACCCTCCCAGTCCCCGCAGCTGCCCTGCAATATATGACTGGTGCAGACATAATCGAGATCAACAAAATCAAGCCTCAAGCACCATTTTGAAAAGTGGAGGTGGGGTTGCCTTCAGACCCCAAAGGGATCTGACGGAAATCCTATGCTGGGGTCCCTAGGGAAGGCCCCATCGCTCTGAGCTGCCATCATCACACCCCAAGCCCATCAGCTAGCTCAGTTTCCTAGGAAAGGTTCTGCATGCTGCTAATTCTCCCAATTCTAAGACAAATGCTTGTTGATCCTGTTAACATTTATCACGCAGCAGAGCTGCAAAAGTGACAACTGAATCTAAGGTGTGCAGTGCTGTGGCATGGAAAGCATGCAGTCCCAGAGACAGGAGGCTCAGTTCTCATCCCAGATCTACCCTTCATTCAAAGATGACTCTGGGCAAGTAACTTAACCATCCCAGACTTCTATTTTCCTCATCTGTCAAATGAAGGAGTTGAGTTATATGGTCCCCGAGGTCTCCTCCAGGCTGAACCTTCCAGGAGCCCATGATTCGAGATTCAATTCAAGTTTACCAGCTGCCTATCAGAAAACTTAATGACTCTTCAAAGTTGACCAAAGCAGGCAGAAAGATTAAAAATGTAATTTCACTGAAATGGGAAAAGATGAGGAAAAGCAAGCAAATAGCATCTTAACACAGAGGCCACGCTTACCAGCGTTCGGTGAGTCACAGCCTTTGTGTGGGGGAAAGGAGGAATGAAATTGGATTCCCTGGAGCTCACATGGGCTTCTCTTCCCAGAGCCTGGGAGAGGACTGGCTCTAGCCAGGGGCCAGATGGGCCTGAAGGGACCCTTGGGGTTGATTCAAAGTGGGGAAAAAGAAGAGGGAGGACCCAGGAGGACGTGGATTAAGCCTGGGTAAAGGAAGAATTTATGACAACCGCAGTCAATTCTCCATTTGACTCAGAGGCCTCCAGACCCCTGGGGTACGGCTTTGAGAGACTCGGTGTGTCAGTTCGAGTGTATTGTGTCCCCCAAATGCCATTATCTTTGTAGTCTTGTGTGGGGCAGAAGTTTTGGTGTTGGTTAGATTTGCTTGGAGTGTGCCCCACCCAGCTGTGGGAGATAATTTTGATGAGATGTTCCCATGGAGGCGTGGCCCCACCCATTCGGGGTGGGCCTTGATCGGTGGAGCTATATAAATGAGCTGACTCAAAGAGGAAAGAGAATGCAGCTGGGAGTGATGTTTTGAAGAGGAGCAAGCTTGCTAGAGAGGAACGTCCTGGGAGAAAGCCGTTTTGAGGCCGGAGCTTGGAGCAGATGCCAGCTGCCTTCCTAGCTAACAGAGGTTTTCCGGAGGCCATTGGCCATCCTCCGGTGAGGGTACCCGATTGCTGATGTGTTGCCTTGGACGCTTTGTGGCCTTAAGACTGTAATTGTTTAGTGAAATAAATCCCCGTTTTATAAAAGCCAATCCATCTCTGGTGTTTTGCATTCTGCAGCATTAGCAAACTAGGACAGATTTTGGTACCAGAGAAGTGGGGTGCTTTTGCTGCTGAGTTTGCAAATACCAAACATGTTGGAACGGCTTTTTAAATGGATAAGGGGGAATTTCTGGAAGAGTTGTGAGGAGCTTGATAGAAAAGGCCAAAACTGCTTTAAAGAGACTGTTTGTGGAAATATGGACTCTAAAGATACTTCTGATGAGGACTTGAACAGAAATGATGAATGTGTTGTAAACTGGAAGAAAGGCGATCCTTGTTTTAAAGTGGCAGAGAATTTGGCAAAATTGAGTCCTGGTGTCAGATGGAAGGACGAATCTGGAAGCAACAACTTGGAATACTTAGCTGAGGAGATCTCCAGACTACGTGTGGAGGACGTATCCTGGCTTCTCCTTGCAGCTTATAGTAAAATGCGAGCAGAGAGAGATAAACTTAGAACTGAACTCTTGGGTTCAAAGAAACCAGAAGTTGATGGCTTGGAAAATTACGGGCTTCCAGTGGGTAGAATCCCAGAAGCTACAGCCCAACCTGAGGACAAGCCAAGATTGGATAAGGAGTTAAGCAGAAAGGATTTGTGGAAACTCCTATTGTCTGATGGCTTTGACCCCTGCATGCTTCATGCAAAGCCAACAGAATTTTTGCGAGATCTTTATAGACGGAGCCATTGCCGGTCTGGACTGGAGGAGACAGACAAGGAAAAAATTAAAGGAAAAATCTCTTCAAAGACAGAGCCATGGAGGTTGAGGTCTGGAGTCAAGAGGTTTAGGGCTGGGAGAGCGGAGCAGCCCACATGCATGGAAAGGGTGAGTTTGCCCTGGAGGTCGAGGGCGGGCTTTCCGCCTCGGTGCTCTGGAAGAGTTTTGCCACCTCAGGTCCCAAAGAGGGTGGAGCACATTCCCAGGGAATTGGGGAGAGCCTGGCTGCCACCACGCTGTTCTGAAGGGGTTGAGCATGTGCCCCGGAGATGGAAGGGAATCCGGGAGCTGCCCCGAGGTTTGAGGAGGGTGGAGCCAAGAAGGTGGTCTCCCCAATGTGTGGAAATGTTGGAGCACTCACCCAAGCATTTGGAGAGGAAACAGCTGCCAAAAAGGCCCTTGGGAAGGGTTAGGCTCCCGCTCTCTCAAGCCCCAAGGATGCAACATTGTTCTGTAAATGACTCTCGGACTCTGAAATCTAATGGACTTTGTCCTGTGGGTTTTAGGAACTGTTTTGCTCCTGTTAACCCTGTTTTCCTTACTGTTTCTCCTTATGGCAATGGAAATGTTCATCCTATGAATGTCTCTCCTTTGTATATTGGAAGCACATAACTTGTTCTAGGTTCACAGATCCACAGCTAGAGGGGAATTGTGCCTTGGGACTGACCACGCCTAAATTGATTTTGATGGGATTTTGTACTTAATTTTTGTTACTGAAATGATTTAAGTTTTTGTGATAAATGAATGTATTTTGTATTTGGAAAGATAATGCCATTTTGGGTTCCAGGGGGTGGAATGTGTCAGTTTGAGTGTATTGTGTCCCCCAAATGCCATTATCTTTGTAGTCTTGTGTGGGGCAGAAGTTTTGGTGTTGGTTAGATTTGCTTGGAGTGTGCCCCACCCAGCTGTGGGAGATAATTTTGATGAGATGTTCCCATGGAGGCGTGGCCCCACCCATTCGGGGTGGGCCTTGATCGGTGGAGCTATATAAATGAGCTGACTCAAAGAGGAAAGAGAATGCAGCTGGGAGTGATGTTTTGAAGAGGAGCAAGCTTGCTAGAGAGGAACGTCCTGGGAGAAAGCCGTTTTGAGGCCGGAGCTTTGGAGCAGATGCCAGCTGCCTTCCTAGCTAACAGAGGTTTTCCGGAGGCCATTGGCCATCCTCCGGTGAGGGTACCCGATTGCTGATGTGTTGCCTTGGACGCTTTGTGGCCTTAAGACTGTAATTGTTTAGTGAAATAAATCCCCGTTTTATAAAAGCCAATCCATCTCTGGTGTTTTGCATTCTGCAGCATTAGCAAACTAGGACACTCGGAAATGGTTTATATTGAGTCCCAATGGGAATCTGGGTCTCAGGGAGGCTAAAGGTCCTCCATGGAACCCCAATTCCCTAAGAAACCTTGCAACGAGGGTAATTTAAGCAAAACTACTATTTGTTTCCCAATTTACAGGCAATTACACATGATTTACAGCCCAGCCTGCCTCTTGCACAAGCAGCTCCGTAATTTACAAGACCATAAAGTTGGGGGCTCCCATGCTCCTGCCACTATAAATCTGGCCTGGATGGTGACTCAGGGTGGAAATGATTAATCTGCCCTTCCAGGGAAGTCTGCACAGGGCTCTATTAGCCGGGGTGGCATCGTGCTGAGACGGCACTTCTCACCCCTACCCGTTACACGTGGTTTGCTCTGGAAGAGAAATATGGCCTGTGGCCCCAAGAGGCAACTGGCTCTGGGTCATAAGGCATATTGGGCCATGAGGGGTGCCGGCCAAGGGTGCAGGTCCAGCCAGCTGATATGCACCTTATCTTTTTTTCCTGAGGGGTCACCCCAACTCCCTTGCCACAGGCCCAGTTTTGCATCAGCTGAGACAGCGCCAGGCAGATTTGTGATGTCTCAAGCAGGAAATGGGACCAGACAGGCTAATAAGCAGGTGCCAGACAGAGAGTCCAGGGTTTGGCCTGGACTGGGGCTTGAGACTTTGCCAAACCAACAGGGGCCTTGGAAGGTTGACGGGAGTAGGCTGGTCTGGAGCTGGATCAGTCTGGATCAGAGCCTCTTTGGCCGGGCAACGGCGGGGCTGGGAGGTCAGCAGCAGGCACTGGTCCTGCCACACTCTGCTTGACCAAGGCACAGGATGCCAACAGCCTTTCAACCTCCCACATTCAGGTTAGCCCTACCTGGGTGTGAAGGTGGAGGGAAATTCCTGGAGTGAAAGGCCAGGATCCTAACCTTTGCACAAGCCCCCTCTCCCTTCCTCACAAAGCTGGGTGGCTCTCGTGGAATCAATGGAAGATTATTTCCCATGAGCTTCCTCGCTAGACCCCTCCTCCAGGGTCCAGCCCATCCACTCCTGGCATTCTCACCTCCACTGGGATTCAGACCTGCAGGAGTTAGGCCCAGGAAAGGAAGGAATGGGAGACCCAGGTATGGTGAGCCTCTCATGCATTCATTCAACAAATACATGTTAAGCACCCACTGTATGCCAGACACTGTGCTTTTTTTCTGGGAATACAACAATAAAAAAGATTAACGGAATCCCTCTTAGTAGGTGAGAAGGGCAAATAATATTTGTGGAATTCTTACGAAGTATCAGGTCTTGTGCTAAGGCCCTCTATTCACCATGTCTGCTTTAGTCTTCTCGGAACTCCCAGTAGATGTTATTATCTGATCACATACCCGGGCAAGAGGAGGAGCCGGGATTCGAACCTGGGCACACCGACTCCAGGACCTGCCTACGAACCCCTAGGCAATGACAGAACAAGCTGACCAATGCCCCAACAGCATGGAAGAGGTATGTGGGTGCACAGAAGAGCTCTTTTAGTCCTGACTTCTGTCCTCCAGCCCCTGGTCCTCCCTTCCCCACTGAGAGCTGGATGTCCTGGCCTGGGTCCTTTCTCCAGGGGACCACGAAGCCTGGAAGAGGCCTTTGACTCTGCTGCTTTGCTCTGGCCTGTCCTGGCTTCCTGCTCCCCCTCCATGCCCAGCAAGGCCCGACTGCCCTCTGCCAAAGAGCCAGTCCACAACGCACAGCACCGAGGGCCCAGGAGAGAATTGCTGGAAGGAAGGAACAGAGACTCGTGGGTCAGCTGTGATTCCTGCTGGAGAAACCAACACCAGGAGGCAGAGCTGCTGCCCGTGGTCTGGGAAAGTGGGAGGCGACAGGACCAGAGACAGGAGAATACTAGGATGGAATCCCAAGAAGGAAATCCAGACACACAACAGGCTGAGAAAGGGGTGTCAGAGCTATTTGGTCAGAGGTGAAGGACATAAGGGCTAAGAAGACGGGCATTGGTGCCAGGAGTCAGCTTTGCCACTTACACACCTGTTACTTAAACTCTCTAAGGCTCAGCTTCCTCATCTGTCAAATGAGGATAATAATGGCAAAAATATCTCCTTCCTTGAGTATTCATTGAGATAGTAGATCTATGATCCATAGTAAGCACTCAGTAAATAACAGTAATAATGTTGATAATGATGATGATTTGTACTTGTCCAGCAAGCCTCTCCTGAAGTCCAGGACACAGGCACCTGGCAACACGGAGCCAGATTCAGCACCGCCTTTTTGTGGGTTATCCCTCAGGCCCTCTGTCCCGCTGAGAGGCTGAGCTGGCTTCCCCCACAACCCTCCCTCCCCCGCCCCCAGCTTTCCCAATCCATATCTGTCTCCTGCAGGTAAGAACATGCCTGGAAACTTCTATCATGGTCCATGGGAGGTACTATTTATCTCTCCATGGTTTCACCTGCACTCCTGTTCTCTCTTTCTCTCTCCCCCTCCCTCCCACCCTCCTTCCACCCCCTCTCCCTACCCCCACCTTCCCTCTCCCTTTCTTTCTTTTTGACCCTGTCTCTCTTCCTCTCGTTATCTTCCCTCCTGCCCGATCACTACCACTGCTCTCTACCCACACTAACTAGTGGCCACTGGGATTGACACGTGTTCCCAGGAGACAGACTGGAGAGGGTTGTGAAAAGGTTGTGTAAAAGGCTGATTGCATCTCCTTCCCCCGGGGTTGACACTCCCCCAAGAGCAGGGGACTCTTTCACCCATTCCTGGGCAAGCGTTGGGCAGCTAGAAGATACCTTCAGCCACCTTTCCAAGCCCCCTGACTCGTAGATCCTTTCCCTCCTCTTGTATGCCTGCAAATGCCCTGCCAGCCCCCCAGCACTGGGACATAGCCATAGGAGCCCCCTCACGGCCCAGGAGTGCTCCCTGCCTCCCCATCCTCCAGCCACAGCTCCACAAGGGGCCAGCTCAGGCCTTCTTGGGGCCCTCACCAGGAAAGTCAGGCTGGTAACCGGGTAGCACCATGAGTACCATTTCCCCAGCAGTGGGTGTCTCAGGAACAGATGTCCCTTTAGGGGCAGCAGCAATGCCCCTCCCCCTCCAGGACACACTCTCAACTGTTGTTTGACAGCAGACAACTTGAGCAAACAGAATGACTCATACTGGAGACAAAACCAAGGCAAAGAGCCTTTCCAACCCTCTCCCAAGGGAAGCAAACTAATTAAGTGGCCTCATCAGAGTACCCACTGTGGAGCCAGCACTCACTCTCCACTCCCTGTGCTCCTCAAGAAGAGGCCAGATTAATGGAATTGACTGCAAATGCCACCCTCTCTTCCTCCAAGACAAAGCAACCTTTCCAGAAAACCAGGCAAGCATCCTGCAGCAACTCCCCCCATCAGTGCTGGAGGATCCCTTACCAAGAGCCTCCTTGGGGGTTGAGCAGGTCCCCACCGATGACAGAGGCTGGTCAGAACAGGACCAGGGAGGAGAGGAAGGATGGACCACAAACAACTCAAGGAGGCCAGCACTGACCCTCGGCAACTAGCAGTGGGGGCTGCATCTAGTGGTCTTCACTACATTATGTCCCCTGGACTCCATCTGACTCCATTGGGATCCATGTTCAAGCCTGCCACCTGGCAACAGAGTTTTGATCTCAAAAAATTAACACCCCCTCCACGCACACAGACACATGCAATCATAGATAGATGGATAGATAGATAGATAGATAGACAGATAGATAGACAGACAGACAGATATAGATAGATAGATTGATTCATTCACTCATTTATTCATTCAACATTTGTTGCCACCAATCATGTACCAGGCCTGCTTCTAGGCCTTGTAGATACGGAAATGAAAACCCTAACGATGGAATAAGCACTAGAAGAGCGCTTTATGTTAGGTGCCCTGGGAAACAGTGTGGGTTTCAGAAGGGGCTTCAATCATAGTAGAGGGGTCACTGTGGAAGCACTGGAAGGATAAGTAGGAATTCACCAAGGGGAGACACGGACTCATAGCTCATGTTCAGTGACGTCCTGGGTCCTGGATTCAGGCCCTAACATAGGTCTTCTCCAACCCAACTGGGGCACGGCACACCCAGAAATCACAGAGCTCTCCGTGGAACACTGTGAAAGTGTGGATAACAGAACTCTCTCGTGTGAGCTAAGAACAATTCAACCCACATAAATTACAATCATAAAAAATAACAACATGAAGTATTGTAAAGCAATCCCATTTGGGTAGGGGGAAAACAGACAGCACCAGCCTTCTCCCCGAGGGCTGTGTGAAGGGTGAGGCTGACAGGCTGGGCAAAGATGCTTGTTGTAGAGTGAGACACCTGAACAGTCAGTCACTGGTCATGTCACCTGCTGCTACTGCCTTAGTAGCCACTCCCTTCCTTAGCTGGTGTCTTAGGTTTAATTAAAAAAGTACAGGAGTTGGGATGAGTGAATGAGTTGAAGGATGGGTAGATGAGTAAATTCCTACTCTATGCTTTTCCTACCTACATGCCACTGGCTGTCACCAACTTATCCCTAAATGTCCCCACTCACTTATCAATAATACCCAAACCCTGCTTGTCTTTGAAAACTTGGCTCATAACACTTTTCCTCCAGGACCCTGCCTCCCAGCCCATTCCAACTCATAGTGATCATCTGTTCTGCTTAATTCCTAGTTAATGGGTCTGCCATGCTCACTGGGAAATGAATCCTGCCTTAATTCAACAGAATGCCCTGTAATGCCTCTTAACATTTCTCTTGGTTTTGGTTTTGCAATTGATTTTTCATGTCTGTGTTCCCCAAATAGCCTACCACTGCCATGAGAAGAGAGACTCTGTGTTTTCTTCCAAGACAGTCCTGCACTGCTGGGGAAGTCCCAGCAGGAACTCACGAGGTAATGACGTGATCATAAGGAGCCCTTGTTAGGGAGCCCATGCCTAGCTGTGAGTGGCAACTAGCCAAGTAAAGCATAATTTGCCTAATCCAAGCTCTGCTGCTGTGTGACCTTGGCCAGCCACTTCTTGCTGGACCTGAAGGACATGCTTGTTCTGGCTCTTCTGCAGCACTTCCTTTGGAGAACCTCTACGGATGGCTCTGGTGGGCCTGGCAATCATGGTGCTCATAGGGATAGGCAAGTGTTCCAAGCTGGCGACTCAGCACAGTCATTCTTCTTGCCATGGAGATTGACCTCCGGATGGGAACATGATCAATTCCAGGCCAGTCTGGAGGGTTTTTGCTAGAGCAGCAGGGGAAACTGTCTTTGGCATTTGAGGTCAGGCTTATGGGAGGGTACATGGCTGGGTCTGCTCACAGCCACCTTTACCCCACAAATGAATGAAATCCTATACTGTAGATGAGAATGAGGCCACATTTAGGCCTCACAGAAGCAAAGGCAAGCAATGGCATAGCCTGATTCCCGGGTGCACTCATCTTTGCGGCCAGTCTACCCTAGTCTGTCCAATTCTGAGGACCTGCCAATTCCCTTTTTCCTTACGATACTTTGGGTTGGGCTTGTAAAATCAAACGAGTCTAGGGTCTAAATTCTCCCTCTGTACCACGAGCCAGGAAGGCAGGAGAAGAAAAAGTTGTTCTGCTTTCAGGAGTCTGCAGGGAAAAGTCTTATGCCTGGAAGCCAGAAGTCTCTTAGGAGTTCTTGGAGGCTCCCATCACATTCAGGTTGCATTGCTCCAATACAGGGCAGGCTCTTGGGTGGCCTTTCAGGCTTTCGGCAGCTCTGATCTCTATCCTAAAAGACTGTTAGGTGGCGTAAAATAGACCAGGGACTGTTATCCCCTCTCCAACGGAGCCACCAATACCCACAGGCCTCCCCGCAACTGACAACCTCCTTTCCTGTGTCTTCCTTGCAGTCACATTATGCAAAAGGGACCAGTAGTCATGAGCCCTGGAGACACCTGTTTGGAAGGAGTGGGAAAACATCTCCAGCTTACCTCTCTGCAAAGCGTGTCTGCAGCAGAACCACTCCCCAGGGCCAGACACCATCTGTTGTTAGAAATCCTCTTTGCTAATTATTAAACTTCTCTGAACAGGAATGAATCAAGAGCCAGGTGGGAGGGTGCTTGAGGAGGCGCTGGCAATTTACTTAGCAGCAGTAATCATCCCAGCTAGGGCACACGTGGAGGCTCCTGATCTGTCTTTAGCATGGACTCTGCCACATGCTCAGCATTCCAACGAGGCCACTATTTCTGAAGGAGAATCCACAGGGCTCCAGAGCCCTGGGAGATGCCTATCAGAACCTCACTGGGGTGGAGCTGCCTTGAAGGTCCCCGAGGAACCCCACTCAGCCGAGGCCCAAAGATACACTCCTGCTGTTGGCAGCCCTTCCCGACTTCAGGTACAAAGCCATAGTCCTAGGAGCAAAGGAACAGCACCGTTCCACCCCTGCTAGGTCCTGGAACCAGGAAATACAAAGACATACCATGATTGTGCTCCCCTGACTCACTACAAAGAGGGTACAAGGGGTAGGGGCAGGCTTTTGAGAAATGCGAGGTGAGTCCTATCCTAACAAGGGTTCCCACCAATTCCATGGGTCCTTTAGCCACTATTATTTTACTTTTCCCACTGGCAGTCTGGGAAGTTATGTTTAGGGAACTTAGATGAGTGTAGGGTACTAGGAAAGGAATCCCCCATATTTTGAGCAATTGTGGCATGGTTCCAAGCACCTCGCTATGCCCTTGGTAAAGTTTTCTGATGGAATCTGCCTAACAAAATAGACATTATCATTCCCGTTTGACAGACCAGGAAACTGGCTCAGAGAAGAAAAGCCCAAGGCCCTTCAGCTAGCTGGTGGCAGAGGCGGGACCCTGCTCCACGTGACACTTTCCTCCACACTGCACTAGAGGCAAAAGGATGGGGTTGAACACATGTGTCCTAGGGAGGATTTGCTGACACTGAAGAAACCACATGGGGGTCTGGCCTTCCCAGGTAGTCCCAGGCCCAGGGTCTCCACCATCATCACCATCAACACGGAGCATGGACCAGGTGCCTATTGGGCCCTGGGAGCAGAAAGACCTGAGAGGCCCCCACCTTAGTCCCTTCCAAAGACAGTCAGGTATTATCAGTGACCTGTGACAGTCTGTTCTGTGCCAAAGGAGGACAGAAGAAAGACAAATCACCAGGTGGTTCACATCACCCACACCCCTTCCCTATTTAAGCCCTAACCTCTTAGGATAGCATACAAACCTCACTGAGACCCTCAAGGCCCTATACAACCTGTCACTTGCCTATCTCTTCAGAGCCATTTCTTACTCCTACCTGCTTTAGTCATGGTGGCCTTCTCTCCAGTCTGAGAACATGCTTTGCCATGTCTGAACTCCAGGAGTTTGCTTGAGAATTTTCTTCCACCATTCCCTTACCACACTCTGCCTGATTAGCTCCTACTCTTTCTACGGATATCAGATTAGCCATCACTTCCTTTTTGAGCCAGCCCTCTCAAAGCGTGCAATGAGGTAAAAGAAATAGTTTCAGGTGATGTGGCAGGCCTGGGCTCACCAGATTTCAGTACTGTTGTAACGGACAGTTCCCTTGGGTTAGCCAAGGTCCAAATCAAGAGCAGGCCATGGAGTCTACTTTCTTCGACTCTTGGAAAGGTTGCTCAGCCCATCGGGAACAACCAGAAAGTGTGGGGTGATTTAAAGCCCCCAGAAGTAACCCTCAAGCAAATGAGTATTGGGAGTTGGTGGATATATGCCCATTTTTCTACCCTCCAGCGGGATAATTCCGAGGTGTGTTCTACTTGGTTCTTCAGGAGGCCTCAGTGGGATTGAACCCTAACTGCCCACAGCAATAACCAGTTCATCATTTCATTGGCCTTTATCCCTTCCTTATCTCACTTTCTCCACCCCTTCACTCCTGTTTCCTCAAATCACCTCCCAAATAAACTATCTCCACTCAAGACTTTATTTTAGGCTTTATTTTCAGGAGAACCCCAAACTAAGGTAGTCACAGAAAAGCATCCTTTTATTTTAATAGTATGTATCCATTTTAATGTGCATTAAAATATAAAATAGCACATTAAGATCCATGATTTCACAGATAATATTGCTTGCTTAGGACAAGGCTAAGAAAATCAGTGAGCCTATTTAAAGTTTATTTAAGGAAAACAAAGAAAAGTAAATAATAGTACAGATGGCATACTGATATAGCAAAAACTGCAAAGGTAGAACTTAAGTAATCAAAGTTTGGGAAATTCTACCATAGACAAAATTAAATCTCCACTGTTGCACGCTCACTTTCTGATTATTATAACATTCATTACATCTGCAAATACTTAAGTTCTTTGTCTGCTTCCCCACTGGCCTATAGGATACGTGAGCACAGAGCCCTGTCTTTCCTGTTCCTTTCTGTATCCCAGCATGTAGCACGTGGGAAGTGCTTAATAAATAAATGTTAAATTGAATGGAATCAAATTAGAAGTTATCAGGAAGGTCTTCAAAACTGACCAAGATTTTCTTTGGCAGAAAGAAGACTGAAGATCATCCCAAGC
Source organism: Choloepus didactylus (assembly GCF_015220235.1). Classification (NCBI taxonomy): domain Eukaryota; kingdom Metazoa; phylum Chordata; class Mammalia; order Pilosa; family Megalonychidae; genus Choloepus; species Choloepus didactylus. The sequence continues at coordinate 212,686,124 of NC_051308.1, read as the reverse complement.
AGACAGCAAAAGTAGGGAGACTTGTGGTATGTTCAGGGGAGCAGTGACTTGTCCTGCTTGGCCAGAGCAGAAGGTGGAAATGTGGAGAGGGAGAAGGTGTGTATGGTGGGACAGTCAGAGAAGAGGCTGGAAGGTGGGATGAGCCCTTGAGCACCAGTCTAAGGCATTTGGAAGAATCCTGGTGAGTCAAGGGGAGGGCTCTCTGCCTCTTCCATTTTTCCAGGGTCTCATTCGTCTCCATTTTCAGCTATTCTCCCCAAGGCAGGAGGCACTACCTGGGGATGGTTTTAAGGCATCTATTGTACCTCATATTATATACAACTTATTAAATGAATGTGCATTTTTCTGGGGAAAGGGTCCATAGCTTTCTTAAGATTCTAAAAGGACTCTGAAATCACTCAAAGAGTGAGAAGTTCCTGGCTCTAGGGAAAAAGCCAGTTGGACAGGGCCCCTCTTAAAGACTGCCCTTACCCCTATGGGTCTAGGACCTTGGTGGGAGTGGGAGAAGGGGCCCACCCAGTGGCTCAGTGACTATCCAGACCTCACAACCACCTGGACTGAGAATCATGACTCAGGACATGTAAAACCAACTGCATCTCAAGTGTTTGTTGATGGTGGAGAGAAGGATGAGGTATTGACCCCATACCTTCCCATGGTTCCTGCATCTTCTGATCCTCCCTCCTTCCTGGGCTCTAAGTCATCACCAGGGCCTGAGTCTAAACAGCCTTCAACTCCCTTCCACTCATACCAACCCAGTCCTAAAACACCAGGACACTCCAGTGACTTTATCCATGAGCCCCAATTCAGGCCTCGAGATGGGCTGATCAACCTCCTGCCCAATTACTCCCACCTCCTAACCTCAAACCTTCTGGCAGAAGGGTCTCTGGCCACAGGTCAAAGTGATTCGTCTCTCTGTCCTGAGCCTGAGCCCAGCATCTGGTGTAGAATGGACCCCGTCCGATAATCAGGATCTTTAAAGTCCAAGCGGGTATGACCAGCAGCAATTGTGGGAAGTCCTCAATTTGTTCTATTCCTGGGAGAGTCAAAGGTTGCTTGTCAATTCCCTCCTTTCCCCTCAGGAAGCCAGTCTTCTTCATCCCTCTGGTGTTGGCATCAGGTAGGTGTGGATTCAAATACCACCTGGGCCATTTACCAGCTCTGTGCAAATTACTTCCTCTTAAAATCTTCGTTTCCTAAACTCTGAAATGCGATTAATAATCCTTATCCCACTGGGCCCTTATAAAGTAACAAACCAGGTGCCATTAATTTGAGGCACTTATATCTCCCTCTTGGTAATAGACAAGGTTCATTTTTCTATCAAAGGCTCTGAGAAGTCCTGCATAAAAGAAGCCTGTTTCACTCTGTTTAACCCAGTGCTGGACCACAAGGCCTTTAATCTGAGAGGAGCCATCAACATTTTGTGCACACCTGGTTAAGAAGCTCTGGTAGGCAGCAGATATTCAATTAATGGTTTCTCTCGTTCTCAAACACATGCCCCTTAAAGAGGCAGATATACAAAAAAAAAAAAAAAAAAAAAACAAATAAATAATAAAGTAGGAAATTAAGGTAATAGAGCCACCCCTAGCCTCCCCATGACCCTTCCTGAAGCAGCACTGAAGGCCCTTTTAGGGAAAGGGACTGGAGACCGAGAGCCCAAGATGCAGCTTCCTGGGACCAGCTGGCTGATTCCGTGGAGGCTGCCCTACCGTGAAGGGGGTGGGTGAGTCCTGCCAGATTTGAATGCTTTCCAGTTCTCCTGAGGATTTCTCTTGTGACAGCCAAGACCCACCCACCCATTACCAGGAATCAGTGGCCAGAACAGTGAGAAGACAAAATCAGTGAAAAGGAAATAAGCCAATAAACAGAGCCCACCCACTCCCAGAGCCCCAGCGCCCCATCTGGAGCCAAGTCCAGGGGCGGGACCTACGTGGGCGGGAGCTCCCTGCAAGGCCACAGAGACCCAATGGGGCTGCTCTTCGAAGCTCCCAGGCCCCTATCCACAGCCCCCCTCCCCAACCGTGTCCGCTGATTATGGCAGTGTTCCCTACTACGGTGTAAACGAATGCATTATGTCTTTGTTATGCTAATGTCATCGCACGACGCAATTTAAATAGCACTTCCAGAAAAATTAAGTATGTTCATTGACACAGTGAAATGTTTTCACCCTCGATGTAACCTTCACAGATTCTGTACAAAATCCATCAGTCAGTGAGCTATTCATTTGCGAATGCTTAGCAATTATTATGCTAATGCATCACAATGCATTACAGCAAATTCTCTGTAAGAGGCAGGAAGTGCAGCTGTCTGGCACACACCGCACCCAGATTACGGGGCATCTATCAATATACAGAGTCATCATTGCAACTTGAGTTCAACCACATTTTGAGTCCTGCCTTCAAGGAATAGACCTCCCTAGTCTCATGGACTGAGCTAGAAAGCAAGGATCACAAATCCTCAGAAGTCTCCTGGCAAGGAGGTGTATCAGAGAGCTTTTGCTGCATAACAAGCCATCCCAAAACTCACTGGCTTAAAGCAATGAATGTTTATTATTGCTTAGGAGTTTATGGATCAACTGTGTGGTCCTGCTGATCTGGGCAAGACTGGGCAGACTTAAGCTGGGTTCACTCATGTGTCTGTGGTCTGTGGGTGCTAACTGGTCTAGGACGGCCTCATTTACACACTAGGCAGTTGGCTGGCTATCAAAGGGAGCAAGGGGGTGAGTTGACCACTTGTCTCTCATCATCCAGCAGGCATACCAGGCTTGCTCATATGGCAGTAGCAGGATTCCAAGAGAGAGTGGAAACATTCAAGGGGTCTTGAGGGGTGGACTTGGAATTGGTGGAATTCCTTCTGCAATATTCTTTTGGCCAAAGTAAGTCACAAGGCCAGACAGATTTGAGGGGTGGGGAAATAGACTCCACTTCTTGATGGAAGATACTACAGAGGCACATTGCCTAGATACAGGGAGGGATGAAGAACTGTGGCCATTTTGTTACTAACCTACCATTGGAGAAGTGTGGTCTATACACATTCGAAGACCAAGAGAGACTGAGCATTTACCATGTTCAGCTGCCACCTCAAGCTTTTGGAGCAGTAGATACTACTAAGCAGGACTGGGTCAGATGAGTTGCTACTGTTATGGTGAATTCTACAAACTAAATTGCCTCTTTAAATGTGGTAACCAGCCCCATTAAACTGGGGCTCCTGAAAAAGGAAGAGGGCTCCAGATCTACCAGCCCTCACAAAACATGTGCTCTTGGCTATGGGGTTGGACTTCAAGGAACAATTCACACTCCCTCTATGGGACCAATCACAGGGGCTCATGAACCAAAAGCCAGAGTTAGGTCTTACCTGTGGCTGGGAATTGGTATCCAGGTCTGGTCCACCCAGAGCTCAAAGGCCTGGTTTTGTCCTCCTGATCTAGAAGGCCTGGGCCATGGAGCTCTGGTACAGGGATACTCTAAGTTTGGAATAAGCTGGTTATGTCCTATCTGCATCCTTTCCAAGGAGAACTACTCTGTTCATATCCCTCGTTGCCTTGGTGACCATGGTCTGAGTCACATCCTCCTTGGACACAGCTGACTAGACTAGCAGCAGCACTTGACCCAAAGACAAACATCCTATGACCTGATTCATAAAGAAGACTTGATCTAATCAGATTTCTTTTCATGAGAACCTGGACTAAGAAATGCAGAAAAGATTTGCTGGTCAGTGGCAGGAGCTGCAGTTGAAAGACCATGAGATGGAACCAGGGGGGAGAGGGCACGATGGGTCATATGGAGCCCAAGTGAAGAGGAAGAAGGTATGAAATGTAGAGGATGTAGATGGAGGGAGAAGAACAAAGCTAAATCATAGGGATGTTTTGAGAAAGAAGGCACATCACCCCCGAGTGACGGTAAGAGAGGCCGTTCCCAGGTGGCCTCTAGTTTCTGGAAGGCTTTCCAGTTAGTTCCAATCCACATGCATCTTGAGAGTAAGCCCTCTGTAGTGGGTTTTTATTCCTTGAAACTCAACAAATCCGACAGCAACACTCCGAAAACTCATGTGCTCCAGCATGTCTGGGCCTTCTCATCTTGTTTTCTTGGTGAGTGAAACATTTATGAGTCTCAAATAGATCCCTGACTTCTCCATTGCTTTGAAGATAAACTCCAAATGAGCCTCTGCCCAGCCCTCTGGCCTCACCTCCCACCTGCCACTAACAGTGTTGGGCACGAGCACCCTACCTCCCGTAATGGGAAGGCACGGTGCTCCTTCCTACATAGGGTCTTCACCCCTGCTGTCCCCTCTGCCTGAGACATGCTCCCCCAGGCCCCCTAGGGGCAATTTTGCCTCCCTGGTTACCAGCATCTGGCTGGTGGCTTTTTTTGGTCTGGGTGCTGTATATGCACGGACAGGAACCCTTCCCACTTGGACAGAGGGACCTGCCTCACCCAGACTGGCATGTGCTAACGACACACACCCAGGGAACTCCAGGCCTGCCTCAGTGGGGCTCTTCTGTCTCTCTCTCTCTCTACACACACACACACACACACACACACAGAGAGAGAGAGAGAGAGAGAGAGAGAGAGAGAGAGAGAGAGAGAGAGAAGAGAGCAGAGACATTAGCAACAAATAAGAGGTTTAGGCTTCACCCTACAGGGAATCCCTTCCTGAGGACCTCGACTGAATTATGTCCACGGAAACGATGTGAGGGACTATCTAACCCTTTTATTTAGAGATGAGGAAACTCAAGTCCCATCGTCTGTCCATCTCTCCTCCCACCTTGCCCACTAACTTGGCCGTAAGAACAAAAAACTGACAGATATCACCAAAGAAAATGATGATTGACAATAGCCAAGATTTATTAAGTGCTGACTATGTATGAGGCACGGTGCTATGTGTTTTTATACAGATTATTTTATTTTATCCCCAAAAGAAAACATTAACCACATTAAGAAACTGAGGCTAAGGTTGGTTTTATGTGTTCCACACTCCCTAAGTGGTGATGATGGAATTTAAACTCCAGCAGTCTTGCTCCAGAGCTAATGCCTCTTCCACTATCCTAAGCTGCCTCGGTCAATTCAAATTAATTTGGGGCTTATGCAGGGAAGCAAGTGACGGGAGGGTGGGTGAACAGAGAGGAGGCCTGCTGGTGCCAGCCTGCCATCACCACAGTGCTTGAGCTGGGTCCCCAGGAGGAGGAGCGGGCCATGCATCATCAAACTCCCTTCATTGGTTGCCTGGTGACCAGGGAGGTGGGGTGGTGAGGCAGCCAGCAGGGTCAGGGGTGATGGAAGGGTTGGTAAAGGCAACTACCATTGGAGCTCCATTTAGACGATGCTTTGAGTATCCTCATAGCCACAGTGAGGTGGGGATTTTTGCCCTCATTCCACAGTTGAGAAAACAGAGTCTTAGAGAGCAAAAATTGTCTATCCCACAGCTTGTAAGTGGCCAAGCTAGACATTGCAGCCAGGCCTGTCTGATTACCATCTCTGATTGTCATCTGCTTCATTTTAGAACCTGGAAGCCAGGAGAAATAGGAATGACAGTCATGCCATGCCTCTTTTTATTATGTGTTTATTCCCTTCTAGAGGGTATACCAGATGCCTATGGCATCCATGCAGTAAACATTTTTGAGAATCTACTATGTACTAGGCACTGAAGATACAACAGTGGTCAAAGTCCCTCTAGGAACCTAGAGCTAGCTAAGGGAGTCAGACAACAAACCTGTAAATGTAGACTGTAATGTCAAGCAGCAAAAGATGCCAAACTGAGCTGCAAGGGAGCGGCATGTCTGAACCTCCCTGGGGATGTGTCTGCAAAGTAACCGGAGTTACAAAAGGGGAGCCTGGAGGAGGTGCCGCAGGTGGAAGGAGGCCTCCCCAGGGCCCCTGACCCTGCACCCAAGCCCTTCCTGCTCTCTCCAGCTCCTCCATCCCACTCTTGCTGTCCCACCTCAGCCAGTTCAGCCAGGACAGGCTAGGACACCCCAAAAAGAATGTTTCCTATAAACTCTCAGGGAAACATCCACTTGGTCTCAGCTGAACTGGGTGGGGCAGGTGGAGTGAGTAGCGGTGCTGGCGAGAGGCAATCTCCTTGGGAGAGGGCTCAGATGATCCAGGCACAGACCAACCCAAGGTGCCAATTTGCACTGTCACTGTGGTCCTCCAGGGGCCAGTGTCACACATGCAGCCACTGCCCTGACAGCTTCCAGAGGCAGCAGCCTGCCTCAACTCCCCATCCAGAGAAGATGAGCAAGGAAGACACAGAGTCGTTGAGAGAGGTCATTGGGTTCACAGCTTGGCCCTGGAAGCCTCGGGTCCTTGGTACTCACAGTGTAGCACCTGCACCCACATCGGCACCACCTGGGAGCTTGTCAGAAATGCAGAGTCTCAGGCACTCCCCAGAGCTACAGAATCAGAACCTGCACATGAAGAGTTCTGTTTACATTTGAGAAGAGCTAACTTATGTCATCTATCTAGAGGCAAATTCTCCACGGGTCTGCAGGGAGGGGGCAGGAAGGGGGTGGGACCCAGTCCCAGCCCCAGCTAAGCCTTTTTGAGGAAGGGTCACTGGTCTTTCCAGTCAGGGAGGGCAGAAGGGGCAGCCCAGGGACTGTGAGTGCCTGTAAGCAGTGAGGAGGGTGGTAGGGGAGAGGTGGGAAGGGGGTCAGGAACACAGGCTGGGAGAGGGAGGGAGGAGATGAGCAGGAAGCGGGGGGGTGGGGGGGAAGATGGGGAATGGCTGCCAGCCAAGCTGCAGGCTGTTGGCCAACAAGTAGGGCAGGGAGCCGACTACAGCTCTCAGAGGGCTGCTGACAACTCCCCAGAGCCCTCTCATCTCCACGGACAATTAAAACCCGGCTGTCTCTGAGCCAGCCCTGGCAGATCCAGGCCCACCTGCTGCGGCGGCGGCCCTGGCTCCAGCCCTCTCCCTGGGGGGCATGTCCGCTCGCTCTCATACACAGTCACACACTCACACGGTCCCTACCATCCTTACCCCACACACTGGTGTGCACACTCACACTGTCCCACGGACCTGAGAGTTCACAGAAACACACACGGGCTGGAGGCCATGGACACGCATCCACACAGCCACTCTGTCACATCCACACTCTCCCACGTGCAGGCTTCCGCTCACACCCACATGTACACATTTCATAGATACACAGGCACAGAGAGGTCGATCATTTGCTCAACGTCACACAGCTAACGAGCAGCAGAGCCTCAAATCTGAGCTCCTGACCACTACTCTATCGCTTCACCTGATGACGCTCATGCAAGGAGCCTTCAAGGCCCTCCTTGGCCTCCCAGTTTAAATTAGGTTCTTCTGATAGTCTTGGAGCACCTCCAGGCTTTTCCTTGATGTCAATTATCACAGTTTTAATTGCATACTACTGTGCTGTTTACTTTTCACTCACCCATTCTACAGTGTTTACGGGCACCTACCACGTGCCAGCACTGTTCTGTGGGGCTGAGGTCTGTTCTATAGCTGCCTCTCCCCCTGCCATCAGCCCCAGGGGAAAGGATTCTGTCTCTTGCCCAGCAGGGTGCCTTTGATATGGAGCCAGCACTTGGGAAGTATCCAAAGAATGAATTAGTGAGTGCGCGAATTAGACAGGAGACCCTGCCATGTGTTCTTGTATGTGCACACATCCACCGGGAAGAGCCTTGGGTTCTAAGCCTCGCACGCTCAGTGTCACACTCAGTCTCAGCCACCTCTCATCCTCATGATGCACTCATGACGCGTATTACACACGCACACACCCACATGCACGCTCATGCTCTGACACATACATTGGCACACTGGCACATGCACACACACAAGCACACTCCCTCACACCACATTCACACCCATGCACACTCACCTGCACACACTTGTACTATCACATGCACTCTCACGCAAGTACTCCCACATCCCATTCACATACGTTCACATACACATGCACGTTCACACACACTCCCACACACTGGGAGGACAGGGCAGGAGCTTCAACAGCAGATAGAAGGGGGCAGTGCAGAGAGGGAAGTTGTAGCTTAGTGTACCTGGCCCAAGACAGCCAGCCAGAGATCCTGCCCCCAAGTCCCTAAGCAGCTACTTCTGATGCCCAAATTCCAGGATTTACGAGTTCTGGGAATTGTGACTATTGGGTCAGTGTGGATAATGAGGTGCTTTGGGAGTATTATTTATTAAATGTCTCTGGGTCTAGCAGGGAAAGGTGGGGCATGGGGATGGAAGAATGTGGGGTGGCTGCAAATCCTTTGGGCTCAGCAGCCAGGATGGAAGGGACTGGAAGGTAGTGAATTACTGGGGAAGGAGGGTGGGAAGAGGAAGGCCCCGGGTGAGGGCAAACCGCCCGTCCTTCCATGGCCCTCGACCCCTCCTGTGCCTGGCTGAAGGGCACCTCCAAGGACACACGGGCTGCGAGGGTGCACAGCCCCGGCCAGGAGGGCTGCGCGGAACGCTGGGACCAGGCTGAGGACTAATCAGGGCATCCCGGGCCTCGGGGCCATCTCAGGCAGAGCCTGGCGTGGGCAGAATGGGCAGCTGACGGGGCGGCAGGACCAGGCTGGACAGGAGGGAAGAAGGCTCCCGCAGGGGCTGGGACGGCTGGGACATGGCGCAAAGCCTGGGCAAGGATCAGCTCAGTGGTCAGAAGTTCCACAAGGCAAGGGCATGAACAGAAAGAACATTCCAGGCACTGACAGAGCTCCCCAAGATGTGATCACCCCATGGTGCGTGTTCAGGAGGGCTAGACAGAGGGGCGGCTTCCACCTCGGGAGACCGTGGGGCAGGCCAGTGGGATCAAAGAGGGAATCAGAAAGGAGAGGATGATGGGGAGACCAACAAAAAGAGATCTGGAGTGATGGGCAGACAGCACTTTTCTTTCCATCTGGAGCCCTTGGAAGGAGTCTGTTCCTGCCTCAGACTCCAGGGCAGGGCACGATCTTCACAGGGATCGACATAGGGGGCAGCAAGGCACAGTGGATTTCCATACAGAGGTGCACACGATCCATGCCTGAGAATGCATGCGCAGACTTGGTTTGGCCCACATGCCTCTGATCCTCTTTGGCCTCCTTTGTACCTACTGGGCAGAAGGGGTGGGGACTGGTCCATTCTGGAGATGCCCTGGGATAGGACTCAGGTGTGGCGATGGGATGACCTCTCCTGCTTGGGCAGACTAGGGCAGAGGGGAAGGTCTGGGGCTCATTTCCTTCCTCCCCTGCACAAAAGCAGCCACTGAACAGCAGAAGAGGCCTTTTCAGAGGCTGCAGCCTAAGCCCCCAGCTGCTGTCATTAAACCTCAAAGGCACTCATGCTTCCTGCCCCACCAGGTTGTGATCGCCTGCCACCTCCCAGACCCCCTGCTGCAAAGCCAAGTTGTGTGAGGGCTCTCCTACCCCCCACTGTGCTCTGTCACACTTGGGGCTCTTCTCTGATTGATCTCCCACAAAGTATGACCTGGCAATGAAGGGGGTGGGTGGCAATGAAGGGGATTTCCTTACCCCTTCTCACTATGGTATCTTTGTAAAGAGGATAGGGGCAGCGATGGCAGGAGAAACACCACTGGCTCCAGAAGAAGGCAGCAAGGAAGTCCTACTTGCCCAAGATCCCCATCAGTCTCCCTGGATCACAGCTCCCACCCCAGCTGTTCTCCACTCAGCCGAAGAGGAAATGACACACACTTCAACCTAGAAAAAACCTTGCCCTAAGCCAGGGACCCAGACTTACTGTTTCCTTCTCTCTGAGCTTCTGGGGAGAATCCCAGAGGAGCCAACTGCCCAAGAATGCAGAGTCATTGGAGAAAGTTGGTGCTTTTTAGTCCCGAAGCTGGACTTGGGTACAGAATGTCATGATTCTTCACTCCAATCCAACAGTCTGCCCATGCAATTCATGTATCCACCACTCACCCATCAGTCCATCCACCTCTCCATCCATGCATCCATCCATCCACCCAATCATCCATCCATCCATCCGTTAAGTCAGGACATGTTCACTGAGCCTTGGCTAGGCCAGACCCTGTACTGGGCTCTGGGAACAAAGAAGATGAGTCAACACAGTCTCTGCCCTTGAGGGGCTCCCAGCCTGGTCAGGGAGGAGACATGGAGGCAGATAAATGACAAGTCAATGTGATAAGCTCAATTACCAAGCTATGAACAAAGAGCTGTGGAAACACACTGGCCAAAGCCTGGGGGAGCTGGGGAAGGCTTGGCAGAGGAGGTGACATCTACGCAGAGTCTTGAAGAATGAGCAGTAGTCTTCCAATCAGAAGCATGGGGAAGAACAAATTCCAACACACCTCAGAGGTGTCTCGTGACAGTTTTCGCTCCACAAGTAATAACTTTGGGGTTCAAGCTAAATCTTCCCCAGCCATCGAGCTCGAACCTGATGGCAGTCATTTTAGACCTTGAGCCAGGAATTGGAGCCTCACAGATAACTGTCATCCACTCTTCCCAAGGATACAACCTTCTCCTAGAAATCCCGGCACATTCATTTAGGTGGAGAGGCTGCAGCTGCGGCTGCCCAGCACTCCTTTGCCCTCTCCTCCAGGCAGGGCAGGAGCAGTACTGCAGCAGGCAGAGGTGCCTTGTAGGGGTCTTCAAGGCGGCCGGAAACTGTCGGACTGGTGTGGTGACAAGGAGAGCAACCGAAAGCTCCACTGAGCACCCAAGCCTGCCTACGGACCCCGATGGCAGTGAGAAGCAGCCGTGGCCATCGGCCAGATGGGAAGAGACAGCCCCTTCCTTGGGAGGGCTCCCCAAGTGCCCAAGAGCTGCTTCAAGTGAAGAGTAACTTTACTCCTGAGTGCTGCAAAGTAAAACTCCACAAAGTGCCGAGTCACAGAAAACGCCAAGATTCTTCACACATGGAATAATGAGGCAATAAAGCTCAGCTATAAAGTTAAATAATTTACCATAAATATCTAAAGCTCTCAAATCATTCTCTACATTAACTGCCTATGTTTAAAATGATCTTTGCATTCACTATGTCACAGATGGCAAAAGCAGACAAGAGAGTCCTTGACAACTCTAACTGCAATTAGCCCTTCCCAGCTGCGGTGATTTAAAGGCCTTTTCAGTTAAGCTGAATGAAACACCCGCACTTTATAAATAAAGGCTTTACCAGGGCTGACAATGAAGTATTTGAAATGTACAGGCCCGAGCTGGTGGAAGGGGGTGTGGGGGGAGAGGACTGTCACTACATTCTAAAACCAAAGCCCCAAACACTCCTTGATCACAGCTCTCCCTCCCCAACCTCACGCTCACTCTATGCTCCTTGCTCGGAATCCCTCCCCTCCCTCAAGTACACACTCCCCATTTCCCTTTGACACACGCCCATCCCCTGCCCTCTCCGCACACACCCCCTCCCCTTCATGCACACGCCCCCTTTCACGAAACACACACGCACGCGTCTCCATCCCCTGCACTCACATGCACACACATTCTCCACTCCTCCTCCCCTCCACTCAGACTCACTCACATGTGCGCACACACACACACCGCTGAGGATGTCCTGCATCTTCATGAAAGGCGCTCAGGGCCATGAGCAGTTTTTCAGCAGGCAAATGCCACGTGAGGTCAATCGTCTTGGGTGGGCGACTCGGTGTCGGGGGGTGGGGGTGGGCCCAGGAGCCCTCATCCCGGCTGCGCGGGCCAGCAGAGGAGGAGGAGCCCTCCCTGTGCCCGGGAGGAGTCGCCCTTCAAGAACACATGAGCACCTTGGAGACGGGAGGTAGGAGGCGGCTGCGGCGTGCAAAGGAGGTCAAGGTTACCCTCTGATTGCTGCGGTGCGCTCCTCCCGGGGGCCAGCTGGTTAATTGCTTGGAGTCTGGAGTGGCAAAGGGAGCTGTCAGCAAAACGGCCCCTCTGAATCACATGCTTGGATCCAAGCAATCCCTCGGGGAGACCACAGCTGGGCCCCCGCCGCTTCCCAGCCTTGCCCACGGCTCAGGTTTCATTCACCTGAACTGCAAGTCACATTTGGGGTTCATGCTCCCCTTCCTACATGTCCTGATGGGGCTGGAGCTTGTCCCACCCATGGTCTAGCCTGGAGTTGTCCAAATACACAGCCTCCCCTGCCCAGATACCCACAGAGCAACAATAAGCACAGCCAACGTTTACTGAGCACTTACTATGTCCCAGGCACCATAATGTCCCTTCCAGACGTTTTCCCATTTAAGCCCTCACTAAAATTCCACGGAACAGATACAATTATTCTCATCTTCAATTATGCAGGTGGGGGAAGCAAGGCCCCAGGAGGTTAAGTAACCTAAGCTCTTATACCAAATAACCAGAGAGCAGCCCAGCTTTAGAGCACACACCCTTAACCACTACACTGCAAAGCTCTCATTCTTGCTCTCCAGAGCCTGTCCTGATGCCACCCCTCGGAAACCTTGGTTGAGCCCTGAGCCCCTGCCCGGCCCTCCCAGCCTCCTCCCTTAGGCCTGGGATCCTGCTTCTGAAACATGAGCTAGCCCTGACGATTGCTCTGCCCCTTCCATGCCACTGGGCACCACCTGTCCTTCCTGCACCCTGCTGTATCCGCTGGGCCAGTCCTTCCCTGCACAGGGCAGTCTACCGCTCCCAGGGCTGCCATCCCAGGTCCCCCATCACTTCCTAGCTCAGAAGGGCCATATTTCCTGGCACTGGGCCGGCACCATCCCACATCCCTGGGGGGCTGGGAGAGCTCCAGGAAAGAGCTGGCTCCAAACAGTCTTGAGGCTGTTGGGAGAACTGGCCGGAAGTTCCAGAGAAGCATCTGGACTCCTGGAGGGCTCCGCCCCAGACAAGTATCATGAGGTTACTGTTCCCATTAATTTGCCATTTATAATATTTGAGTTCCAGAGAGCTGTCTGGGCTGGGGCCCAACTTACAAAGGAGGAAAACAAAACCCATGGTATCTCTAATGGCAAACAGATGCATTTCCAAGATCTTGAGAGCCATTAAAGGAATGGGAGGGGACAGTCCCCAGGGACTGGTTTGAGGTCTGGAGTAATGAAACAGCCTGCAAGCCTCTGCGCCCAGGGCCCTGGCTGTTAGTGGTAGCCAGAGTGCCAGAGAATGGGGATGGGGCCTCCAGGGGCCACTCAGACCGGATGACGAGGGAAGTCACTTAGCCACGGACCTAAGTCTCAGTCTTGCTGGGACCATAAGCTTCCTGGGAAGGGGCAATGATTTTTGTATCCAGGCCCCAACCCACCTGTTCCTCTACCCCCACAACTTCTCCGTCCTTGGAGTGGGGAGGGACTGGAGATTGGCCTGAGCTGACTGAGGTAAGCACATGGGCTCCAGAGTCAGACAGCTGCAGGTTCAAACTCCAGCGCCACCACTTCCTTGCTGTGTGACCTTCAACAAGCCACTTCACCTCTCTGAGCCTGTTTTCTCACCTCTAAACAGGAATAAGGACCCTTACCTTGTTGAGCAGGTGAGAGAGCTCAATGAGCTCATGCATGTGAAACGCCTAGTGCAGCGCCTGGTACATCGTGGGTGCTTCACAGATGCTAATTCTCTCGCCTAGCCACCCACCCCCCCTTTTCTAGACACCCTTTGGCAGGGGTACTACAGGATCATGGGAAGTTGGAGCCTGAAGGGACCAAACAAACCACACCTCCTTTAACTCCTGCATTTTACATGCCTAGAGAGAGGCAGTGAGCAGCCCCAATCACACATGGGTCAGTGGCAGCGACTGGTCTGGTCTGAATCCGGGGTCCCCACAGGATGCTGCTTTATGAGCATCCTGTTAACAGCCTCCACAATACAGGTGAAAACACTAGGCTCAGGCAGGTGGAGCAGCGTGCCCACCGCTGAGCACACAGAGGCCACAGATATGAATGGGAGGGAGCTCTGCTGCGGGCTCCTGCATGGGCCGTGGTGGGTGGCAGTATGTTCCAACAAGACCATGGGCAATCATCAAGATGGCTCACATTTACTGTGCACTTACCAAGTGCCAGGCCCTATTCCAGACCCTTTCCATGCAGGAGCTCAGCTGATCCTCACAACAACTTTAGGGGGCGGTGTTATGGGTTGAATTGTGTCCCCCGAAAATACAAGTTCAAGTCCTAATCCCCGGTCCTGTGAATATGACCTTATCTGGAAACAGGGTCTTTGAAGATGTAACCAGTAAAGATGAGGCCAAAGTGGACTATGGTGGAGCCTGATCCAGCATGACTGATATCCTTATCAGAAGAGGGAATGGGACACAAGGGAGAAAGCTATGCAAAGATAGGGAAGGCCAAGGGGATGCAGCTACAAGCCAAGGACTGGCACCCCAAGAAGCCAGGAGAGAGGCACGGAGCAAATTCTTCCTACAGACTTCGAAGGGAGCTTGGCCCTTCTGACACCTCGATTTCAGACTTCTGGCCCCCAGAACTGTGAAACAAAAAATTTCTGTGTTTTAAGCCACCCAGTTTGTGGTACTTTGCTATAAGAGCCCAAGGAAATGAAGACAGGTGGGGACACCATCCTTATCCCCATTTTACAGATGAGAAACCTGAGGCAAAAAGAGGCTCAGTAATGTCCCAAGGCCAGGATTAGAATCCAGGCAGTCTGATCCCAGGGCCTGAGGTCAGTGCCAGCCCAGGGGAAGCCTGAGGTGTTCTGGGTGGGCTTACAGAGAGGAAATGTGGGCCTGAGGCTCAGGAGGGATGGGGGTCCTGGAGGTACTGGCTGGGATGTGGAAGATGACATCTGGAGGAAGGAGGATTGGGAATGGGGAGGATCTGCAGCGGAGGAAGAGCCGGGGAGGGAGCCTGAGTGGGGCAAATCTCCATGTGCCATCTGCAGGGACTCAGGAGAGCACCCCGGCCTCGTGCAAGGAGCGCTCCAGCTGGAGTCAGGAGGCCAGGTCTGGTGAGCCCCGCCTCGCCTCCTGCAGGCTGTGCATCCCTAAAGCAATCTCTTGAGCCAGTGAGCATTTGAGCCCATCTTCTGTCAAGTGGGGATATTAATAATATTCAGTTCATCAGCTATCTGGAAGGATAAGATGTGAGCAAATATTCAAAAGCCCTTTGTTAACAGGAAACCGGATGGATATTATACATCCTCATAGTTAAGGGGATATGATGCGAGCCTGGGCAAGGTATGTGCACATGACACATGCGAGATGGGGGTGGGGGGGGGTGGAGAGGGCACAGTGATGCACCGCCCAGACGCACCCTTGGGAAGAAAGGTTACTCTCCCCGTTGTCAGAAGACGGTCCTCAGCCAGAAGTCCCCTTTCGGGGTTGCCTCAGTTGAAGAACACTAACCCACTCAAGATCATGCTTTCTTCTAGATGGCCTGTCACCAACAACCTGTCAGCACAGGGGTATACAGGCCAGGCCCTCTCACCCCAGTGCACCTCAACTCTGCAGGATCGCCCCAGCTCCAGAGCTCTTCATGGGGTTGGCAGAGCCCTTTGTGGTGACTACACTGCACTCAACGTCTCTCTCTGCCAAATTCAACTTCCTCTCCCTTCCCTCCACAGGCTGATCCCAAGTGCGCTCTCTAATCAGCATCCTGCCAGGCGCCCTCCAAGCCTACACTTGCATACCATCAATGACAAAGACACTCATTACCTCCCTGGGCAGCCCAGCCCCTGGGTGGACAGTGCTGGTCACTCTCCTCTCCCAGGACGCCGGGGTCAAGCGTGTGTGGTTGCCACAAATCAGGGCCCTTTCCTCTTCCACTTCTTAGCTCGGTGGTTTGGGACAAGTTACTTCGCCTCTCTGAACCGTGGTCTCATCTGAAAATGGGGACGATGACCCCTACTCCCCACAAGTACTGTGTCAAATTAGTGGACACTTCCAAAGATCTTCATACATTACCTGGTAAGTAATAAGCGTTCTGCCTTAAAACCGTTTGCCCACTAAAATGTCTTGTTCCCAATTTCTTGGCTATTTCTACAAATGTCCAGGCTTCAAGTTATATTAAGCTGAGTGACCTTAAGCACATCGCTTAATCTCTCTGTTCCTCTGTTTTATTATCTATAAAATGGCAACAATCTCACGGGGTTCTCATGAGGGCGAGTGAGTTAATCCATGAACACTCAGAACAGTGTCTTGCACACAGTGGATTCTAATAAGTGTCAGCTATTAATTTCAAAACTCCCCATTTTGACAACTGGCATCAAGAACTAAATGCAGTTCTCTGGCCATGGTCTCTCCCAGGCAGAGCAATATGGGACCATCACCTCCCTTACTACAGAGTCTTTACTTCTAATAATGTTGCCCAGAATTTTCAGGGAGTGATTCTTTCCCATCACCACACCATTCTGCGCATCATCCTAAGCTTTCTGGCAAAGCAAAACAACCTTTTCACATATGTTTTCCAGAGTGTGCCTCTGCCTTCCAACTCAAGCTGTCAGATCCTGAACCTATGTGCAAAGCAACACCTTTACCCGTTAGTTTTCCCTGCTCGATATGGTTCAGTCTGGGGAAAGCCCTTCCCAAGCAGGAGAGCAGAGAGAACTGGCGATTGGGATGGACAGACCCGTCAGTGCCTTTTGCAGAGAAGCAGGAACAGAGAAAGCTGCTGGAGGACTGGAGCTGTGCAGAAGCCCACAAGTGGGAGGGAATGGCTTTGGGAAAACTACAGAGCCATTGGGAACTTTATAAATGTGGCTGCTGTCATCCAAGTAATTGCAATTTCTCACAATTTCACATTATTTGTGAATTTAATAAGCATACTTACACCTGCCCCACCATCAATAATAATAATCATCATCATTGTTCACCGTGGCCATGTTCCCTTTGCCACATTTATTAAAGGGGTGGCCCTTGGGTACCTCTGCTGTGTGTGGCCGCCAAGCCCTCCCCCGTGAGCTTCCCGAATGACTAGGGCTGGCAGGCCATCCATAGGTTGGCCAGTGCCCACATCAGTGGCCCCATGTGAAAAGTTGACTATCCCATCAGATTCCCTCTCATGGGAATTTGAGCTAGGAAATATAGAGCAGGAAATGAGTGGCAGTGGGAGGCAAAAGGCTTCGAGGTCAAGAGAGGATGGAGAGGCTATGACAGCATGTACAAGTGAGGGGGCAGAGGCTCCGAGGCAGAGAACAGGGTGAGAAGGCAACAGGACATCAGAAAAACAGGGTGATAGTGGGGGAATCTGAGTCCTGTCCATGGGGCCACTCCTGTGGCTGAGGTCCCCAGGGACATGCTGGACCCACCCCCCCCCCCCAAACCACCCTTCAGCTTCTGATCTGCCTGACTCCTGGGTTTTACACTTTTGCTGGATCCTACACACACCTTTACCCTGGCAATAAACCCTCATTACCTGAGATAATGGGAGGGAGTGTGCGTCTTGTAACCCGTGCCCTACCTGTGTGAACCGAGGGTAGAGCCCTGTGGCACTCCAGCAGAGACCCCTTTAATGTTGGCAGAACCATTAACAAGCAAGTGTCCTTGGAGTGCAATTGGTGGGCCAGTTACTAATCCACCTAATCATCTTTGTGATATCTGCATTTCTCCATCTTGTCCACACAAAGAGTCTGAGAAGCTTATCTAAATGCCTTGCTGAATCCAGGTCTGTTGCATTTCCTTGGTCAAAAGTTGAATGGCCCTGTCCAAGAAAGAAGTAAGGTTAGCCTGGCTTGGCTCCTAAGCTAGCATCGGCCACATGCTAGGTCTTCAAGAAGGCTGTTGCTGTTTTACCGTGAACCCATGTTGGGTCTCGGTGCTCACAGTGCCCTCTCCTAGACTCTCACAAGCCTCTGCCTCAAGCAAGCTCCCTGATCTGTTATTTTGGAGAAACCATTTCCCCTTTTGGAATCTGCTCATCTTGGGCCTTCCTGAAATCTCCTATCCTCTGTTCTCCAGAGGTCACCGGCAATGGTGAAATGATCTCAATTGAGGACATGTAGAGGGAACTCCCCAGACTTGGGGGCTCCTGCATGGCTCACCTGGGGACTGTGCCCCTTCCTGAGGTCTGTTTGCCCTTTTCAGGCTGACAACCCTTCCCTTCAACTGTAAAAAGCAAAACAAGAGTGGAGATCTCTCCTTTCTCCCTCATCGCCTATCAACATAAAACCCTTTTCTTGTTCTCAAAATAAATTGAAAATATTTTTGATGTTCCTCTGTTCTTCCTTTGTGCTTACAGGGCTGTGAAAGGAAAGGGGGCTCTTAGTTATCAGACATGTCTTACATGCCCATCACTGTGTTCACATATCACATGGAGGAGCTCTTTCAAGTCACACAACACCCTTTCTAGAAAAGGGAAATTGATGACTGAGCCAAGGCCAGGCAGCTAATAAGGAAGAAGCCAATCTGAGATTTGAACCCAAGCCTGCAGAGCTCCTCACCTCCTGTCTCCACCACTGACCATGTGTGTGACTCAGGGCAGGTACCGTAAGTGGGGCTCAGTTTACACATCTCAAAAGGAGAAGTTACCAACAGTTCATGTCTCCTGGGATGGCTGGGAGGCTCATTTCAGCCATCGCTTGTAGAGTACTTAGCAGTCTGCCTGGTATGTAGTAAATGCACAATAAATAATAGCAACATTAGTATTTGTGCTCATTTTCTCTAAGCACAGTCTAGATTCGGCCTTAAAGTCTCAGCATTTGGAAGCCGTCCTGGGAGATGATGTACCCCAGGAATTGGATCTTTCTTGTGGGCCTCCCTGAGTAACTCCCTTTATTCACAACAAACTCAATCTCATCAGAAAGTTCCTCATGCAAACACAGATTCCCTTAGACAACCTTCCTCACCCCGCCCCTTTCTATTTTGGATCAATTTGCAACTACACCATTGGAAACGGGAGGCCACGATCTTCCCAAACCCCTGAGCTCCCCATCTCAGGCCATGGAACCGTGCTCCGTGTCCTCTCCACTCCGGAATGTCACTTGCTGAGGTTGAGGCTGCTCTCTCCCCAGACCTCACCAACAGAGCCCCCATGATGGCTTCTTCCAAAATTCCATCGTGCCTCCTTCACCCACTGCCTTCTTGTTGGTCAGAATTAGGTCCTGGGCAGTTTCTTTGCTCTGAGAGCTGAAACTGTCACCAAGAGAGCCAAGAACTCGTCAGAGGCTCTGCTCTGGGCCGAGGACACCCCCGACTAACGCCTGGAGGTCCGAGGTCCCCATCACCACCACCCCCTGCCTCGGCGTCAGCCTACAGTCAGCACCGGGAAAGTGGCAGCTGCTTCCTCTGTCTGACGGCCAAGCCAAGGCCAAGGAGACCCTTCCTGAGCTGGAATCAACAGTGCCCGAGTCCGCCCTTTCCAGGACTTTGTGGAAAGGGCCTTTGAGAGTGGTATGGAAGGAAGCGGACCTGGGTTTGAACCCTGGCTCTCCACCTAACTGCTGCATCACCTTGGGCATGTCCTTCTCTGGGCCTCTGTTTCCTAATCCATAAAATGAAGTAATAATAACCCCTAACCTTCAGGGCTGGGGGCATGAAATTAGACGACGCAAGTACATGGCTTGTCAGCAACAGTTTACTATATGGCAATCGCTCTTAGCATCAGGGAGTCAGTCAGTGGGGTGGACAACGGACAGGCCTTCCAACCATCCCTGTTGGCTGGGGATTGAGGGGTTTTCCCAGGACCCAGGATTTCTGGTGCTAAAACACTACCTTCAGGTTCTGCCCAGAGGACTGGGCTAATCAAAGGGATTTTGCCCTAAGCTGAGAAGGGGATGGGAGACAGGTTTGTTCATCACATGTGCGTCTGTGGCTCCAAGGCAGGGCCCCCTCTCAGCTTCCCCAGGCACTTTCCTGTTGTCTTGGGGCATCCCCAGAAGGTAAGGGGGGAGGGACAGAGTCGTCTCTGTTGCCTGTAGCTCCCTACTTTGCTAGAACATGATGGGATGGGGGGGGGGGCAGAGAATTAGCTTCCATGGGCTTCCCAGCTGGCCCCTGGCCCATGGGTGTCCACTGGTGCTGAGACAGTACCTCCCTCTGGGACAGTGGTCCTCAACTGGGGGCAATTTTGTGATGTAGGAGACATCTGGCAATGTCCAGAGACATTTTTGGTTGTCACAGCTGAGGGGGGGGATGCTATAGGCATTTAGTGGGTAGAGGTTAGGGATGCCACCAAACATCCTAAAATGCACAGGACAGTCCCCAACAAAGAACTGCCTGACCCAAAATGTCAATAATGGTGAGGGTAAGGAATGCTGACTTGGGGGAGTCAGAAGAGGCTGAGTCCGAGTGGGGCAGGAGAGCCCAGAAATTCAGGAGGAGCCCACCGCCATGTCTCTAGGTAACCAACCTCAGCCTCCAAGTGTCCCCTCAGGCAGGGAATTGGATGCCCCCACCCCCACCGAGTCCAAACAGGAAGGATACCAATGCCAGGGCCCAGCCCAGGACAGGGGTGGGGGTGGAGGTGTGGGGACAGGCACTTTTTGGCGTGAGGCTGGCAAGGAGCAAGCTTTATGGCTTGTTCTGTTCAGAGTTTTAATTAAGCGTCTCAAATACGGATTTAATTGGGCTGTAACAAGCCAGACTATTGTATGCGAGCAAAACACCTGGGGATTATTAGAAAACATTTTTAAGGCAGTAAAGCTGCAGCAAATACTTGCAGTTGTTAAATCAGGAACTATAACTCCAGGGCTGAAGCCACACACAGTGATAGGGAGCCACTCGGCAGTGCTGGGCAGAAGGGGCAGTGGAGTCTGGAGAGGTGGCCCCAGAAGGGGCAGGCTGCACCCACCCCAGGGGGTGTGGAGGGTCCCCTGGGCACAGGTCCTCAGTCCAAAGCACTGCTAACTCCTGCTTATAAGGCTGCTCCTGGGAGGAGCCGGGGGTGAGCAGGCCCAGCCTGAGTGGAGCCAGAGGTGAGCAGGCCCATTTCATTGTCTGTCTCTTCCTGCAACGAGAATTTAAGCTCAATTAATCCAGGGACCAGGGTTTTTTTATTTCCTGCTAGAACTTCAGTGTATAGAACAATGCCTAGCACATAGTAGGCATAGCAGAATGAATGGATGGATGGATGGATGGATGGATGGATGGATGGATGGATGGGAGGGGCCAGTGGTGTCCAGGCCCATCTTGATAACGGGCCAAAGCTGGCTCCACCACTCCCTGAAGCCCAGGTCCCAGACTGATGGCCCACGGATACCAGGAAAACAGGCTACCATTTACCTGATTGATATTTAGAGAAAGAAGGCCCTGGCCAAAATGCTGCTGCTTCTTGCTGGTAAAGCAGGCTAAACCCCAACCATTGGCAGGCGTTTCTCTGACCCTGCCCTACTGCTGGTCTCCCAGGCACCGTGTCTCATTTCTGTTAGGGCCTGATCACCTGGTCTTGCAACTGACATTTGGCTCCCCGGTAAGACTGTGGCCTCCACAAGAACCAGCCCCAGGTCTAGTTTATTCTTTTTCTCCAGCCTCATCCTAGACACAGAAGATGCTTAATAAATGTCTGTTGGAGAATTAATAAGTGAACAAATGATTGACATGCAAGTAGCAGCAGCCTTTTCTTCATCACAGCTGTCATTTCTTGGACTCCTCCCATGTGCCAAGCACTGTGCTCAGGGCTGCATTTGCATCATCTCACCTGGCCCTCCCCATGGCTTTGTGACATGGAGATTAGCATCTCCATTTTATAGATGAGGAGCTTGAAGCTCAGAGAAGCCCCCTTTATCCTGCTCTCTGCTGCTTCTCCCAGAGATCCCTAATGACCTACTGTTGAAGGGAGCTCCTCTCCCACCCTGTGAACAGCAGCTTGAGTTCCAGTCCAAGGCACCAAGGAGCAGGGCAAGGTTCTAGGTCCACAGCAGCACTGACAGGCCCCTCCCACTGACTAAAGCCCAAAAAGCTTCTGAGGCTCAGGCTACAGTTTGGGGGCTTCCATCTGGTAGGCCTTGAAGTTCCCATCACAGCCCCTCTAACCCCCACCCTGTTCAAACCTGCTGAACTTCAGAACTTCCGAACTTAGGAAGTGGGGTGTGTGTGTGTGTGTGTGTGTGTGTGTGTGTGTTGGGGGCTCAGGAAGAAAGGAGCAGGGATGAGGTGCCCCCGGTTTCATAAGTGGGAAACCAGCTCGGGGGACCTTCTTGGACACTGGGGATACATAGTGCAAAGCTCAGGTGCTCAAGGTTGGAGGCTCAAGTGCATAAAGTAGGGAGCAGGGTCAAATCAATTGCACCAGGAAGGCCAACCTAGGAATTGGGTGGTGGTGGTGGGGGACTCAGCAGCACAGAGTTAGGAGCCTGAAGGGCACAGTCTGGGGAAGGGGCCCAGTTGTGCCAAGGTGGGAGAGGAGCTGCAAGAGCAGATAGGGAGCACAGTTTCTCTCAACCAGACATTGCTGGAGCCAGGTATGGAGAGGACAGGACTTAGTACCCAACTTTCCGGGTGGGTGGCTTTCTGAAAAGGTTCTTTCTGGAAAGGACCCTGAAGTCCTGACTCTAAGCCTGTCTCCCTACCCCCTTATCCTCATCCCAAAGAGACCCAAGGCATCTAGAAAAAGGTCCTTAAGGAATGATCATTTAATCCGCACCACCCCAGCCCCAGATTTTTCAGCCCCTTCCTCTAGAAGCATCATCCTATCATGAGTCCAGAGCAAGCGCCATGGCTGGGCTCTCGGGCAGCACACGCAGCCCAGACCTAGCAGCAAGTATCTGCAGCGCAAGGGCCCATCACAGTCCCTCTTATGGGGGCAACACGTCCCAGTTTCAAAGCGCCGTTTCAGGGCTTTCTTCAAATGCAGCCTTCCTGCTGAGGCCCTGGAGACCCCAACTACAATTTCACATGCACCCACCCACCCCCCCAACCACACACACTTCCTATTCCTCACCCTTGCTTATTTCATGTACTTAGAACTTATCATCAAGCATACCCTAAATTTTATTTTATCATGTTTGTGGTCAATGTCCCTCCAGAATGCAGGCTTCCTGAGGGCAGGGAATTTTGCCATTTGGCTCTCTGCATTCTCTCCCCAGAGCCTAGAACAGTGCCTGACCCACAGTAAGCATTTAATAAATATTTGTTAAATGAATGAATGAATAAATGATCTTCAGAGACCCCTGTCTCATTTCAGCTTTCCTTTCCCAGGGTTATCGTTGGTAAGACAGGGCTTATTATTATTACCCCTATCATATAGATAAATGAATAACAATTACAGTTAGAATAGCCACCTTTAAAGAGCACTTTCTATGTGCCAGGTTCTGTGCTAAATGTTTCACATGCATAATTTAAATCCCTACCACAACTCTCTAAAGAGAAAAATTCTATTAACCAAATTTGATAGAGGGGAAAACAGAGTTAAGAGAGATAAAGTAAATTGCCCAAGTTCACACAGTCCTTACATGGATTATATCCTTTAATCCTTAAGACTATCTTATGTAGTAATAACTCTTTTATACCTAAGGAAATCAAGGACCAGAGACATGCAGTACCTTGTCAAAAGTCACACAGCAGTTAGATGCAGAGTCAAGATTCAACTCCACCTCCGTCTGAAGCCAAGTTCCTTTTCCAGGTCAAAATGCCTGTGGCGAGTCTTCTGTCTCTGAGATTTCCATTGGATGAACACCCACTGGGCACATGATTTCACCTAGCCCTCAGCAAGGAGACTGGCAGTGGTACCTGGCTGCAGAGGTTGGGAAGGTAAAACGCTTGAGCTCCTACTCAATTCCTATTAATAATTATCCAAGGATATTCCTGGGGTTACCAAGCAGCAATTTCCATTCATAACTTTAAGAATCAAAACTGCTTTAAATGCTGTAAAGGTATGTTCTGTGTCCCCACCCCCATTGCCCACAGCCCTCAGAAAGATGAGCTCCCTGGGTCAATGGCTCCATTTTATTGTCACAAACCAGGAGTGGTTGTGATAGCCAGTGGTCCTTCTATCTGCCTATTGTCAGAAAGAATTGCTGGAGATCAATTGTTCTAAAGCAAAAATCAATTGCATTTGCAGTTGTCCTCTTAAATTTAATGAGTTTATATCCAATAACTCCATACAGCAGGGTACTTAACTTAGTTACTGAGGGGACATCAGCACCCAGTCCCCCTGGCAGGAAGCCACGCTGCTCCAACCCTGGCCCTTCTCGGGAGTATTATGGAATTTCTTCCTGCTCACGTGAGGGCCTGGAATGTTTGACAGCAAAATCTTCCCAGCCTGAAGCCTCACCCCAGGCCTAGAAGTGTTCATGTGTTCCCTTGTCAGGAGACACAGCACTGGCTTTTTTAAGATGAAGTTGACGTTCTCCTCCTTGTTGAAGTAAGAAGACAAAAAGCCTCCTTTAGGTTCCTCGGTTTCCTTAAAAGGAAGTTGTCTTAGTTTAGGTTTCTGTGGAGGCAGAACCTGAGCCAAAGATTTGAGTGCCAGTAGTTTATTCTGGGAGGTGGGCTCGGTCTGGGGAGGTAAGCTCGGTCTGGGGAGGGGGACATCAGAAGAGAAGGGAAGGCAGCCAATAAGGGGTGCATTATCAAGTAAATGACCACTGGGCCATCGGAGCTCTGGCTCACCAGGGATCTCCAGAAGGTGGAATGGCACCTGCCTCTGACTCATCCCAAATCATGGATGGGACAAGAGGTTGGGCCGGTGATCCACCAAGTCCGTCTTGGCTGGGGGCTGCTTCTCGAGGCCTGAACTCCATCCCTTCTGGTAAGATGCTCCTGAAGGCAGAAAAACTCTCTGAGACAGAAGCACAGGAATTCACGCAGCAGCCGCAGGCCTGGAGAAGCATCCATGGGGGACGTGTCCCAGCCTTGTGCACAAGACAATCCACTGGGGAGAGGGAAGAAAATAGTAAGTTCTACCTACATCGACTGCAATCTCATCCCATTTAATTACTCACTTTTGTGCATGATTTATAAGGTACAGAAGTATGTACCTTATAGATACATAAAATATAAACAAATTACGTTTATAGGGGTGCATGTTAAACTCTGTAATAGAGTACATAATCAAAGAAATCTGGTGATGACCACACTAAATTAAATGCGAGCTGCCCTCAAGCAAACAGCGGTCTATCTGGACGCCAGTCTTATCAGGAGTCGCCTCCAATCATCTACTGCCCAACCCGAATGAAAAGTCTAATGGAGAGAACTGGCATTGTGGAGAACTGTACACTCAAGAACAGGCCTAGCCATCTATTTTCCCGGATATCCTAGGAGTTATCCCTGGACCAAGCCGTGCACTTGGACCCCATGCCTTGCCTCCTTGCCTAGTTTCACTCTCTAAGCCGTTTTGTCATTATGCCTTCAGCTCACATGGAGGGACAGGCAACACCAAGACACAGTCTTAAGAAATTTGCCACTGCCATTTGTTAGCAGGATATTATATTCTAATATATAAAGCCCCACATGAAAAAAAAAACTGTAATGAAGGGTTAATAAAAGCTTTAGTTTATCCCAGAAATATTCATGTGATTTTCCCCCCATATGAAAGGTAAAATGCATCTAACTAGTACTATTTTCCCTCTTCCCTTTGTCCACTAGGGAGCACAGAGTTAAATGTTTGTCCTAATTATAGCAACTGTATGGTACATTATAACTTAAACCCAGCATTTTATTTTTCTTCCTAGGAAACATTTTATTTCTAATTTATATTCTTTCTGGTCCTGAATTCCTGGAATGAAAAGTTAATTGTCTTATTAAATTTAATTTTGTAAAAAAATTATTTTTGTGGAATGAGATGGTTCCTAACTTATTATTTAAACACTAAGCCCAGCCAGTGGCTCAGGTCACACTTCCGGACACAAACATGAAACCTCGCCGAAGCCCTGCCGGGTCAGCGCCCTGACCTCTCGGCCGCAGAGGCTGCCTTGGCCGTGAGAAAGGTCCCTTGAATTCTGCTCCACCTCCACGATTTCACTCTCAAAAGGTGCCTGTGTTCCCACACTCCTGGCCTTTCTGAGCAACTGGCCACAGAGCCACATCTCACCCCAAACTCCTCTTAACCTTTTGAACTTTTCCTTTCCGGGCCCAGGACAGACCCCTCGAGCCGGCTGTCCCTCTTCTCTGCTCTCTCCATTTACCGATTCCGAGTCCAGCCCATCAGTGACCGCACTTCTGCGCTGGTGGGGAGCTCTCCAGTCTCCCTTCTCTCCGCCCCTCACCCCACGGGCCCCCCAACTCCCACTCCTCTGCTGGATGCGCCCACACTGTGGGGAGATGACGGGAGAGGACGGAGGAAGCTGGGAACAGCACCTGCTGCTCACCAGGGCCCCAAAGCCAGCTTAAGGGAGGTGGCAAGGAAGACAAGCTACTCCAGGCAGCACGTGGTCAGCCTCTGCCTCTAGCTACCCCCTGCTCCCCACCACACATACACACACCAGGAAACATCAAGGCAGTGTGGACCCACGCCATGCTCCAAAATAAGTCACACATGAGAGGGCAGAGGAAAATGAGCCAGGGCACAAAGCGTCATAAACGGGCCCTCCTGGCTCTAATCCCCACTCCACAGCCCACCCTCCAAGGGGGCTCAGAAAAGCCAGGCCCTGTTTCTCTGAGCCTCGATTTTCTTATCTTTAAAGCAGAGATAATAATACCAGCCTATCTCACAGGGGTGTATCAAATGGAAATCTGTGCACAAAAGGGCTTTGAAAAGGATAAAGCATCACACAAAGAGGTAGAGAATTGTTACGGCAAATGTTCCCTCTGAGAGCCAAGTGACCCCAGAAGAACCAGGGAGAAATTGAGCTTTGGGATCTGGAGTGGGGTGGGGCTGGGGGGTCCTGCCAAGAGGCGCCCAGCCCCCCCGCCTCCCTACCTCTCACCCAAACGGACTCACGCCTCGCTTTGTTTCCATCTGCATCCTTGAATCAACAGGGTGGCGTCTTGGAGACGGGTCTCTGGAGGTTACAGAAAGGTCATCCAGGCCCTCCCCACGCTCTATGCCTGCCATCCCTTTGTTATCAATGAACTGCCTGCATGCGTGTGTGTGTGTGTGTGTGTGTGTGTGCACGCCTGTGTGTATCCTCTAAAGCCTTCCAGTGGAGGAGATTTCACATGTGCACACGTGTGATTTAGGCACAGTGAGTGCAATTGGGACATTGATTATCTGCAGTGGCTACACCCAGAATTTACAAAACACCCACTATGTGTAACTATAGCATCTTCATCTCTGCCTAACCCCCTACCCCCTGCCAAGTCCCCTGGATTTCCACTTGCACGTTCAGGCCCTCCTGATCTCTGGGATCCACCTGGCTGAGGCAGGAGGAATTTAACATTCCAGCCTAGCACTGCAAAGAGGGCCCACCATCGAGGGATGCTCTTGGCCAGCCAGAGCCCTAATCTGGGTTCCTAGACGTGGTTTGGGGTTCCTGCCTTGCTGCGTGGGCTTGAGCCCCTTTCTTGAGTATCTGTCTAACACTCTCTTCCTGTTAAGGATGGTTCCTCTGACTAATGGTAGAACCCCCCAATTCCAGCCCACCTTGGCCTGCCATTTTGAACCTCTGAATCTTTCCTGCTCCTGGAACTCCCCCCATCCCTGGACTCTTCCACTTTCTGGCAACTCCTCTGCCCCAAGTCATGCCTCCCAGATGGCCCTGCCTGCCTGAGTCCACACTTGACATCAACTGTCAGTCCCTCTGGACACCACAACCTGCCCTGAAAGGACCAGGCTCCATCCCACACTTGTGGTTGCATCCCTGCCCCCAACCTCCGTTCACCAATAGGGCTGGCTCTGCCTACCTGGGCAGCTGAAACTCCAGCCTGCTGGACCAATCCTTCCCAACCCACATCCACCAAGAGCCATGCAGGCAACCCTGCAAGGTGTGCAGCCAAATAAAAAGATGCAGCCCCTAGAAAGGCATGTAACAAGGAGGAAACTGGGTATCTAACAACAGCAGATGGTGCCAAAATTAACATGAGGAATCAGCAGGGGCTGAGCCACCAGAGGAGGCAGCACAGAGGAAGCAGGATCTGATCTGAGCCTTCAAAAGCAGAACTCAGGTGAGCAGAGAAGGTGGGAGAGCTTGCCTAGCAGTAAATGGCTGTCAGAGTTAAGATGCGACAGTAGGGAAACTGGGCTGGTCAGTTGCATCCTTTTGTTCATTATTCATTCACTCACTCACTCATTCATTCATTCAGCCAGTATTTGTTGAGCACCTACAATGTTCTAGGCACTCTCCAAGGAACTGGGCAAATGGTGGTAAATAAAGCAGACAAAACCCGTGTCCCCATGAAATTCTCTCTCAAGAGGGTTTACTGCTGCTGATGAGGATGAAAAGTAAGTTGGGCTAGATCTTGGAAGGCTGTGAATGCATGGCTGAGAATGCTGGCGTTTATCCCATGGACACTAGGGAGCTCTTGAGGGTTTCTGAGGGATGGTAAAGCGACACACAGAGACATTCTGGAGACAGTGGGAATCGCTGACATGAAAAGAGATGGGGGCCTGAGATCGGGACGTGACCATAGCAATGGAGAGAAATGGATGGAGCCAAGTCAACGGGGAGTGAGGTGGGGACTCAGGAGGCCCAAGGCTGGGATAGCCTCCCTGGGTGGAAGGGCTACTGCTTCCTTGGGGTTGGCGGCCCTCCCACCAGCCCCCAAACGTACAATGTCCGAGCTATTTATGACTCCCAGACTCTTTGAGGGTGAGCTCCAGCCGTATTCACAGAGGTGGGTGCTTCTCCCCCACCACCCTTAGGCCTTAGCCATCTCACACTCGCAGTGACCTTAATAATGCAATGAGGGAGGAACTGAAAGGACTGGTGAGGCCTAAATATAGCCACTTAAGCCACGTGCAGAAATTCTCTCCTGAATTTGCTTAAGAGCAGGGGTTGGCGTATTCCACTGGGGACGGCGCTTTGTTTCAAAATCACGCCAGCCGGGCTGAGCCTGATGGGCCCTTAAAGCTTTCTTTAAACACAGAAAACATTAAATGATTTTCTGCAAAAGTCTCAGCATGAGAGGAAGAGGCTGCTAATGGGAGGTTGAGCCAAAGACCTTCCTGGCCAACACACCACTCAAGTGAACTTACTCCGTAAATGATAAATCCCTCTGGACAAAGGGCAGTCTCCATGCACTCTAGGCATGTGGGTGAGATGCTGGACCTCCGTCCGAGTCACAGCAGGGACCACGGGGTGAGGGTGGCATGGGCAAGCAGGACGAGGCCTGAGGTGAACCGTCGTCTGCAGCCAGGAAAGGAAGTCGGCCGGGCAACAGCTGTGCTTTGCTGGCACCTTAGAAGGTGGCTACGGTTACTGCATCCCTTTCCCGGGTGAGAAAACTAAGATCTGGAAGGGGTTAAGGAACCTTTCCCAGGTCAGGCAGTGAGCCAGTGGTGCAGCCAGGATTTGAACTCAGGCCTACCTATCACCAGAACTGCTTCTACCAGCCCTACAAGTCCATCTGTTCATTAAGAGGCCACCCAACCAGGACAGAAGCCCCCGGCTCAGGCCAGGGGTGTGTGCCACCCCCACCTGGCCCCCAGGTCTGCCAGCTGCCCTGAGCTTTGCCTTTTGGGGCATCCTCTCCATCCTCAGAGCCTCCTCCTCTGCTGAGTCTCAAACATGGAGGGTAGACTCAGAGACTCAACTCAACACAGCAAACAAGCATGGAGGCCCCACCACATGGAAGGCTCTGAGATGGGAAGGGAAGGGGTAGCCAAAGCAGATGGGCCCGCACTCCTGCCTTCCTGAGGCCATTTCTAGGGGATGGGAGAGGCAGGTGGCAAAGCCTGTCATCTAGACAAACAGGAATAGCTATCACACATAGAATGCTCTGTGCAGGTATTATGCTAATCCTCTTACACAAGCTAACCCACTTAGGCCTCACGATGAGGTAGAAACTATCCCCATGCCCATTTTGCAGATGAGGAAACTGAGGCACAGAGAGGCTAGGCAACACAGCCAGTTAGTGACAGAACTGAGAGTCAACCAGACAGCCTGGCACCAGATTTGGTGCTTCCAACCACCAGGCTCAAGTGCTGGAAGAGACTGAGGAGGAAGGAAGTTAGTTCTACTGAGCAGAGTGTGTTTGTGTGTGCGTGTGTGCGCGCACGCGCGCATTCAGAATACCTTCTGGAATTCCAGGTGGGCTGTGACCCTACTGGATGCTAGGAAGGGCAATCCAGGCAGAGAAAGCCAAATGCAGAAAAGCAAGGAGAGCCGAGCATGCAGAGCCATTTGGGAGCCATGGCGCCTGGTCAGAAGTGGATCCAAATCTTGTTGGACAGCGCCAGTCGGAGGGTACAATAACAGCTCCCATACTGCATGCCTACTGTGCATCAGGCCTTGGTGAAGCACTTTCGAGGTGTTTTCTCAACGGTGTCAACTATGCACGGTTGGTTCAACAATTACTTTGTCAATTCACAGTTGGTGGCCCTGCAGAAGAGAAGTGACTTGTCCAAGGCTGACTGGATAGGGAGCCAAGCACAGTAGGGAGCCATGGAAGGCTTCAGAGGAGGGCAGGGATGGGAGCCAGTCCCGGACTGGCCTTCACTGTGCAGCAAACCAAGCACGCAGCAGCAGGGAGGTCACAGTGCACCTGGAGCAGGGAAGGCCCTGGAGCCCGGGAGGCCGCCCAGCCTGTGCTTTCAGACTCTGGGTCCCGCATGGGCCAGGAGCCCTGGAAGCAGGACCCACGGCTGTCAAGGTTAAGGTGCCCAGCTCAAGCTCACCTGAGAAAGCAAGACACCTGCATCTCACCTCCATCTCTCACTCACCTCTGACCTCTCCACGCACCCCCTCCCAGCACGCAGAGGGGCCTGGCTGAGGAGGGGCGTTTCCTGTCATTGTAAAGTGGGGAGAAGAAGCTTGGGTGTCAGAGAGCTTCTGGGTGCCATTCCTGGCTCTCCCTGCCAGGCTAGGTGCCCCGGACACCTTTCTTCATGTCTCTGAGCCTCAGCATCCTCATCTCTGAAACGGGAGCAGGAAGCTCCATGAGGTTTGCATGGGGACTGAAGTGACAGGTGAGGAAATCACCCAGAACAGGGCCATCGCAGAAGGCAGATAATGACTGAACAAACTTCTCTACATGTTTACCATCTTTCAAAACTAAATGTTGGGGAATAAATAAAAACCACATTTTGTTCCCCTGATGCTGGCCCATGTGACACACACAGCTAGATGCATCTTTCTGACCATCCCACCTGAAGAAACAGAGACCCAGGTGGATGAGCAGATCACAGGGAGAGCCCAGGACAAGGACTGGGCCAGACCCAAGTGTCCTCCTTCCCTGGGGGACTCTGTACTCGCTCTGTCTCTGCCCTCAGACGCTGGATGCCACCAGCTTGGTTTGGTCCAAGGTCCACTGTTTCAAATACAGCACGGTCAGACACTTCTGGCCTGCAGATTTCTCAGAAATATCTAGAAGGTGAATAGTAGATCACACCTTGCCCCTGAGCAGGTGAGGATTGAGTTATTATCCATAGAATTAGAAGAGCGCAATAATTTTAGCCCATCACCCAATACGGTCCTTAGTAAAAAGGACGAGGCAGCTGCGGGGTAGTTAAAACCAGCAGCCCTTGATGTTCTCAGAAACACTGAGGCTGGCGGTTTGGTATACCGAGCCCTCTATCTCGGCACTTGCCCTCATGAAACTTGTTACTGCAAAGGAGAGGCTAAAACTGCTTATAATTGTGCCAAAGAGTCTTCCCCTGAGGGCCTCTTTGTTGCTCAGATGTGACCTTTCTCTTTAGCTAAGCCACCTTGGCAGGTGAACCCACTGCCCTCCCCTCTATGTAGGATCTGACACCCAGGGGTGTAAATCTCCCTGTCAATGCAGGATATGACTCCCAGGGATGAATCTGGACCTGGCATCATGGGATTGAGAGCATCTTCTTGACCAAAAGGGGGATGCAAAATGAAATGAAATAAAGTTTCAGTGGCTGAGAGATTTCAAATGGAGTCAAAGAGATCACTCTGGTGGGCATTCTTACGCACTATATAGACAACCCTTTTTAGGTTTTAAGGTATTAGAATAGCTAGAAGTAAATACCTGAAACTATGAAACTGCAACCCACTAGCCTTGACTCCTGAAGACAATTGTATAACAATGTAGCTTATAAGGGGTGACAGTGTGATTGTGAAAGCCTTGTGGATCATGCTCCCTTTATTCAGTGTATGAATAGATGAGTAGAAAATGGGGACAAAAACTAAATGAAAAATAGGGTGAGGAAAATGATTTGGGTGTTCCTTTTTACTTTTATTTTTATTCTTACTTTTCCTGGTATAAGGAAAATGTTCAAAAAATAGATTGGGGTGATGAATGCAAAACTACATGATGGTACTGTGAACAGTTGATTGTACACCATGGATGACTGTATGATATGTGAATATATCTCAACAAAACTGAATTTTAAAAAAACAAAACAAAAAAGAACCAGCAGCCCTGGAACCAGATTGCCTGGGTCCAAATCCATTTACTTGCTGTGAGACCCTGGGCCAGTCACCTGTTGCTTCTGAGCCTCAATGTCTTCATCTGTGAAATGGGGCTAATAATTAGATCAT
Organism: Choloepus didactylus; assembly: GCF_015220235.1. Lineage (NCBI taxonomy): Eukaryota > Metazoa > Chordata > Mammalia > Pilosa > Megalonychidae > Choloepus > Choloepus didactylus. The sequence continues at coordinate 212,653,827 of NC_051308.1, read as the reverse complement.
CCTCAAATTACTGTCATGAGAATAATTGCTGTTGTGCTTTAATACATGTGAAGTGCTTCCTTTTTGGTGAGTGCTACAGAAATGTTAGCTAAGTTACTTTTATTTGATTGAGGGTAAAAGAACTTCGTACTACATAGCTCAGGATTTCCACACTTCGCTTCAGATGGCTGAATGGAGACAGATATGATGAGGGACTTGGGATTTTTATTTACAGATGGTCTCAAGAAGGAGGGGAAACTATGGCCTGAGCAAACTCGGTGACTCACAGAAGGCAGCAGGGCAAGGCTGGGCCAGCGCCTGGGTCATCTCACACCCCCAGCCCCAGACTCTCCTTGGAGCCTGAATCTAGCAGCCTCTCCAGGCACAACCCCCAGGGGGCCTGCAGAGGCTAAGTCTGCACACAAATTACCTTGGACGAAAAATACTTTTTCTTTTTTTGTTTGTAATTTTACAGAAGAATTCACAGAACTGGGACTGAAATACAGTATGTTTCTATGGCTGGAGGTGTGTGTGTGTGTGTGGTCCATTCACGCGGAGCCCACATTACCAGAGTTTGGGGAAATGTCAGATTCTTGGAAATGGAGATTTTAATTAGGTTAGAGTTGCCTCCAAAAAGTACTAAAATTAAATACGAATCCATAATGCATGGCATCATCATAATGGCATGCAAGTGGGGCTGGGCTGGGCAGACAGAAGCTGGGATGTGGGCAGTCTCAGTAATTGGGGAAAATGTCCCCTGGCCTGCAGCCACAGTCTCAGGTGAGAAGGGGTGGGAGCAGGGGTTCCCAGGCAGAGCTTGGAGAGGGGTGCTCAGTGCCCCACTAAGGGGAGAAGAGGCAAGTGAGATGCTGATGATATTAGCTGGCATGCACTGAGCTCTATATATCGGTGTTCTTAGCACTTTTAAACATATTAGCCCAGGACATCCTCAGGGCTCAGCAGGGCAATGCCATCTCCACTGACAGGGGAAATCACATGCCTGTGGAGAGAGAGCACAACTCAGAAGGCTTGGGGAGTGCTAAGTGTCCCAAGAAGCCAGCTCTGTTGTACTGACCAGCTTCTTTGGGGGGGATGTGGTATCCCTTGAGACATGGGGCTTTGAAAAGATGGGTAGCAATAGCCTGGGAAGTGGGGGAGGGCAGGGGACAGAAAGCTGCTCTGCAGAGCCTCAGGTGTGTGGCTGGTCTTTTCTCTCTCATTAGCTAGCTGTGTGACCTTGAACAAGTCACCCAGGCTGGACCTCTCTTTGATCAACAATATAAACTCTACCCTTTCAATCTCCCAGAGCTGTCTAGGGATCAGATGACTTGTAAATCTGTTTAGAGCTGTAGAGACATTCATTCTTGATAAGAGCAAGTAAGAAAAGAGCATCTACTGAGGACTTTCTATGCAACAGGCATCTTATCACATTTAATTCTTTCTATAGTCCTGGGGAAACTGAGGCACGGGTAATGTGACAGCTGGGAAGTGGTGAATCCAGGATCCAAACCCAGCAAATCTGATTCAAGAACTTACTTTCTTAACAGCTATTACTACAGTCAGGATAAAAATGCTCTGGAGTGAAGAGGATGCTAGTCATAGTCACACAGGACAACAGACATGCCAGAACTGTCACAGGAAAACCAGGATGTGTGGACACGAGCTGTAACATGTCTAGGAGGTGCATGGACCAGAGCCATCTGACCTGACTCTGCCAATGTGTCCTTGGGCCAGTCACTTCGCCTTTCCAGAACTCTTCTCATTTGTACCACATTTCTTCTGCCAGTCCAGGTACCTTCCAGGTGCTTTCCAACTCCAAAGCACAAGGATTGCATGAGGTAGTCAGTCCAGCACTACGGGAAAATGAGGGGGCTGGAGTCACACCTGAGATAAGAGAGGCTGGTCCATCTGCTTGACTTTCACTGAGCTGTAGTTTTCTCTGTAGTTTTCTCATCTGTAAAACGGGGAGGGTAAGAGTTCCTGCCTCGTAGCATTGTTGTGACGATTAAGTGAGATGCTGATGATACTGGCTGGCATGCACTGAGCTCTATATATCGGTGTTCTTAGCACTTTAAACATATTAGCCCAGTGCATCCTCACCAGCTAAAAGCGGCCAACACTAACATGGTGCTTATGATGTGCCTGGCACTGTTCTATCCCACAGCCCTGTGGGGTAGGCACTTGTTTGATCCCCATTTTACAGATGGAGAAACTGAAGCACAGAGAAATTAAGAATTTTCCCATGGTCAGGAGCTGGGATTTGAACCCAGGCAGCAAGCACCAGGATCTGGGCTGGTAACTGTCATCCTCGGTTGCCTTGTCCAATGCACATAACGCCCAGCATCTGCCTTGCATGAGCAAGTGGTAAAAGGTATTGCTATGCTTAGGGGGGCAAAAAGTTAACATCAGACCCTTACCTTTTGGCAAGGATTCAGTAAGATGGCACACAGAAAGCTTCCAGCACAGAGTAGATTCTCAGAAAATGTAACGTGAAAGAAAGAAGGGGGTGGAGTGGGGGTGGGGAGAGAAGGAAGAAGGAAGGAAGGGAGGGAAGGAGGGAGGGATTGAGGGAGGGAGGGAGGGAGGGAGGGAGGGAGGGAAGCAGCAGGAAGTTAGTTGAGTGAAAGCCATGGGCCTGTTCTGGATCCTGGTTCTTCCAAGCAGGGAGGTTGGCACTTTAACAGGACGTTTCCCCAGCAGAGCTGCTAATCGTGAGTCTCACGGTCTCAAAGGAAGACGCCCAGCAGTGCTGGCGATAGCGGGTCCAGTGATCCCTGAAAAGCAAAGCCATTCTCCGGGGCCTGAGCAGATGGAACAATCCTCCCCACTGTGGACCCCCATCCTTGGGCCAAAGGACTGCCCAAGGTCTCAGAAATCTCCGAGGCCCATCCAGGTAAGTGTGAGCTCAGGCGGTGGCCCCTGGAAAGTGGAACAGAGAGGACAAAATGGGACAGCAAATGGCACCAAGGATTTTGAAATAGAAAAAGTATAAAAGCGCTTCCTCCGTGTGGGAATGAGTGCCAGGAGGCCACTGCCTATTGAGTTTTCATCAGAGTAATTTATTAATCAATACAGCTAACATGGCTAGTTCAGCGATTTTGTGAAAAACAATCACGTGCGGGATGTGACGAGCACTTTGCTGGATTGCGGTAAGCAGGGCCACACAGGACCAACTGTTTTATGGCCTTCTGGGAAATGTTCCCTGGCAATCACATCTCTGTGGTTTTATCTTCATCACATCAAAATATTTGGATGGAGAGAAAAGAGATTGAACAACCTTCCAGATGTTTGGCTCCCTGGCAACAAACATCAAGATGTTTCCTTGCAGGGTCATCACAACCATGAACCTGACTGAAACACCACGAGGCCAGGAAGAGGGGCGTGTACTGGGAAGCACCCTGGCCCACAGCTGGAAGGCCTGGAGGAGGAGGGGACTTTCTCTGCATTTACTAAGTACCTACTGTTTACCAGGCCCTGAGCTGGGCACTACGACACATCCATTTCTCTGTTTTCAAATGAGGAAAAGAAGGCTAGGGTTGGGTTGCGGGGTCCCAAAGCAAGGAAGAGTGAAAAAATGACTCCAATCCAGATGTGACTTCAAGACTTCTGATCCAGCATTTACTAGTTTGAGTTTAAATAAGTGACTTGACCTCGCCGAACCTCAGTTTCCTCATGTACAAACCAGGGATCTTTAGGTTTCCCCTGCCTACTGCACTCACTGTTGGGAAGCTCAAACAAGATAGTGATGGGAATGTGCTTGGCAAATGGAAGAGAATTCCACTTCTGCAGAGAGTGGGTTATCTTCCTTGAGTCCCCAAAGTGTCCAGCGTGGCCCAACACTAATTCAGATTATCGCTGGGTTGAACCACATGGCCTGTGTCTCGTCCTCCTGACATGTGGGTGCCTGGATGAGGGTGTGCACTCTTCCTCCAGATGTGTGGGCCACACGCAGGCACAAATGCTGGCACCCAGTTCATGGAAGGAAGGAGCCAACCGGAACCTCTGCCACTTAACTCCCCACCTGCCCCAGTAAAGCAGACCTCCAAGGTTCACTCACCTGGATGCTGAGGGTTTGCCAGGAGACAGAGCTCCCTGGAAGAGAAGGCCCTGCTCCTCAGCGGTGCAAGGCTGGCTCCTGATCGCTGTAGCAAGTACATGCTTGGGGCAGGCTCTGCTGAGGCCCCTTGCTGGGAGGGAGTCAGGACTCACATAGAGAAGCTCCGTGGAAGGATGCAGAGTCGAGAGAATGAGGCTGAGTTCTGCAGCCTGATCCTAAAGCCAACAGTCCACCGTGTGTGACCTGCCTGGCCTCAGACCAGAAACAGGGTGAGCTCTGGAGAGCCCCAGATGAAGCCAGAGCAGGGCTTAGGAGAACCAGCCCTCTTGCCTTAGCACCCTTGTCCACCCAGCCCCAGCCACCTGGGCCTTCTTTCTGTTCTTTGACCAAGTCAGGCCATTTCCCACCTCAAGGCCCTCATGCATGCCATGACCTCTGCCTAGAATGTTCCGCTCTGCATTTTTGACACAGCAGGTCCCCCCCATTCTTCAGCCTTCAGCCTAAATGCCACCTCTTCTGAGAGACCCTCCCTGCTCCCAAACCAAAGTGCAGCCTCCCAACTGTTTTCATGTCTAGCATTTACCATAATTCCCAACTCCGGATTTACTTGTCTGTTTGCTCATTTACTGTTTGTCACCCTAAACAAAGGAATCAAGGTCCCTTGAGGATGAGAACCTCATCTCTTGGGTCTCTGTTCTATATCCAGCACCTGGCACTGAGCCTGGAATTACTGCTGTGCCTCGACCATCATCTACTGAAGGAAAGAAGGGCAGGTAAGGAAGGGAGGGGGGCAGGCAGGGAGGGGAGGGAAAGGAAAAAGAAATCAGGCAAGATAAACATGCAGATCAGCTTCTGAGCGCCAGACAGGTTTATTCCATTTATAGAGTTTCTTCTTGGGCAGATTCGCAGACATCTCTTTACAGCTGAATGGAGTGAGGTCTTTCCACGTGTATCCCTTTCAGATGATCTGGTTCTTCCAGGAGAACTCCATCAAGTAACTTACTGACCCTCACCCCTTGCTGGTCAGGCACAGCCTTAAGCAGTTCACAAACGGCCTTGGTCCCAGCGGCCTCTTTACCAGGAAGCCAGAGATGGAGAGGGAAGCCAGAGACAAGGGTGAGGATCAGAGTACAGAGATCCCAAAGGGTCGTCCAGGACACCTAAACCTGCCATTTGAGAACTTGGTCATCCAAGTACCAGAACCCCATTTAGCCCCCCTTCTCCAGTCTTCTCTCCCCCCACCACCCTGTTTCTCTTTCATCTCTCTGCTTCTCCCTGTTTCCTTTTCTCGAAGTGCTTGTTTCTCTGACTTCCTCTCTCTGACTTATTCTTTATCGTGCAATAAGAATTCACTCTCATGTTGGTGGGGTCAAAAGGGAGTCAAACATCCTCTTCCCATCTTAGCCTCAAAGGATCTCGAAGCCCAGGAAGACTGCCCAGATTCTACCAGGACTCAGAAATCTGGAAAAATAACTATTTAGAAAATAATTTAGATTTGCTCTAATTATTCGGAGGCAAATAGAGTGAAGCAGAGTGAAGTGGCAGAAGGCGAGGCCTCTGGAGCCAGACCTCTGGGTTAATCCTGTCCCTGCCATCTTTTGTTGTGTGACCTTGGTGAGTCCTTTAATATCTCTAGGCCAAAATTTCCTCATTTGCAAAACAGGGATAACAGTACCACCCCACAGAGTCATTAGGAGGGTTAAAAGAATTAATACATTCAGCTTTATTCATGATTGCCCAAAACCAGAAGCAACCAAAATGTCCTTCAACAGGTGAATGAATAAATAAACTGCGGTGCTTCCATACAATGGAATAAGAAAAATAAAAAATAAAAAGAAATGAGCTCTCAAGCCACATATGACATAGAGGAAACTTACAGGCATATTGTTAAGTGAAAGAAGTGTCTCAAAAGTCTTCCTGATTCCAACTATATGACAATCTGAAAAAGGTAAAACTACAGAGAAAGTAAAAAGATGAGTGTTGCCAGGGGAGTTTGGGGGGTGGGGGATAAATAGGTGAAGCACAAGGCATTTGGGGAGCAGGAAAACTTCTGTATGATACTGTAATGGTGGATAAATGACATTATGCATTTGTCAAAAACCCAAAGAACTAATAAAACACAAAGAGTGAACTCTAATGTAAACTATGGGCTTTTGTTTATAATAATGAAATTACTTTGGTTCATCAATTGTAAAAAATGTACCATGCTAAGGCGAGACATTTGTAAGAGGGGAGACTGGGTGCAGAGAAGAGGGAGAATATGGGAACTCTGTACGATCTGCTCAATGTTTCTAAACCTGCTAAAAAAAAAATCTATTAACTAAAAAAACAAAACAAAACAAAACAAGGTGCTAGAACACTTATCTGGCACAGCAAGTGCCCAATAAATATTGGAGATAATTTTTTCCTGGTTTTGGTGAAGTTCTTATCTTGCCTATTTGTTTGATTTTAATGCTAGCCTGTCTCCCAGGTTGGGACAATGAAGAAAATAGTTCTGTTCACTTCAGGTGGGAGATAAAGAAGGAGACTTATCTGCCTGGGGCCATGTGCTAAAGCCTCTGAGACCCGTAGGGGCAGGCAGCACCAGGAGCAGCCTATAAGACCCTGAGAAGCCCGGCATGGCTCTTCTCTTCTCAAACCCTGCAGCGTTTGTCCCAATAAAGGTGAGGTTTGCCCCAGTAAGGGGGCCCGTGCCTCAGCCCTGGACTGCAGAGGAAAATCAGTTCAAACTGGGATGGAGCCAGGCCACATGTGCAGTCCTCTCTTTCCTTCTCTTTTGGTTTACACCCCCGGGAGGTGGAGGCACCAGACCCACTGACCCACCAGGGGGCCGGCAAGAACGGGGGCTGCTCAGGCAGACCTGCACAGAAGCTGGGCCTCGAATCGGACCATGGGGCCACTGGAATTTCCAGGGGTTCGAGACCTTCCAGAGCTCAGCCCAAGGAAGTGAACCCTGAATTCTGCACCCAAAAGGCCTCTGCACCCTCCCAGGTGATGTCAGGAGTAAGACACCCACTTCGCATCCCGCTGTGACAGCCAAGGGTACCCTCTGTCTAGAGCGGAGCCTGCTTCCAGGCTCAGAAAGGCTAGTTGTCTAGAAACCCAAACTGGAAGCACTTCTGAGTCAGAAGATTCCTGAGCTTGGATTCTGGGAACAATCCATGTACCCAAAGTATATTTCGGCAGCCAGAGAGGCGAGGCCAGCACCAAATGCCGAGAAAGTAAGAGCCCTCGTTTGGTCCAGAACTTAATCCACTTGAACAGAAAGCTTGAGGTTCTGGAGGGAAAAAAAAAAAAAAAAAAAGACATTTCCCAAATTAATCTGAAGCTTCCTGATGCCACCTGGCTCCAGGGGCCTGGTGGAATAATGAGATCGCAGGATTTAGGCAAGGCAAGGTTTACTGGCACTTTTTCAGGCTGAAGAGCTGGTGCTTCATTTGTTGCTAAATCTTCCTTCTGCAGCCACCTCTTGGCAATGTCCACAAGGGACTCTTGACCCCAGAAAGTCCACACTATCGCTATAGGTGCCCCCAGGCTCACAGCCTGGCCAACACAATAACACCCCATGCCTGCCTAGGGTGGGGGGAGCAGCCGCTCCCCCCAACCCCACCCCATTCTCCCTCAACTACCACCCAAGCAGAAGGTAGCAGCTTTGCAAAGCCTCCTCCATTGCAAAGCCCCACTCAGAACCAGGAGGGTGATGGAAGGGGACGTGGGTCTTGTGGCCCAATTATCCGGGCCCAATTAGTTGCCGGGACTGTGTCGGAGAGATGGGCCTGCCGCTACGGTGACAACGGCAGGGAGTGAACAAGGACAGAGGTTGTTAAAATGCTCCTGCCGAGCTCTGATGCCTGCACCATGTCCTCATGCCTCAACGACATGGTAATGTGAAGGGACTCGCAGCGGATTTTCTGCCCGGCACATGTTAACTTAACTGTGGGTAATGTCACCCTAGAGCTACACGGCACCAGCGCAGAGCCAGCCAGGCGCCAGGAAGAGGAGGCAAGAACCAGGGGCAGGAAGTCTCCCACCCAGGTCCACCTGGTCTGAGATTCTGGAATTCAACTGGATTTATTAGGCGTATTTTCAATGCCTGCTGTGGGGCTTGCTCGTGGTGGCTGCTGGGCAAGCGCAGAGGAATGGCTCTGTGGCCACGCAGATGGGTGACATCCACCACCTCCTCCTGGGGACTTCTACTTCCCTATGCCTTGTTCCTCATCTGGAAAGTGGGAATAATTATGTCCCCCTTAGTGCTGCAATGAGGATGAAAGGAGACTGGAAAAGGGCTCAAGGAGCAATAACTGTTCCGACAGTGAGAAGCAGGAAAGAGACAAGGTCCCGGTCTTCCAGAAGCTCATTGTCCATGCGTGAGGGCAGCCACCCAGTGCCCGCAGAAGCCAACAGGAAACATAAAGTGAGGCAGGACTGGTGGGAGCAAAAGTTTTGGAAATAAATGGCCCTCTTAGCCTGTCCTTTCATTTTCCCCTGATAAATGCAGGTAAACAAAGTGTTTTACTTTTCCTCTTAACTCTACTGAAAGAAAGCCAGCACACGCATGCCCACAAATGACCCTGGAGCTGGGAAGACACTGTAAAGAGGGGTAGGGGCTATGGCATGTGGCAATGCGGGTGCAGCAGTTGCCTTTTTCCAAGAGAAGATGGAAAACCAACTTTTATGTAAAATTTCCCAATTTTTGAATGTTGGTTAACTCAACTTAAAAAAAAAAAAATCCAACTTAAAACTGATAGGAGGGCAGAGCCCAGAAATAGAGCTCAGAAAGAGAATTCCTTGAATTCCTGGTGAAGGATTTGGTCTTCAAGAGAGGGAACCATCAAAAAGTGCTTCATTTTTTCTTTCTTTTAATAAAAAGGTAAATAAATAAAAAGAAAGAAAGAAAGGAAATAGTCTGGGCAAGCCCAAGAGGTCCAGAAGCTTCCCCCGTGACTCCTGGGACAGGTAGGAAGACTGGTGGGGAAGAAGATAATTTTGGCACCTTTGTGAAGTGATCTGAAAACAGGTGAAAGGAAGCCTCCAAGGAGGCTCAGGGAATGTCATGATCAACTGCCTGGGGTGCATCAAAGAAGGCTTCCTGGAGGAGGTGAGGCCTAGACTGGGTCATGAAGTATGCCAAAGAAGAAATTCAGCAGAAGGCCAAAGAGGAAAGGGCATTCTGGTTGGAGAGTGCAGACCATGCAGAAGCAAGGGAGCCAGAAACAGCCTGACCTGCCCTGAGCTGCCAACAGATCTGTAACTGAACTGGTTTAGGCAGTGTCCTGACTGGGCGGAGCTAAGGGAGGGGCCTACCAAGGTTCAGGAGTGGGAGGAGCTGGTGGCAAGGTAAAGTACCCAAGGGGCTGGCTCCTGTCTCCCCTGGGGAGGGGACTGGGGGGCGGGTGTCCCTGCATTCCTCAAAGACGTCAGAGAATCCAGGTGCACTGGCTGGAGGAATGGCGGACAGGTGAGGAGATGAGAAAGGGAAGGGGTCAAGATCAGGCTGAGAACAGCATGGGCTTGGGGAGCAAGAGCAGGAAAGACCCTCAGAGAGACAGGGAGCAAAGAGCTGTTTCCCAGGCTGGTTTCTGGACCAGGCCCATGCACCAGATTCTCAGCCATGTAAACAAACCAGATCCAACAAATGCATCCTGAGCAACTCCAGTGTGCCAAGCGTGGAGCAAAATGTCTTTGCATCCATCATTTAAAAACAACAGCGGTCAGGATAAAGATGGTGATAATCAGATCGGCTAACATCTATGGAGTGCTTTCTCTGTGTGCAGCACCCCAGGTCCTCAGTTTCCTCATCTATAACATGAGGTGGGGGTGGGGGGCCATATCCTCTTAGATTTGCTGTAAGTATTAAATGATTGAATATCTGGAAGGTGATTAGCACAACAGTAAGCCCTCAAAAGGTGTGCCAGTTTGGATGTATTACGTCCCCCAAAACTCCATGTTCTTTGATGCAATCTTGTGTGGGCAGACATATTAGTGTTGATTAGATTGGAATTCTTTGAATGTTTCCATGGAGATGTGACTCAATCAACTGTGAGTGAAATGTTTGGTTGGATAATTTCCATGGAGGTGTTACCCGACCCATTCAGGGTGGGTGTTAATTGGACCACTGGAGTCATATAAAGGAGTTCACAGACAGAGGACCTCAGAGCAACTGAAAGTGACATTTTGAAGAGGAGCTGCAGCTAAAAGAGGACAAAACGCCCCAAGAGCAACATTTTGGAGAACACCATTTTGAAATGTAACCTGGGAGCAAGTGGATGCCAGCCACAAGCCTTCTGAGCTAACAGAGGTTTCCCCGACACCGATGGCCATCCTTCAGTGAAGGTACCCCCTTACCTTGGACATCTTATGCCCTTAAGACTGTAACTCTGTAACCAAATAAACCCCCTTTAAAGAAGCCAATCTATTTCTGGTACTTTGCATAATGGCAGCATTAGCAAACCGGGAACAATAGGTTGCTATCATTATCTTATTACCATAGTAACATGCTGTTTGCACAGGGGCTGGGCATCTAAACCTTTAGGGAAGGAAGCAGAGCCCAGCCGGATGGGTGTGCAGCTGTGGCTCCTGCCCCTGCTGCCACCACCATGCAGTCCTCTGAGATCACTACCCTGCTCCTGCCCTGCAGGCTGAGGCCCCCTCCTCCCACCTTAGCCCCATCTGTAAGGACAAGGAGAGCGGCTCCACCTCCGTAGGAGAAGGGGGCTCAGTTCAGCCCACAGACAAGCTCCTAGCCCCTTGGAGACTGCTAAGGAAAAGCAGAGACCAGGCAGAGCCTCTGCTGCTTTCTTTCTTCTTTTTCAAGCCTCCCTGCCAGGTTGTCACAAGGGGCCTGGGATTCGCAGGAGACCTGAATGGGCGGCCAGACATACCAGGCCAGCTCTGCCTGCTGGAACAGGCTGGAGAGGAGCAGCCCCCACCTGAGAAGGGCCCACTGCCTTGGCACCAGAGGACCTAATGAACCTGGGGTTTTCTGATCAAACCAGGAAGCCGTGAAATGGGGCTGGAGGTCCAGCTGTGCTCGGCAGGCAGTGGGGATGTAGCAGAGACAAGGACTCGGACTTGGAAAATAGGCGCGTGACTCCAGGGAGGGCCCGCTCAGACGTGTCACAGCCTGGCCTCCACCACTCAGGCCTGGGGCCACGGGAACAGCCGGGCTTCTGGGGAGAGCCCTGGACTGGGAATCAGGACACTCAATCTCTAAACAACTCTCCATCTGTCCATGAATTGCCACATCCTGGAACCCTGACCTTTCTCACCTGAGCTATTTAAACAGCTTGCTGATGGGTCTCTCAGCTTTTACTGTTGCCCTCCTCCCATCACATCACACAGTCACCAGGATGACTTTTCAAAGATGCATAACTGGTTACGGAGCCCTCCTCCATAAAGCCCTCAGTGGCTCCCCAGTGCCCTTGAGACCAACTCCAGCCTCCTTACCCTGTTGGGAACGGCCTTGATGAAGGCCAGAACTCTGGCCATATTTTTCCATATCCTCCTCTATTCACATTGGACTTCACTGAGTTTTTTAAAAGCTAGTTCAAAACATATGAAATTATTAATATTTGACCACGTTGGACCTACAACACTCTCAGTTTCGAATGGGTCAATTTAATACAACCTGCTTGCCCCTTGGGCATTTACACAGGCTGTCCGATCTACCAGAACACTTCCTTCACTCCTCCCCATGGCCTTCACCTAAAGGTCCCTTTCTCCTCCTTCGGCATTTAGCCCAAATGTCACTTCTTCAGGGAAGCCTTTGTTGATGCCCCAGCCAAAGCCCGATGTTTCCATGGAAGCTCCCACGGCAGCCTGCACTTCTGTAACACTCACTGAATTTGCAACAACTCTTTGATCTATATTTCCTGACAGTCTGCAAGTTCCCTGAGGGCAAGGATCATGTCTGCCTTGCTCAACCTTGTAGCCCCAGCACCTCACGCAGAGCCAGCATGTAGTCTGTGCTCCATAAAGGCTCACTGAGTAAACAACTGTGTGAGCAAATGGATAAAGCTCCACCCCTGACCAGCTGGTATGACCATGGACCATCCTCTCCTTTAGACTTCAGTTTCTGCATCACCTGCAAAAAGAAGATAATTGTAGCCACATCAGAGAGATGTGGAAATTGAGATCAGGTATGTGGGTGTGTCCGACATTTTACCAAAGACGCTGACAGGTCCTCCTTGGAGCAGGCTGTATCCACCGGTTTCCTTCCTGACCCATGGGTACCACCAAGAGATGAGCTATTGTAGGATGGATGCAGGGGAAAGAGTCTGGTCCTGAGTGTATTCCTCCTAACCACCTCCCTGAATCAGCCTTAATAAAGTCAACCTGATACACGGCAGGCAGAACCCTGGTCATCACAGGAACTCAGAAAATCAGGACTTTTGTAGCATCTCAAGCCACACAGTTGGCTTGTGAAAGGAATCTAGGGCCTTCATAGTGAAAGGAATCTAGGGCCCTTTCTGCAGAACCCCTGTCCAATCTGTGCTTGAATATCTCCCATAACAGGAGCTCACTACACATGGCCCCTCCCCATGGAGGCATCTTACTTAGTCTTCAAATAGCTCTGAATATGAGAGAGCTTGTGGTGCAACAAAATCTGCCTTCTTGGATCCTCGCCCCACTGGCCCCAATGCTCTCTCCTGGAACCTCTAAGACTGTGTTTGCTCCTTCTTCAATGCTACAGCCCTCAGAGATTTCAAGATGGCCACTCTTGCTTCATCTCTCCAAGCTCCAGTTTTTGAACCTCCTCTCTGACACTTAGTCTCCACACTTGTAAGTTGGGGACACTACACACTGCACCTTATTGCCTCTCTAGGCAGGGGTGAGACTGATAGGAAGAAAATATTAGCATTTTAGCATTTTTGCTTGAAGAGTGAGGATGCAAGAGCCCAGACCTTCCTTTGGATGTGGGTCTCACATCTAGGGTGTCTGGGATCGAAGTAGCCCACAGAAAAAGCTGCCTTTTGCCCACTGAGCCAGGCTCAAAGACTGTCTGCCCTCCCCAGCCTCCAGGGGTGATTGATGCTGCACTGATGGATCACTCCAATGTATTAGGTAGATAAAGGAATTGATTATTCTATAAATCATTGTCTCCATGGAAAAACACAATTTTTTAAAAAAGAAAATATTATAAATCTGTCCAAGCCCATGTGAGAGAAGATGTAGCCATTTTAATTTAATTGCCTGAGAGCTTCTTTGCTACAGCCACAGAAAGAAAAGCCCCTGAAGCTACTGGCTGGCAATCAAGATGTTCCATCCCATCTCCACCAACAGCCACATCATGTCACGGATGGGATGGATTTACATTGAAGCAAGAAGAATCTGAGTTAGCCAGAAAGAAGAACTTTCTCACCAAAGGAGACCAGAATTGTATCCCCTGGAGATTGTTAGAAGTTGGATGCTAGCCCCTCTCCCTACTTTTCCCCTTCCTAATTCCTACACACAACCCACCTCATCTAGAAAAGTTAAGGTTCAGTTCTGCCTGGAGACAGGGAACTGGTCGAGATGAAATTTGGGGGCAGTCTTGAGGATGGGGTACCGCAGCTCAGGGGTGAACAAGTGAAGAGATAAAATGATTTGGAAGGGACAAGGGCAGGAAGGAAGGAGGGAGTGCAAGGTTCCCAGGTGGCTCTGCTGTGTGACTTTTAGCTTGTCTCCTCTCCTCTCTGAGCCTCATTACTCTTCCCAGGGACAAAGGAGAATGAGGGAGATCCAAGGGCAGGGCTCTGGTCTGAACCCTTCATACCTAAATGTTTAAGGAACCAAGGCTATCACTGAAGGTCACCTACTAGTCATACCAGGAGGACATTCAGATGCCACCAAGCCCAGGGATGCTGCCCCCTCCCCACGGACTCCTGCTTTGTATACTCTGCAGTCCACAGAGTGGGCACTAGAGAAATATTTAGTGAATCAATGAGTCAGACCAGAGTCCATGTGAAAAAGACAGGAAATAAACACTAAATTACAAACAGCATAAAAATAGCCACACTTCCAAAGCAGATTTTTCTGATTCTGCGAATCTAAGCAGGAGCTGCAAAAAGGCTCAAATCCCCTCATACTGAGACATCTCAAGCCAGGGTCACTGACATGGCCCTACTTTGTAGCCACCATAGCTCACTTCCTCCCTGTCCATTTTGGATCCTCCTGTGTGCTCTATGACTTCAGTTACCATCTCGCCTCCTAAATCCCTGAAGCCCATTTACCTAAACCTCACTCCTTGTTCAAGGGCAAATGCCAATTCTTCTGACTCTATGATTCCAATACTTTTAACCTTCTCCCACTCTTTGGCTTCTGGTCCAACTGTCCACCGCGTTCCCAGACCATCCTCAATAATCCAGTGATGGGAAACCACCCCCCTTTCTTTGAAGCCTGCTGAGGTCACTCGTGGAGTGACTCCCCTCTCTGGGAGAAGCCTTAGTCAATGCTCACCCCAATCGCAAGGTTTCTCAGACACATCCAGGTGGTGGAGCACCTGGTACTGTTGGGGTTCTTTGGGGAATGACAGAAAGTTGTGACACAGTTAATTCCCATCACCTGAACAAGGAATAATTTTATTTACAAGCAGAAAATATGGCTCTATTATAAGTATGCAAGTCTCCACAACCCAGGAAATAATAGCACGCAAAATACTTTTAAGAAATCACATTTTAGCAGAATAAAAATACATAACACAAACCTACTTACCAAACGCAATGTGAAAGATGATGCTGACAAGCTGCGCAAAGACGCTTGATATCAGGTGTGATATTTGACAATAGAATGTTCACTCGTTTTGTCATCTGCTACTGCTCCCTAGCAGACAAGCTGTACAAAGCACTAAAAGTTTAAGAACAATTTATGTGGGAGAACATTCTCCCCGTTAACTTTGTTTTGTTTTAGCATGAGTTAGTCAATTTGAAAGACCACAAATTCCAGTTCCTACTAGCCTACCGTGTGCCTGCTGAACACCTCAGTCCAGTTCGAGAACACCACAGTCCTAGAGGAATAGCATTTGAAAAAATGTCTGTTAAGCAAGACCTTACAATAAACACATCACCCCTACAAGAAAAGTCAGCTTAAGATGGCCCCCACATGCTACCCCAGGGCCTGGGTGCTCTCCATGGTGCTGAATATAGGGGTTAGAGGTGTCCCTTAATATCTCTGCCTCTCGCGGAGCTAAAGAAGGTAAATCCATTATCGACGAGCTTTTCTAAACACATATGAACCCAATTTTTATTTCTCTCTTGATGTGGAAAAATGTTTCATAAGTCCACTTCTCCACATCTCTTTAGCTCTCCTAAGACTGCAAATCCGAAGCTTCAAATTGTATTGTGTTTAACAGGAAAATGGATGAGATTTTCTCAGTAGATGGAGGGTGTCAGAGGACCCATATTTTAGTCCAGTTCTTCCCCTTGTTAACCAAGGGATGTAGCACAAGCCGTTTCCCCTTTTTGGCCTCTAGTATTCCAGTCTGTGATAGAAGAGAGTGGGGACAGGTGGTCTACATTTATAGCTCCAAATCTGGGGTCCCTCCACTTGGGTTCTGGTTCTTCCATGGACTCAGAGACCATCAAACATGATTACCTTGCCTGGCTTCCTCCAGCACTGAAAGATCTTCAGGATCCAAGAGGAAGGTGCAAGGCTCAACCTCACTTGCAAGAGGCCAGGGATTCAATCTCTCCGCTCAACTCTCCCCCAGCCCTCAGTCCCCATGGACCAGCTATAATTCAGCTAAACCTGAGAGTTCACCCATATTTTATTTACTGATTCAATATTACGAGACAAGTAAAATAGATGGCTGTCACCTCTATTAAATTGGGCAGGAAAAATGGCCATGCAGCAACAGGCTCATGTTGTATCATCTATTTCCCTAGGAAGGGGAGCAAAAAAGGGGGAATGACCTGGCCCCAGAGCCAGGTCCTGCTATGTTCAGGAGGGGAAGGTCAGGGCTTCATTGAAAACCTGTTCCACCTACACTCAGCTATGCTATGACAGTAGAGAGATCAGCCCTGTAGTCAGGAATTAGGACCATCTCCTAATTTCCTCACTGGTCAAAAGAAAAGTCACTGTACCCACTCATCAGTCTTGGGATAAAGAATGGCTGTTGAGCTTCGATTTGGGAAGTCTAAGCAAATGAAACAAACCTCCAATTGGTTATCTCTTACAAGTACAAAAAAGCATACAGTGCACACATTCACACTCTCCAGAAGCCAGTGTTGATGACGTATACATCCCCAGAGCCAAATGGACCAGGGTGACTGTCCATACAGCCTGAATTGCCAGGTTAACTCTCAACACCTCTGCTCTACACAAAGCTGTCATGTAGACCTGTTGTCTAAAATCCTAGCAGGACTCAGAAACATGGTGAAGACAGGAAAAGAGGAGACCTGACCTATGACTGGCAGCAGCACCAACGGCAGCAGCAGCAGTTCTGCCTGACAGCTGTCCTGAATGATCAGCCTACTAAGTACATAATAGCAGCAGTTCACCTCCTTGGTCGACCTCCCAAAGGGAACAGCAGGGATGCTGAGGGACAAGTGGGAAGGAGAGAGAAGTGAAGTCAGAAAAGGCAGGAGTACAGTCATCTCTTTTTTCCATCTCTTCTTGAAGTAGACGGCTTGTGTCTATCTCCACAAGAGAATCATGATGATATGATTCAGACCATAGATGCAAACAGCAATCCTAAGCCCAAGAAAGAAGGGATTATTCCCCCAAATACTCAGGCTCTTCCCAGCAGACCAGATGGGAAAGGTCTTGGAATAGTAGAAGTTTCTGGATTGAGGTGTCAGAAGAACCCCAGGGCCATCATCCATGCCTTGGCTTCATGGAAGAATTTAACAACTTCTTTCACGAAATCCTCATTGAACTAAATGGAAAAAAGGTTGAGCTGAGTGACCCGGCAGTTAGGTGGACTTATATTCAAATGACTATACACTCAATGCATTCATTTACTCAACAAGTATATATTAATCACCTACTATGTGCATGCCTTGCACTAGAGGCACTGGAAAAAGGAGTGAACAGTCTAACTATGGTTGGTGTTTTCAGAGCACTTACCTCCACAGTAACTCAGAACTACAATGCAGAAAGTGCTATGACAGGGGAAGTCCAGGATACTGTGGGGATCATAGAAGGGAATGAGGTTCAAGGAAAGGCTTCATGGACAAAAAGACATGGACGCCAACACCTGAAGGATGACCAGGGGAAGAGAGACAGAATTTTGATAAGCACATTCCTAAGAAAAAATAGCAAGAGCAGGGGCCCAGAGTGTTAGGAAGAGTACAGTGCCTTCCAGGGACTTCAAGATGTTCAGTACAGAGGAGCAGAGAGTGTGAGACAAGGAGGGACAGTGCATGAGTCTGGAGATGTCAGGCAGGGCTAATCACAAAGGACCTTGTAAGCTAAGGAGATGAACAGTCCTGAAAGCAGGAGGGAACCAATAGGATTTTGAAGCTGGTTAAAGTGTAGGGTAGTGGATCCAAGACCACTTGATTAAAGCCAACAGGCCCTGAACATTAGTCATTTCCTGTCTAATGTGTTTACTGCAGACGTAGCTGCTGTGAGGGAAGGCACGTTAAGCCCAGGCTCAGATGGCAACGAAGTGTGCAAGACCAGAGAATGGGGAGCCTCAAAGAGCTTCACTGTCCACAATAGTGGTTCCCAACCCCAACCATACTGTATGCCCCAAACCACTTAACCTCTCTGTCACAGATCCCAGGAGGAAGGCCTAGGAGGAAGAAGAGGGTGAAATTCATGCCTCCCTTCCAAGGATGGAGCAATGGAAATAGGATTTGGTGGTCTAGAAGCAATGAGCAAGAATAACTGCCTGAGGTTTCAATGATAGAATTTACTGGGGATAAATGCCAGGTCCTGATTGGAGGCTCAAAAGATCAACTGCAAAAGAGAGGAGGAGAGACATAATGGATCAGCAGTGAAGCTTGTGGGAAAGATCTCACAATCTCACGAGACCACCAGCTCTGTATAAATAAGCAGAGTGAAATAGCTGCTAAAGAGGCTGAAATAATCTTTGGTTGCATAATTAGACACAGAAGCTGAGATCAGAGGAGGTGATGATCTTACTGGTTTCAATACATAAGGAGTACCGTAGTCACCAGGTACTGGAGGAATGAGGAATCTTTAGTCTGGGGAAACGCCTTTACACTTCTGCAGGGCTGTGGTGTGGAACAGGAAGCAAAGTGGAACCGGAATCAGTAAGCAGTGTGATCATAAGAATAAGAATAATGACTAACATTCATTGAGTCCTTACCATGGCTGGGTTCTAAACACTTTATACGTGTTAACTTATTTTGTCCTCACAAAAACCCCATGAGGCAGGTACTGTCATTACTATTATTTGGAGAGATTAAATAATTTGCCCAAGATCACACAGGTGGGAAGTGATGGAGGCAGCCTTCAAACTCAGGCTGACAGATTCCAAAAGCTAGGAGTTTATCCATGATGCCAGATCAGTAAGATGCATTGATAGCTGCCTGTGTGCCAGGAAAGTTAATTCTCACAATAATCCTATGAGGTGAAGTCTATTATCATTCCCAAACAGATGAGGAAATCAAGACTTCGAGAAGTGAAATGACTTGCCGAAAGTCACGTATGCAGCAGGGAGAGAAGGAGAGCTTAAATTCAGAGAGATGGATTTCAGAATCCATGCTCTCAATGTCCAAGTTATATTGTTATCCTAAAACTGCAGGAGACATGTGTCAGCTTTTTAGGGAAACAAAAAAAATGGCAACAATGAAGTGTTCCAAAACATTTGCAATAAAGAATGGAGTTGGGCCAAAAAGTGTGCGCTTCCTGCTACAGGTGGTATTCAATCCAAGACTGGATATCCACCCGGGGAGGCTGGGACAAAGGGGAAGGGGGTCCTCCACTGGCCTAGAACAGTGGTTCTTAAAGTATGCTGCAGCAACGTTATCTGGGAACTTGTTAAAAATACAAATAAGCAGGCCTCACCCCAAACCCACTGACTCACAAGTCCTGGGAGTGAGACCAGCAATCCGTGGTTTAATGAGTGGCCTAGGTGATTCTGATGCCCACTTAATGTTTGAGAACCAGAGCCCTGGAATGACCCCTGGGGTTCCCTGCAGCCTGGATTCTGTGATTCTTCACCACAGAGAGGAAATGTGATGCCTTGAGCCCTGGGAAGTCCTTGGCACCCTGCTCCTGCTTTTCCGCCCAATTGGGCAGGTTTTTTGGAAGAACATATTTCAGTTCTGCAAAGCAGATGCAGGAAAGCTCTGCAGAGGCCTCCCTCATTCCCATACTTAAAGAGCTCACTTCTGCAGATGTTCTGAAAACTCTATAAACCCCCTTCCCTCAGCAGTCTGTCTGCATCAGTCCCTGAAATAGTGCAACACTTAATTGTCTCCTATGGATTGGAACCCTCTTCACACAATCTAGAATCTTAGCTCTTTCTCGCTCCTTTTTTTTT
Organism: Choloepus didactylus; assembly: GCF_015220235.1. Taxonomy (NCBI): domain Eukaryota; kingdom Metazoa; phylum Chordata; class Mammalia; order Pilosa; family Megalonychidae; genus Choloepus; species Choloepus didactylus. The sequence continues at coordinate 212,634,358 of NC_051308.1, read as the reverse complement.
CCCTGTGCCATCCTTAACCACCATGCAGCCTGGCACCAAAGGGTTTCGAGTCACAGCCACCACTCCCCCCGGATCTCACTCCATCTCATTATCTGGGATCTGTATGATCACCATGGGGATTCTCTCCTCCCCGGCTTTTGCCTGTGGCCTCATTACCTGGTGTCTCCCAGCAGAGCCAGCAGTGTCCATCCCCGTGGGGCCCAGCCTCCAGCCACAGACCCTTGTTGGGCCCCACTGGCCTGCCCAGTAAGCAAAGATGGACTTTCCATCCAAGAAGGACTGATCAGGATTCCCTCAAGAGCATCCCATAACCACAGTCTTCCCAGGGCTAAACACACAAAATGCATTTCAATTAAAATGCTGCAAATGCAGGGAAGAACCGCTGCCCCACGGGCTGCAGGTGTGTGATAAGCAACAGGCCAGGAGGAGTCTGGGAGCCGGCCTACGGAGCATCCCAGGAAGGGCACATCTCTTGCTCCTGAGCATTGGGGGTAATTGTCACAGGCTGCTGGACCTACCCATTCTACCACAGGGCACACAGGCAATGGGTAAATACCACGTCTCCACCCTAGCGGAACCCTCCTTTTCTCCCCCTAATATTTATTAAGCATCATGCACTGTGCAAAGAGCTTTACATACTTTCTCTCATTTAATCCTCACAATAACCTCATGAAGATCATATTATAAAGTTTAAAATATGAAATTGCTCCTTTTATAGGTCAAAAACTGTTGACTGTGGTTCAACCTCAATATTAACAGTTCCATCTTATAAATGAGGAAAGGAAGCTCAGAGATGAAGCGATTTGCCCAAGGTCATACAGAAAATACATGTCAGAGTCACACTCATACTCAGATCCACCATGTTTCATCAAATCCAAGACACACCATCACTTTTTGCAGCACCCAGGAAGAAAAAATTCTGCAAATAAACTAACATGAAATGTGAGACACCTACTGATTTCATAAATGTGAAGTTAAGAAAAAAAATGTGTTCCTTAGATTCAATTAAATACATTATTTCACTCCAAAAATGTCCTCCTCCTGAAGGTAGTGATGGAGAAGAGGTGGTCTCCTCCTTGGGCAGCTCCTTGTCTAATGAGGGAGGGATGACACACATGTATTAGGGAAAATCCTAAACATACCTACAAGAATAACAACAGCCAAGGTCAATAACCATTAGTAATAAGCAAGGTGTAAAGGTCAAAGGAAGCAAGGAAATGGACATGGGAAGCTGAGCTTTGAGGACAGGGAAGTTCCAGACTTGGAGCAGGAGGTAACATAGATCCTGGAGGGAATTCCAAAGGAAAGAAATCGAGGTAAGGTAGAGCAGAATGCACTCTGAAATGGCTAAAGGGAGAGAAAAGCAAAATCAAGAGCAACTGTGTCCTCAAATCCAGTCCCCTTGCCTTCAATCCAGTCTCATCTCTTCAAATCACACTCCAGCAGGATTCTCTCTCTCAAGTGCAAAGAGAAGCAGAGGAAGATGTTGACTCCATGAGGAAAGACAGACACTGGTGCAAGGGCCAGGACTAGGGCGAGGGGAGTGAAGAACGCGTAAGGAAGCACTCACTCCCACGGCCGTGCCAGTACAGGGTCAACCACTTGAGAGCCTCCTGAAATTTTGCTCCCTAGGTGCTCCACCAGCTTCACCCTCATCCTGGCCCCAGGCAGGTGTCAGGTTCCTCAAACAAGAAGAATAAATGCTGACCTTTTGGCAGCATTTAAGCTATTTTGAAAAGATGTCTATCTGACCCTGTAAGGCAGGCAGTATTATCCCCATTTTACAGACAGGGAAACTGAGACCCGGGAAAATAGCATGACCCCTCTGACCAGGCTTGTCCAAATCTGTCGCCTCTCTAGTGACCCTGAGCAGTGCCAATTATTCCACTCCCAGAGCAGCTCAGTCCCCCACAGCCACATTTGTCCCAGTCTCCCCTTGTCCCCTGGAGAAGGAACCCAGTGGACAGAGAAGGGGCATCTGCCTTTGCTCTTTCAGGGACAGTGTTGGGAAGGGCGGACCGGGCAGGCACCTGCATCCACGTCGTCTCCACACCCAACCCCCGGTGTCTGCAGGATAACGGTGTCAACCAGACCTTACTCCAGGACTCAATTCCCAACCAGGCAAACTCCATTTAGAAGGTCGGAATGTGACTCTTAAAATTAAAACGGCCATAAAACCTATTAGCCTGGAAAGGATGTTGGAAGGGAGAGGGGACGGGGTCGGGAAGAAAAAGGGAGGTGAGGGAGGGAAGAAAGAACAAAGAGAGCTAAGTCACTTACCACCTTCTCTTGCGAGGTCACTAGCTGATGAGGATGAAGGTGAGGGGGAGGCAGTTATGGGTCCTTAGATTTCCTTAAGGCTTTGATGACATCTTCAAGGACAGCCTGGGGGTCTAGACCCCAGAGCTGAAGGATCCCAAGGGAGAATACCTCCCGGCAAGCTTTGTGTGCTGCACCCCTTTACATAGGGCTTGGGTTTAACGCCTTGGGCAGTCCAGAAGCCGGGACAAAGTAGGGTGTAGTAAGTGTAAACACATGTGCTGGTGAGAAGACGGGAAAAACCGTCCACACCCTTCCTGTGGAGAAACAAACCTGCCGCGTAGCTCCTCGGCAAGGCCAGTCTGACTCTGAAAACGCGCACTGGTGGGGTTAAATGTGACAGAGCCCATGTGGCCATCCTCCGAGGGGCAGGACAGGCACAGCACAGCCCCAGGGAGGCCAGTCCCAGCCGCCAGAACCATGCACGTGGGGAGGGGGGCACTGGACTCAGCCCCTTTGAAAATCGTTGCTGTCCTTCTTCAAACTACAAGCCAACTAAAAGTACAGGAACTGGAGTCAGACCCAAGTTATTCTGTCTCCACCACTCACTGGCTGTGTGATCATGGGCAAGTAACTTCAATTCTCTGAGCTCAGTTTCCTTATCTGCAAAATGGGGATAATGCCCTTAAGATTGAGAAGGCTAAATAAGATGACAAGAAAAATGCACTAGCTATATTTATTGAGAACTTACTGTTCACCAGCATTACCAGTTATAGTGTGAAAAGCACTTAGCACAGTGCCAGACACCGAATAAGGGACCGATAAATTAGGGCGGTTGGGCTACTGTTTTATTATTTTTTTCATTTTGCTTTGGATCCTGGTGGGGCCCTAGGCAGAAGACACACAGCCACCTCGGCACAGGCACACTGCCCTCTGGTGCCACTGCTGGGGAATCAGCACCTGGGAGAAGAGAGATTCCAGCCAAGGAACCCCCCAGCCAGGGCCCCAGCCCAGGTGTGCACCTGCTCCATTCCCACACCAGGCCCTCGGCCCACAGGTCCCCCACCCCCGAAAGTTCCAGCCCTGTCCCACCAGCCTCTGGAAGATGAGCCGGGGCCTGTGGATGCTGGAGCTGGCAGAAGGGCCCTGCTCCTGGAGCTTCAGTCCTCTCTGTTGCAGGGCAAGGCCTGGGAGCTCCCGGTTGCTCTCTGCCACTGCCCACCAAGAAAGTACCCCTCTCTCAGTTCCCTCTGGAGAGTCTGAATGAGCAAGGGGAGGCTCAGGCTGAAGCAGCAGGAAGAAGGGGCAGGGGCAGCTGACTGTGACAGGGTGGAGGCACTTGGCCTTGGCAGAACAGAAACAGTCTCAGCAGCTAAGCACTACAGGATCTCCTCCCTAAGAGACCACCCAAAGCAGCCCCGCAGCTCCCTCCCCACCCCCCAACATAGCCTGGAACCTCCCCCGGAGGAGGAGGCATCCTGGTGGCCACAGGGGCATCTGGGTCCTGGGGCTGGGACCTAGAGTGCCTGTGGGAACCTGGGTCTCAGGTTGGTTCCCAGGCACCACAAAGGATCCTGAAAGCAGTTGAGGAGCCTTGCATTCCTGGAGAAGTGGGGGATGGAGCACCATGCCTCAAAGCCCTTTCTAAACGGCGCCGCGGCGCAGAGGGCTGGACCTCTGAAGTCAGCCATTGTGCCCAGCAGCAGGAGGATTTGGGTGACCTTGGAAGAGCCCAGGCAGGCCACCGGTGCTTGGCTCACCCAGCCCACCCTGCAGCAAACAACCTCTAAAACCCCCCTGGGCACCCTGATGTCAAAAGACGGTTTAGCGCAGTATGAGGCAGGCATCAAGAAGAAATCAAACTCCAGCTCAAGAAGGAGAGAAGCTAGGGCTGACAGAAGTAGCAGCGTTGGAAAGTGGAGGCCGAAATTCCTCAAGTTAATGTTTTCTAAGGCCCCTCGGGCCACTCCCAGGTCTTGTCTGAAGCTATTTACTTCCAGGGGGGAAACCCTACGCTCTCCATTCAGCTCCTGTCTGCTCCTACACGGGCGATGTTTCAACGCATCACCAGTCACTGTGAGAAATTCTTCATTGTTTTACACACAGCGGCTGCCAAACTCAAGAGACTCCACGTTCAGGACCATTTGGCCAACCTGATGGGAGGAGTCGGAGTCGCACACCTGGCTGGTCTGGAGGCTCTGGGGGAGGGGACCTCACTGGCCTGGGATGAGCTGCTGTGATCCTCTGGGTCCCAACACACCCAGGAAGCTCCAGCCCAGGACCTGTCTGTAGATGCTTGGAGAGTCCGGAGCTGGGCCACCCCTTCCCTCTTAGCCCCTCTCCAAATGCACACCTATAGCTGCTTAATGTCGCTGCAGTCATTTGGCTTCAAACCCCGCCCCTACCCCCATCCCCAGCTGGCTGAAGAGCTCAACCATCCACCCCCACTCCTCATCACACAGAACAGCCAGCCAAGCTTCCCCAGCTGCCCGCCACTGTCGGTTTCCCTGTTCAAATTCCAGTTGGCCCCCCACCCGCCTCCTACAGCACATAATGCGAGGGAGGGGCTAACATTGAAACCTACAATGGCGCTAACAGTCCCAGCCAGCCTGCACCAAAGGGAACTTCGGAGACACAGACTATCCTAAGCCATCAAGGCCAACTCAACAGTTTACAGGTGGGGAAACTGAGACTTAGAGGTGAGGGGGGAAGGAGGAAACGTGTGATTTGAACAGGGTGGTCCAAGCTGGAGGCAGAACAAAGCAGAAACCCAGGCCTCCTGGCAACCAACCCAGGACACCCTCCACTTCAGCTTCTGGGTCATGTAACCAGGAGATCTGGGTCCCCACAAGAGATCATTGAAGCCTGCTGGGCTCAGAGAAACCATGCATTAAACTGCTTTCCACGAGTTAAGACCAGAATCCATCTGAACAATAATGACGACGACAATAACAATAACAAAATGCCAAACAATATGCCTTGAAAACCTTCAATGAGCAACATTTGATAATCACACGCAGAATACGTCTTCCACATATTCATATAAAATAATCAATGATCATTTTTTCCCGCAGACTACAATCCAATTACTCCTCTCTCCCTCTCTCTCTCTCCTTTGTTACTTGCAAACCATCCAAGCAATCAATGCCTTGACCTCTCCCTCTGATAGACACAATTACAAAAAGACAGAGCAATGCAATTCATCTATTCAAGACGAATTGTTTGAACACTTTGTCACACTGCTGAGCTATCCATCTCCATGTCTAAGAGGAAATTTCAACCCCCAAATGAGGCACAAAGAGAGGAGGCGGGTACGATGCTCCCCAGCCCAGAGAGCCCCTTGAGCACCTGCAGAAAAACCCTCTCCTGGGCTGGTGCTCGGCGATGCCTGCCTGCTGGAGAAGGGCTCAGCTCCAAGAGCAGCCGGCTCAGGCACCAGCCGCCAGCGTGGAAAGCAGAAGCTCCCAGCACACTCCGGAGCCCAGTTTCCCAGTTTCCCGGGCCTCAATTCCTGCAGCCCTCGCCAGAGCCCCAAGAACCCAGACGTGGGAAGGATAGGGAACGGGAGATGGCATCAGGCCCAGTCAAAGCGGTGTGTTTGGGTTTCAACGTTAGACTCCTTCTCCCTTGCCACATCCACTGTAGCTCCCAGGCTCCAGCTGTGGCTCGAGCTTGGGCACAGAAAGAAGGTACCTCAGCAAACCCGGAACGTCCGAGAAACCCAGACGCCTCTAAGCCTTCCTGTCCTCTGCCCAACCTGGCACAGCTCCGGCGGTCACGTTTGGCATCAGCACTGCACCCTAGTCTGCAGGCTGGGAATCAAATGGGGCAGGGCTCTCAGATATAAATGGCCTGGGCCAACATGCTAATTAATCCTGGGGCTTAATACAAAGAAGATTAGAAGAGAGGAGGGCTCTGCCATCCTTTAATTGCATTATTACACACTGAACCCAAGAAACGGCGGGCAGGTTAGGGGATGTGCTGACACTCAAGGCAGTGAGGAACCCCCAACCCAATTCACGTTCACAGTAAGAGGGGGCAGGTGAGGATAATTCCCCTGGGGCTGTCCTCATCCACTGCTGTCTTTCTGGACCCCCAAAGATCTCTATTCCTGAGGTTCAGTGGGGAGCGCACTCATCCTACCCCTTGCAGAGAAAGGACTAAGAAGAGGGACCTGCAATGCGTGGCCGGGTACACAGCACCTCTGGGTCCTCCTCGCTTCTCTCCCAAGGGCGCCCAGCCATGGAGACTCCCCACCACCACCACAAATAAGTAAATAAATAACAGAGGGAGGCAGAGGAAAAATAAAGGAAGAGCTGGTCCACTACCAAAGGGCTGCTTGCCTCTGAAATGGTGACCAAGCTACATGCCGGGACAGGCAAAGGCACAGAGATCCAAGACATTTGAAGCTTGCCGAAAGCAGCCTGGGTTGCAAAGGGTTAAGCCTGACGGCGGGTGTTATCCCCAGAGTCCACTCCAGTGCGGACTCCTCTGCCTCTGGTCCTGGGCATGAACTGAAAGACACAGCGTAGGCAGAGCTGAGGACGATGCACTGCCCCCATCCAGACGTGGAGTCCAGGAGGATCTGGGCTGCAGGGAGAGAGCCAGGGAGAAGAGGGACCCTCCAGGGTTTCTGACAGCCTCCTAGGAAAACCTTAAGTACAGAAACCATGCCCGACTTCAGCTCCCTGCACCTCCTCATGCCGCTGGCAAGCCCAAGGTCCGCGCCTGGAAAAGAGCCACAGGGAAGGAAAGTGGCCCTGACTCGCCAAGCTCTGCCGCCAGTAGCTTGTGGCGGCGCCTCGCGAACCCAGGCGGCCCAGGTATTCCGCTTAGCGGCGGGCGCAGGGCCCTCCGTGGCAGACGCTCCCGCGTGGCCCTGCAGGGCCCAGCCCGGTAGATCCCAAGCCTAGAACACGCATGATCTACGCAGAGCCACGAGCGCAGCCCGCAGGGAGCCTGGGGCGGCCACAACAAAGTTAAGTCTCCGGCGAGAAGAGACGCAAAGACTCCAGAGCCCCCCAAAACGCCGCGCGCAGCCCCGCCAGCCGCGGAGGGATTCCGGCTAACTTTAAAAACCACTCGCTTCCCTCTCGCCGCCTTCCCTCGCTGCGTTGGGCGGGATCCGACCCTTCCCCCTACCTGCGAACCCTACCACACCCCACCCCGGGCGAGAGAGGTCTCAGACCCGAGAGCCGGGCTAGGCCGACCTGCAGACGGGCTGCCCCTCCCCTGCCCCATGCCACGGGCTGAATGGGCGCCTCCGAGGCCGAGGACGGTCACGGTGACAGGGAATCGGCTGCCCTCGTCCTGCGAATCCGCTCCCTGCGTCCCCGCCGCAGCCGCTCGAGCCAAGCCCAAGTGGGGGCGAAGGGCCCGCGGGGAACGAGCACGGGAGAGCGGAGAAGTTGGTGCGTTCCCCAAGCTTCCCGCTCCGCAGAGAAGCCGATCCCAGAACTCGGTCCGCGGCCGGTCCTGCTGGCAGTCGCCGGGAAATGCGCTCGTGACTAGGTGGGGGCTGGAACCCTTCGCCACCTACTACCAAGTCTGACCTCCCAGGAGCGCGCCAAGGGCCCCTCGTCCGCCGCGGCCGGGCTGTCTCCTTCCCAATAAGTAAGGCCCGTGCCTCCGGCTTCGGAACTTTGTCCCCACCGGGAAGAGCTCCTGGTGGTCAGTCGGCCCTGGGGAGCCCGGAGAGAGGCTGGGAAAATCTCTCGGGATCGCCTTCAGAGGGGCCCCTATTCCCACCCCCCGCCTGGGCATACAGAGACCCCCGGCTCCGGGGAGCCCTTACCGATCCGGATGACGTGGGGCATCCCGCGCGAGTCCGGGATCCAGAAGGCGCACACGAGGAGCCCGGCCCAGTATTCCCAAACCAGACTCCGGAGGCGCCGCCAGGGAGCGGTCATCGTTGGGAGCCGCCGAGCGTGCCCGGGGCGCGGCCGTGGCGGGCTCCCTGGGGCGGCAGCTCTAGGCGCGGGCGCGCAGCAGCCCCCGAGGCGCCGCCTGGCCCAGCCGCCCGGCTACCGTGCGCCGCTGCGAGTGGGGGGCGCCCCGCGGCGCCGCGCACATCTTACTGGGGGGCAGCCCCTCCGGCGCCCGCCCCGCCGGCTGCCGCCCACGGGCCGCCTGCGAGCGTGGCTCCTGGGCGTCGCCCGGGCTCTGCTCGGACTCTGCTCCTGTTCCGGCTCCGGCTTGCGTTGGCTCGGCTCCCGCGCGGGCTCCCACCTGCCCCGGCTGCCGGGCGCTGGCGAGCGGGCTGCACGCCTCTCTGGCCGCTCCTCCTCCAGCCGCCGCCGATGCTATCGCCCCGGCTCGCACAAAGCCCCGGAGTGGAGTTGCACGCGCGCACACTCTCCCTCCCAGCCCCCTCCTTCGCGCCCTGCCTCCCGCCTCCCGCGCCGCCCGCCGCCCGCGCTCCCTCCGCGCACTCCCCCGCGCATATACACTTCACACTCACACCCGCCGAAGCGATCACTCGCGCGCTCACACCTGCGCGGGGACGCTGAGGGCGGGGAAGGGGACCCTGGACCGGGTTTGGGGGCACGTCCGGAAAACGAGGACCCTCTTGGCTGCCCAGACGTCCCCATCCGCCCTGCCGCCCCCAGTCCCTTCAACTGCGAGGGCACGGAGCCCGGGAGCCGGGCGTGGAGCGCAAGAGCTGGCACCGGGAGCTGAGAGACGGCGTCAGCCCAGCGGCCCGACGAGCTGGAGGAGACGCGCCCGCCGGGAGCAGAGAGATGCGGAGCCCGCCGTCTGCGGAGTCTCGCCTTCCAGCTTTCACGCGGCCGGCGCGGTCTGGACGGCGGCTGCCGAAACTCGGGAATCGGTTTCGCTCCCCAACCCCATCCCTCGTGGAAGTAGAGTTGAGGCTGGGGGTTGGGGAAGATACAATTCAAAGAGAATTGTCTACACTGGGCAAGGGGAGCTACAGGAGCTAGACGGGGTGAGAGAACCAAGGCCAGACCCTCTGCTGTGGGAAAGCAGAACTTGCCTGCGCACCACAAGTACAAGGGGCTGCAGAGGAAGATAACTAAACACTTAGATTAAGAGGGGCGTGCGATGGGCCCTGCTGTTTTTCATCCCTCTTCCTCAACTATGCAGGAGGGGCTGGGACTCCCTTCCCCCATTCCACCCGATCAAGAAAGAATAAAGGGAAACTGTAATTATCCGTGAGATGGAGCGGCACCCGTGGGGGAGGACGCTGGAAAGGGTTAAAAAGAATCTTGTTTATAAGCAATAAAAAATTTTTTTTCAAGTGGCGCTGGGTGTCGAGGGAAAGGGAAGGTCTGTGGAGCGAGGCTGGAGCAGGAGCTGCGAAATTCGCAGTTAGGCGAGTTTAATGACCTTTTTGACAGAGACAAAGCGATGCCCATACAGTAGATAAATAAACGGATCTGTCACCGGGCAGCGGCCAGACTGTGTCTGAATTTATTTTTCTCATTTAAATAATTTGATCTATTCCATCATTCCCAATCTTTTCCATTTGCCAGCTGTCTGGTAAGAGCATGGCCCCCAACATCTGAAGAGCAAATCTTTAATTTTATTACAAATATATTATTAGTCGAGCTCTACCCGCCTGTTAACGTCCCTGTCTTTTCTTTCCCTCCCTGTCTGGGTGCAGGGGACCGTGGCATTGTGCGGGGGTGTGACGATGGCCGTGTGGCTAATCCTGCCAATTAGGAGGGGACTCCCTCCCACCCGAAGAGGAAGAGACCATGGCGGTGGGAGGAGGGGGTTACTCCCAGGGCTCTGGGCACAAGAAGGGAAAGAGGTGTGCCCGCCTTGAGGACATCTTCGAAGAGCGGCCAGCAAATGGCGGCTACTGCCTGCCTGTGTTCGCCATACTTGGGCTGCCATCGCCCTCGAGCAGGAGCGACTGGTTTCCCAAGCAGCCACTGGAAAATGTCGCCCGGGGGACCAGAGGGAAGGACACACAGACCAGAGCCGGAATAGCAGCAGCTGCCACCTCTTGATAGAGAGTAAGGGGCCCCAGTGGACACCGGCAAAGAGAAAGTGCAGGAGAGGGGAGCAAAGGGCTCCTGCCCTCCAGGATAAAGCTGGGGGAGCCTTGTCATTGCAGACCTGACACACCCTCCCCTTCACCTATCAACTTCTGTAGCTGGTTTGGTTGCCCCAAGGAACTGAAAGGCCAGGCTGTTTTCTGAGGAAGGAAACTAAGATGCCCTGAGGGAGAAAAGGGAAAAGGCTTGACAAAGAACTGAACTCCAGGTAAAGCATGCAGAGCTCAACAGCCTTCCCCTACAATGCCCAAGGATGGTTGGGGATAGGTGGGGTAGAGGGGCCTGGATGTCAGCTCTTAATAGGTTGCCCTGCAGGCAGCCCCCTGCCAGGAGTGGGTGGGCTGCTGGGGAGGAGCGGCCTGCAGGGAAACTGGAAGAAGCAGGAGGGTAGAGGAGTGGCCATAGGGAGTGGGCAGATCCACACCCCACACCAGAGCCCTGGGAATGGCCAGCGTGAGTGGGAGGGTGGGGCAGGGGTGAAAGGAAGGGATCGAGAGAAGGAGGCACAGCTTCCAAAAAGGCTCATATGAAAGTGGTACGAGAGAAGTGAATGGGTGAAGACAGAGGGGGGACTCCGAGACCCTCAGAGGGTGAAAATGTGGGCCTGTTACTTGTAGCCCCTGTTACCACCAGAGCCGACCCCCAGGGAAGTGGCTCAGGCAGGGCCTTGCTCCTGCTGCATGCCAGAGTGGGCTCTGGGAATGGAGGCTTCTCTCTGCCACCACGTTGGCTGCTGCAGTGGGAACAGACTCCCAGCTGCAGAGGCTGTGGGGTCCATCACTGGGACTGGCAGCCCAGCTGGAGCCCTGGGGTCAGAGGGAAGCAGACTTCCCCAGCCTGCTCTCTCCCAGTCTGGTGGAGGGTGAAATGCATAACAACAACAACAACAATAATAATGATAACCATTAGCATTCATTACCTGTTTTCTTTGTTCCAGACAACATACTCACTGCCTTTCATGCATCACTGCCTCTAACCCCCTCCACAACCTTATGTCATAGGATCTGTGTCATTTTTCCATTTTATGGATGAAGATGCTGAGCCTCAGAGAGGTTAAGTAGGAGGTGCAAAGTCACACAGCTAGTATGTGGCCGTCCCTCCTTCCTTCAACAAATATTTATTGGACATCACCGTTCACCAGGACCTGTGAATGAGGAGGCCAGGATTCGCCTATCTGACTCCCAAGTCTGTACGGGACAGCTTCTAGGGGAAGATGCTTAGGTGGTCCACTGGAGTCCTCTTGCTGCTTATAGAAAGGCTTGAAGTAGCATAACTCGTTCCTAACTCGTGGAGGGAAGCCTGCAGCCTCCTCTCCCCTTCTTGGGCTCCCCAAGCTGCCCAGCCCCTAGCAGGCACGGACTGGCTGCATCTCAGGGGATTGGGAGCTGCCAATCCCAGCTCTTTGCATTGTTGGTAAACAAGTCTCCCCAGCAGTCAGGCTCCGGCTCCCTGCTCCCCAACGAGGCAGCCAGCACCGGATTTATGAGGCCTCCAAACCTCATTCAGACTAATGCAGCTTTTCATTCCCAAATAAAAGGGGCTGCTGTCTGAAAGGACAAGTGCTCCTGCATTTCATTAACATCCCCGAAAATGGCTGAGCTGGCCCAAGTCGCTGCCAGGGAGATTCATGGCTCCCACCAGCTCACAGGTGGGGGGTGAGGAAGAAACTGGAAGCTGCCAGGCCGCTGCCAGGCCGCTTCCCAGCCCCCTTCCCAGCCCCCTCCCCAGACCCGTCCCCAGACTCCTCCCCCAGCTTCTGCAGGGGAGGGAGGGAGCCTGCAGTGGTGGCCGAGCGGACTCTTTGGACGAGTCCCCTGTGTGCGTGTTTTGTTTAGACAGATCCACTCCTGCTTTCAATCCCCCCACAATCACGGTGAGTGATGAGGCCCGGGGCTCGAGTTAGCGAGATTCATGATCTCTGCTTCCCTGGGAAACCACCACTGAGCAAACGCGTGGGTTTGCTGAGTGCACATTCCTAGGACTTGAGTGCCCTCTGCCGAGGCCTGCCTTCCTTCAGCTCCCTTCCGATTGCCCGGCGGGCGGGCAGCCTGCTGGTGAAGCCCTGGGACTCCGGGTCACTCCCCTAAGTAAATGTCCTACCACTGGTCCTGCCACTGTGTGGCAACTACGGAGACCTGCGCCTGGGGATGCCCCGGGTGAGATAGGGGGAGGGGCTACCTCCCGCACCCCACCCCTCCATCTCAGTGGGGACTGGGGCTAAAAGGAAGAGCTGCCAGCACTTGCCTGATCTTTGCCAACTGCCCGAGCTGGGAGGAGGAAGTAAGCAGCCTTCTCCAGTACCGATCCTACTTCACAGCGTTCTCTCAGTGGCAAAGCACACGCTAGTCACAGAAGCCAAGCCTTGGCCCTTTGCAGGACACTGTGACAGACACCCTTTCATCACCCAGGGGCCTTTGACCCTCATCCCCACCCTAAGAAGGGAAAAACACCACAGTGGCCAGGCTGCCACCTGAGCAAGCAGCAAGCCCAGAGAAGGTTGCATCACCTTAGATTTTTGTCAACAGTCAAGCAAGTTCATTTCCACTGAAGTCAATTTCTGTGTTTATTGTCAGCTTAACCCACTGCTGCGAGTTATTTCTTAGCAGTGAGGGAGACAGGTAGACAAGCCATCAGAGATATGTTATTTTACTGACATCTGCGTTTCAGTAGCAATAGTTCGGGTGCAGTTCTGGTGGAGTAAATGATACACGGCAATCCTGTTTGTATCTATACATAATGGAACAGCCGCTGATGGGCTGGAAGCTGGTCCAGCTCTGCTGCCGGTGGGGGAGGGGAGGTGGCAAAAGCCCACAGGAAGCCGTCACCTCCCAGCCTCCCAGGACCAAGTCACTCACTCACTCGCTCACTCCCTTAGTCATTCAGTCCTTCCTAAATTAATTTGTTCATGCAATCGCTCATTCACTCAAACATTTATTCACTCACATTCTTTCATTTGTTCATAGGATCATCCATTCATTTTTTTTATCCTCTTAGTCATTCACTGTCATTCATCAATTCATTTACTCAGTCCCTTACCTTTTCATCCACTCATCTATTCATTCAGTTATTCCCTAATTAGTTAGTGCATCCAATCACTCAATGATTCATTCAGGCATTCACTCAATGATTCATTTATTCTGTTTTTTTGCTTAATCATTTGTTCACTCTTGCTCACTCATTTACTCATTCATTTGTTTACTCACCCATTCATTCACTTAGTCATCTACTCTTGTATTCTGTCACTCAGTTGTTCATTCCTTCACTCATTTCTTCAGTCCTTTGCTCAATCACCCACTCACTCATTTATTCACTCACTTACTCACTGTGTCGTTCATGCACTGCCTCCCCACCAAACTGAGCCAAGACGTCTGCCTGCTTCTCCTAGCCTCAGTTATTTTTCAGACTGTGCCTTAACCACCATCCAACCTCTTGTTAAAGCCCAGGACACCCCTGCAATGTGCTGAGTTCCCCATCAGCCACGCAGGTGCCTTAGGGCATTCGTAGCCTCAAGCTCTCATATCTTCCACTTTTTCACAAAATTCAGCAACCTTCAGGATTCAGCTAATATCCCTGATCCTGGAGATGGCCTGGGTATTTGCCCTGCTAGCCAAGACCAAGGCCCAGAAAGATCCAGAGCCAAGGTCAAGTGTTGGATGTGAAAGAGAGGAGCCATGTGGTGTCCCCATGCTAAGCTTGGAGCAACATTGTCTTCCATTTACACGGTCTCTCTTTTTCCTCAAAACAACATAGGGATACAGGGATGTAGAAATGGGCTGAGAGGAGTCAAACAAGTTGCCCACAAATAACTTGCTGGGGAGGTTAGAAGCAGGCAGATACTTTGCTCAGTGTGATGGGGAGGGAGTGGATGAATGACAGGGTGAAAGAATGAGTGAGTGAGTGAATGATGAGTGCACAAATGAATGAGAAAGTGAATGAATGCATGATTGAATAATGCATGAGAGAAGAAGCAAATGAATGAACAAGTGAGTGCATGACTGGATGAATGATCTGTTCCCAGTGAATAAGCAGCAAAACTGAGCTTCCGATCCAAGTTTCTGGACTCCAAGTCCAGTGCTCTCTCCATTGCTTAACAATTGCTCTCCTCCACCATGCCCTGACCCTGCAGGGTATAGCAAGAGGTAGGGGTTCAAAGGGGAGTTGAGGCAAAACTAAAACCTAAGTTGGTCCATAATAACTGTGTGAGGAAAGGGCTTCCTCAGAGGCTGCTGCGAGTCAGTCCTCAGCTGCACCTGTCCCCCCGCGGGCGGGAGGCTGCTGTCATCCCTCCTCAGAGAGAGGGAGACAGAGTGAGCCGTGAAAATCCAATCACTGAGTGAGAAAAAAATAAACAAGCGAACTTCTCCAAGTTTGCCAGACTTCCCTGCCCAAGGCCAGCTTAATTAAAGTTGATGTAGAATTTTTTAAGTGGGAAAATAATTAGGGCAAGTGGTAGAGAAGAGAGAAGAGGGAAAACATTGTTTTGTTTTGTGTTTTGCTCCCTCTTAATTATGCCACAGACTGTCTCTCCCGTGGATCCCATCCTGAGTCTGCCCTCCGCCAAGATTCCAGCAGGTGGTACGCTGTGTGAGCGGCGCAGGCACACCTGTGCCTCTCTGGCATGCAGGTATGGTGCTTCTCTGCCCGCAAGACAGGCAAGGCGGCAGACAGCCAGGCTGGAAGTGGAGAGGAGCACGTGCCCTCGACACTCAGGAGGAGGACTCAGGGGCATCTGGAGCAGCAGGCTGTTGGGAAGAGATGCTGCTTCCTGCCCCAGATCCAGAGGGGAGTGGGCACTGGGCCGCTCCTCCCCCCATCCATTGATGTCAGACCTGGGCTTTGGTCAGGGGGCAGTCCTAGCACCCACCTTGTAGTCCAGCGGATCCCCAAGGACACAGACCATTCCGCCTGGCTCCAGAGAAAGAGCTTCCTCTAGCAACTGCCAAATGTCAGAAGGAATGCTTGGTGTTTGTGCCTGGAATGGGGCTGGGGCTGGCCAAAATTCCAGGTGCAGCAGGTGCTGGGAATCAGGCCCACCCCACACCCAAGTACCTCCATGTCCAGATGTGCCTTTGCTTTGCTGCTGTTCTTCTTTCTGGTGCCTTCCCCCATGGGGAGCAGGGGGCTAAGAGGCTGAGCACCAGACTCACGGACGTGGGCAGAGGCAGAGGCAGCCTGACCGGGGAAGAGAGCTACAGGCTCCTCTGGGGAAAGGAGAAGGGGGAAATTCCTAAAAACTTCATTGAAGGGAGCTAGACAGGTCTGCAAGACGGGAAGCCCTGTTCTGGTGCTGTACACCTGTATAGGTATATGCACATACAACTGCACATACACACACACACACACACACACACACACACACACACACACACAGCTATTACCACCCAGGAAAGATAAGAGCATAAACCCTGGAGTGAGACACCTGACTTCAAATCACAGCCCTGTCTCTTGTCAGTTGAGTACCCCTGGGCAATTTACCTAGTTTCCTGTGCCTCCATTTCCTTATCTGTAAAATGAGGATAATAATAGCATCTGCCTCACAGGGTCATTATGAGGATTAAATGAGTTAATACACATGATGTGCTTAGAACAGCATCTGGCTCATTGTGGGAGCACGATGGGCCTCAGTGATTAACTGCCTCTTCTGCTTGGACATGGCCAATTCCTGGATTGAACTCAGGAGAAAGTCCTCTCCTCCAAGCCTCCAGGAGGACGAGCAGGGTGTTTTACACACACATACTCAATCCTGGGCTCCTGGGGCTTTCTGGAATGTGTACGGGGGAGGGACTAAGATAGAACTGATACATGTCAAGCTGTCCCCTTACTCCCCCACATGAAATGCACCCATGGAAGCTGTGGGGTTGCTGAATTGGGGTCTCTCTGTCCATTCTGCAGGCTGGCTGGTTGGGGGGAGGGATTTCTAGGGCTTGCACCCTAAACCTGCTGCCAGCTTTTGGCAAGCTCCAGGATCCTTCTTCCCTATCAAGCTCCCAACCTTAGCGATGAACCTGACCCCTCTGTGCATCTCCGTCCAGGATCTACTCACTCATCCCCAGGAGAACCTCCCAGCTACTGGCCCGGGAAAACAATTCAGCAGAACCCACTGGAAACAAGAAGAGCAGCCCCTCTCCACCGTGATGCAGAGTTAGGAGCCTCAGGGAGCCTCAGGGAGTCTCAGGTAGGGGCTGGATCCAGAGGCTCCAAATGCTGCTGTGCCTCCCCGAGGGCAGTAGGATGCAGCTGCAAGGGCAGCTGGGAGAGGCAGCTTGGGCAGAAGCCTGGGATGGGGGCATGGAGGAGGTCTGGCTGCAAGAGCCAGGCCCAGCAGAAGTGTTATCTCTGAAGTGGCAGAAGGACTGTGCGACAGGGACCCAGGCTCTGCCAATCAGTTAATCCCAGGCTCTGCCCTCCACCTGGGTTTGGTGGGTTGAGTAAATGGGCCCGGGACAGATGCCAGTGGCCACAGCCTTGTTTCTCTGGTTTGGCTTCGCATCAGGCTGTTGACTTAGGCAGCCAAGTCTGTTTGCTCTCAAACACACACATGCATCCCTTCCAAGCACCAGGATGCTCAGAAAAGCTCAGAGAAGCCCAAAGAAGCGCTGAGGAGCTTGAGGACAGATGGGAAACAAAAGAAGCTTCTGATGCCCCATTCTTCAGTGATATGGAGAATCTGACATGGTCCACTGGAACTTCCTCCCGACAGTATAAGAGGTTCCCTTGTGCTTGGGGTCAGGATCCCTGGGCCGTGGAGGGCAGCCTCACTGCCCCAGGGAAGAAAGGGCATCACAGGGTAACTAGGAGGGGCCCCTGATGGCCTTTGCATAACTCCTCTCCTGGGCACCTCCAGAGAGGTCTCATGTGTGGGATGCGCCTCAGGGGGTCAGGAGCCCTGAGCTAGTTGGTTGTCATCTTGTTCCTGGAGCCATAAGCCAGGACAGATGGGCAGGAGTATGGGTGAGAATTCGACAGCCCATGGGGTTTACTCGATGTCTGCACACATACCATAGAGTAAAAAATGGAAACAATTTTCCAGATAATTCAAGGGAAAACACTTTCACACCAATTACATTTCAAACTGATTCTAAGTATCTGTACAGTTGCTTCCCTCATCCATTCATTTATTTCTTTTTCAACAGGTGTTACTGGTGACCCTCAGTGTAGCAAGCTGAAGGGAGACCAGGAAGGCTGAGATGTCTCTATGTGGTCATAGGGTCACAGGTGGAATCCAAGGGAACAAATGGTGGAGGCCAAAGTGCACAGGTGGTGACAGAGGAGACGTGATACAGGTAGGGATCATGGGGACAGAGAAAAGGACAAAGGGAATATAGGGAGAGTTTGAAGGGACAGATGAGAACTTGAGAATCCAGGTAGGGGACAAAGGAATAAAGGAGGGACTAGATCCAAAGCAGGAGCTCTCGGAACCCAGGCAAGAGTTGGGAGAAGACAGGTAGGAGTTGTGGGGACCCAGGGAAGAGCAGATACCTGGGTTCCAAAGCACTATCCACACCCCACACAGAAAGGAAGCCAACACTGGTGCACCCCAGCACCCACTGTGTGCTGCGTGACCACCTTCTCTGCACCCGGCCCCGCACACCTGCCCTCCAGGTACTCTCAGGGCACCTGAGAGCCAGGTCCAGAGTCGGAGCATTACCCGTAATGAGTCAAGCGCTGAAATGGTGGGCCGTGGGGAGCGCTGGGGAGCCCAGAGGAGGGAGAGCCCTCAGCAAAATCCAATGGCTTCCTTGATAAAGATGAAAGAGCAGTTTAAGCCCAGCCAAGCAGCCTCAAATCCAGAAGAGCACTGAACAAGCCGCCTGCAGGATTTACTCGACATTTCTGTCCTTTCTGTCCGCCCCACCCACCAGCCTCCCTGACTCAAGACTCCGAGTCCTCTCGACAGCCTCCCCCAGTTGCAAACACCCCGGGGGAGCCGGGCTTTTTTTTAAAAAAAAAAGCTGTATTGAGACGTCATTTACATACCATAAGCTTCACACGTTAAGCATACAATTCAATGACTTTCAGCAAAATTGCAGAGTTATGCAACCTTTATCACAGTCCATTTTTAGAACATTCCCATCATCCTAAATATATCCCTTGCGACCCTTTACATCGGGAAATTTGACTCTGTAATTCTGGGGTGGGGCCTGGGAAAACATATTTGAACAAGTTCAGGGGTGATCCTGGGACAGTGGTGTCTGGGGACCCACTGCTTCTAAGCCACTATTGGAGGGACCTATCTAAAAATGCAAACTTAAGGATGCTGCTCTTTGCCTGAATGCCTCCAGGGGCTTCAGGGTGGGTGACAATAAGAAGTAAATAATAATCTCAGCCACTTACTGGGTGCTTACTGCTTGCCAGGCACTGTTCCAGGCACCATGCATACACTAACTCTTTTAATCCACAAAACCGTGCCATGAGGCAAGTACTATTATTATTTCCACTTTGCTGAAGAGGAAACTGAGACACAAAGAAGCAAGGTAACTTGCCCCAGGTCATACAGCTTGTAAGTGGTGGAGCCAGGTTCTGCACCCAGGCTACCTGGCTCTGGTGGTCTTAACAGCTAGACCATATCATTCTCATGGGTTATACATTGTCCCCCTCTCCATCTTATCTCCAAGGCTTCACAACCTCCTCTCCCCAGCTCTTCTTCACTCCAGCCCAAACAGGCCATCTACTCTTTCATGCCTTTGAGTCTTTGCACAAGCTTTTTCTCAAACCTAGTTCTGCCACCATTTTTTCCACTGGGAACTCCTATTTATGCTTCAAAACCCATCTCCAGTGTCAGCTCCTTTGTGATCTTTTCTGCAATTCCCCCAGGCAAAGAAAGCTCTTCCTGTCCCCGTGTCCCACGTGCACTTTGCACACAGCCCGGGTAAGGAGTGATCTTTTCAGTGCTGCATTAATGCTGGAGTCTGTTTCCCCTTCCTAACTGTGACATTCTCTGGGTCAGGGGCCGCATCTGCTTTTACTTCTGGGCCCATCTCAGAGCATGTGTAATAGACTTGTTGAACAGCATTTGTTCTTCCACTAGCCAGGAACAGGGAGCTGTCCCGCTGTCTCATTTTAGCCCCCAACTCTCATCCCCCCTCCCCGGCCCCCCGCAAGGGTCTCTCTCAGGTGTAGCAGACCCTGCCCTCACTGGGGCACAGCTGCCATTTTTAAAGCTGTGACAGATACTATATCTCCAACTACAGGGGCAAATACTAGTCTTATTCTCTTCTGTATCCCCAGCACCACCACAGGAGTTGATCCACAGTGGGCACTCAGTAAATACAAGTATGAATGAATAAGTGTGTGAGGCCCCATCCTCTGTGTTCCTTGAGAAGGCTCTGTCTGGCTCACGTCCTCTTTCCACTTAAAGATGCCTGGATCTTTCCTAAGGCCACTTATGCAGGAGGTTAATTCAAGTGCTTTCCAGCTTAACAAGCAATAAACAATTTGGTGTTGCAGTGAGTTGTTCTGTGTATCATATTTATGGATTGGAAGTGGGGGAGGGGCCGGGGTGCTATTAAGTTCGGTATTACAGGGACTGTTACATGCCCTTCCTTAATTACTTTCCTCATTTTAATTAGATATGGCAGGGGTGGGGGGTGGGAGCTGTTCCCGAGGGTAGGGGACTGAAAGTCACTGCAAAGAAAAGGCGTTGGTGGCATCCTGCCACCTGACAGGACAGCAGTCCCGTCTGTGGGTGTCAGATGGAGGAGGTGGGGGAGGGGGATCATATCCTTTCTAAAAACGACCCTGAGAGTGGAAAATTCTGAGAACATCATTTGCTCCCTGCCCTCTCTCCTTGGTCCTCGCCAGGAGCCCTGTTTCCCCCCATGATTCTTTCCTTCCCAGTTTCTCCCTTTCCACCTGCTGGGAACTGTTCCAGCCTCCTGCCTTCTGCTCATGCTCATCTTCCTTCTGACTCCACTCAGAAGTTACCAGGTGAGCCACTGTCTGCGGCACACATGCCCCTTTGCCCTGGGGCAGCAAGGGGACCTGGGGCGCCAGTTCCCTTGGTCTGGCAGGCCCTAAGCCCAAGGGTGAAATCCATCATTACACTCATGTACTTGACGGAGCATCCCCAGGCCCCCTGCTTGGGGGCAGCCAAACACTTAACATGTGCCAGACGCAGTGCCAGGCTTTACACTGATTGCATTTGCCCCTCTCAGTGCCTCTGGGAGGCACGGACTATGATCCACAGTAACGGACTTGCCCAAACCACACAGCCAGGAAGCAATACCAGTCAGCGTCTGAATCCATTCAGATCTTTCCCTTGCACCGCTGCAGCCTAAGTAGAGTTCTGCAAACTGAAAGCATGAGCTGCCGCCTTCCGGAGTGGACCTGAAGCACGGAGGCAACCAACACAGCTGCTCTGGCTGCAGCAGACATCTCTGAGGGTGGGGAGGGTTCCTCCAGGACCCAGTGGACGGGGCCCGGCGGGGCCCACCATCCCTCACACGCACCAGCTTCCCGTGCCAAGCCTCTTCCTCTTCTCTCCACTGCCTGTGGGGAGATGAGCACTCCAAACCTAGCCCATCTGCTGCATTTTCCCGAGACTCCCGAGACAATCCAATTCTGCACACCAGATGGGAAATAGCATGTACATTTCGGATGGTGATTAGTGTTTTTGTTTTTTTCCCCAAACGCTCGCGTTAATGGAGCTCCTTCCTGAAAGTAAATTGGAGAGGCCTCCGTTTGATGGCGTCTTGTCCACCTCCACCTCCCCGCCCCTCCCCAAAGCAAGCACAGCCTTTCCAGGCTCTTTGTGTGGGAGCCTGGCCCCAGCTCTGCCCCTCTGCCCATGCCAGCCCTCTGTACTGAGCAGGGCCTCACACTGTGCAGAGCAAAGCAGAGCAGAGAATGGGCCTTCCAGGCCACAGAGCAGCTCTTTGTGGAACCTGGTGATTTTCAGGGCAAATAAGTCCAGGGGAGGGTTCCCTTGCTATGGAGGGCTGGGGTGAGCCAGACTTCCCTTAGATGCCATCACACCTCCACAACAGCCGACTGAGATGGGGAGTTTGGATTTGCCAGATAAATCTGGTCTTTCCTCAGGGCTTAGGACTAGAGAAGAAGCTCATAAATGAAGGCAAATTCTTAAAACCTAGAACCAGATTCTCTCTCTCTATTCGAAACAACACGTGGTACATAGCAGGTGTCAACAGATGCTTGCTGAATGAATGAATAGCAAGACAGATAAATAAAAGCATTTCTGTGCATTTGGTTATTTACAACATACTTGCAAATTCGCAGACACACACACTGCTTCTTCCCCAAACCAAGGAACTGAAATTAAGAAAATGCATAGCATTTTATATAATACATGAAGTATTTTATACAATATATAAAATATATCTACATTATATCATTTTACATTATATATACACTACATAAAAGGTGTCAGACACTTTGCCAGGTACTTTCACATGTTGTCTCATTTGATTTTCATAATAATCTTGTGACAACTGTTGTATGGTTCAGACAGGTCACATAACTTGGCCAGGGTCCCACAGGTAGCAAGGATCAGAGGGGAATTTGGGGTCTAGGTGTAGCTGGCTCCAAAGGCCACAGGAACTCAGCCAAAGGTTTGGGATGGGAAGTGACATGCTCCAGCATGTGCTTTAAACTGGATGATTGAGGCTGGCCAGCCTGGAGTTTGGAGACCCATCGGGGGCTATGGTGAGATGGTGGTGGTGAAAACAGAGAAGGTAACATTTCACAGTCAGGAGCCACAGGTTTCTGCAATGGATAGACGTGAACGTCGAGGCAGGTTGGGTGGGCACCGGTGTCAGCCCAGGCCGTTAGGTCTGGAAGGAACACTGGCTTGGGGAAGAGGGTGATAACAGGACAATTTCGGAACATTGGGTTTGAGATTTAGACAGATCATCAATTGGAAATAAGGCTTTAGAACTTGGAAAAGATGTGGGAGTTTGGAGGTATGGGTGAGGAAGTTTGATCTTCATTGGAGGGAGAAAGGAAGCTGTGAACAAGAATGAGCTCCCTAGGAAAGTGTAGAGTCAGGAGAGGAAAGGCTGGGAACAGAGCTTGGGAAGCTCCCTTACAGAGCAGGGAAAGGAGTCTGGAGCAGGCAGGCTGAGGATACACACACATGTATTACGTATCGTCACACACATCAGCATGTTCACACATGCTTATACATATACAGACATATACAAATGCACACACCTATACACATATATATGCATATACACAACTTTATGAATGTACACTGACTCAGATAACCATATGTTACCAGATGAGAGCTTGGGGCAGGATCTCTCACAAAAAGTGGTGAGAAGAGACTTGCAGGCAAAGTGAGGGAAGGAGGCTCTTGGACACTCTGCCCTTGGGGACTGAGCAAAAAAAGTTAAGTGTAAGGGAGGTGGGGCGTCAACAAAGTTGTGGCTCTAAGCAAGCTCATCTTTAGGACCCTGTGCTGCTCCTTCTCCAGGGCCCTAAACTCATCTCTCCTATGGCCTCCTCCCGTTCTGAGACAAAGGGCCCAACGTCATCGTGCCAACAGGTTTTCAAGTGACTTTCTCACTTGGAATGCACGAGTCGTGGGAAGACCCGTGGCTGGCACGCTTCAGTGTAGAGGTGGTAGACTGGCAAGCCAGGCACCCCTCCCACCCACTGTGCAGGTGGCTGTGGCTTTGCTCACGCCTAGGACAACAGGAGGAGAGGGCCACTGTTTGGAAGAGGAATTCTGCTGCCTCCATCTTCCCAGGTTAGCCAAAACCTGGTGGCTTCATCCATCATTTATCAAGGCCTCTGAGTCACAGGATAATCAGCTGCCAGGGTGCTCACTTTCTCTTCCCAGAAAGCTCACTCAAGATTTCTTTATTTAACATACATATATATTTATTTTTAACTGATAAAATATACCTAGCATAAAAGTCATTTTAACCACTTTAAGTGGACTGTTCTTTGATATTAAGTACATTGACAATACCGTGTAACTTTCACCACTATCCGTTTCCAGACTATTTTCATCATCCTAAACCAAAATTCATACTCATTTTAACAATCCATTTTCCCCTCCTGTCACCCCTGGTAACCACTATTCTGCTTTCTCTTTCTGTCTCTACAAATTTGCTTATAAGAATTTCATATAAGAGAAATCGTACAATATGTGTCCTTTTGTGTCTGGCTTATTTCACTCAACATGACATCCTTTACGTTTCATCCACGTTGTAGACTGTACCAGCACTTCACTGCTTTTTATGGTTGAATAATATTCCATTGTACAGATGTGCCACATTTCATTTATCTGTTCATTTGTCAATGGACACTTGAGTTGCTTCCACCTTTTTGCTGCTGTGAATAATGCCACTGTGAACACTGGTGTACAAATATCTGTCCAAGTCCCTGTTTTCAATTCTTTTGGCTATATACCTAGGAGAGGAATTGCCAGGTCATATGGTAAGCCTAGGTTTAATTTTCTGAGGAACCGCCAAACAGTTTTCAACAGTGGCTGCATCACTATACAATCTCACCAACACTGTTTGAGAGTTCCTATTTCTCCACATCTTTGCCAACGCTTCTATTTTTTTTTTTTTTTTAATAATAGCCATCCTAGTTGGTGTGAAGTGGTATCTCATTGTATTTTTTATTTGCTTTTCTCTGATGACTAATGATGTTGAGTATCTTTTCATGTGCTTTGGCCCTTTGAATATCATCTTTGGAGAAATGCCTATATACATCCTTGGCCCATTTTTTTCATTGGGTTGCCTTTTTGTTGTTTCATTCATGATTTCATGGTGGCCCCTGACTCAGGCATAAACAAAGTAAACATCCCTTGGCCAAGGCCCTGGGAGAACGCAGTTGGGGGAGAAGCCACAAAGACAAAGGTTTTGGATGCACTCTGGGTGGGCAGGATCCTGGGCCTGAAGGGTCTGCTACCTCGGACCCCCACTCATGGGCTCTTACCTCTGCCCTCCAGACAATGAGTCAGGGAAGCAAGGGGGAGGCTCTCAGAAATGCCTCACCTTGGGCCCTTTGAGGGATTGTCACTCCTGACAAAAGGCATTTCTTCTATGTTGCGTTAGTCCCACTCTTTGGTTGCAAGGAAAGTAAACTTTCTCAAGTTATTGGAGTGGGGTTTTCATAGTAAGGATATCCAGAACGTTCTCTGCAGTTTCAGACAGTCTAAATCTCTGGCCTAGAAATTTACATGACAAAGAGGATTAAACATGTAGGTATGTAATTTCTAGCCCAAGTAGGTAACTGCTCTCCACCCTCCATGACAATACTGTACAGGATGTGAGGGAGGGATGAGCTTTCATTTTGCAGATGAGGAGACTGACGTTCCAAGAGGGTCGTGAGGTTAGTAAGCCACAGTGCCCTTACCCACCTGTGTTTCCACCGATGTGTGACAGACTGGTTCAAATGCCAGCTCTGCTTCTTGGCTGTGTGACTTTGATCTCAGTTTTCTAATCTATATAATGGGATAGTAATACTTACCTGAGCGTTTGTTGTGAGAATTTTAGTGCATGCAGCCCCGTGCCTGTGGTGTAGAAATACCCAACAAATGTTAGCTCTTAGCTGGGGCTTGACTCCCAGCCCGTGCTCTTCCTCTGTAGCTGTCTAATGTTGTGGATGTAGCAGCCCCCAAGCAGGGTGGAAGGCCCCTGCTCTCTGGGGACCTTTCGTGGGTTTGGAGGTGCCCTTCCTGCCACCTCATCCAGGTGTCTGTGTGTGCAGCCAAGTGCAGTTGCATGCGGGCAGGTGGGTTGCACATGCGTGTTCACACCTGGCTGTCCAGGCTACTGCCGATCTGAGCTCTGCTTGTTCAGTCACTTACAGGAAATCACAGAGTCGCCCTGGAAGGGAGCAGCAGGGCCGTGCTGAGTATCAGAGCCGGAGGCCGCAGCGCCTTGCCCTTAGAGCTACTGCCAGGCTCATGGATACCAGATGAAAGCGCTACCCGGACCAGCCGCTTGGGCTCGAGTGGGGCTGCTTTCCATAGGGAGAGTGATTCTCCACCCCGGGGAGGCTGGGAAAAGGCCCCTTTCCTCTGCATCCCTCTCTGCCCACCCCTTCCTCCCCAGGGTCCTCTTTGGGGTCGCTGATAGCCATCCGGGCCTTCTGAGAGATGGTTTAAAAAGAGAATCCACAAGCTTGTCACGCGGCTGTTTTTCTGGTGCCGCGTCCTCTCTCAGCAACCCTCCCCTTCCCCACCAGCGCCTGCCTGATTACAGGGAGGGCTGGGGGTTGCCTCCAACCTGGTCCGGCTCCTTAGCAGCCTGCTGTTCCAGTCCCACTTCTGCTTCCCTGTGCAGGAGCTGCAGCTCTGAGGGGTGCTGAACCAGGGCCTTTCAGCCAGGCTGGGTGGCCTGGGCAGGTCGAGGGACTGGAAGGAAGGCTCAGGCAGGGAGGAGAGGGGCTGAGGGGAGACACCTGTGCCTGGGTCCTAAGCAGCTCCCTTTGCTTTGGAGCAGGAGATGTCTGTATGGGGGTGGAGGGTGCAGGAAGAGGGGAAGAGAAGCTGTGGGTCCACAAATCTGCCCACAGGACCTCAACCTGCAGGGCCCAAGTCCTCCTTACCCAGAGACCTTTCTAAACATCAGGGAGCCTCCACACAAGTGTTTACTGTCCTCCATCCCAGTATCAGTCCTTGAACTTAATTTTTTTTCCTGCTCTTTTAAGTGCAAATAACCCCATGAATGGAATCCAGTTAAGTCTCAGATGCTCCTGAGTGAATCAGATCATTTCCTGAAAACAGGATGGGTTTTAGGAGGAAGACAAGAGCACAAGGTTGCTAGCTAATGGAAAGAGGGGTGAGGACAGGGTTGCAAAGACAGGGAAACGGGTGGGGGCACATCCAGAACCCCTTGGCTCCATTCTGTTCCTACTGGCAATGCCCTGAGCTGGGAGGAAACCTGAGTTTGGATTCAGAGGTGACTTCCAGGCTCCCACAGAACACTGACCTCTTCCCATTCTGACTTTCTTTGAACTCACACTAAGGGGCTGGCTGCATGGAAAGTCTCTTCACCTCTCCATCCATCCATCCATCCATCCATCCATCCATCCATCCATCCACATAGTTAATCAATATATATTGAGTACCTAATATGAGGCAGGTGCTTTAGACAGGAGCTGGAAATACAAGGGTGAATTAAGCCTGATCATACAGCTCTTGGCCTCATGGAACATGCAGTCTGCAATTTGAAGTGAAACAAATAGCCACATAAATAAATGAGCAATTATAAACAGTGAGATGTAGGCTCTAAAGGAAGATTACCCGGGGCCCTGGGAGTGGAAGGCAGGGGACCTGAGCTGAACCCAACACCTGGGTGGCCTGGCAGGGACAGGTGAGCAAGACTGCCTCTCACCTCTTTCCTCCTAGATGCCATGCTTCCATTAATGCAGCCCAGCGTTTCAGGACTCACCCCAGTCCCTCTTACTCTCACTTCCTCTTAGGAGTACAGGCTAGACATTGGCCAGAGGAGGGAGGGACCTGGAGTGGAGTTGAGGCTCCTGAGATGAGGCACAGGAAAAGTCAGAGGAGCTGGCCAATGGAACGGGGTGGGAACTGAGGCCCAATGCCAGGAAAGGGCCTGCATGAACATCAGCTCAGGGGTGGTCATGGAGGTGGAGGTGAAAGGCAGGGAGATGGCATTAGGAATTTGGAACTTGGGAGAAGCACTCAAGTGAAGGAGCCTGGGATTGGAGGAGAGGGAGAGGTGGGATCCAGGATACAAAATGATTGCCTCCATCACCCCCAAACATCACAGTTCCTCCTTTAGGGCCAGGAGACTCTGAAGCTGGTTCAAAAGGCTGGTGAGAGGGACAGTGGCTTTGTGGGTGACCACATCACTGTCCCTGCTCTAGGTAGAGAGGTCCTGTCCTTCTGCTCCAGGGGGAAGGCAAGTCAAGGGCTATTCACCCTATTCTCAAGAAGAGTTATTAAGGCTCAGAAAGATCTATAAGCAAATAGTGGAGGAAGGATAGGCTGGGACTCCCACAACTCTGGCCAAGGCATCGAGCATGAGGGGACCCGATCAATAGGACTTGCTGCCCACAGTTCCTGGGTCTCAGGTGGGGCTGAGGAAAGATGGAGAGAGGCATGGCACTGGCTGCCTAGTTGGCTGGGGCAGTGAGAACTGACAATCCTGGCTTCTAGATATGGTACAAGCTGATGATCAGCAATCGCCAGGAATTTCCAGGATGTACCTGAAGATAGTAGGCCCTACTTTTCCAAGGGAAAGGAGAAAGCAGAGGAAGGGAACTCTGCTTTTGCTCAAGCTGTTTCTTCCTCCTTTTCTACTCTCTCCATCAAGCCACATCTGTCAAGACCCTGAGTAAATTACAAAAAATGTCCCAGCAATTAACGGAAGGTGTTGGAGTCAACTAGAGTCTAGACCATTGAAGATGATCAAGTTCAATCTCCCACATACACTTAGGGTAAGTACTGCCCAGAGAGGGAAAGGGGCTTAGCCAATGTCACACAGGATGTCTGTTCTGGTTTGCTAATGCTGCCTTTAAGCAAAATACCAGAAATGGATCGGCTTTTATAAAGGGGGTTTATCTGGTTACAAAGTTACAGCCTTAAGCCATAAAGTATTCAAAGAAAGTCATCATCAATCAGGTACCTTCACTAGAGGATGGCCAGTGGTGTCTGGAAAACCTGTTAACTGGGAAGGCACATGGCTGGCATCTGCTCCCAAGTTCTGGTTTCAAAATGGCTTTCTCCCAGGACATTCCTCTCTAGGCTGCAGTTCCTCAAAAATATCACTCTTGGTTGCTCTTGGGGTGTCTGTCCTCTCTTGGCTTCTCCAGAACAAGAGTCTGCTTTCAACAGCCATCTTCAAACTCTCTGTCAGCTGTAGCTCCTCTCTCAGCTCCTGTGCGTTCTTCAAAGTGTCCCTCTGGGCTGTAGCAAGCTCGCTCCTTCTGTCTGAGCTATACAGTGCTCTGGTAAACTAATCAAGGCCCACACCACATGGGCGGGGCCACACATCCAAGGAAACCATCCAATCAGAGAACTGCAATCTAATCAACACTAACATGTCTGCCCACACAAGACTGAATCAAAGATAATGGTGTTTTGGGGGTCATAATACATCCAAACCAGCATAATATCCATGACAGAGTTGGACCAGGCAGCTTGCATCATGTGGTTGTTTCATTGGCTCCTCTTCCCCCACTGCCCCGCCAGAGTCCTTCATAAACACCATTACCCTTGTCACTGGCTTTCTCTCAAGGCCCTCTTCGGAATTCTCCTCAGCCCTAGCCCAAACCTGGACTGATGGCAGGTTCCCAGGAAATAATCACCAATATTCACTAGCAACAAAATATTAACAGCCCTAATCCTAATAAACAATTAATATTTATTGAAAATATTAGCAATCCTAATCCTAAAAAGCAGTTAATATTTATTGAGCACCTGTAATGTACCAGGTCTGGGCTAAATGCTTCACACACATTTTAAGTAACACTTCCTTAAATGCACCTGTGAAGTAGCTCCTATTAGATCTTCATTTCACAGATGCAGCATAGAGAAATAACCTGACTTGTGGCTATTTCCTACTATTAATTATTATTCATGTTAATAATGATATCAGCTAATGCTTATCAAGCACTTACTACATGCTAGACAAACGGATTCCTGCTTCACAGGAACTATCTTGCAATTTGTTAGGTGAATGCTATTGCCATTCCCATTACACTGAGGAAACTGAATCTTAGAGAAATGAGGCTGCTTATCCAAGATCACACAACTGGTAGAACCTGGATTGCAATTGGTAGAACCTGGATTGGAATTAAGATTTATCTAACTCCAAAACTCTTGGCTTGGCATTCTTATCCCAGGTTTCAGGGTGTCCCTAAAACAATATGCAAAACTTGGGGTATCTGAGCATTTATCTAGAGAGAGGATGCAGAGCTCTTAACCAGTTTCTCAAAAAGGTCCAAGACCTAAAAGGGCCCGAGGCCTCTGGCTCTCAGCCACGCTTCCTGGGCTGCGCCTTGGGTTCCTGCAGCAATGAGGCCTCAGCCAAGTATCCAAGAGAATTGCCAAGAGAATTGATAAGCTCCTGCCCAGGCCTGCCTCTGGCCCACTGAATCCCAGGGGCACACCCAGCATTTTTATCCACCTGACTCAGATGTCCGAGTCCTGAAGACGGTCATCCTGTAGAACTCTTTTTCAATTGAAATGAAATTCACATAAGAGAAAATTAACCATTTTAAGGTGAACAATTTAGTACATCCACAGTAATGTGCAACCACCACCTCGGTCCAGTTAAAAATATTTTCATCACCCCATAATAAAACCTCATTCCGGTGAATAAGTTACTCCACTTTCTTCCCCACCCCCTTAATTCCCTTGTGTTCTGGTTTGTTAATGCTGCCATTTTGCAAAACACCAGAAATGGATTGGCTTTTATAAAGGGGATTTATTTGGTTGCAAAGTTACAGTCTTAAGGCCTTAAAGTGTCCAAATGAAGGCATCAACACAAGTATACCTTCACTGAAGGAAGGCCAATGACATCCAGAAAAACTCTGTTAACTGGGAAGGCACGTGGCTGGCATCTGCTGATCCCAGGTTCTGTTCCATCTCCACCCTCAGTTCCTGTGCATTCTTCAAAGTGTCTCTCTTGGCTGCAGCACCTCCTCCTGTCTGTGAGCACTTTTATAGGACTCTAGTAATTCAATTAAGAATGGGTGGAGTAATACCTCCATGGAAATTATCCAATCAAATGTCTCACTCAGTTGATTGAGTCACATCTCCATGGAAACACTCAGTCAATAGGTTCCAACCTAATCAACACTAATACGTCTGAACCCACAAGATTGCATCAAAGAACATGGCATTTTGGGAGATATAATATATCCAAACCAGCACACCTGGCAATCACCAGTCTGCTTACTGGTTCTTTGGATTTACATATTCTAGATATTTCATACAAATGGAATCATATGATATGTGACCTTTAGTGTCTGACAGTGTTCACTTAGCGTAATGTTTTCGAAGTTCATCTACGTTGTAGCATGAATCATTACTTCATTCCTTTTAATGGCTGAATAATATTCTACTGTATGGGTAAAACACAATTTACCTAGCCATTCATCCACTGATGGACACTTGGGTTTTTTCACCCTTTTGGCTATTGTGAATATTGCTGCTGCAAACATTCCTGTACAAATTATCTGTTGGAGTCCCAGTTATCAATTCTTTGGGGTATATACCCACTGCATATTTGATGGCAGTGAGGAGCACTTGACTTTCTGAACTCTTGCAAGTGTTAACCAGATTCTTGGCCTCTGTGATTGCCAATGTCAGGGAAATAGATTTAATCAATAGGAACCTATGCACTGGTTAATGGGTCTGAAAACTCCAGAAGCCAAGGCTTCTGTGTTGGAGGCTTCATAACTTCTCCAATCCAACGACTCAATTGATCAGCAAATTCCCTTTACTTCTGAGTGAGCAGTGGTCAGTGAGCAGGAGCCAGCCCCTCGCCCACGCCACCCCCCTCGGTAATGGCTCATGATTGCCCTAACGGGCAGCCAGCGGCAGGAGTGAGACTGTACGAGATAACTGATTGTTCATAATTGTCAACCAAATTGCATCCATGGTATCGAGCTTAAAAAATGGACCAGAAGGCGCATCTCTTATTGATCCCTTTGGGATACAAACAAGACGCTGCTGCTCTTCAGAACCGCAGACCGAGTTTGCATTGATTTTTATTCTTTTTCTCCTTTGAATAACCTTCGGTGGAGTTTGAGGACTGATTTTTTAACCTGGAATTTCTCAAGGTCTCATTTTTCTGGAGGTGTGGGAGGAGGGCTGTCAGAGATGACCCCTGTTTAGGATGTGACCCCACGAGCTGAGGAACTGACCTCCTCGCCGGACGCTGGCACGGGGCAGCCGCACGTCCTCTGGCCTGCACAGCGGCACCACTTCCCTCCTGCATTTCCAGTCCCAAGGCTTTGCTGCCCTGTTTAAAGGCCTCTACAAACCCCAAATTAAAGGGACCGGTGGGCCAGTAAGCGTTTTGCCACATAGTTGGTGCTCAAGAAATACCTGCTGATTAGAGGCCTGATCATAACTGAAAAGGTGTCAATTTTCAAGGCATTTCCATGCTGCCAGACGTTTGATGATATATAGATTCAGCCTTTGCCACACCCGGAAAAATGTTAATGATGATAACTAACAAGCACCTGCATTTTAAGAGCATGACTGTATTTTATTCTCACATCAGCCCTATAAAGTAGGTGTTACTATTCCTCCCATTTTGCAGATGAGAAAACCGAGGGATGGAGAGGTGAAGTCACTCGTCCGAGGCTGCACACTCATGGGCAAAGCCAGGACCCAAACTTGCAGGTGTCCGAAGTCGAAGCACAGATTGCTCCCCGGCAGAAGGGTGGATGAGCTCTCCAAAGCAGGAAGGATTGAGACTCAGGTTTAGCCCACACTTGCCGAGCAGCCTACTGTGCGCCAGGCACTGCGTCGGGTGCTTTCTTCTGACACACGCCAGAAAGTTAAAATTGCTTTTCAGTATTTTGTGTTAAGCTGTTCTCAGGTCCATCACACTCCTAGAAAGTTTTTCTGCCAACCGGCAGGCTGGGGAGCTGGCCAGGAAATGAGAACTGGCAGGCATCAGCGATAGCCGGGCCTCCAGAACGGGCAGCAAAAGGCGCTGTTGACAGATCTCCGCCCGGCATCAGATGGTGGGTGTCTCCCAAGACCCCGGGGAAGGACCTGGAGTTTATTTCCAAGGTCCGGGCTTGGCCTCAGGCTAATGACGCTGCAGAGCCCTCTCAGCAGGCAAGCGCTTAATGAAATCACCAGCTGGGAGGTGAGTGGCCAGCCTGCCCTCCTGATCTGTCTTCTCAGCTATGAGCCCCCTCTGCCCTCCCCCTGCTGGGTGGGCCCAGACAACAGATGTCTCTTTAACAAACATCTCAGCCGTTATGCTCCAAAGCCCAGAGACTGTGAGCAAAGGCCTGGAGCTCAGCAGCAGGGCTCCTCCCGGGCTGCCTGAAGGACTGGGCTGTCCCACAGGTGACTTTCAAGTGTTCCAGAACATTCCTTCCTGGCAGATAGTCCTGCCAGAAATGAATATACTTCCTTAGGTCTGACCAAAATCTTTTCTGCGTTTCTTCATTCTTTTTTTTTTTTCAAGTAACATTTATTAATTTATGTTTTTTGTTGGTTTGTGTTTGGTTTTGACACCTGTTTTATTCTAAAACCATTTTCTTAATCATACAGATATGGGCAATGAGTATGCTTATTTTATCTTATTTTTTGATAGTAAAAACCTGCAAGCAATCTAAATGTACCAATTATCAGGGAATAGTAAGAAAAATATGGAAGCATAAAGGAGCCACTCGCAAACTGCAGCTTGCAACAGAATCACCAGAGGGCTTGTTGAAGCAGATTCCTGGGCTCCCGTCCCAGAAGTTCTGAGGCAGTAGTCTGGAGTGGGGCCTGAGAATTTGCATTTCTAACACGTTGCCAGGTGATGCTAGCTACTGGTCTAAACTGTAGAACGCTAGACATTAAAGACATTGTTGTAGATTATATGTTGATTTGAGAATTCGTGATGTGTCGTGACATGACAAAGGTGGACTACAAAGCAGTCTGGATAACATGCATTCAGTATAAATGTAAACATAAAATATAAATGTAAATAAAAAAGACCATAAGGATGTGATCCAAGAAGGAAGCTGAGGGGAGTGATGATGTGTGTGGGCTCAGGGTTAGGCAAGCTTAGGTTTGGATTTCAGCTCTGTTACTTCTCACCAAGAGTGAATGACCTTGAACAAGTTATAGTGCCACCCTGAGCATCACTTTCTTCACCTGTGAAATGGCAGTAATAATAGTACTATACTATAGGGCTGTTGTCAGGACAAATGAAGCTCATACACGAAGAGCTCAAGTACAGTGATCAGTCTATACTAGAGCTCAGAAATGTATATACTATCAATTAACATGGTTAACAGTAGGTACCTTTGGATTGTGGGTTTGGACAGTTTTTTAATTTGTCTTTTTCTGTGTTTCACAAGTTTCCAGACTGAGCATATGCTACTTTTATAATTAAGAGAAAACCAATACATATTACATGTACAATAATTACCTCCCACATCCCCAAGTTCTTGTGTTCAGATTTCTCCAGGCATAGGCAGCGTTTTAAAAACAACCCAAAACCTTTGAAATCTAAAAGTAATTTTTAAAGGCAGATTAAAGGTTTGGGATCTTTAAGAAACCTAACATGCTCTAAACCCCATCATCCCCAGCCCCAAGGACTGTGGCCCTCCGATGCTAATCTTAGCAGCAGCCCAGGCTCCCAGCCCTGGAATGTTCCATCCAGAAGGGGCGAGAGCAAGTAGATGCCATGAGAGAGGCCTCAGAAACTGATGCCAGGTCACCACACAATTGAAGCTCCAAAGCTGAGGTCGTTGGTCAGAGTGGGGGAGACACCCAGGACAGAGCCTCCTGGTGCCCCCTCTTTCCACCGCCTTCACGGGAAGCACCAGTCCACAGCCCAGCCACCAATGCTGCCAGCCTGCTTGGCAGAGGGGGAGAAGAGATGTTAACTGAGGCCCACAGCCCACTGTGGCCAGGCCAGGGGGAACCTGGCAGAGCCCTGCCCCAGATACCTCTTTTCACTCCTGCTTTGCTTCCTACTACCCCAGGCCCTCCGTGGACCCACACCCTCCCTTTCCTGTCCCCACATTTCAGCTCTGCTCCCCATCTGGGTCTCCCATTCTATCTCCACAATATTAATACTAGAATAAAGTAGCTTTATAGTTTTTGTTCACACCTTGTTCCAGTGCTCTACCGAGAAATCCCCAGATATTATCTCACTTAATCTTCACAATAAAAATACTCTCCCTTTTATAGATGGGTCACAGAAAGGTTAAGCACCTAGCCCATGGCCCACCAAGCCAGGAAATGGCAGGTCTGGGGTGTGAGCCAGGTCTGGTTGTTTCCAGCTGTGAGGCCCTCAAAGTTTTGGCACTGTTCTCTATCCCTGCTGCGGCCACGGGTCACCATGCACCTGCTCCCCTTGGCGATGCACAAGCCTCCCAGTCTTTCTAGTTTCTGGCTTCAGAATCTCAGCTCTACCTACCTTCTCTGGGTACTCGGCAGTCTCCACCTCTCTCTGACATCTCTATGAATTCCCATGTGGTCTGGTCTCTGGTCCCTCCCTTCCTTTTTAGACTTACCTACTACCTTGCTTTCCTTAATTGCATCTGCTTTAGCTATACTGCTGTCTATTTCTCAAATTCATTCAGCTCTTTTTGCCACAGGGCCTTTGCACATGCTGTTTCCTAGACTTGGCAATTAACTCCAAGTCACACTTCAGATCTCATCTCAGATGTCGTTTTCTCAGGGAAAGCTTTCCTGGTCCCCAGATTAGTACAAGTGCCTCTGTTGGATTTTCATGGCATCTATTCCCCTCCTTCATGTACGTGTCAGCTTTCATTATAAATACATTTTGATTTGTTTAATGTCTTCCCAATTGGCTTGTAAGCCCATGAGGGCAGGAACCAGTGTCTCTTTGGCTCACCATTTCATCCCCCACACCTAGCACAGTGTCTAGCACAAAGAAGATACTCAGCCATGCTTTCCCGAATGAAAGAACTCTCTTCCAGATCTCACACTTCTCTGAGCTTCCTTCAGGCCTGGCCTCACCCAGGTCCCCAGGATCTCCTCTTTGCTCTGTGTTCTTGTTCTCTCTGTCTCACCAGCTGTCTTCAGGTTCCCTCTTCCTGTGATCTCCTTGGACCCTGCCTTTCTCTGGATCTCTAAGGTCCCTTTCTTGCTCCGCTGAGGGTCCCTCTTGTTTAATGGCTCCAGGGCAGGGTGACATACCCAGTCTGGGCTGTGGACAGGCAAGGGGCAGATGACTCTTTCCAAAAACTACCTGAATCTACTAAGTCCAAATTCCCTCCACAAAAGCAGGGATGATAATTGCTCAGAACCCCCAGGACCCACACATAACCTAAAGGGCAATCCTTGCAAGCGCTGGGATTGGTGGGTTTACAGGTATATCATCTCCGGGTGCCCCTAGAGGAGCTCTGAGCTGGAGAGATGTGGAAATAGCTCCAAAAGGAAGCCCAGCCCAGAGACCATTATGGGGAATGGGTAGATCTCATGGCTCCCAAACTCCCCGATCCAGTGAATGGTCCTTTGACACTTTCCCAAATGATTTCATTGTCCTTGTGGTAAACATCTTTGTGTTTGAAGAAACTGCAGGGAGTTATGAGAAATGGAGCAGTTGCTTGGCAGATCATCAGGGAAATTTTGCTCCTTTGTTTGGTTTCATGTTGTGTGTGGTTTTTTGTATTTTCTTTTTTTTTTTTTTTTATCCTGATGAAAACTGCATGTGGTTTCTAGGCAAAAACATGGAAACATAGGCTGAAGTGAGAACTTGTCAGTGCAGTCTTTGCAGGGAAATTTGACACCTGCTCTTGGTTGGGAGAGCCCAGGGACCCTGCAAGATGGGGAGGTGGGACTCTTGGGGACAGCTCTGGGCAGTGCTTCAGCAACTCCAAGATTATGTGGTAGTGACACCCTACTGTCTTTCTCAGGCAGCACTGCCCGGTAGAAATATAATGCAAGCCCCATGGTAACTTAAATTTTCTAGTAACTACATTTTAAAAAGTGAAAATAAATAGAACAGATGAAATTGATTTCATCACTGTACCTTATTTAACCCTATATATCTGAAATATCATTCCAACATGTAATCAACATAAAAAATTATTAGTGAGATATTGAACATCTTGTTTTTCATACCCAGTCTTTAAAGTCTGTGAAATCTGTTGTCTATTTTACATCTTACAGTGCATCTCAACGTGCATCACATTTCAAGTGTCCAAACCACGTGCACCTGGTGGCCGCCATATTGCACAGCAGAATCCCAGGGCTTTAAAAGTCACTGGGCTGCTTCAAGAATGTGCTGGGCCTCTGGAATTGGATGGAGTGTCTTCCTTGGCTCCTCCAATGCCAACTGTCTTCCGAATGCTCTTGTGCCCAAGACTCAGCCCTGGACCCTCTTTCTCCCTCCCTAGGTGATTTCATCCCCTCCTGTGGCTTTAAATCTCACCTGTGCACTGAAGATGCCACATTTATATCTCTAGCCCTGACCTCTCCCCTGAACTGTAGCCTTGTTTGGCCAACTGCCTACTTGAAAGCTCTTCTGGATGGCTAATGGGCATCTCAAGTTGAGTGTCTCTAATGCAGAGCTCTTACTCCTCTTTCCCCAGGCCTGTCCCTACCCCAGCTTTCCCCAGTTCAGTGTATGGGGAACCAAGCTACCAGACCCACCCCAAATCACCTCTGTCTCATTCCTACCTCCGAACCTCCAATGAGCATGTAGATTCTGCATCTGTAGTATATCCCTAGTCAGTTTGCTTTGCTCATTTCCACATGACCAGTGCATGTCTAACCCCTTCCTTCCTCCTGACCCACTGCAAGAGACTTCTAACTGCCTCCCTGAATCCTTCTCTACGCAAAATAGGGATAATTTAAAAATATAAATCCACACATACCTCTCCTCTGCTTGAAATTCTCCATGCACTTAGAATAAAGTCCAAGCTCCTCACTGTAGCACAGGTGACAAAGCAAGGTCCCAAGCCAAGAAGTGACAGAGCTAGGAATTCAAACCCAGACAGGTGGCCCAGGTGGCAAAGCTGGTGCTCTTCCTGTAGATGGCAGAGCTCTTATCACTGATGAGCAATAAACACAATGGCCCTTTCCCAGTAAGGCGCTCCTTGGAGACTTGTTCCACACAATTTCACATCTATCGGACTCACCTTCAATGTCCCTGTGCAGGCTGTGCCCTTGGGCACAGACAAGAGATGAGTTCTTTATTCATTTTGTCTCTCATGCATTCAGTCACTCAATCCATTCGCTCGTTCACATGTTCATTAACTCATTCATTTACCTATTCTTTGATTTATTTACGCATTTATGCACTCATTCTGCAAATCCTGCCCAAATATGCTTTATCCTCTGGGTTGTGGTGAGGCAATTCTTGCTTCCAGCAGGAGGGGACCTGGATCGGGTCAAAACTGAGGGTTTGGTAAAACCAAGGTCATTCTAGATATGTATTAGTACCCTAAGGCGGTGGAGAGGAGGCCTGACACCAGCTAGTGTGATAGGATGGCCACTTCAGAAGGGTGGGCACATGATGGAGAAGGGATAGAGTGGTCCAGCCTCAAATTGTGGTGCAGCCATGGATCCAGAGAATTTGGAGGCTCAAAGCTTTCAGTACCTTAGGCCTTGGCGCAGGGAATGAGATGGGTGGCTTCCTCCTGGGGGACACTTAGGAAGTAAGAGAGGCTGGTTGACACACAGATGCGTCAGCTGTCAGCCATACAGTGATGGAGATCTATTGTCAACCCCTACTCCCTCATCACTGTCTGGTCAGTCTCTATTAATCAAGGTTGAATGTCGGCAGCTAGAATGAGACTAGGGTAGGGCAGGGGCTGTAAAAATCCACATCTATCTATCCTAAATAAAATAACCAGATAAAGCATCTAAAAACGCAACTTTATATCAGCCAGATATGTGTCTGCACAAAGCCTGCCATCCATAGGGCTAGAAACATCTGTGAAACCCACCAAGCCTTTCCCTTCTTGCCCAGATGTTGGGTGTCACAGAGACCCAGCCAGAGAAAGCTAGCAAATGGGGGGGAGGGGGGAAGAAAAGGAACAGAAGGGCGAAGGGAGGGAGAAAGGAGACGTCTGCCAAATGATTAAAAAATTAAAGGGATTTTTATGCAGAGAAAATATTTAGCTTGGCATTGTCTTCTCAACCAAACGTTGGCTTCCAAGAGAAAACACTGGTGTTGGCAGCAAACATTTGCTAAATGGAAACAATTGTCGCCTTCTCCGGCAGCCATAGAAAATGCCTTTGTTTGGGCAGGTGGTGCCTGGGCCAAAAACAGCATCTTCAGAAGCTGCCCCCGATTTCTGAGAGGCTGCAGGGTGGGGTGGGGGTGGGGGCTCACACGAAGCCCATTGTCCCCATAGCACCTGCTAGTCTCCCAGGTGACGCTGTGCAGAATGGCTGCATCCCCCTGCTGGGGAGAGGGGCAAGGCGGAGAGGCGGCAGGTGAGAGGCAGGGAGGGCGGGGAGGAGGAAAGGGTGATGAGAAAGGCATCACAGCTGTGCAGTAAGTGCCTGAGCAGAGTGGATGGTGGAAGAGCACAATGGAATCCAAACACAATGGTGTCCTCAGGGTGGACGTGACCTCCCAGCTACTCATCCCCAAACCTGGCTCCACCTCAGGAGCACCTGGAGGAGCCTTTTTCAGAATCACAATAGCGAACACTCATTGCTTTCAGGGCATTGTCTTGCTGAATCCTCATCTGCAAACAAGGTACTCCTAGAATCTTCATTTTACCAAGGAGGAAAATGAAGCTCAGAGAGGGTGAGCACTTGGCCGCAAATCACAGAACTTAAGAAACAAGATTGGAAGCCAGAGGCCAAGGACTTACCCATTGGGCAAACCTAGACCCAGAGGCGCAGAATCTCCAGGTGGGGTGGGATGGGTAGGGGGCCTGGGAATCTGTTGCTAGAAGCCTCCTGGGGCTGCCATGCAGCCAGTCCCTGACCCAGCAAGGGGACCCTCATGCCCTTGAACTATGCTCTTTGGAGCCTTGGGTTTGGTGCCCTTGAGGTTCTCCCCACTCTTATCCCAGAGGAGATTTCGCCACAGGGATCTATGACTTTAAAAAAGAACATTTGAAAAATACACAGCTAGACCAAACCGTTTGAAAGAGAGGGCAGGAAGGCTTCCGGAGAACTCTGGGGCATGGTGGGGAGGGGGAGACTGGCTTTCCCTGGAAGCCAAGCCCCTGCAGAG
Source organism: Choloepus didactylus (assembly GCF_015220235.1). NCBI lineage: Eukaryota > Metazoa > Chordata > Mammalia > Pilosa > Megalonychidae > Choloepus > Choloepus didactylus. The sequence goes on along the minus strand of NC_051308.1, from coordinate 212,595,267 downwards.
ATCTCTCTCACCTCCCTAGGGCTGACAACCAGGTGGGGGTGGGGTGGGGGTAGGAGTGGGGAGGTGATGTCAGCGTGGGCGCCCTGAACCCAACTCCATCTCCGCTGCCTGCTCCGGACGCCTCTCCCATCAATTTCTGCCTGGAGTGCCAGTCCTCTGGGGTAGACCCCAAATAGAGGAATGGGCTCAAGGGGCACTGCCTCTAGGAACTCCCCTGAAAGTGTACCTATAGTTATGGGGCACACACTTTTTTAGCTCCCACTTTAGGATACACTCAGGTATCAGAAATCCCACAAGCAAGCTCACACCCTCTTGTTCTTGTGTACTTATTCATTTGTTCATTCATTCGTTCACTCACTCATTTAACAAACCTTGTTAATATGTGTGGACCAGAACCTGCAGTGCATACGACAGAAATGGAGAAATGGAGATGGCCAGGAAATGATCCCTGCCCTCCAGAAGCCTGCAGGCTCTGTGGGGCATGATCAATAAAGGGACATTGAATATGCTGGAACAACAGTTGGAGGTGACTCTGCACTTTCTATCTCCAGCCAGGTCTCTCCTCTCACTCCTGACACTTATCTTTGCCCACTGCCAAGCCCTTTGAATATCTAATAGTTATCTCAACTGAACACATCCAAAACGGAACCCCTGCTGGCCCCTGGACTGCACCAGAATCCCACCCGTCATCATCACCGCTGCCGACAGCCTGGTGGGGGTCTCCACCAATCCCTGGACTGTGGCCTTAGCCAACTTGTCCCCCTTGCTCTGGCCCTGGCTCCGAGTGGTCTGTTCTCAGCAGTAGCCAGAGCCATGCTGGGAGATGAGATCAGGTCAGTCCTCCGCGCGAACCCTCCAGTGGCACCTGCCCCATCCAGAGTAAACGCCCGAATCCTCCCAAGGCCCTTCCTGATTGACTCCGGGCTGTGGCCCCACCTCCTCCTCCTCTCCCCACTGTTCACCTCCATCCAGCCACATTGGCCTCCTGGCTGTGCTGTGAACCCACTAGCTGCACATGCCTCAGGCCTTTGCACTGGCTGTTCCCTCTGCCAAGAATGTGCTTCCAGTGATGGCCCCAGGGCTCGCGCTCTCCCCTCAGGTCTTGACTCCAATGTTGCTTCTCAGCAAGGTCTGCCCTGGCTTCCCTGTTGGAGATTGTAGCCAGCTCCCTACTCCACCGCTGATTTTCTCTCTCCCTCTTTCAGCTGGAGTTTTCTCCACACCATTTATCACCATCTACATGCTATACTATGCATTTTTCACATCAATCATGTTTATTTTCTGTCTCCCCATCTTCCCTCTCCCAACCAAGACCTGCTCATTGTGGTCCCTGCTGTGTATGGCCTTAGGGTGCAGAATGGGGCCTGGCACAGAGTAGGCCCTCGGGAGGTATACTTGGGTGAATGAAGAACAGAGGTTGAACAGAGAATGAATTAACGGTTGATGTGGCCAGGCCGGGGGCCTGGAAGGCCAGGGGCACAATTCCAGGGCTTCTGAGTTGGTAGGTTTTTGCAGAAAATCCCCCCACCTGTCATGGGAAGAAAAGTGCAGTGAGGGGAGTTAGGGGAAGGAGGAGGGAAAGGACCAAAACCAGACATGGAACGAGCCCACTGCGCCTTCCGCTCTTTCGCTAGATCCAGCAACTCTCCCTTGGGCTGGGGTCTGGGCACATGGCAGGGAATCAGACCGAGCTGTGTCCTCCTCTCTGGGGCTCCCCTCTTCTATGGCCCTGCTCTCTGGGAACCCCCAATAGGCTGGGTTCAGGGAGATGCCCAGAAGCAGTGAAAGGGGGTGACAGTAGGAGGGTGGTGACAGTAAGAGGGGTCAGGTGGGACTGGGAGCTCCCTGAGGACAAAGGGAGAACTGGGGAAAGGTCTTACAAGGGACCGCCAAGGGGGCTCCAAACTTTTCTGTTTTTTAAACTTAGAACACAAAATTGTATTAGTCATAGCTTTTCTTCCCAATGAACTGTTTAGTCATGATCCTCTTTCATTGATTTATTTGCTTAGTTTTTGTTTAATAATCTAACGAGCAACCATGAATCCACTACCCAATCCATGAATTAGCACATGACCAGTGACTTACATCAACCCATGTGCTTTTCCCTAATTCTGCCCTCCCCCTATGGATAATCACACTGCTGTTTTGTGTTTCTTATTGTCTCTTTCTTGTCTTTCCTTTCCCTTGCTTCCTTCCTTCCATCCTTCCCTCCTTCCTTTCTCTATCTCTTCTTTCCTTTCTTTTTCTTTCTACCTCCACACTCCCTCCCTCCCTTCTTTTGTTTAACACATGCATTAATGCCAAAACGATCATTATTTAATTGGGCTTCTTTTTGGTATTTATAAATAAGGTATCAAACTGTATGTAGTCTTATGAGACTTGTTTTTCCTTTCTATATTATGTTGCTTAGATTTATTCCAGTCATTGTGTGTAGCTGTAGTTCATTCATTTTCACTGCTGCACATCATTCCATTGTGTGAGTCTTGCCCCAGTTTATTAAGCCATCCTTCAGCACTGGACATTTGGTTTCTCTGTATTTCAGTATTTTAATTTTTCCTTTGATGAGCCCTGTTTCTCCAAGCCTTCATGGCCATGTTTTTTGTTGTGCAGTTTCTGCATGTGCAGACCTAGGAGTGGAATTGCCAGGGCACTGGGTATTTGAATTGCTCAATTTTACAAGATAATGCCAAATTGTTTTCCAGGCTGGTTGTGCCATTTTGCACTTCCAGGAATGTTTGAGTCACATGAATCCGCATCCTCTTCCACTCTTGGTATCCTTAGCTTCTAAATTTTTACTAATTAAATGGACATCAATGGTATTCCTTCATGGTCTTGCCCCAAACTCTTCATAGTTCCTACCAGCTTCATAGCTTTGTCACCGACCAGACGTTCTAGTTAGTGTTTCCAATAGCAAAATAAGAACTGCCATGCCCAGTCCAGAGTCCCTGACACCCCTCACACTCCGCAGACTGCTTTGGGAAGCCCCTCCACTTCTGGCTCTAAGTGGCCTCTTTCCCTCCTCCTCCTCTGCTCCTCTCCTGGAGCCCTCATCACCCCATCCTCACTCCCAAAGGGGGGTTGGGTCAGGAAAGGGGGTGAGCTCTGGTCTCATCAACAGGCCTAAATGGCATCATTTTGGGAAAGACCTATTTCATTCTGCTTTTCAATTTTGCCACATCTCTTCCCAAAGGCAACCCAGCCTTCCTCCACCCCTTCCACCCTCTTGCCACCTACTCACCTGGTCCCTGACCCAAGCCTGTCCAGGCCTGGCTGTGGCAGGGTGGCGATCAGGAGCCACGTTGTGCCAGGGCTGTGCTCTAATGCACCTGCAGGGCCTCAAGCTGCCCGGAACCACAGCCAGCTCCTCTGGATGTTTCCGGCCCTGTCCAGGAGCGGAAAGCCCCTCCCTGTCCCTCTGGCTGCTGGTGGAGGCCCTACTCCAAATGTGCGGCAGCCACGCCTCCTCGTTCCCAGTCGGGGATCTTGCTAGGACGCTGCATCAAGGCCACTTCACTGACATCACCTGAGTTGAGCCTTGGGTCCCACCCTGTCCTCTCACTTCCCTCCAGTCCCTTCTCTGCGCCGTCTTCCACACACTCGGCCTCGCTCAGCTGGTCAGAGAGCAAAAGGCCTGTCACTGTCTGCAGAGGCTGCCAGAGCCGGCATGGCACAGGCATTTCTGCTGGGTTGGCACGGAAGGCGCATGAATCAGCTCCCACAGACATCTCTGTTCCTTTCCTTCTTCCACTGTTGGCTCCTCTCCCTGATCCTACCTCCCTGTCAATGCAAGGCTCCTTCCTCCAAGTTCTCTTGATCAAAGAGGAAATAGGTCCACTTCCTCTGAGGGCTCTAAGTTCACTCTTCAGGGTCAGGATGGCTCTGCCCTGTGTACAGACTCTTAAATTCCAAACCAATTGCCCTTCTGTGAATGCCAAGAACTGGGACCCGGCAGGTGCCCAATAAATAGTCGGTGAACAAATGGATGAGCCGTTTTCTTTCCCCTTCCTGGGAGCATGGTCCCTAAGGAGCTTCCCTTCAACTGCTCCATATGTTCCGCCTCTCCAGCCGCTCCTTGCACCTTCTTCCCTAATCAACCAGCATCAGGTCCTCCAGCTGTCTCCCCCCAGTCCTCACATCTTCACACTCTCCCTTCCCTACGGTTTCATGAGCTCGTCCTGAGTGTCCCCACAGGACCACAGAGCTCCCGGGTCATACTCGGTCTATCCAAGCTCCGGGCTTGGGAAGAGGAGACTGCTTTGTGGTGGGGAGTGTGGCTTTGCCACCAGGCAGACTGGGGCAGGGAGCCCGGCCGTTTAAGTAAGGATCAGCACGTGTAACTGGAGTGAGGCATTTGCATTCTCCTTCCCTGACAGGCCTTGCTCCCGCTCCATCGCCTCTGCCTCTAAACTAAGCGTAATTGCTCAATCTAATTTAATAGACGTGCCGAACGGCTGTAAGTCGAGTGAACCCTGCTCCGCCTCCCCAGGGGTAGGCATGATGGGCATGTTTGGAGTCTCCTGCTCACTATGTGGGCCCCCAGCTTCTCTGGCTGCCCTGGGGAGGGGGGTGGTGGGAGGGGGTTTGTAGCAGTGCCCATCCTCAATGGAGTCTCAGCCCACTTCATCCAGGGGGCAGGTATGGACCGGTCCCCGGCAAGTTGCCCCCTCCCCGGGGATCTGCAGCCGTAGCTCCCCCTGACCCCTGACACACCCCATTAGCTTCTCATCTCTGAGAACTAATCCAAGCCCCACTGTCTTCACGAAATCACTCTTGCTTACCTCCCACCTCACTCCGGGGCTCAGGGCTTCTGTAGACCCATAGGACCTCTTAGGACCCTCATTGACCTCTCAGCTGTCCAGTGTCCCCCAGGCCTCCGGGTTCTGGCTGGGCTGAAGCCCTGCCCACCCGCTGTGGTGGTCCAGCACCTGCTCCGAGATTCCTGCCAATTCCTGGAGCCGTGGGTGTTCAGGGCTGCCTCACCCTCAGCGTCCTGCCCCGTGGCTCCTCCCTTCTGCCATGCAGCATGGCCCCTTTCCTTTGGTTTTCCCTAAGCATCACCAACACAAGGGATTTGTGTCTACTCGACTTTGCTGAAGTTTGGGGGTGGGAATGGCGAGGAATTTCATCTTGGACAGCACCGCACACAAATTGAAAGTTCTTCAGGCATTCCTCCTTGGAACCCATGGGTATTGCCGGGTCCTTTCTCCCCCAACCCTTTTCCCCTCCTCATTCCTGGGTCCTGACTTTCCTCCCTCCTGGGTGCCCTTGAAGCCCAAATTCTTTTCCTTGGTTCTGTAGAGCAATTCACCTTTTTCTTTCCTTGATCTCTCCCTTTCCGGCTTATTCTGGCTGTGCTCTGAGATGGGGAGGAGAGTAGTGGGCTTTAACCTCTGATTTCCAAAAGTACTTAAGGACCAGCCGTTCTTTCCTGAAAAGGAATTTTGCATTTGACTTTTTAAAATGAGTAGCTGCTGGGGCAGGGGTGGGGGTAGGGAATGGGGAGTTAACGCTTAAATTGTACAGAGCTTCTATTTGGGTTGATCATAAAGTTTTGGTAATGGATGGTGGTAATGGTAGCACAACATTGTGAATGTAATTAACAGCACTGCTTTATATATTTGAATGTGGTTAAAAGGGGAAATTTTAGGTTGTATATATGTTACTAGAGTGAAAATTGTTTTAAAAATTGGACTGTACAACACAAATAGTGAATCCTATTGTAAATGATGGACTACAGTTAATAGCACAATTCGAGAAATGTTTTTTCATGAATTGTAACAAAGTTACCACGCTAATCAAGGTGCTAATAATAGGGTGGTATATGGGAACTCTGTATTTTACACATTGATTGTTTTGTAAACCTACAACTTTTCTAATTAAAAAAAAAAAGTTGCTGCTTTTTAAAAATCTGCATACCTTTCATTTTCATTGTGCCTTAGAGCCCAACTGGTAACTGACAAGCGCTTTCTGAACACCTGTGTGCGGGTTCTGGGAGGTGGAGATGACCAGGAATTGGGTTCAGATGGGGCAGGAGAATGCGGTAAAGGGGAGGCTGTTTGACCAAGGACCTGAGCAAGGAGCTGCAGGATCACAGAGAAGGAGCATCCAGTGCCACTTGGCTGGATCAGGGCAGGCTCCCTGGAGGAGGCCACACCTCTTGATCCATCAGAGGAATTCATTGAGCAAACATTGAGGGAAGAGCATTCCAAGGAGCATTCCCCTGGGCAAACGTGGGGCAGCAGGAAAGAACAGGCTGCATTCTAGAAACTTCAGGTTGTTTGGTGTTATTGAATTGTAGTGTAGGAGGGAGCTGGGGCGAGAGGGAGACAAGCAACAAGGCTGGAAGGGGCAGTCAGAGGGTAAGAGGGTCAGCCATGGAAGGGCCTCCCAGGTCCTGTGAAGAAGCTGGGGAGGGTCCATTCTCTCACTTGTCCTACAAACCACCCATTGAGGTGGGAGCAGAGGCGAGATTAGGCCCATTTTACAGATGACAAAACAGAGGCTCAGAAATAGTAAGTGACTCTCTGTTTGGGCTGCTCAGCTGAAACTTAACTCACACTGCTTCCAAACCAGCCTGATTTCATTTTTTAAAAAGGTTTTAATTTTATTTATAGATTTTGGGGGGACAAATCTCTCAGCTCTCTTGACTGAGTCACATGTCCCCAGAGAGCAGGACCCCCAGACCCTCCCTTGTCTACCCAGTAATGGGGAGGGAAGTCCAGACCCTCTGGAAGCCTTTCCTGCCTGGAAAAAGAGAGCCTCCAGGCTCCGGAGGACTTTGGCTGGCTTCAGTGGCCAGCAGGGCACTTGTCTAATCTCCGAAGAAAGGCAGAGAAAAATGGATTATGGAGCAAAGCCCCGTGGTGAGATTGACATCTGCATACAGCCTAGGGGAGACGCGGCCATTGGGAGAAGGCTTAACAAGCATCAAGGACTCTAAGACCCCAATATCCCTTCTCTTGTCCTCACCCTCCAGAGTCCTTTCAAAGCTGCGCAAAAATGGAGGAGGCCATGGATTATGACCTAAATGTTCAGAGACTTGAATGAGGGATTAGCACTTAACAATCATTGACTAACAATCTCTGGCTCAGGAGCCAATGAGCTTTCTGAAGCTGTGGAATGTATACTGTCTCCTTGCTGTGCATGTGTGTGCATGTGCATGCAAGCCATGTGTGTGCATGTGGGCAGACCTGTGACTATATGGTGCATGCTCATCTGCTGTCTGGATGCATACAGGTGTGCATGTGGCAAATGTGTAAGTATTTGGTGAGTTCATGCCCATCTGTGCATCTAGGTGGGTGTACCAGGTGCTTCTGGGTGTATTCTCCAGCTCATTCGTGTGTGTCCTGGCTAAGTCCATCTTCAAGCATGTCACTCTGTGTACTGCTGTGTACTGCTCTTATGTGCCCACATCTATGTAGGTATGAGGAGTAGGTACCTGCACACACACATGTGTGTGTAACTGATTGTACTGAAAATGACAGGAGGAGTTTTGTTTATTTGCTTGCCCTTCCAGAGAAGAGAAGCCAGGGAACCCAGAACAGCCTGGAAAAGGGAAGCAGAGCCAACTCTCTCAGAGGGCTTCATGTGCAACACCAGTGGGGAGTGGTGGGAGTGGCAGCCAAGGGGCACTCTGATGCTGGAGATTGTCCTTGGAATGAATGTGGGTCTCAGTAAACACTGGTTGTGGACTCCAGAGCCAGGACAGGGCATGAAAGGGATGGCTGACGCACCCCAGTTGGGTGGAAGACTGTTGTTTTCTCATGAGTATTCATTCAGCAAACTTGACCAAGACCTCCTCCAGACCATGTCCTAAGCAGGGTGCTGGAATGGGACTCCAGCAAGATGGACTTCCCTTATTGTGGCACCAACACCCAGTCTTCCAACTGCTCCTTTAACTGGTGCCGTCCCCACTGGACACTGAGGCAGAGGCTGGGTCTGTCTTGTCCCCCACTGAATGAACAAATGAATGCCCAGTCTCCTCCCCATATGTACAAAGAAAGAGTAACCACTTCCTTTTGTCTGTGCTTTAGAGTTTGCAAAGACCTTCACCATCCACTGTTCTGTGTGCCCCACAACACATGGGAAGTCCCCTTAGGAAGTCCCTTTCATCACTTATTAAAGTCGGGAGACTGTAAAAACAAAGCAAAACTAGAGGGGCGGGGAGTAGCTAATAGAACAACATACTGTAGAAGGAGAATGCTATAAAAGCAAACACAGTCAAGCGGCAGCATTGCGACTAAATGAAGTCTGCGTACTTGAGGGAAAAAGCAGCTAACACAGTTTAAAGACCCTACTAATAGCCCAGTCCTAAAGCCTGCAGAATCCTTTTAGCCAAAGTGACTGCAGAAGCCCCCTCCCAGACCAGCTAAGGAAGGTCAGTGAGGCTGCCCGGTTACTCTGCCTCTTGGAGCCATGGTTGACTTTTAGCAAAATGCAGGTCAGAAGGTCCACCCCGTGTGCTGATGATTATGATTCAGATGAATTGATAAGAGCTTGGCCTTTATCAGGTGCTCAGCCCATGCCAGGTTTTTTCTTTCCTTGCAGATAGACTTTCTGCTGCAAAATGGCTTGTGATGTGTTCTTGGGCCTTGGGCCTTAGCAGACCCAAGTTAATAACGTTAGCTTATGCTTATTGATTTATTGAGTACTTACTACATGCCAGACACTGGGCTGAATACTTTACATATTACCTCAGTTAATCTGCAGAGCAAGTCTATTATTATTCTCATTTAATAGATGCGGAAACTGAGGCCTCAGAGGGGTTAAGTAGCCTTAGCTAAGGGTCACACAGCTAGTGAAAGAGCAGAGTCATATTTGGGGACAGACTTCAGAGTCTGAATTTCTAACCTGTGTTAAATTAGAGCAGGGTTTTTCGGAAACTTTCAGTGGCTGAACCCTATTATTCAAACAAAGCCCCAATGAATAAAATAAATGAAAAGGGAGCTGCTCTGATTGACACCTGGACAGAGCCCAGAGCCACTCCCTCCCCGGCTTGCTGCCCCCCAAAGCAGCCCCTGAGGCACCTCTGGAACCTTGGGGATCAGACTTTGAAAAATGCTGGAATAGATTATCTCTAAGGGCCCTGCCAGCTCCAGCATCCCGGGATTCCACTCAATTAATACTTGTGGATTGACGGATGTGCTGAAGGGCACAGTGATCAGGGAGACAGGCGCTGGAGGCAGGAAGCAAGGAGGTGAACTGCCATCACCCTCTACCCACCCCATTTTATGAAAGTGGATAGCAACTCAAATGCTAAGAAAATGAAACAATGTTCAGCCCAAAGAGTTCTGCAAAGGCCCCAGTGCAGAAGGGTGCACCATGCCGGGGGGTGTGGGGGTGGGGTGGGGGAAGGGAGCCCAGCTCCGTGCCAGCCTCCCTCGGGCGTGACTAGGAGCCCATCGCCTGATTGGAAAGCCTTTGTTTGAAGTCCTGATTTATGCAGCTTCTCGCTGCAAACTATGCATTAAGTTGCCAGCGAAGGTTCAAAATTGTGAAGTAATTGTGGTGGCGAAATTATTCACGAATCCACCCAGGCCCAGAGCTTGGGGAGGGCGGTCAGATTACATTGAGCACATGGTGATATAATTCAGGCTAAACAGATAAGCTTGTTATGCTCTTGACAGAAGCAATTCCCCAGAGACTGCTGGGTAATGCCGGGCTAATTACACAGCCAGCCCGAGGAGGGGAAGGCCTGTCTCCACTGAGGGTGACACACAGTGTCGAGGAGGGCAGGGGCTGTGGTATCTTCATTCATGAGGAAGAAGGCCACGTGGGCAGTTGGGATGTCCAGAAGGGAACTGGAGTTGGGTCTAGCTCTGAAGTTAGCGAATCAGCTGCCAGCATATTAACTAAACCATATCAAGTTCATGGAGAAGGCAATAGTGTCCTTCAAAAGACAAAACAGGCTCTGCCCCCTTTGGGCAGGCTGCACCCACTTTGCCAGGAACAGGTGCCAGGTGTGCCACGGTGAGGTTTTGTCAACATCTCTCCCCCCAGTTTTCGCTTGAATAATTTTTTTTTTTCCAGTTTAAGTTGCTTTACATGGCACATCACCAAAGAGGCAGGTGGGTTCTGTTTGTTTTTTTTTTAATCGTCCCACAAATTTTTTTTCAGTCTTCTCAACTAAAGCTGGTCATGATAATAGCTAACATTTGCTGAATGCTGTGTGAAGAATTTTATAAACATCATAATGCAGTGGTTCTTAAACTGTAGCATGAGTCAGAATCACCTGGAGGACTTTTAAAATCACAGATTCCTTGTATCCAGCCCCTCCCTTCTGGTTCAGTAGGTCTAGGGTGGGACTTGAGAATGTGCATTTCTAACGCGTTCCTAGCTGATGTGACTGCTGCTGGTGGGGAACTACCCTTTGCGAAAAATGGCTAAAGAAAAATAGGTACAATGAAGCTTAACTCTAGAGGCAACTGTGTGCCTGTTTTGCAGCCAGATTGCCTGACTTCAAATCCCAGATTCCTCTACTTCCTGGCTGTGTGACCTTGGAGAAGTTGTACAACCTCTCTGTGCCTGAGTTTCTGTATGTGTAAACTGGGCATAATAATGGTAACGACATTATAGGACTACTACCAAGATCAAATAAGTTAACACACCCAGAGCTCTTAGAAGAGGGTCTGGCACATATAAGCACTTAATACATATGAGCTAGCATTATCATAGTTGTCCATGTTCGTTCAGCTAGAGGTGAAAGCCACATCTAGTTCCTGCGACCCTAATCGTCAACTGTGCCACTAACCCAGGGCATGTCCTTATCCTCTCCTCTTCGGTCTCAGAGCTCTAATCCCAACACTGTCTTGTGAAGTTGGGGCAGAGGCCCCATCAAAGGCAGCAACTGGGGGAGGCAGGAGCGCTAGACTTGGGGGCAGGAGCCCCTGGCTTGAGTTCTGACACTGCTGCTGCTGATGGTGCGATATTGGGGCCTCAGAGTACCCCTCTGAGACCGAGATCTCTCACTTGAGAATACTAGGCCCTCCCTGCCTCCCTCACAGGGTCGTTGGGACAAAAAGAGACACTGTGTTAAAATGCTTTGTCAACTGTGAATGCACTATAGGAGCTATTACTGAGACTGGGAGGGGGTGGGAGGACTTCCAGGTGTGAGTTTATGGCACCAGTCTGCAGAAGGCCAACACGGGAGGGATGAGAGTGAGACTACTTGGGAACAAAAATTGCCTTGAGAACCCCCTGTGCTGTCCTGGTGCCTGGCTGCCCACACCCCTTCTGAAGGCGATAGCCCCACGCAGCTCCCCTTGCTGGGGAAACCATGTTGAGTGCCACGTGACTCTGCTGGTCAGGTGATTGGTCTGAGTTGGGCACCTGACCTTAGAGTAGGCCAATGCCCATGGCCTGTGACCTATGGCCTAGAGTTAAAACATGAGCTGGGTCAATCAGACTCCCTCTCTAAGGGAGTTGAAGAGGGAACACCAGAGACCCCTCTGCTAGCAGCGTCGCTGGAGGTGAAAGGATGCCAGGAGTTGGGGGGACCTCGGTAAGCCAAAGCCACCTGTCAGCTAAGGTTGTGAGAGAGCGGAGATGATACTGAGGGGTGCTTCTCGATCTTGAACGTGCATTTGAATCACCTGGGATCTTGTTAAAATACAGTTTCTGAATTAAGTAGGTCTGAGGTGGGTCTCAGTTGCAGCTGCTGCTAGTGTAAGGACCATACTTTGAGGAGCAAGGATACAGGGGGAAGAAGCTGACTGGTGATGGAGGAGGACAAAGCAGAGCCTCAGAGAGGAGAGGGCTCCATGATATGGGTCCAAGATTGAGCTGCACACTAGAAGCAGCCGACTCTGGGGGCATCTGCGTTCCCAAAACACTTCCGGTCCAGGCCACATATATTCTTGGGATAAACTTTCCTAAGGAAGCCTGAATGGATCTCTGTTCCTCGCGACCACAGGAGCTGGACCAAGACAGCAGCCTCCTCCTGGCTCTCCACCTCCCTTACAGTAATAAAGTAATTGCCTCAACTGCTTGCCCCACTCCAAACCGTTTCTAGTCTTTCACTCAGCTCCCCATCATTACACCTGGGCTCTGTGGCAGGCCCCAGGCAGTCCCGACACTGAGACAAATAAGTCAAGAGTCTGCCCTTTGCAAAGCTCATAGGCCAAGGATGAGAGCCTGGGTTTTGTCCTGAAATCTGCCTCCCAGGCCCTGTGACCACCCATCCAGGGGAGGGTGAAGCCAGTGTCCACCCAGGCCCCGAAGTGCTCAGGAAACATCTGTGGGGAGAGGTGTCTCCCAGAGGCCATGGACAGAGAGGGAGTGAGGCATAATCTCAAAAATGCATACATATTTGGTATTCTGCTCCCTAATATTGCCATGTTTGTTTGCACACGAAGATAATAATACTTTTTTTCTTTTTTTTTGTTTTATTTCTCCTAATAAAACAGGCATCTGGGAATCAGACATCATGTTTGCCTGGGGCTTTGAGTTCCCCTTGCTACGTGTCTGAACACATCTGTGGTGGCTCAGCCATAGGTGAAGCAGCGGGGCCTGGATTCCTGGGGCACCTGGCCAGGCTGTGTTCTCCCCTGGGTTGGTTTGGCGAGCAGGTGTCAGACCACACGTCCGGATGCTCTGTCCCATGTCCACGCAGGGAAGATGCCATCCGCCCTGGTTTAAATGTGGCACCTGTTTGTGGAGAGATTTCCCATCAAGCGCTTTTCATTCAGAGTTGGAAGCCTTGATATGTTTTACAGGAAGCCTTTTTATGTGCCAATAAAACACGAGCGATTATAGCAGGCGATGAAAAGCAGCGAGCACCTCCGAGCCGCTGTATGTTTAGAAAGAGCAGACACATTTCCCCAGAGAATGACATGATCAGGTCCTTTCTCGTTCATTATGGAATCAGGCAGAGAAAAGCTCTTGTTAAAGAAATGCAGAGCTTTTCACAATCTCTATATACGTGTGTGTGCGTGCACATGTGTGTGTGTGAGAGAGACATAGAGAGGGAGAAAGAGAATAAATAATGTTCTCTGGCTCCACTAGTTTAATACCTTCCTTTCTTCTTTGCAGAAGGAGAGATGGACATAAGCCAAGAGCAGTAACCATGGCCACCAGGGCCAATTAACTTGCCATTTTAATTATGATTCCTTTCTGCAGACTTCAAAACCTTCACCATTTCTAGACTCAACAAAAGCCAGAGTTGAAGAGACCTTGGAATGTCAGTGAACACAAATAGGAAACTCACATGTTCTTAAAGGGAAAGGGTGGGATCCCGTCACTGTCCCTAGGAAACCACTGGGGGAGGTGGGGGATTTCCTTATCCCCTATCCTAAGACTGGGAGGCGGGGAGGCGAGATGGACTCCTGGGTTATGCTTGTGAATCCAGAGTCCCTGTGCACACAGAGCTACAGTCTTTGGGCCCAAATCCCGAGCCCAGCCAGGCAGCCAGGAAGCTCAGCTATAGACAGGACCTGTGCAGGCTTGGAAAGGCTTTGTGCTGTCCTGGAAAGTGTCCCTCCACCCTCCCAGGGCTCAGATGGCCCGGCTTGGCACCAGGTGAGACACCAGGATGGACATGAGATGCCATGAGGTGTAGGCCAAAGTCTCAGCCCTAACTTTAAACTTCCACTTTCCAGCAGAGATTCAAGCCCAGGCTAGGCATCAAATAGAGAGAATTGGAGAGGCAAGTGTCTGGAGACAGTTTTGATTGTTACCACCGGGATGGGGTGTGGTGTTCCTGTCCTCTAGTGGGTAGAAGAATCTGGGGACACTGCTTAACATTCCTCTTGCACAGAACAGCCCCCAATGACCCAGCATTATCAGCCCTAAGTATCAACAGTGATGAGCTTGAGAAACTCTGCCTTAGGCAAATGACTGAATATTTCTGTGCCTCGGTTTCCTCATCTCTAAAATGTGGTTGGTACTAATAGTACCCTCCTTATAGGGCCATTGTGAGGACTAAATGAGTAATGTTTATAAAGAGGCTGGCACAGAATAAACTCCATAAATGTATGCTATTAATACAGCGGTTGCCACCAGAAGCAATAGAAGAAGCCAGTGGTGGAGGGAAGGAATCATGCAGTCTGCATGAGAACAGAGAGTCAGCATCAGAAACTTTCAGGGGGTCCAAAGTTCAGGTTGAATTTTGTGTCCTAGAGTTAAGAGTTCAGAGCTGGGGGGGTGGGATTAAAAGGAAATGGGAGAGAACCTAAGATGGCGGCTAGGTGAGACAGGGCAAAAAAACACCTCTGTGAAAAATACTAGATAAAAACCCAAAGGTGACCCAGAATACTGGTTTCAGCAATGCACCAGCTGGACAAGGTCTGCTAGAACCACAGGGACCGTACACTTGGTGAAACCGGGAGTCTGCATTCTGAAACGAGTGAGTAAGCCGGCTGAAAGACCTGTGGCCATGCTGTGGTGTGGGGAAGCCGGGGGTTGGCATTTGGAGACGGACTGGTCCTTTTGAAAAAAAAAAAAAAGGGAAAAACCCAGGAGCGGCTGCAGTTGCAACGGTGGGAACCGTGCAGTGAAGCATGGCAGGAGCCGGCTGAGCCGGCCTCTCGGTATCTGGCGTGGAGGATAGCCCACTGCAGATTTCCCCAGGGCCAGGGGAGCAGAGGGGAGAGCCAGAAGGAGAAAGAAACCCCACTGCTTGCAGCTGGCTCCCCGGTGGGCTGGAGACACTCCTGCCCAGGGCCGTGCCCACAGCCCAGAGCCATGCCAGTTGTCCCAGAGCTGGGAAGGGGGAACTGTGTGTGTGTGGGGGGGGTTGAGATGCCCCATTCAGCCTTCTTTGCATCAGGCTGGGAGCGCCCCTGCATGGCCCGGCAGCCCGGGGCTTCCCTTGAGGGACGGCGTGCACTTGTGAGGTAGCACAGCCTTCCCTCAGCAGAGGTCCTGGAAGATCACAGCTGAGAAGGGGGGGCCTGCTCGGAAAACTCAGGGATGCTACGTCAATGCTGGTGGTTTGTGGGTCAGCAACAGAGAGGGTCTGGGGCAGAATTGAAATGAAGGCTTAGACTCTTGCAGTGGCCTTGAATCTCTGGGAGCACCTGGGGGTTTGAATATTAAAGCTGCCCCGCCTCCCTAGCCACCCGGACACACACACCCCACATTCAGGATGGAGGGCTCCAGGAACACACCCAAACTGAGTTCACCAACTGAACCCCATAAGAATCATTTCCCCACACACCACAAGGACAAAGTTGAGGAGAACTGACTTGAGGGGTATAGATGACTCACAGACACCATCTGCTGGTTAGTTAGAGAAAGTATATGCCACCAACTTGTATTTCTGAAAAATTAGATTGGTATTTTTTTTTTTCAAATTGAAAGAACCCTATCAAGCAAAGCAAATGCCAAAAGGCCAAAAACAACAGAAAATCTTAATGCATATGATAAAACCAGATGATATGGAGAAACCAATCCCAAACACCCAAATCAAAATATCAGAAGAGACACAGTACTTGGCACAATTAATCAAAGAACTACAATTGAGGAATGAAAACATGGCAAAGGATATAAAGGACATGAAGAAGACCATGGCACAGGATATAAGGGACATAAAGAAGACCCTAGAATAGCATAAAGAAGACATTGCAAGAGTAAATAAAAAAAATAGAAGATTTTATGGAAATAAAAGAAATGGTTGGCCAAATTAAAAAGACTCTGGATACTCATAATACAACATTAGAGGATCACCAAGTGTACAGCCCCTGTGGTTCTAGCAGACCTTGTCCAGCTGGTGCATTGCTGGTCCTAGAAGTCCACAGAACAGAAAATGAAAGAACAAAAGAAAGAATGGAGAAAAAAATTGAAAAAATTGAAATGGATCTCAGGGATATGATAGATAAAATAAAACATCCAAACTCATTGGTGTTCCAGAAGGGGAAGAGAAGGGGAAGTATTCTAGAGAATACTCTAGAAAGAGTATTCAAAGAAATTGTTGGGGAAAACTTCCCCAACCTTCTACACAATATACATACACAAAGCATAAATGCCCAGTGAACTCCAAATAGAATAAATCCAAATAAACCCACTCCAAGACATATTCTGATCAGACTCTCAAATACTGAAGAGAAGAAGCAAGTTCTGAAGGCAGGAAGAGAAAAGCAATTCACCACATACAAAGGAAACAACATAAGACTAAGTAGTGACTACTCAGCAGCCACCATGGAGGCAAGAAGGCAGTGGCATGACGTATTTAAAATTCTGAGAGAGAAAAATTTCCAACCAAGAATACTTTATCCAGCAAAACTCTCCTTCAGATTTGAGGGAGAGCTTAAACTTTTCACAGACAAACAAATGCTGAGAGACTTTGCCAATAAAAGACCTGCCCTACTTCAGATACTAAAGGGAGCCCTACAGACAGAGAAACAAAGAAAGGAGAAAGAGACATATATAGAACCTTACATCCCAAATCACCAGGACGCTCATTTTTCTCTAGTGATCAATGGATCTTTCTGCAGAATGGACCATATGCTGGGACATAAAACAATCCTCAATAAATTAAAAAAAAGATTGAATATATTCGAAGCACATTCTCTGACCACAATGGAATACAAATAGAAGTCAATAATTTTTGAATTGTAACTCCACTATTTACTTCCTACATGATATAAAATACACAAACTCTAATGACAAAGCAGTGGTTTTGAACTCAATGTAAAATATGTCATTTTTGACAAGAACTATATAAAGGTGTGGGAATGGAGGAGTATAGGAACATAGTTTATGTATCCTATTGAAGTTAAGTTGGTATCAAAGAAAAACAAGATTGTTATGGATTTAAGAGGTTAATTTTAAGCCCCACAGTAAACACAAAGAAATTATCAGAGAATATGACCATAGAGATGAAAAGTAGAGTATGGGTTAAGAGAAATGGGGGAAGGGGCAATAGGGAGTAAAGAAATGAGTGTAGGGTTGCTGTTTGAGGTGAAGGGAAATTTCTAGTAATGGATGTTGGGAAAGAGATAGCATTACAACATTCTAAATGTGATTAATCCCACTGATGGAATGCTGGGAGGGCGGAGAATGGGAAGATTTAGGCTGTATATGTTTCCACAATTGGGAGAAGAAAAAAAAGACAGTCTAAATAGATGACAATTGAATGCCAAGGATGACCCTGGATGGGATCTGAGGATGGAGGACAGGAGGCTCAAAGGGACACAGTTGAGACATAAGGAAAAAAAAAAAAGGTAAATACAGAATGTAAGCTTTGTATCAATGTTGAATCTCTTGTATATCTTAGCTGCATTTAATGGGATTGCATAAAAGAATGTTCTTGTTCATGGGAAGTGTATATGTGAATTATAGTGTTTGTTCAAGGATGTGTGCAGCTAGCTCTCATATGTTCAGAAGACAGAGCAACAGATGATGGATGATAGATAGGGAGGGAGGGAGGGAGGGAAAGAAATAGCGGTGTGACAACGTGTTAAAGTTGGTGGATTGGGGTATTGGGGGAAGAAGGTCAGGGTATGCTGGAGTTCTGTATATGGGGTTTGTATTTGTATTATTTTTGCAACTGTTCCTATAACTTTGAATTTATTTCAAAATAAATAAATAAATAAATAATTTAAAAAAAGAGGAAATGGGTTGAGGGCAGAGCAGATCTAAGCAACTTTCCCAACCCCTGGCTGGTATTTGAGGATGCCCTTGATGTGCCCCCCATGAGGGAGCAGCAGCAGGAGGCCCCCAACTCCATCCATTGCTGTAGAGGTTCATGATCACTGCCCAACTTCTAATCACACTCTGGAAGCTTCCTTCCCTGTCCGCCCCATGTCAGAATGGCATGGGCAAGGAAGAAGACTTTAAGCCTCCAGCATGGGGCAGAGAATGGGGAATCGAAGCAACCCAGACTAAGGACACAAGAGTCGTGCTGGCTCTCAAGACAGGAGGGCCTCAAGGCCAACAGGAAACCTCAGCTGCACAGAAAACTCAGGGTTACATTTCAGGGTCTGGGGTAAAACTTTTGGCATCTTGTCCTCAGATAACTCCCCATTCACAGGGCCCCTTTCTTCCCCTAATCTTTGAACTCTCTGCACTTGGCAAGATCTAAGTCTCCGCACCAGCTAACAAGGCCACTGGACGGTTAGGTTAAGGCAGCACAAACAGCCAACTGCGTGGGAGCAAAAGAAAATGAGAAAAAACGAAGTATAACCAAAGCTTTATTAATTGCCCAGGCTATTTAGCAGTAGGAGTTGAAAAGAGAGTAGTTAGTTTGTTGAAGGAAGAAATGGAAAGCTTGGGTCTTTCATTAATCTTGCTGCCCTCCACGTCAAATGCCCATTGTCAGGGTGGGTACAAAGAATGCCACAGTTGGCAGCGGAAATGCTAAGTGCCAAGAAAATGGGAATGCACAGGCCCGGGAGAGAATGGTTCAATATTGAAAGTGTTTTCTCTGCAGTCAGAGGTGCCCATTTCCAGTCCTTTTCAATTTGTACACTTTTTCTCCAATGACTCCTTGAGGGTTATTACAGTTCTTTTCACAAATGAAGTATGGAAGATCCGAGAGAGGCGAGGCTGTCAATACTCCTGCAGGAACGCACAGGTCCGTCTCCGGGAGACACAGAAAGCTTCGATCCACCTTCTTGGGGACTCAGAGCATGAATGGAAGGCACCCCAGGAGGGAGGCTGGTGGGGGGGATCGCCTTAGCCTCCGAGGGGCTCAGGTGCTGAGCAGAGGAGGCTCTGAGCCCCAGAGAGTCACCCAATATAAGAGGTTGTCCCCACCCCCACCCCAACAACTGAAGAGCCAAGGACTTGTAATTTATTTTTTATTTTTTATTTTTTTTATTTTCCATTCTTGGTTGAGTGGTCCAGGACCCCAGCCGGAGGTGCATGAAGCGCTCTGAGTGGCCCAGGGGCCGGGATTTCCACCAGAGACTCAGAGATCCGCGAAGGCACCTGCCTGCAGACGAGTACACATTACACAGCTGCAGGAGACGTCACCGTCGCTGCTGAGCAGAAGGGATCAAACAGACTTCCTCGGGCTCAACCAAGAGACTGAGATTTACAAGAGGAAATGTCATAAGTATAAATGTGAAATTTTGCCCTTGGGTCCCAAACCCAACTGTTGGCTTACAACAGCCCTTGCCGCTTAGCTTTAGGGCTGTGAGTTAACAGTAAGCTCGGTAGCAGTCAAAGCTCCGCCACGGGTACCCCTAACAGCTCCACGTGCGGAGCTTTCTTCATGACAGGCTCCAGGCTCAGTGCTTTAAAGCCATGTTCCATTTGATCCTCATAACACCCGAAGAGGTAGATACTATTATTATCCCTAATTTGCAGACAGGGGAACCAACTGCTGAAAGCAGTCAAGTGATTTTTCCAGGGGCCCACAACTAGAGATAGACAGAAGCAGGATTTGAAATACAGACAAGCAAAGCCCAGGTTCTTAATCACTGCTCCAAGTTGTTGAAAGACACCTGTTGAAACCTGGGCTGCCTCCGCGGAAGCCAAGTTCTCACCCCAGGGGGGTGACTGGTCTGCCCTGCTCAGACCACAGCACGTGGGGGGTGCTATGCTCAGGCCTGGGCGTCATGATTCCGAAAGGACAATGACAATCGAGGTCAACGAGGGACAAAGGAGCCAGCATGTGTGCTATCCCCTTCCAGTCGTTCCCCCAGGCCCTCACTCCCACCGAGGCTGTCCCTTGACTTTCTTAGGATCGGCACTCTCGAAGCTCTCCTCAGAGTCTCAGACCGTCAGGCTCCTCCCAAGAGCCCCCAGCTTTGCCTCCTTCCCTATGCACCAGAGTTACACCGTGAGCCATCATGTTGATCCCATTCCTGCCAACACCCTCAACCTCCTTGTCCCATTTTTCCATTCCATCCAGCCAAATGCCAAGTCTGGGTCAATCTAACTATTCTCTTTAACTCCCTCTGCTTCAGCCCTTGGGCTTCTGAGGGCAGCAGGATTGGAAAACCTTGTACAGTCCTGTAGACTGACATCACCATCAGTTCCTGGTCTTTGGCCTGAGCTGGGCCCTCAGACCTGCAGGCAATCGGTCCTTCCATAGGTCGGCTTTGCCTGAAGTGCTTCATACTGGCTTTTTCAGTCTTCGTCCTTTATGCACAGCCCCCCATGTCCTGCCACCCTTCCCACCCCCAGCATGTGACCTTATCTCCTTCAGAGAGAAAAAGACCAATTTGCAGGGGGCAGGAGGTACTCCGTCAATTTATTACCCCAATCTTTTTTTTTTTAAACAGCTTTATGAGATATAATTTACATACCATAAAATTCACCCATTTTAATTGCACAATTCAGTGATTTTTAGTGTATTTACAGAACTGCACAATGATCACCACATTCTAATTTTAGAACATTTCTATCACTTCACAAAGAAATCTTGTACCCATTTGCAGTCACTCCCAGTTCCATCCCCAGCCCTTGGCAACCACTCATCCATTTACTGTCTTTATAGATTTGCCTTTTCTAGGCATTTCATATAAAGGGAATCATATAATATGTACCCTTTTGTATCTGACTTCTTTCACTTGACTTAATGTTTTTGAGGTTCATCCATGTTGCAGATCCTATCAGTTGCTTGTTCCTTTTCATTGCTGAATTGTATTCTATTGTATACATATGAAAATGCATACATTTTCTTTATTTATGTACTGGTTGATGGACATTTGAGTTGTTTCCAATTTTTGGCTATTAGGAATAATGCCATTATGAATATACACATAAGTCTTTTGTTCTAGTTTGCTAATGCTGCAGAATGCAAAACACCAGAGATGGATTGGCTTTTATAAAAAGGGGGTTTATTTGGCTACATAATTACAGTCTTAAGGCCATAAAGTGTCCAAGGTAACACATCAGCAATCGGGTACCTTCACTGGAGGATGGCCAATGGTGTCCAGAAATCCTCTGTTAGCTGGGAAGGCATATAGCTGGAGTCTGCTCCAAAGTTCTGGTTTCAAAATGGCTTTCTCCCAGGATGTTCCTCTCTAGCAAGCTTGCTCTTCTTCAAAATGTCACTCACAGCTGCACTGAGTTCCTTCTCTTTGAGTCAGCTCATTTATATGGCTCCACTGATCAAGGCCCACCCTGAATGAGTGGGGCCGTGCCTCCATGGGAGTATCTCATCAGAGTCTTCACCCACAGCTGGATGGGGCACATTGAAAGCAAATCTAATCAGCACCAAAACGTCTGCCCCACAAGACTACATCAAAGATAACGGCGTTTGGGGGACACAATACATTCAAACTGGCACATCTTTGTATGGACATGCTTCCCTATCTCTTGGGTAAATACCAAGGATATTAAATTCCAAGGATATCGCCTCAATCTTGCAAGCTTACCTGCACGTCCCCTTCCTCCCTCCTTCCCATCCAGCTTCAATAACTGACGTGTCTCTCCTGAGGTTAAAGGAGAATCCTTCAGTGTACTCTTTGCCTCCTTTTCTTTCCTGTTGCCTTAGGTTGCTGTTCCATCAGTCATTCCTTCCCTGACTTATCACCAGCATTTTCCTCCATAAAATGGGGGTAATAATAAGACCCATCTCATATGTTTTTGTGGGCCGACTCTTAGGTGGCCCCCATGATCCCTGCCTCCTGGTGTTCACACCTTTGTGTAATCCCCTCCCCTTCGGTTCAGGGAAGGACAGTCTTCTAACCAATAGAATATGGCAAAGGTGACGGATGTCACTCCCATAATTACGTTACGTTTATGAGACTTCCTTTTCTAGCAGAATGGCTCTGGAGACTTTCCTTGCTGGCTTGATGAAGTAAGGGGCCCTGTTGGGAAAGCTCTCATGGCAAGGAGCTGCAGGTGTCCTCTAGGATCTGAAGGTGGTCTTTAGCCAGCCAGCAAGAAGCCAGGGCCCTCAGTGCTACATCCTCTCAGAAATGAATCCTGCCAACTCTCCAAGTGAACTTAGGAGCAAATTATTCCCCAATCGAGCTTCCAGATAAGAACATAGCTTGGTTGACATATTGATTGCCACTTGTGAGACCCTAAGGAGAGGACCTAACTCCTGAGTCACAGAAGCTGTGAGATAATAAATCTGAGTTGTTTTAAGATGCTAAATTTGTGGTAATTTGTTACACATTGTATGTATACACAACAAATACATATATAAAGAATTTAGCCCGTGGCCTATGAGTGTTAGCCAGTAGTAGTGGTTGTTTGTTATTGGCTCTTTGCCCCCATACTATAGCCAAGTAAAGTCCATCTCAGAAAATCAACAGAAAAACGTGAACCTTTATTTTTCCATCTCTGATCAATTTCTTCCAAAAGTTTTCAGTATTCACTTCCTACCCTTCTATTTCTCCTATTTTGCTGCAATTTATTTCCTCTGCCTCCTCTACTGCACTGAAGCTGTGTTCCTCAAGGTCACCAATCATCTCTGATGATGGTTTGGGTCTTCCCTCTACTTGACTTCTCTGGGTCAGTGACCAAAGTGGCTTAGAGCTTTGTCCAGAAGAGACATGCACTGAATCTAAGCCTCTTTCAGGAGTACCCAAGAGTGGTCAAAACTTGAGAGGCCTGGAAACAATCATTAACTCATTCATTCATCCATTCATTTATTCATTTGTTCACAGACTTGCACATTTTGATAATACAGGCATGATCTCTACTCTCGATGGACTAAGCATAGGGAGACAGATTAAAAAACATCAGTGAATAAATGAATGTGAAGACTTCAGAGAGTGGTAAGTACTACAGTGCAATAAGACAAGGTGAAGCGATAGAGAATGCTGCTCTCTATCTAAAGGAGCTACTTTAGACTGGTGGTTGGAGAAGGCTTCTCTGAGGAGGTGACATTTGA
The DNA here is from genome assembly GCF_015220235.1 of Choloepus didactylus. Lineage (NCBI taxonomy): Eukaryota > Metazoa > Chordata > Mammalia > Pilosa > Megalonychidae > Choloepus > Choloepus didactylus. Next base: position 212,572,532 of record NC_051308.1, on the reverse strand, counting down.
GCCAGATTCTGAATGAAAACAAGGAGCCGTCATGGGAAGATCTGGGGAAGAGCATTTCAGGCAGGGGGAACAGCTAATGCAAAGGCCCTCAGGTGGAACAAATCTTGGATGTCCAAGGAACAGAAAGAAGGTCAGTGGGGCTGGAGGAAAGCATGCAAGCAAGCAGGCAGGTCAAGGGGGAGGAGGACAGGGTAAGATCAGGCAGGGTCTTGGAAGCTGTGGTGGGCTGTCAGGCTTTTTTTCCAAATGAAACAGTGAATTGCCAAGGTTTAAAGCAGAGGAGTCAATGGTCTCATTTTCATTTTATGAAGATCACTCTAGTCAATGCATGGAGAACAGATTAAGAGCAAAAGCAGGGAGACCAGTTGCATGGTTATCATAGTGGTCTGGGGGAGAAATCATGGCAGTTTTCACTAGGGTGATGTAGGTCAGGTTTCCCAGGAGACAGACTCTGAAAATCTATGATTTGTGCCCTCATAGTTTATTGGGGAGTGTGCTCAGAAACACCACCTATGAGGAAGTGAGGAAAGCAGCACTGGCAGAGGGAGAAGTTGAAATGTGGTAAGTTGCAAGAGAGGCCTCAGCCCACCCCAGAGGGAGTTCTAGAGAGGCGGAGAGCCCCTCACAGCTGTCCTGAGTTGAAGCAAGAGGCCCAAGCTTTCATACCCCAGAATCAGTCACTGGATGTGGGACGTGGGCCATGTGAGAGGGCATAAACTTGGGTGAGAATTCTCTTCAGCTGAAGGTAATTCTTAGAGTAGGACTCAGCAGCTGGGGATGTGAGTGCCTTGGCACACCACATCACCCACTGCAAGGGATACCTGTAGAAATGTGGATATTGGACTAATTCAGAATGTAATGTCTAAGTAGAACTGATGGACCTTGTAGCTGGTTTGGTTGTAGGAGAGAAGAAAATGAGGGAGTTCAAAAACAACTGTGTGAATGGTGGTGCCATTTCCTGAGATGGGGTGGCCCAGGGTAGAAGTAGGTTTTTGTGAGGAAATTAAGAGTTCTGTTGTGTCATTTTAGATACCTGCTAGTCAAGCACACAGAGCTGTCAAATATGCAGCTCAACATAGGACTCCAGAGCTCAGCGAAGGGGTCAAGGCTGAGGGGAGCTGTTAGTCCTCCATCCAGTAGAGGATGAAGATCTGCAAAAGAAACTGAAGAGACCCATGAGCTGGGAAGAAAACAAGGAGAGTGGCCATCCCAGAAGCTAAGAGAGGAACTCTTTTAAGAAAGAGGGAGGAATCATCAGGGTTGAGGGCCAATGAGACATCAAGTAAGATAAGAACAGAGAAGCAACCATTGGATTTGACAAGAGGAGGATCATGGGCAACCTTGACAAGAGCAGTTTCAGTGGGACTGTAAGCCCAGTTGGAAAGGGTTAAGGGGAGAATGGGAGGCAGAGAAGTGGCTATATATAGTGACTGTAGACAATTATTTATTTGGAAATGTCTTGTTATGCAGGAAAATGGGACAATATCTGGATGGAGAGGTCCGGCCAATGGAGGATTTTTTTAAAGTTGAGTTAGACCAGATCATGGAATTTGCAGATAATGACCGAGTATAAAGGGAGAAATAGATTGTCTAGGAGAGGGAGATGGAAATGGAAGGAGCAAAGGCCTTGAGACAGCGAGCTGCAGGAAGCCAGGGCATAAATTGAGGGTTTGGACATGATAGGCACAGGAGTCCTTCATCCATGCAACTGAAGGGAAAGCACCAAGTCTGGGCTTAGATACTGGATATTGGTAGGTTAGTAGATTTGGTCAGAGGAAGGTGATGGAGTTTCATTTTGTCAATGAAGTATGAAGCCGGGTGAAGAGAAGAAAGGGCATATGGGGGATTTGAGGAGCAGCCCAACATCCTGAAATTCCAACTTCTTGGTCTCCAGTGGGAAAGGCCTGGCTCAGGACCTGGCATCTGGTGCTGGAAGACTGCTTGGCGGACACAGACTCAGAACAAAGAAGGTTGCTGGATGAGAGGACCAGAGACCACCTCAGCCTCCTGCATCCATTCATCTTGCCCTTGACATGGTCTTACCATTGGAATCTGGAAACTCAGTTTTATAGCTCAAGTCCTCTGTATCTGTCATAAGGACCAAATTTCGCCACACAGAAGGAGAAAGTTTCTTCTCTTCTAGACAGCCCTTGGATAGGTACTGCTCATCGTTGCTCTGGGGACTCTCACTTCCTTCTGCTCCCGTGGCCACTTCCCTTCTGACCAATACATACTTATTTTAGATTTTCTAGACACTCAAAATAGACTACAGTCCAGTACTCCTGGCCCCAAAACCATTTTTCATTTTATACGACCTAGCATATCCCTGTTCTGATCCATAGCTTCAAAGTGACTTTGAGGGGCTTTTCTGTTTCCCTCAGTTCCAATTCTCCAGTGCCACTCTGTTAGAGAATTAGCCACAATCTCTATTTCCCAACATTCTCCTTCTCCTCCCTTTCAGACGATGACTTTCTATCTCCTCCAAGGTCTTCCTTCCCCTTGGGCACCGGCATTACTGGGCTCCCACATTCATGTCTCTTTTCTCCTGAATACAACATACTCTTCCCTGGGTGGCCTCATCCACTTCCTTGGCATCCATGGAATTCACTGATGACCTATTGTCTTCCAAGTCATTACCACCAACCTAGAGCCCTCTCTTGAGTTCTGGAGTGATAGATCCAATATCTCCACCAAATCTCTTTCAGAAGTCAAAGGTCATATCCATGATGAAGCCGTTTCTGACCACCTTTCCCCTTACAGTAGTCTATTTCCTGTACAGATTTCAATCTTAGCATCTGTAACACTAGTTTTTTTATACCTCTCAATTTGCATGTCTCTTATCCCTCTACTATCTAGTAAGACCCTTGAGGGCAGGGGTGACGAAGTCTTCATAACTTCAGCACCTAGCAGATTGTCTGGTCCATAGTTGAACCTCAATAAGGGCTTGTTGAATGAATGAATGAGTGAGTGAATGAATAGCGTGCCATTGGCATTTACAACTCCATATTTTTGAAGCTAAATGTAATCTCTCCTAATCCTTCCCTCTCACCCTACCCACAATGACCCTGTTACTCTTCTTAGAGTTTTCTGTCTCATAGAATATCATCTGGGATAAAAATATGAAAATATCCTGGACTTTCTTTCTTCTTCCCCTCCCATATCCAACTAGTCTCTTGAATTTTCCCAAACCTATTACCACCACTAAAGTTCAGATCCTATTTGTGTCTCACCTGGAATATTTCAGAAGCTTCCCCTCTTCATTCTCACTCCCACCAGGGCGTTCTTCACACTGCCCCCTGAGTGGTCTTTCTAAAATATCCTCTTTCCTACTTAAAATTCTGCAATAAGCCTCCATGCCTTTGGGATGATGAAAAAACTCCTTATGAAGGCACTTCTTAGCTATTCATGGTCCAGCCCTGGAGTCAGCATATGTAAAGCTCTCAGCACGGTGCCTGAAAACGAAAAGTACATCACTATTATTACTGTTATCACTATAGAGCCCAGAGATGAAAAGAGTTTGTGAGGACATGAGAATTGTCTTCAAGTATCTGATGATCTGGAATAAGAAATACGTATTAGACTCTTTCTGTCTTGTCCCAAGCGACAGAATTGGACCGGTGGATGGAGACTGCAGAAAGGCAAGTTAATTTCAATTGAAAGAAGACATTTCTAACAGATGGAAGCATCCAAGAATCAGAAGGAAGTGAACATCCCTTTGGTGGAGGAGTGCAATCAGAAGCTGAAGTATTTTTGAATCCTGACTGAGTCATTCACTGGATTCCCAAAACCCAGATACTTCTCAAGGGGATTCAAGCATCAGCAGTCAGGGGCAGGAATGTGGACCACATGACTTTATGGGCAAATCTCAACCCATAGATTCTGAAAGATGGTGGTGAAAGCCCTATCCAGTGCCAGCTCTAAAAGGCATCACTGTCCCCATCACCATCTCAGTCACCAAGCCCTGCTATTGCCTCCTTCCCCATCCCCTCTGTTCTCACTACCATGACTCCCTCATCTCCAGCCTGGGCTGTTACGATAGCCCTCTAATACCTCACAGTGCCTGTCCTCTCCTCCTGGTCCAATCCATCCCACTCTGTGCTTACATAGTGATCTTCCGAAGGCAACAGTTGGACCCTTCCATTCCTCTCAAGTCTCTCTAGCTCCTACCCTACTGCCTCTACCATGAAATCCCAAACATATAAGCCTGTCATTCCTGGCTGCTCAAGCTCTGGAGTCAGATTGACTCAGGTTTGAATCCCAGTCTGGCACTTTCTGTCTAACTGAACTTGGGCAAACCACATGTCTTTTCTGGGTCTCAGTTTCCTTACCTGTGCATTGGAAATGGTCCTGCTGACCTTGAAGTATTACTGTGAGAATAAAATGAGGGTGAATAGTCTCTAGCATGGTACTGAACCCACTGCGGGCCTCAGGTCACCATGTTTCTACTCCACTCCAGACCACACACCACTCCCCCCTCCACCATGCACATTTGTGTCCTTGAACATCTGTGAGTCACTCCTTGTCCACTTTGGCACCTTTTAAAATCTTGCTTACAGTTTTCATGGGCAGCTCAAATCCCACTTCTCTCCTGAGCCTTTGCCCTGCATGTCACCATCAGAATTGATTGTCCCAACATATATGTACTCTGACAGCATTTGGCTTGCATTTCCCCTAGCACCTGCATCATGCAGTGTGTTTCCATGTCTGGTTCCCTTTGGATCATAAGCTTCTTGTGGACAGTAACCTTGTCTTGTTTATGGCTGTATTCTCCAAAATTCCAGCATTGGAGGTGTCATTCAAGCAGAAGTTAAATGGGCTTAAGAAGTTTTAAACAATAACTTGGAACCTGATGATTCTCAATAAATATTAGTTAAGTAAGTGGATGGATGGGAAAGAAAAGTGGTCAACTAAACTCATTCTCTTACCGCAGCAGCCTTCAGGCTGGTACCACTGAAGCCCCAGGGTTGGGGGTCTTTGGGAAGAGACAGCTATAAAGGGAGGTTTTATCTTCAGAGGCAGGCCAATCTCCAAAACTCCCCCAAGGAGCCCCTTTCATGGAATCTTCAAAGGTTCTTCTCACTGAGAATTTCCGGAGACAGAAGGAGACCCCTCCAGCTGATGGTTCTCTGGCCAGGCATCTCCTTCCCTATGGCTGGAAAGCTCTGCTTGTCTGCTTCAACCTCTCTCTGGAGCAACCCAGCCTCTTAAGCCCCAGACCTCAAAGCAGGCAACAGCCTGAATAGCTCCTTGGGCCAAGGGCTGGAGCCAAGATTCCCTGCTGACCGCTGGGAGGATGGAAGAGAGAAATGCAGACCACCAAGGGGGAAGAGCAAGGATCCTGGCCAAGTCTAGTCCAGCCCTGCTGAGCCTGAAATGGCCCAGCCAAAACCTGGCACCTAGGCCAGAGCCCCAAGTCCAGAGCTCGGATCCTGGCCTGGCCCACCTAGCCAAGAAACCCACCACTGCCCAGTCTCCTGAGGAGTGCAGTTCCCCTGGTCTAGTTCAAAACACACACACACACACACACACACACACACACACACACACACACACAGTCTTGCCCTTCCTCCCATGGTAGGAAGTATAGAGACCTGGCTCAGGTCCTGGAGATCAAAATCAAGCCACAGGCCACTGACCACCCACACTCTTAGAGCATCTTCATCCCCTGGCCCTTACCCTCCAGGCCAGGTTCAAGCATCCCTGCAGCAGCAGCTCCCACTCTTGGTGGCTCCAGATGCCAAACCTTGCAGCCCCTGGGAGGGGAACTGAACACTCCCCCAGCACTTTGCTCCTTCCTCAGCCATAGCCTGACCCTTGGAGTCCAGCCACTTCAGCTGGGTGGCCTGAGGCCAGAGAATTCAGCTCTCTGAAGCTCAGTTTCCTCATCCGTAAGATAAGGACTGCAGTGCCCACCTCCTCCAGCAGTTGTAAGCATAATAGGAATCAACACGTGCACAGCACGAGCCTGGTGCCTCTGACTGGGCATGCGCTCAGTACGTCTTCACGAGGACCATTGCGGTGTCATCAGGCGTGACACTTTTCTAGGGATGGGAGCCACAGCTGCAAAAGAGGCCCTCGCCCTGCCCCCAGGGAGCACACAGCTCAGTGTCCTCATACTGAAAAGGGAGCTCCGCATGCTTAAGGATTAAATGAGATAATAATTCTGAATGTTAGGCGCTTAGTGGTTATCAGCCCCTTCCCTTCTTCTCCCTAGAGAGCTCTTCAAGAGCAGGGGCTGCAAATTGTTACCTCGAATTTCCTGTGCTGAGCACAGGTCCTGGAATGCAGGAGGTGCTCAATAAATGTTGAGTTCATTCTCTAAAGGGGCATTCTGGGAACTAAAGACCTCTCTGTCATATACACCCACACACAGGCACACGCACGCCCGCACACACAAACACATAGAGACACAGACATACAGGCACACGCCCATGCGCACACACACTCACGCAGCAAGGAGCTTGGCTTCTCTCTCCCCGCCTCTCTGAGATGAGGGGTTTTAACCCTCAGTCTGGTCAGTCGGGGCAGGAGAAGCCCAGGCCTCCTGGGACCCCATTTTCTGGGCTGAATGGAGAGGCGAAAAGGGCGCCTGGCACAGGCCATTGTTTATTCATAATTGCCCGAGGGGGCTGGGAATCCGGAGCCCTTACTGACCCCACTCCCACTTTTTAATGAAATAAAGCCCCCCCACACCCCCCCACGACCGCCCAGCCCCAAACCCTCCTAAGGTAAGAGTGAAATTGATTTTGCCTTTTAACTGGAAAGCAAGATAAACACATGGCACCCTTAGGGGCGGAGGGGAAGCACTTAAAATAGCACATCTCTGGGAGCGGCTGCTGCATGCAGAGTTCGTCACTGATGAGGGCTGAATGCAAATCGCAGAGGCGGCAGCTGGGGCCCTACCAGGCCCAGGGGAGCAGGCAAGAGGCAGCACCTTCTCCCCTCTGTACCCACTGCCTGTGAGCCGCACGGCCGGCCAGACAGACTCTAACATAAAAAGACGCTCTGTTATGTCACTCTCCCCACCCCCATGCCCCTCCAGTGACAGGGAGACTATTACCCCTACAAGTAACCAACTGCAGCTCTGCTCGTAGAAACATCTCCCTTTACAGAAACAACATGTGTGTCCCAGCAACTTCCACTGGGGGTTGAGGTCTGTTTCCGAGTCTCTCCTTTCCCCCACTTCATTTGCTCACTGCTCTGCAGGGGCTTCAAAACCAAGACCATGCCCCACCCAAGTCTTTGCATCTCCAGGCCCCTCCTCCCCCAGGCCCCTCTGCTGATAGGCTCGCTCTCCACCCCTTGTCTGTGTAGACTGGTGTTGGAGAAAAGCTTGCAAGTCTCCAGAAAGTAGCCATGCTGTGAGCCAACAGAAAAGAGGAGGGGGCAGGGGATGGTCTGGGGCGGGAGGGGAACTGACAGTGACTGGGCACTTCCTATGCACCAGGCAGTGCATCCTAGAGTTTGCCTCCATCCCTCATTTAATCCTCACCACAGCTCTGTAGGGTGGGGGCTGTTACCAACCCCGGTCATAGAGGGGGAACTGCTTCGTGGAAAGGTTCACAACCTGCCCAGGGTCACAAAAGCAGTGAGTGGCTTCTAATCACTAACCATATTCTTCCCTGGAATAATTTGTCTTCCTTTGTCTAATTTTAGGTTTGGATTATCCTAACTTCTGTCTGCATAAAATGGGGTCCACCCTGCCTTAGGGGTCTGGCGGGAGGCAAGGGATAGGAGCTGGACTTTCTGGGACCAAGGTGAGGCAGATAGGGAGGGCTAGAATGGATTGGCAGATGGATTGGCCACGGCTCAGGTCTTGAGTAAAAGCATGGGCTTTGGTGGCAGAGACCTGAGTTTGAGTCTTGCCTACTTCCCTTGTTACCTGTGTGAAGTTAGGCAGGCACAGGTCCTTGGTCCATCCCAGAGGATCTATGAGGTGTTGACTCTGTGGTCCCTGGGGACTTGTCAGTGACCTCCCAGGTTAGGGTTGACCACCATTGTGGGCAAGTGTGCCCACTTCCCATTTCACCCTTCTCAGGCGCTACTCTTTTCTCCAAAATGTGCTGAGGACAGAGGGATGGCCAAGGCCCAGGACTCCGGAAATGCCCACCAAGTCAGTAAGTCACAGTGCAGACACCTCCCGAGTGACCAGATGCCTGGCCTGTGCCTGAGCTGGGGACCCAGAGCCATTCTCAACACTGCCCCTGCCCCAGAGGAGTCTAGACCCTGGTTGGGGAGGCAGAAGGGCCAACATAAGCAAACATGGGAGCTGAGAGGAGGAGCCCTAACTCAGCCTTGGAAAGTCAAGGAAAACTTGAAAAGAAAAAGTCAAGGAAAGCTTGAAAAGAGATGACACTCAAGTCCTGAGAAGGGGCAGGAGTTGTTCAGGTAGAAGCTGAGGAATGGCAGGTAGATGGCAGAAGCAAAGTCCCAGGAGTGAGAGCAGGGCCAGGAAGTCCACACGTCCCAACTGGTGTGGCCGAAACTCTGGCTGTGAGCAGGAAGGCTCCATCAGTCACCAGGAGCGGAGGCTAAGACACCTTTCCCATGAGTCAGCAGATGGGGGAGCTGAGCAAGGATGTGGAAGGGGGCCACCAGGAGCCAACTGGGGACCTGGTAAGGGAAATGAGGACATAGGTTTGCTGGCACAGTTCAATGAAGAGAGGGAACACTGGGCCAGGGACAAATTAGTGCAGTTGGGAGAATGGGGAAAGTACTGGATAAATTGAGTGGATTTGAGTTGCCCATGGGACATGTTGGAGGACCCATCCTGTCAGAAAATGATTATGGGAGTGGCCCTCAGAAGACAGGATTATGATACACCATCCCAACATGCCCACTGGCTGTGGTAGACAGGGCTATCATCCCTAACTCTCACTCCCTCCCTGTGAGAGAAATGAATAGACCTGTTCTATACCCTGGACTTTTGCCATGTGACTATTGCAGTGTCTTCCTCTAGAGAAGGTGGAGTCTATATCCCTGCCCTCTTCCCACTCCCTGTGCCATGTGATTTGCTGTGACTAATGGAATATGGATGGAAATGGCAGTAAGCCAGTTCTGAAGAAAGCCTCTGAGAGACATTGCATCCTTCCTCTTTCCTCTTACATATGTCCACCCTCCCCCATGAGAAAATCATAACTGGGGCCTGGAATGAAGACCTGTGGAATAGACTTGAACTTGACCTGAAGCCTGGAGTTCAGCCTAGTCCAATTGAGGCCAGCCAAGATCAGCCAAACCACAGCCAATCTGCAGAGTCCTGAGTGTGAAATGAATATTTATTGCTAAGGACCCCTGAGATTCGGGGGTTGTTTGTTATGCAACATTATTGCAGCAGAAACCTGGAAGATGTGGCTCAGAGAGAACAGGCAGGGAGAGGGCTAGGAGGTAGCCCTTGGGGCAGCAACAGTAGGAGAAGGGAGAAGGAATGCAGCTTGGGAGGGAGATTAAGGAGTAGCCTGTGAGGTGGAATTAAAAACAAGAGAGGTACCAGGCATGAAACCCACTGAGAGGAGCGTTAACAATCCACCGTCAGGACGTCAGGGCCGTGTGCGTGAGCTGTTTGAGCTGCGTGTCTCAAAAGCTAGCCCGGGGCTTTTAGGGCTGAGTTGACTTGGGGAAGTCATGTTTTGCTTAGAAAGGAGCAGCATGTGGAGACATGGCTAGCTTGTGCTCTGCCCTGAGATAGGCCTCTGCTAAGCAGGGGCTGATAATGGAGACATGAAGGGCCCTGGGATGGCCCCATGGATCCACATTGGGAGTGTGGGAGGGGGGGAAATGGCTCCAGAAAAAGGAGCTGGCAGAACAAGAGCCCATCTTCCTGCAGAGCTCGGAGCAGATGAGAAGCCAAGGGCCAGCCTGAGACTGTGGGGGCTTGCTGGGGGGAGGTGCTTGCCTGGGTCCATGAGGATGCCAGCCCTTTTCTGTGCAGACGGTTGAGGACCACTGATTCTCTTCGACAATCTGGTTCAAGGCTGCTCTCTGGAGCCGGCCCTGGAATGACTTGGTCCCTGGTGGGATAAATCCAGAGACCCCCAACCCTGGCAACCATTGTGGTCCTGGTACAAGCCTTGGGCTGCCATCTGAGTGCGCACACACACACAAACACACACACACAAACACAGGCTCTGGGAGCCCTGCAGGACCCAGTGCCCTTTTTTGCATTTAAAAATCCTACTTGTGCATGCAATAGAGTAGTATGCAGTCATTTAACATGAAGCTGTAGATCTATGTTTGTTGACATGGAAAGATGTCCACAACATATTGTTGAGAAGAAAAAAAAAAAAACATTTTATACAACAGCATGTGGAGTCTGCTCTCATTTTAAAAAAAGACTGTACATATGTGTTTACAGTCAGACAGAGGTTTCTGGAGAATGTTCACCAAAATGTTAGCCATGGTTGTCTCCGGGGAGGAGGGTGGATGTTGGGTGATGTTTACTTTCTTCTTGGTATGGGTTCTGTGACTGATTTTTGTAATAATGAACATGTATTCTATTTTGCAAAAACAATAAAACGCTTTTCAAAAAACCCACGCAACTATTTAGTCCATTTTATAATATAGGGCACAAGCTGGAAGAGCGTCTTGGGCGTTCTCTGCCTTTTTCTGCCCTTCTCCCTCTTCCCAGGCTACCATTCTCAGTTTCTCCTCTTCTCTTCTCAGACAAGGGCCCTTTCTGTTGTGATGGTTTTGGAGGCAGGTGCTCTAAGTTGTCACGTCAGCTCTGACCCCGGTATGAAAGGGGCATGAGAATTTCTACCCCATAAAGTTAGTTTAGAAATAAATAAGATGAATTATGGGGAGACCCTTCCACAGTACCTGACATATAATCAGTGCTAAAAGAATGCTTGCTTTTGGCAATAATAATGCCTCGCTAATGAAAAGCTCAGAGCTCTGGTAGCCTTGCAAATGCAGCCTCTCAGGGATCTGAGGGGAAAATGCCGCTAAGTGCCTCGAGTTCCTGACACCAAGCCATGCAGTATCCACACTCATGGACTTGATAGCATTTACTTAATGCATATTTTTATCTAGTAGGTTTATCTGTTTTTTCAGGACTCTGCGAACTGGGGCCCACGAGCCAAATCCAGCCTACAGCCTGTTATTGTGTGGCTCTCAAGCTAAGGAGGTGTTTTACGTTTGTACGGGGTTCTGAAAACCAAACCAAACCACAAAACCAAAAAATACAGAAACAAAGAACAAGCCCAGAAATGGTATGTGACCCACCCGGGCTAACACATTTACTCTCTGACCCTTTACAGAAAAAGTTTGCTGTCCATTCTCCAGCCCTCTGTGGGCCCCGGGCGGGTGGTGGGCAGGTCTCGGGAGCACCTGTCTGCAGAGCAACGAGAGCAGCGAACAACGCAACCCAGGAGCACAGGCTGCCTTCTGCCAACATCCGTGGCCTGAGTCATTGAGAGGGAGCTTATCTTCAGGATCCTCCGGTTAGGGAGGCAGGGAAAGGGGTGAGACATCTGGGGACACTTTCCATTGGAGAGGAGAATGGAGTTTTAGTGGTTGAAGGGAAGAGCTTTGACGATGCAAAAAATGCGCCCTTTGAGCCGGGGACCGTTACCATCCTGCTTGCAGGGGAGCACACTGGGCCTTGAGGAGCAAGTGGTCAGTCCAAGGCCACATGGCCGGTGAGTGGACAGGAGGGATTTGAGCCCCGGCCATGCAGACCTGGCTCCAGCATCCTGAGCTTTATCTGCAGGGGTGTTCTTGGGAAGGGCAGGGCCAGTAAGATGTGAGTCCTCAGGTAAGGTTTCCTGGAATGTCAGTGACTCACCTGTGTCAAGTGGACTCCTGGGGGGCCCCAGTACCACTCACCTAATTGCTCAGCCCTGACCATGTGTACCCTGCAGGGATGAGAGGCTCTTTGTGGGAGAAGAGGGGAGGAAACGCCCATTCCCATGTGGGCCAGGTACCGTACCAGGTGCTGGAGACACGCATCATCTCCTTCCATCCTTCCATCCTCACACCCACCCTACACAACTGGGACGATGACCCCATCTTGCAGAAGGGGAAACTGAGGCTTGAGGAGCTGATGTGAGGTTATGCAGTTTGTAATGGCAGATTCTAGACTTGAAATCAGATCTCTTGCTCTGGAATCCATCCTTTCCCACTCCACAGTACTGTCTCTTCTGTCAGGTGGGCGGGGGCACCGCCTCTGGGGGCACCCCACTTCTGCACTTGCATGGGCAAGCGAGCTCCCTGCCACACTCCCACCAGCTCTGTCCCAGTGAATCTGAGCCAGTCGAGTGGAGCAAGATTGGGTCTTCCGAGGCAGACTAATGAAGCAATTTAAAAACAATCGTTTGGAACACACAGACATCTAGGTAATAATAGACTACAACACAACTGACCAGTGAATTTTCTCAGGGCCACTAACTGAGCGAGATCTACCTCAGCGCATGCCGGTGGCACAAGACTCGCTGAAGGGGTCCCCCAAGGTTTCTCTGTGAGAGTTTGAGGCAGACACGCTTCACAGATTCAGCCCACCCACCCCTCCAGCGTGGCCTCCTGGGTGCTGCATGTGTGTGTCTGAGGGATGATCACATGCAGACATGCACAGAAACATGTACATCCTCAGACTGACATTCTTGTGCATATATGCAGCCTTGCATCCATTTGCATACATGTGAAAGGACATTTATGCACACGTACAGCTACACACTCTTAGGCACATACACAGACAAATACACTTTGCCCACATGCAAACGAGCATATGCAAACATCCTTGCACGCATCAGATGGCAGAACACAATATTGGCCCCAATTCTTCACCTCTCCCTGTGTTCCCATCCTTTGCCATGTGACTTTGCAGTGTTGCCCACTGAGGGGGAAGGATATATTTCCCTGCCCCTTCACTTTGCATTTGTTCCTGTGACTTGCTTTGGTCAGTAGGATGAGGCAGATGTGATGCAGCATCAGTTCCGAGGCTAGACCTGAAGAGGCCTCATGTGTTTCCACTTGCACTCTTGCCCTTTTGCTACCACCATGAAAAGAACATGCCTGAGCTAGCCTGCTGGTCCCAGCAGGAGAATGAGAACAGAGCTGCCCCAGCCTAAATCGGCCAAACCCAGCCAACCCAAAGATGTGAGAGCAGCAATAAACGGTGTGGTTTGTTATGCAGCAATCAACAATCCAATCAGCTCATCCAGAGTAATGCATGCACACAGAGACACGGACACATGCCTCCAAACACCCCCCCCCACATACCACGCATGGGCCTGCACATGCAAATACACGAATGCACTCTCCTGTACACACACACACACACTTCCTCAAGCCCAAACACCAGCTTCTCCACAGAGGGGCTGTAGGAGACATCAGTGAGAACTAAATCCTCTCCTGCCCCACCATCTCTGGAAGAATCTCTCTCACCACAGTGGAAAGGCTGCAGCAGGAGGTGTTTGCCCTGAAACTATTTTCTAGACTTCCAGTCCAGCAGAGTGGCACGGCTTATCTAGAACTTCCTCAAAGCACCTCTAACGGGGCCCAGGGTTGCCTGACTCAGATGCCAGCTTCCTTGGGGAGGAGGGACCGGCTGTCACCTAGTGACTCAGGAGCAAGAATAAAGGGAACTGGAGAAGCAGTGTGGGAGGCAGGTGGGGGCTGCTGCACCCGTGGGGGCATTGGAAGGGCATCCTCGGTCCTCTCCCTCAGTGCCCTGGCGGATTCAGCCACAGGAGGCCCCGCAGCGAGGTCTGCCCTGGCCTGGGCTGGCCCCTCCTCACTCAGCACCTGCAGCATCGGCCTCTCTCTGGGGAAGGGGGGTGGGGGGCAGGGTCTGAGGGGCTGAGTGCTGAGCTGAGGCCACATGCTCTCTGGTCATCGGCAGCTTGGTTGTGAAGCTACGCCCAGCAAAATGACAGCCCAAAGCGGGTGATTGGGCTCTGAAACCAAACTGCCTGGATTCTAACCCTGCTCCACAGTTCCCTGGCTGAGCAGTTGACTCAGCCTCTTTGCCCCTCAGTTTAGGCCTCTACAAAACCGAGACAGCTCTAGGGCCTACTTCACAGAGGTTTTGTAAGGATGAAAAGAGGGGGTCACTACAAGAGCCCCTAATTCAGGGCTTGACATACAAGTTTCAATAAACGGTAATAGCCATCAGTACCCATCTAGACCATTAGCTCCCGAGGGCTGGAGTTATATTTTGTTGTATTCAATTTTGTCCAACTGTAGCCCCAGTGCCTGACACAGTCAATAAAAGTGTTGAATGAATGAGTCTTACGGAATGTGGGTCGGGGTTTGGTTACAAGACAGAGTGAGGGGCTATCAGACATCATAGGTGCTGATTGCGTGTAGCAACATCTGTCCGCAATCCCTTCCACAGACACAGCCCCCATAGCTTCCTTCCCATGCCTGGTCACACCCATTGGGTCAGCAAATCCTCGCCACTGTCCCCTAATTTAGAGATGGGGACACTGGAGCTTGTAGAAGATGAGTTAGCTCTTTTGTCTCCAAATCCCAGGAGACTGTCACGACTCCCATTGCTTCTTTCAGAGTGAGAAGGCCTTTTGAGAGCTGCTACTGCAACCTCTTTCTCATGGGAAAATGGAACCACACAGTGGGAAGGACCCCATGTTACCTGGGTCCGAGCCCTGGGCATCCTCTTGGCTCCCCTGAACTTCCTGCAACATCTGCATGAGCTGATATGTGCACCTGCAAGATGTGACCCGCACACTAAAGAATGAACCCCAGCCCTCAGATCTCAGTCATAGGAAGAAATCGGCCCACGAACAGATGAGATCAAAAGATCTGGTGGAAATGGGGAAAATATAACCAACAAGCTTTTATTAAGCACCTACCGCATGCCAGTCTTCTATGCTAATAGCTGGGGTTGTAAAGATAGGTAAGATGAGAACCTGACCTCCAAGGGACCACAGGTTAGTGACGGGTCTGTGGACAGAGGTCGCCACGCAGGGCAGTACTTGCCGTAACAGAGGATGCTGAGCAAGTGGAGTACTGGGGGCTTCTAACCCAGACTGCAGGGGTCAGGCAAGCAGAAACAGATGGGAGCCCCTGAAAACTTATAACTGGTACCTATTTAAACCAATATTATTTACCCACCTCTGCTCAGCCTGTCCTCTCTAGCCTGAGCAATTCAGCACTGGTCCCACAATTGCACCCCCTCTCCCCACCCAAACAAAAGCCCAAAAGATAACAGACCCTCCCCCTTTCCTTTTCCCTCAAGGGTCTCAATCCCCACCGACTCACAGCCCCCCAGCTGCTTATCAAAGGATTCCTCGAGGACTCTGCCTGAGACGAGTTCTGCTAAACAAAATCTCCTCTGGGTCTGTAAATTTCCAACAATGTTTTAGTGCCTCTTATAACTAGGTGTCCCAGGCAACCGCTCGGGTGATCCACTCCTTAACTTGGTGCTTCATGGAAGTAGTCCTGAAGGAGATGACACTTGCGTTGGAGGAAGAATAGGTGTAAGCAGAATGAATGATAGAAAAGAAGCTCCAGGCGGACTGTATGTGCAAAGGTGCAGGTTATAAAAAGCCTGACCCATGCAAGAAACAACAAGCAATTGCCTGTGGCTGCCAAGGAAAGATGAAAAAAGGGAGTAGCCAAGTAGCTGGGGAAGCCAGCAGGCCCCGAGTGGAGGCGAGGCGGCAGGGGGACCTCATGGAGGACCAGGGAGGAGGCTGCCAAGTTCCTCGTGGTGGGGGCAGAGGGAGGACAGGCCATTAGCCTGGAGAGGAAAGGCGGGCGGCCCTCCCCTTGCTGCTCCCCCATTATCTGGTTCAAGAAAGGATGGCAGGAGACGGGACAGAGACAGCGAGCACTGCCCACTATCTCTGGGACTTTTGCTGCAAAGGGGAGCAGAGAAATGAGCTGGAACCACAGGGGAAAGTGAAGACAAGAGAGGGTTTTTAGAGGAAGATGGGCCATATAATTGGAGCATGTGCATATGGTGGAATGATCCAGGCTTGAGGGGGAAAGGTGACCATGCTGAGGACAACTGCAGGGCACTGCTGTGAGTAAGTTCAAGGGGCTGAAGTCCAGTGGCCACGTGGAAGGCTGAGCCTGGGAGAAGAGCCTGGGTGGGTCCGCTATAGCCATGGGAGAGAGGGCAGATGGGGTGGGCACAATGCAGGGTGGCAGGAGATTGTGGAGGTTCACTTCTGACTGCTTGTGTTTTCTCGGTGATATAAAAAGCAAGGTCATCTGCTGACCACAAGGAGCAGGGAGGAGGTCGTGGAGGTGCTTTCTCCCTGAGGTTATTTCATCCTGGGCTGGTCCTTGCTGCAGCTTCCCTGCCTAATTTGGGGGCACGATGGCTGCAGCTGTCTCCCACCTGGGCTGTCTGTCCCTCCCATACTTGCCCAGGATCCCAGAGGGCCCAGAGAGCACTCCACTCGCAGCCCAGACTGTCCCCAGCACTTCTCAGCAATTTCCCAGATAGTGTGGCCAGAAACAGGTCACCGGGGGCATGCGTGCCCAGCCCCATCCAGCCCAGCCCCCAGCCCTCCCTGGCCAGCCCCAGCTCTGGCAGGCAGGGTAAGGGGCGAGGAGAGGGGTGGCTGGGATGCAAGTGCCTGCCTCCTGCAGGTGTCTACTGGAGGCAGGGCCTGCAGCCAGCCCTGCTCACAGTTAGCAACAAATCTTGCATCCAGATTTGCTAAACCATGTTATTACACATGTTGGACCCCTAAGAGGAAGGCAGAGAGGCTTCCTGTGGCTTCAGGAGCCTGCACGAGGGAAAAGGAGAAGCAACCGTCAGCCACTGCCTCTTTCCCTCCCCGTCTCCGGCTCCTGCTGTCAGCATGTTCACAGCAACAGCAACCGATGGGACAATACAGGGACACGCCTCCAACTCTAGCAAGAGCAGCTCCTGTTTCGGGGCTTTTACTCTGTGTCAGTCGCTCTACACACATTAACTAGTCTTATCCTCCCAACCAACATGAGTTGGTACTAACGTCATCCCTATTTTACAATTGATGGCACTGAAGCTCAGAGGAGTTCAGGGACTTGCCTAAGGTCAGCAGCTGGGAAATGGCAGAGACAGGACTCAAAGCCCTGGAAGTTCTGAGCCTGGTCCTCCTCCCCTCAACACGTCCCAGAATGTGGCATCAGGATCCCAGGCAAGGTCAGGGCCAGAGCAGACCATCTCCTCTCTCATCCTGGACACCAGTCTTCTATTGATACAGCCTTACCGCCACATCACTCCCTTGGCTCACATCAAGCTTGTGGTCCTCTCTGCCCCCCAGGTCTTTTTTTTAAATGCAATTTTATTGAGATATATTCATGCACCATATAATCCATTCAAAGTTTATAATCAGTGACTCACAGTATCATCGTATACTTGTGCATTCATCACCACAATCAATTTTCAAACATTTTCATTACTCCAAAGTAAAGAAAAAAATATATATAAAAGGAAATATAAAGGAACACCCAAACCATCCTATACTCCTTATCCTCCTCTATTTTTATATATTTATGTATTTCTGTCATTATTTTATTATTTATCTGCCCATACATTGGTTAAAGGGAGTGTCAGTCACCAGGTTTTCACTATCAGGTCACACAATAAAAACTATATAGCTATACAATTATCATCAAGAATCAACTTTTCCTTCCAGGTCTTTTTAATATAAATATCAACAGGTCAACTGAGCTTTGCCTTAAAGAAAATGAGTGGCCCTAGGCTGGGAAGGAGTGAGAGGCAGAGCCCTTCCCAGAGGCCCATGTTTTCGCAGCACCTGCTCCTGCTATCCACTAGCCATCTGATGGGAGTTCTATGTAGATGAGTTTGGTTGTAAATGCAGATCGGGAGTGGGCTGGAGACTGATTGGGAGGAAGCAAAACAGTGGGTGAAGGATTGAGGTCTGGAGGAGGGGGAGCATGAGGAGCCTGAGGAGAGGAGGTCCTGGGAGAATCCTGCCAAGTTGGGGTGAGCTGGTAGAAGCAGGAAGGGGGACACAGAGCTGGTGTGGGGGAGGGGGTCCCCATCTTCTGCAGACACCAGAGGAGCCTGGAGTGCACTGAGCACAGTTCATTTATCCCACACCCAACCTTGTGGAGTCAGCACTCTTCTGCCCCTTTTCCACAAGACGCAATAAGGTCACCTGGCTCTCTGTCTGCTGAGAAATCCCCAAGAAACCATTTGCCAGGGCTTCTTGCAAACCTCCAGTGACAGGGAGCTCATGACCTTATGGGGCTCTCTGGCTAGTGAATGGCAACACCAGGATTCACACACAGATCAGTCTTGTGGTGCAAGGACTTGGAAACCTCCTGCTGGGCCTCCCTCCCCTTGGGTCCTGGCTTCCTGCAAGGTGCTCCAGATACTCCGTCCTGGCTTCCTTTGTGCCCACCCCCAGGGGAGGGCTCAGCAAACCTGGTGCTGCAGAGTGGGGTGCGGTGTCTGTGGTCTGTCCCCTAAGAGGTCTCAGCCTGGGGAGCAGGAAGAGCCTGTTACTCGGGGGTTACTGTGTTCAGAGAGGGCTGGGCTGGGCTGCAGAGAAGACAGATGGCCACAGAGAGACAAGGGGAGGCAAAGAGCAAGCGAGTAAGAACGAGCAGAAATCCAACAGGTTCCCCTGAGTGGACTCTCCTACAGAGAGCACGAATATGTCACTTCTTCCCTCCACCTAGGACAGGAAAAAAGCTAGAGATCTCCTGGTTACAGCAGGAGGAGGCAGACAGGTGGTGAGAGCTCCAAGAGGACTCAGGACCAGGGAGATGGAGCCCAACTGATGGCAACCTCCCCATGCCCCCATCCCCTGCCTGGGCAGACACGCTAACCAACCATGGCCCTCTCTCATGCTTGGATGGTGGCAACAGGAAGATTTGGGGGGCTTGGTAGATTGGACTGAACTTGACTTTGGAGGTACCAAGGAACCCCAAAGGGCAAATCTCTAACACAGCCTCAAAACTACTTTCCCAAGTCATTGACTGGTGAGCTACTTGGGTCATTTGGTGAAATGTCCACCTCTTTCCTGGCACTGATCCTAAGTGGCCAGTGTTTGAACCCCAAGCCCACAGAGCACAGGACGGGACAGAGACCTCATCCATGCATCTTATCTTTGTCATCTGCTCCTCCAAGCCGGCTTTGGGCCCAGCACACCAACAGCCACAATCACTGCTCAGAGAACTGAATGAATGACCAAGAGGCCATGGTGTTAGCTCCACTCAGTGCCCAGCTCTCTTCATTGTCCTGGAACTATCTAATCAAAGACTCAGAACTATTTTTAACTGATTAAAAGGGAAGCCTGGAATCAGGACTTCTATTTTAGCAGTTGTGCTGCTAGCAAGGTGTTACTACAACAACTAGAGCTATTCCAGAACACGCAGAGTTCGCTGGGCTACTGCTTGGCCTGACAAGAGCTCTGGTTTCGTGGGTGTTAGTCCCTCCACACTAGGACATTAGGAGGAATTAGGGTGGAGGAGAGATGATTGTTCCTTAAGGCCATCCTCAGAGTTTGAGCCTGTAGGATTAGCCAAGTCATCTCAGTATCGTTTATGGGGCGGCAGGGCCCCTTGGCAATGCAGTTGGGATGTGATTGGCTGACTTCAAATAATAAGAAGCCTATAAACCTAGGTGCAGAAGGAAGCTGCAATTCTGTCTGGGACACGCTCATCAATAGTGTAGGGAAGGGTGAAAAAGAGAAATCCTTGAAAGAGGCTGCAGCCAGCTGTGCACTCAGAGACTGGCTCGAGAGGGCAAAAGTAGACAGTGGCCACCTCCCACGTGCTTCTCCGCTCTGGCCTGTCTTTGGAGCTCCATCCCACATTCCCTTCTATCATAGAGCATCTTAGAGGAGGGCTGGCGCATTCCAGTATCCCCCATCGGCTGCCTGTTGCAGACATCATTGATCTGTCATGGCTCTACCTCTCCCTGGCTAAGGCTGGATGTAGATTCAGACTCTCAATCCAGTGCTCCAGCCAGCCACTATCAATTCCACATGAGAAAAAAACATATTGTTTTGTCCTGCTTTATAAGCTCCTTTTATGAGTAGGTTGGATCATAATGGGAATTATTTGCCTTCCCACCACTTTCCATGAAGTACCATCTTGGCATTTGCTCTACCTTTGGGGGCACTCAAGAGGATATCTATGATCCCAAGCAGTATGTTTGGCACCTGAAGACTGGAAGCACCTGATCAACCTGGGGCCTGGCCGAGTACTGATTGGATGGGAGGCATTTAATGTTTTGTCTGCTCAGCACCCAACCTGTTTTCTGGGAGCAGCTGCCCCTTTTTTGGTATAACAGCTCTTCATCTCACCCAACAATGTGCTTTTTTTAAACTGAGGTGAAATCCATATAACATACAATTAACCATTTTAAAGTGAACAATTCAGTGGCATTTAGTGCACTCACAGTGGTGTGCAACCACCACCTCTCTAGTTTCAAAGCATTGTCATCGTCCCAGAAGGACACCCCAGCCCCTTTAAGTAATCTCTCCTCATTTCCCCTCCCCCCAATCCCTTGCAACCATTCACTTGCTTTCTGTCTCTATGGATTTGCCTATTCTGGATTTCATATACAAGGAGTTACACAATATATGGCCTTTTGTGTCTGTCTTCTTCCACTTAGTATAATGTTTTCAAAGTTCAACCATGTTGTAGCAACTATCAGTACTTCATTCCTTTTTGTGACTGAATAACATTCCATTCAAATATATAGAGAGCACAATTTATCTGCTAATCCACCAATGGACATTTGGTTTATTTTACTTCTTTGTTTTGGCTATTATGAATAATGCTGATACAAATGTGTGTACAAGATTCTGTGTGGACATATGCTTTCATTTTTCTTGGTATCTACTTAGGAGTAGAATTGCTGAGCCTTATGGTAACTGTATATTTAACTTTTTGAGGTGCAATGTGGTTTTGGTGAGGCTGCCAATCATAGTACTCACCCATGGCGACATCGGCTGGTCAGACTAGACTAACTGTAGACAGGTGACTCATGCTGAGCCAGGTAGAGCCTTCCTTAGAATTCTGGACCTTTAACTGAGGAAAGAGGGGCCAGTCCTCTAGGGTGGTTAAGCTGTGAGGTGAAAGACATGGAAAACGCTGATGGCCATGTCTTGACATATGGAGGAAGTTGGTCTGAGGGAATAATGCTGACACGTAAAGATAAGCTAGACCGACAGAGAGATGGAGGAGGGGGGAGAGAGAGAACCTAGCTCCAGTTCTCCCTAAGGCCAAGCTACAGTCCTTCCAATAGCCACATGAGCCTTCTAATAAACTCCCCTTTCTGGCTACATTTTTGAAGTTGGGTTTCTGTCACTTACAACCAAGAGCCTGTATAGATACACGCACATGGCAAAGACCCCAAGAGGAAGATAAGACCACTGGGTGGAAACCCTGGAGGCAAATGTCAGCTGCTTCCTGGGCTAATGGTCTCCACCACCTAGAATGGGATGTGGGTAGTCAGGGCAACAGGAGGATCCTGACCTGGCAGGGAACTATGAATAATTGAACAGCGTGGAAGGCATTCTGACCATTCTATTTTAATGAAGTTCACTTGTGCTCTGGTCTTGAGATGTCATGTTGCCTAGACTCATCATGAAGTCAACAGAGTGTTCTAAGATTCTGTGACACTGGCTGATGTTCTCTCCTTTGCTCCAGTGCTCCCAAGGAGTGGGGCAGTACCCTGGGTATAGTAAGGAATAAGCACATTCCTGGGAAGAGGGAACAATTCTCAGTGCTGTCTTCATGTTCAGAGAACAGCAGCATCCCACTCTCCTCCCTGCAGAACACACATTTCTGAAAATAGCTAAGATAGGAGGGAGTCTTTTACAAACACCTATGTATTCACCTGTGCTTTCCACCTGAGTCAATCGATGCCTACTGTGTGCTAAATCCCATGCTGGATACTGCAGATACAGATAAAAACACATTGTCCTGGCCTTGAGAAATTCTCAGGGGGATAGAGACAGGTAAACAGAACACAGCGCAATGGCTTTCAGCAGAATTGCACATAAAGGATTCTAGGTGGCCATAGAAGGGCGCAGTAAGTCAGCTTGAGGGATTATGGCAGGTTTCACTGAAGAAGTGACATGTGTGAGGAGTAAGAGCTCATTCAAAGGACAGGATGCCGGGATTGCCCTTAAATGTCCAAGTGTGGAAGATGCTATAGTCTCACCCTTCTAAGGTGCCTTCCTATACTATACGGAATGGAAAGCTAAAAGCTACACTTCTCTTACACCCTATGCTAACCAAATTTTTGCATGAGGCTTAGGTTCCACAAAGCAGCCAGACCGGATGAGAAGTGGGTGGTAGAAGAGAGCCATGTGAGGCAGTAGCTCTGGGGTCTCCTTGAGAAGCCTTGGCAAAGAGTCTCCTGTTAAGTCCTTGGCCATGGTGCTGTGCAATGGGAAGTGGTGGCCACGAAACTTCACTAGAACAGGGTTATTTTATGGCCGAACATTTCTCTTGTCTGTGCAGCATCCCAGCATAATTTCCTGACCCTCCAAGATATTCTGTGAGCTACCCGATCCCTTCAAGAAATCCTTTTCTGCTTAGACCAGTAGATTCTGTCTGCAACTAAGAATCCTGAGTGTTGCATCAGGTACTGCTGTGGTCTTCCTTCCTCTCCAGCCGTATGGCACAGAGGTTAGGGGCATTGGCTCTGGCACCAGAAAGACCTTGGTTCAAGTCCCAGCCCCATAATTCTCTACCTAACAGACCTTGGGACTGATGTTGGTTTCTCCACGTACCTCATGGTGTTCTAAAGCTCAAATGAGATCAGGTATGCAAGGCGCACAATACTAGACCCATAGAAAATGCTAGATAGAAGATTGTTATTATTATTCTTCAGCTTGGATTTCTTTGTAAGGCAACCCAGTCTTCGCACTGGCTGTGAAAAGGCAATTCAAGAGCAGACAAAGGAGCATTCATGGCAGTTAAGAAAGGGGACCTTGACAATCTGGAAGGTGAATTGAACAAGATGAAATAATACAGGAGTAAATGCAAAATCCTACTCTGAGGTAAAGAAAATCTAAACAAAGACATAGTGGCTGAGACACAAGGCTTGGTTGCAATAAATGGGAGACAAATTTGTGGGGTTTGAACAATAGTTAGATCAATGGGCATTACCAGTGTGATATGTCACCAAAAGGCTAATATAGTCTTTGATTGTATTAATAGATCTAAAGTGTATAGAAAGAGGAAAGTGACAGTCCTGTTCTGCACTATGTTGATGAGCCCACATCTCCAGAGTGGGATTTAATTCTGGGGAACCTCACCATGAGAGAGATGCAGATTTACTAGCTTGAGTTCAGAAAAGCCAACCAGATGGAGAAAGGACTGAGATAATAGTTAACATTACCAAGCTTTTATTATGTGCCAGAAGCCACTCCTAACCCATTCTTAAAACTTCCTCCAGTGGGATGGACTTGGACTTGCAGAAGTAGGATGGGCTGAACAGAGCCAGACTCAGTCCTAATAATACGCATGACAAGGATGGCAAATGAGTGGCATTTATGACACCACACACCCCTCCCACCCTGTGGCAGACATCACTAATTGATCACAGAGCTTATCCCACTGAGCCAGAGTGCAGCTTCCAAAGCACCCTCTTCAACCAATCTTCCCTGCAATCGAAGATGAATCCTACAGGCTAGTCCTTCACCATATGGACAGGATGGATGAATGGTAACCATGCTGTGAATTGTGTCCAACCTAAGCAAAAATGAACCCTCTTTCAAGATGGGCTGAGAGACGTGAGAGAGAGACTGGCAGGATTCCTGGGAGCAGCTATAGCCAAGCCACTTGTCCTATGCCCTCCAGGTGTAGAAACTTAGTATTATTAATACACCCAGAATGCATCAAGCTCTGTGACAGAGACAATGCTATATGTTCACCAAATCCCATTTCCTTTTCTTTTTCCTGGACACACAGGAAGACTAAATTTCCCAGTCTCCTTTGCAGTTTAGGCCATGTGACTGGGTTCTGGCCTCTGGATTGTGGGCAGAATTGATACATATCACTTCTAGGCCTGACCATAAAACCCCAGGGGCAGTGATGGATTGTCCATGCTTCCCCTCCCCACCCCCATTAGTGCCCCTGGAGGCCATGTGTCGGGGATGGCAGCAAAGCAAGATGAAAGAAGACTAGATCTCTGGATCACCACCAGCAGGAAAGCTCCAACAGTTGCTGTCTAACCCACATTAGACTGTGATACGGGCAAAAACTAACCTTTGTTCTATTAAGCTACCAAGATGTCAGAGTATATTTATTAATGCAGCAGAGCCTCGCCTAGCCTGACTACAGCAGGTTAGCACACAGCCAGGGTTTCTCCAGGTGTGGTCTCTGACCACAAGCATTAGAATCAGCCAAGACCCTTGTTAGAACTGCACATTCTTGGCTCCACCTCAGAGTACCTGGAACCTGGGTAGGACCCAGGAATTTACAATTTTAGCAAGCAATCAAGTGATTCTTACTCTCCATGATGTTCCAGAACCATTACACAATCACACTTATAGCTG
This sequence comes from Choloepus didactylus, assembly GCF_015220235.1. Lineage (NCBI taxonomy): Eukaryota > Metazoa > Chordata > Mammalia > Pilosa > Megalonychidae > Choloepus > Choloepus didactylus. The sequence goes on along the minus strand of NC_051308.1, from coordinate 212,548,086 downwards.
CCAATTTATCATTTTACATTGAGAAGTAGAACTGTCAAGCAGAGCAGAACCCTGGGGTCAGCTGGCCAGGGCCATCTTTTCCCATGGACACATGTAAATGAAAAGAAACTGAATTCCCATCTGAAGATGTCTTGGGACTCTGGAATCAGTTTCAGGGAGTTGAAAAAAGGGATCTTAAAGTTTCTCAGCATGTGTCACGGGGACCTGAGACTCCCTAACCATCACTACGTCCATATTCTGGGGAGATGTCCTGCACAGACCAAATAGGGCATTTTCTTCCCCATGCTGCACTAGAAGCGCCCAAAGCCCTGCTCTCCCAGATCCACGCCCTTTAGGCTCCAAAGACAACCCCTTCTGCTTTCCCAGCCACTGCTCAGACAGGAGTCAACACAAGGCATTAGGTGATGCCCAGAGGCCACCCCCAGAAGCCCACAGTTCCTCAGCCACCACCTCAGCCTCCACCTCCAGCATGGGGTGGGCCAGGGGTGGGGAAATGCACACACCTGCCGTATATGTGGACTCTTACCTGTCCTCTATGTCCAACGCTGGGGGGTACCTTTTGACCAAGTGGGCTCCAAGACACATGTCTGTTTTGAATCCCAATGGTGCCACTTGCTGAGTGGTTAAATTGGGGCAAGTCATTTCGTTTCTCTAAAACACAGTTTCTTCACCTATGAAGTGGAAACAAAATAATTACTACCTTCCACAGTCATGATGGTTACTTGAGATATGCTTCTGATGGCACCAAGCCTTACCCCACATATAAGGTGCTCAGAAAAATGCTGTTGAATGAATCGAATGAGGTACTATATGGGTGATGTTTGTAAATGAGTGTTTGTGGGGGTGTGGAAGGGCTGGGACACATGGAGGTGAAGGTCAGAGAAGCCTTAATTTGAATCGTGAAGTACCAACTGTGACATTTTTCTCCATATCTGTAAAATGGGAACAGTAATCCCTCTCTCTAGGGTTGTTAAAAAGATTAAATGAGCTGAATGAATGGAAGATATTTCTGTGTGTGTGTTTGTGTGTGTGTTTTGGTGCATATGTGTATGTTTGTGTATTTGTGTGCATGTATAACACCAAAGCCAACAATTTTGGGGTGCTAGGCACTGTTCTGAGAGGTGTACATAATCTTCATGACAATTGTTATTATTTATTATTATTATTATACCATTTAACAAATGAGGATGTTGAGCCAGAGGGTTTGAATAAATTGATCAGAGTTCTCACTCTAAAGATTATCAGCAATCCTTCCACTTCTCCTCTAATGCTGCCTTTTTCTCCCCCTGGGGCGAAGAGGCAGGGAGGGGCAGGTGTGGCCCCCCCAGCTCTCAGTGGAGGTTGAGCCTGTTGCTAAGTCAGCCACAGCCTGGGGGCTTACCTTGTTCAGGTGCTGGGGACCTCCTGCCTTGCTCAGGTGGGAAAGAGGGACAAATAGAAGGTAAAGGGCTGGCATTGCTTCTGCAGACTCCCAGAGCCCTGAGTGGTCATGTGTGCATACCCATCCTTGTCACTGGCAGGACCATGACTAAACCAGTCTGATTTCCTGGTAATTTGAGGACATCCAGGAATCTGATAAAGTCATTAGGAAAACAATGCTGTCCCACCCTCTGACCCAGTAATTCCCTCCTCAGTACACACCTTGGAAAACATTTGCCAGGTGTACCTGGAGACATAGGCAAGAATTTTCCAAAAACTGGGTAAACAAGCTGTGCTGGCCTCACATCATGGAATACTACACAGCACTGAAAAGGAACATTCTGTAGCTAAAGAAAGACTTGAAGGAATCTTATTAACATAAGGCTGAGAGAAAAAAGTTGCAAACAGTACTTTTTTCTTTTACAAAAAAATATGCAAACTTTATGTTTCTGAAGAAAACAAAGGAATGATAAACTCAAAATTCAAGAGAGAGTTACCTTTGGCAGGAGGCAGGAGATTAAAATGAGGGAGGAGCACACCAGGGTTTCAGTGGTTTTGTAACGTTCTAGTTTTTAAGTTGGTGTTCAATTTTTTATCTTCATAACTTATTTGATATATATATATTTTTTTTCTACACTTTTGTATGAATCAGATGAAAAGAAAATAGAAAAGAAGAAAACAAGGCCTTATTCTTGCATAGTGTTATACAAACATCTTCAAGTAACAATAAAAACAGTAAATCCCCATCCCAGTTGCTTGCTGAGCTCTTACCATCACATTATTAGCAGCAAATGTGCATACAGCACTTGGAACCAGGCCCTGTCTGGCCTTCTACATGTATTCACTCATTTAACCCCCCATGTAAAACCTATGAAGTAAGGTGTTATTATCATCCACATTTTCGATATGGAGAAACTGAGGCAGAAGGGTTCCCTTGCCCAAGGCTGAGTGGCAGAGCCAGAAGGCAAGCCCAGGCTGCCCAGCTCCCGAGCTTGTGCTTCTTCCCCTCTGCTTGTGCTTCTTCCCCTCTGCTGACCATGAGACTGCGGTTTGCCTCAATTAGCCCGTTAACCCCCCCCCAGGAACAGGTTATTATCCCCATTCTTCAGGTGAGGAAACTGAGGCTCAGGCAGTTGTGCCTGCTCATCCTTCTGCCTCCAGCAGGCCCATGGCAGATGCGATGCAGGGATCACAGCCCAAGCTCAGGGTCTCTCCAGGCAGGTGCATTACCAATCAGAGTCAGACTCACCTTGAAACCTCCTTGTCCCCTCCACCCCCTCCCCTGCCACCCCCGCTTAGCTCTAAGTGATCTCTTCCTGAAGGCCCTCAGAGGCTCTCCCAGTACTTCTGCCTCTCTTCCTTCATGTGCCCCTCGCTGTGGACAGCGTCTGAACCATCCCCTGGGCATCCCTGGCCCTGGGGGTGGGTGGGTGGGAGGCGCTGATGCTCCATTTCTCTTACAACTCAAAACTGACCTGAACAAGCCTCGGACGCTCCCTGCATCAGTATCCCCAAATGGGAACTGGACGAAAGACTGTGTGATCTAGCCGTTACCTATGTTTCCTGCTCCCTTGGAAGAAGAGGATCAGATCCATCTGTGGTTCCATTTCTGGAGCATTTGAGACTTTGGGGCACTGCTGGCCTTGCCCCCATAAGCCCTAGATCACATTTCAAGCAGCTCGTGACGGCAGCACATTGCAATAGGTATTAATTGCTACATTAAATTCTGCGATATTGCTTAAGAGAATGTTCATTTAATTTCCCTGCAACTGTGGTCAACCTGATCTTTAATTGAAACTGACAGGCGCAATTTAAATCAGGTAGCAAACTCCCCTCTCTTTAAAGGAGCCAAGAATGGCATGAATATTAAATGGGTCAGGACAGTTGGCAACACTAATACAGCTTAAATCTGAACAAGCCTCAGCTAAAGCTTTTAATTATTCATGTTCTCGTGGTAAGTCGGGCCCTGACAGCAGTGTCACCAGGAGTTCAGGAAACTTCCTCAACATGACATGAAAGACAAAGGAGGCAGAGGCGGGGCCAGCATGGCCCAGGGTCCTGGGTCAGGCCCGAGCTGTCTGCGGGTGATCCAGCTGGGAGAATGTGGGGGAGGGATGTCCTTGCAGCCTCTGGCATCCTTTAAATTGTGTGCGCCTGAATCAGGGAGGGACGGAAACAGGGAGAGGCACAGGCAGAGAGAGAGAGGCATACAGGAGCACAGAGCTAGCTCAGAGATGCAGAGAGAGCGAGAGAGCGAGACACACAGGGACAGAGATGGAAACTTAGAAGCAGAGACATATGGTGTCAGAGCCAAAAGCCACAGCAGAGGAGGCATAGAGAGATAGGGAGAGGGACAGACAGACAGGAAGAGAGGCCGGCAGCTTGGAGTGTGGGCACCTGCCTGTGAGGCCGGGAAGACCCAGGGGCAGTGGGGCAGGCGGGTACAGGGTGGGGCCCAAGCCTTGGGGAGAGAGCGGAAACCACAGAACCTGTCCCAGAGACTGTTGCCTGGGGACCGAGGTGGGTTTGCCTCCCAGGCCCCAACTCCCAGAACAGCACAGGCTCCACTCAGCATTTCCTGGGCTGAGCCAGTCCCATAAATCACTCCGGGACAGGAAAAACCTGTGTGCAGCCTTGGGCAGAGCATCTGGCTGGGGAAATGGTGGGAGGAGCTGGGAGGGACTGGGGGAGAGAGGAAGGGCAGAGAAAACCAGACAGGACAGATCAGAAGAGCCAGGACAGGGCAGAGACCCAAAGAAGAGAAGAGACACAGAGGGAAGAGACAGGAGAAAGACAGAGGGAGGTGGCGCCGCAGGGAGGAGCACAGAGATGCAGAGATGCACAGAGAGACACACAGGCAGAGAGACACAGGAGGCAAAGATTCAAAAAGGACGAGTTTCCTCTCCACCACTGACCTTTGGAATGCGGTTTGCTAGGAACCTGCTATTCTCGACAACACCCCTTCCGACGTGTGTGGCACCTGCAGTGTACCAGGCAGTGTTCCACTCAGTATGTCACCTCATCCCTGCCCACTCGTCCCTGATGCCCCAAGTCTAGAGGAACATTCTAGAATACATATCCTATAAAAGCACGGCTCTGCACTGAGATCGGCCACCTGATTAACCCAAATCGTCTGTTATCAGGGCATTTGCTTCAAGTCTTCTCTCCCCAGCTATATTTTCAGCCTGTGCCTCGTCTTGGATCACTCTTGGGCATGGCAGCCTCAGTTTCTCCACCTGCCCAATGGAATGTGGTAATCCTGAAGGATCCCGGTGAAGCTTGGCTGAGATAACATGAGTGAAACGTGAGGGCTGAGATCGAGAGAGAAGTTGTCATGACCCGTAGACAAAGGACACGTCTTTGGTAGGTGCTTTGAAGAACTTGGAAAAGGGTCCCTGGGTTGAGGAATCGGCCCCAAACCTAGTACTCCTACAAAGCCAGGCCAGGTGGGCTTCTTCTTGGGCTCCACATCGACAGGGTCCGCCCCGGCGCCCCCTCGCTGCTGCTGCCAGAGCCTCAGGGGGCAGCCTGTGGTGTGGACGCTGTGGCTGTAATTTGCATTCAGTCTCCTGTGCTTGCTGCGCTCCGGCCGGAGGGGAAGGTAAATGGAAAGGCGGCCCCGGCTTCCTGATGGTGTTTGCCCTGTGCAGCCCTTAACATTTACACACACGGGGGAGGAGGGACGCACCTTAGCACCTGAGGCTGGTACACCAGCCAAGGAGGAGAGCCAAGTCACTGGCTGGGCCAGGCCCGGGGAATCTATAAGGGTATTAGTAGTTGGCATCGCCTGCTCATTGGGTGGGCAAACATCTGTGTCACCTCTGATGACTGGCAACGTGCCCGGGTGGGCCCAGGGGAGGTGGGCAAAGACTCTGGTGAGGAATATCTGCCTGGGGCCTCCCACCCAGAGGGTCGAGTCCTGCTGGGGGAAGAGTGGGCGCCCAACACCTCCACCTCCACACTGCGTGTCCCACGAGAAGCTGCTGGAGCCACCAGCCCCACATAACGGCAATCTTACATCACTTCTCTGCAGCACTGTGACCTGAGTTCTCTGTCTCTCACCACTCCCCTGGGAAACAGAAAGGGCAAGAGTAGATTCCTTTGGACAACTGAGGTCCTGAGGAATGGAACAACTTTCTGGAGGTCAATTCTGCAGCAAATTGTAATGGAGCCATGTCTCACATCAGCTTCTCCGGGGCCGTGTCTCAACCGAAGGCCTCACCCCTCACACCTGTCTTGGCTTGATTGGCCCTGTGGCCCTGGACTCAGTGCCAAGCCATGTTTAACGTACTAAGGATCACAAAAAAAGGAACCAAACCCATACCTTGTCCTGTAAAATCTCACAATATAGTGGGTGAACGGCGAGAAATATCCATGCTATGGAAGGCCAGGCAACATAATGTGCAGGGCCCAAAATGAAAATTTGGGGACGCTTGTTAAAAAAACAATGAAGAATTTCAAGATGGTGACAGCAGAGCACTAACCAAAGCCTGGGGTCCTTCTGAGCAGGGGCCCCAGGTGACTGCACAGGCCACATGCCCTTGGAACTGGCCCTGCATGTGACAACAAGCAGAGGATGCTAAAATCAGAGGTGTTGACAGAGGCTATGGGAGTGCCATGGAGGACTAGAGCAGGACCAGGCATGGGGTACAACATGGCAGACTAGATCTCAGACGTAGAATCAAACACATCCTAACAGTGGGCCCTTGGGCAAATTCCCCAAGCTCTCTGAGCCTCAGTCAGGATAACTGTGTATCGGCCTGGTTAAATGATGTACGAAAGACAGTAATTGTACTTGGTGCATGGTGAACACCAAGGGAATGGTTGTTATTGTCATTTGTTTATTCCTGATCACTATGAACAAGGTAAGACACGTGGTAGCCCCTCCCCAGTCCAGGATATGTGGCGATGAGACAGCTGCACAGGAGAAAGTGCATCCATTTTCTGGGGAATTTTTCTCGAGTTTGAATTACCTTTAGAGATTAGCCAGTGTGGAGGTGTAATGTTAGACCTTAGCCAGAAGAGCTTCATGCTGTAGGACTTAAGAGAGAGCCAGCACAGGGTGTCCACTCAGGATTCACTTGTTTAATGAATATTGACTGAGTGCCTTGTAAGTGCCAGCTTTGTACCAGGTGCTTAAGGCCCACCTGAGAAGCAGCCAGTAGGGTCCCACCCCCATGGAGCTCACAGTTTGGTTCTTGGTGCAGCAGAGACAAAATCTTGCTTTAATAAAATAAGGATGATGATGATGATGACAATGATGATGACGACGATGATGATAACGGCAATACCAACAGTCATAACAGCATCAAGGAACATTTTCTTGAGCACTTACTATATGCCAAATACTACTGAGTGCCTTATAGGCATTGTCTCACCTTTAGCCTCACAACATTCCTACGAGGGAGATACTATTTATTGACAGCGTGTTTCAAATGGAGAAATTGAGGCTGTGACTTGGTCAAGGTCACAAGACTAACAAGTGGCATTCATTCATTCAGCATATTCTTATCGAGCACCTACTCCATGTTGGGCTCTGTGCTGAGGGGAACCCTGCTGAACCAGACAGCCCACCCTGCCCATTGGGGCTTTCATTCCAGTGGGGAAGGCAAAGGATGAGCAGGAAAAATAAGCAAAACAAGATAATTACAGACTTTAATTAACACAGTCAAAGGGAGGAGGAGGCTAAAGTAGAGCTTAACATGGGATCTATTTATTTTCAGTGGGACCTGGATCAGTGCCCAGCACCTAGTAGGCACTCAATAAATATGTGCCTACTGACTGAATGAAAAAGGAGCAATGGCAATTTGCTAAGATCTAAAGAATGAGGAGCTAGTAAGTGAGGAGTGGCTGGTTCCAGATACAGTGAGCAGTGTGTGCCAAGGCCCCCAGGTAGGAAAGAGCTTGGCGTGTGGGAGGACCTGAAAGAAGATCAGTGTGGCTGGATCCAGCAATCAAGGTGGTGAGTAGCATGAGATGAGGTCTAGAGAGGCAGGCAGGGGCCAGATCCCTGGAGGAAAAGGAGGTTGGAATTTATCACAAGGGCAAAGTGAGGGGGTTTAAGCAGGACAGAGACCTGCTTTTGCATTTTAAGATCACTGTCTGCCTGGAGGAGGGTGACGGGTTAAAGATGGCCACCAGTTCTTTGCCACTCTTCCCATTGATTAGCAGAGACTATTTCTCCTCCCCTCGAATCTGGGCTGGCCCCATGACCAACAGAAATGTTGCTGTGTGATTTCCAAGACTGGGTCTTTAAAGATCTGTGGTTTCCTCTTTTGCCACTTAGAAGGCTCCCTGTTAAAACCCAGTCACCTGCTCTGGAGAAGCCCCAGCTACACGGGAGGCACGTGGGAACTGAGGCATTCTGGGCAACGGCGTCCGCTGAGCGTTCAACTGCCCTGTAGTGAGTGGGTCGCATTGGATGTCCAGCCAGGTCAACCCTCAGGTGACCGCAGCCCAGTCAACACCAAACAGACAGCCCAGCTGAGCCCAGTCAACCCACAGACTCTTGAGAGATAAATGGCGGTTGTTTTAAGCCACTATGTTTTGGGAGTAACCCAAAGAAGGCGAAGAGATTGAAGGAGGCCAAAAACATTTGCAGAGTCAGAATTCGAACCCAGAACTCAGCTCCTACCCACCATGCAATATGACACTGAAGTCTTTCTGACTGCCAGGGGCCCTAGTTTCCCTCTCCTACCGGTCTGCCTGCTTGTCTCTCAGACCCAGGTCCACTTTTCCCACCAGCTCTGACCGACAGCCATCTCCCACTCCTGACACTTCCTGGGGAACCTGCTCGGCTGAGGCCTAGGGGGGTTCCTGTCCCTCTCACCTTCACGCTCTGTGTGCTCTTTGGATCCTGGCCCCTGAGTCAGTGCCAACCGGTGGGGAGAGCTTCCTCCCTTCTCCCGGCTCTGGGGAGAGCGGCTGCCCTGCTCCGTCTCCCCCTGCACTCAGACTTGACTCACTGACCTTTACGAGCCTGAGACTTGATGGGCCTGGTGTTTTATTAACCTAATAAAAAGGCAGCCTGGTTCAGGGGCTTAACATTTCTGGAGAGAGGAAAGCTCTGCCCCCCGGGCATTGGGAGGAAGAAATACTGTCTTGGACTGAGTTCTCCCAGCACCGTTCTCTGGGACTTCTTACAGGGCGGCAAAGAGCAATTCATTGTAGTCCCCATCAAACAGCAGCAGCAAGCCACAAAGCTTAATTTAATTTTGTAATCAGTGGAAGCGCAGGCGGAGGAAGACTGCTCACTGTTTTTTCCACTTTGCTTTTTAATAGGATATCTGACAGCACACATAATGCAGTGGCTTTATGCAATAAAGAACGTGCACACACACGCGTGCGCACACATGCATTGCAAGGTAGCTGCAGGAGAGTGAAAAGAATCTGGGGTTTGGAGGCTATAGACCTGCTCCTTTGCTCACTTTGTGGCTTTTGGGTAAGTCACTTCACTTTTCTGTGCCTCTTTAGTTAACAAGGGTTAATCATATTTTCCTTACCTGTCTCAGTTTTAGTGAAAATAATAGCTCATTTTTATTGCAGGCCTACTACAAGTGCCAGAGAATGTGCAAAGCATCCCACTGGATCTTCTTAACAGCTCATTTGATAAAGGAGGGATCTGAAGCACAGAATGGTTGAGTAACTTCCCTGGGGACACACAGCTAGTAAGCGACAGAACTGAGTATATATCAGGAGGACTTGAGTTACAAGTAACAGGAGCTAACTGTAGCAGTTTAAGCAGAAAAAAAGGACATCTAAAGGGTGGTGAGTAGGCAGAATTCCCCGCTTGAGGCTGGATTTCCAGGAATAATGCCCCAAACCATGTCTCAGAGCTGGCCTGATGAGGAAGCCACCTCGCTGCCTCTGCCAAGCAGCAGGCCATATAATTTACACTATGGCCAGGAACATGTCTTGTGTATAGTTTGCTGGCTCCAGCACTGAAGCCACTTCCGACCCATGAATTCCACCTTGTACCCCTGCCAAGCCCCCTGGAACTAGCAGCCTGCACCGCCCTGCTCAGCAAAACACATTACCCCAGAGGCCTCCTTTCCCAGCCCATCTAAAGAGGGTCTGAACAAGTGGGTCTGACTGCTGGAGTCCAGGTCACCTACCAGCCCCTGGGCTGCAAGGGAGGCTGGGAAAGTGAGAGTTCTGGGTTTTCCATTGGGCATGAAGAGCATGTGGGATGAGAAGTGGTTCAAATCTAGGAAGGCAGTCAAAAGGGCCTGTGCAGCCCAAAGCAAGGGAAATGTGCCCTGCTCACTGGGATTCAAACCAGGCAGTCTGACCTGGAGCCTGCCCACACCTGGACCAGATGAGAGGGTGGTATGAAGAGCTGTGTCTCAGATAAAGGCCTGTTGTGGGGTGGCAGGAGCGGGGACAGCAGGGGAGACAGTGCTTCACTGTGGTGGGAGCTGGGGGAGAGACTCAATTTAATGGCAAATAAGTAACCCCAGTCAACACTAAATGGTGTTTAGATCACTGTCAAATCCAGTTAAGTTGGATTTGGACTTGAGAAGCAAATTTGGATTTGAGAAGCAAATCCATATTCTCAGTGAGTAATAACGCAGACACACCCTAGGAAGGGAATCCTTTTAGGACCATCCATGAGGCTGTATGCTCCCAAGAACCTCACTTCTAGATGCAGCCCCACCCCTGGACTCCAACCAGCCATACTGAGCTGCTCACCATCTCAAAGTACATCGTACAATCTCAAAATAAATGCCTTTCCACAGGGTATTCCCTGGCTAGAAACTGGAAGGCCTTTCCTTTGCTCTGTGTGGCAAGTTCTTGGGCATTGTAAAGTAATAATTGATACTAATACTAATAATAATAGCAAGGAGTACATATGTACATATATATATTGTATATATACACAAATATGTATTTACCAGGCACAGTTCTAAGTACTATACATATATTAACTCCTCTGAGCCTCACAACAACCCTATGAAATAAAGGAGATTATCATCCCCATTTTATATTGGAGGAAATCGAGGAACAGAGAGGTTAAGCAACACGCTTAAGGATGCGCAGCCAGTAAATGGTAATGCTGGGATTTAAATTCAGACATCCTGGTTCCAGAGGCCATGCTTGCCACCGCTATGCCACAGGTCCACTCAGACAGCACCTTCTCTTGTGACCTTCCAAAAGGGCTCACCTTTCCCTCCTCTGGGTTCCACAGGGCAGGGCCTCCTTTCCTGTTCCAGCAGGATTATAGTGCTTTTACTGCAATGCCCCATTTACATGGCTCTGACTTCCCCACTAGACTCTGGGTCAGGGACTGTGTATGTTTGTTCTTAAATCCCTGGGTCCCCAGAGTCTCGCCAAGCCTGGGACACAGGAGATGCTCGATGCTTGTTGAATGAATGAATGAATTTGTTGAGCAAATGCAGAGTGTAAAAACAAAGGAGAAGGTTTAAATTACTGAAAAAAGGAAAACATCATTTCAAGATGCTCCTGTTTACTAAAAGCCCTGAGACCCTTTGGGGTGAGAGGCATCTTCTGAGGACCTTGCCAGGAATCGGTCAGCCTTATCCAGCGGGGCAGGTGGCCTTACCAGCAATCAAACAGTAATTCCTTCAGACCATTAGGTAATTTGGGACTTTTCATTAATTAAGCCTGTGGTTACCTTCCATATTAATTAGGAAGGAAGAAAAAAGAGGAAAGAAAAAATACCAACCTTGATTAAGAGCTTATTTCAACATGTGTCCTTTCAGTGGTACTCAAGCTCCTGTCTATGGACCAGCAGCCTCTGAATACCTGCCAGAATGTTTTTAAAATGACAGATTATTGAGCTACTTGCATGGAAATTCAACTTGGACTAAGGTGGGGCCCAGCACCTGCCTTTCTAAGTGCTTCCTGGAAGGTTCCCCTGGCTGGGTTCTGGAGCCAGTGCTTTATACCATGTCGTTCTGGTTTGCTAATGCTGCCGTTATATAAAATACCAGAAATGGACTGGCTTTTATAAAAGGGTTTATATGGTTACAAAGTTACAGTCTGAAGGCCATGAAAATGTCCAAATTAAGGCATCAACACAAGTACACCTTCACCAAAGGAAGGCCAATGGCATCTGGAAAACCTCTGTTGGCTGGGAAGGCATGTGGCTGGCATCTGCTGATCCCGGGTTGTGTTGCAGCTCCTCGCTCAGCTCCTGTGCATTCTTCAAAATGTTGCTCCTGGGACATTTTGTCCTCTCTTAGTGTTTCTGGAGCAAACACTGGGCTAGCATCTCCAAAGTGTCAGCAAAAGTCTGCTTTCGGTGGCCATCTTCAAAATGTCTCTCTGAACTGCTCTCCAAAATGTCACTCTCAGCTGCTCTGAGGTCCTTCTGTTTGTGAGCTCTTTTATAGGACTCCAGTGATTAAATCAAGACCCACACTGAAAGGGCAGGGTCCATATCTCCATGGAAATAATTCAAATGTTTCACCCACAGTTGATTGAGTCACATCTCCATGGAAACACTCAATCAAAGGATTCCAACCCAATATGTCTAACCCCACAAGACTGCATCAAAGAACATGTTGTTTGGGGGACATAATACATCCAAACCAGCACACATGTAGTTCACCAGAAAACCATGAGGAGGGTATCAGTAGTCCCATGAGTGAGGCTGGAGGAGTCAGGTGCTTCCCCAAGGCAAGCAACGCAGGTGGCAGACCTGGGACTGCAACTGAGGTCTGTTGATGAAAGACACTGAGAAGAGGGGCGGGTTGGCGTCTTTAAGGAAGTGAAGACACCACATTTAAAAGAATCAAGAAAGACTGGAGTGATACAAAATATGGGCTGACCTCATCCCGTCCTTCCCCAGCCATGTCTCTGCTCCTTCCCTTGGGTCAGCCCCCTGGCCCCAGCTGCCACACCTGCTCTTGTCTCTTGACCTAGATGACCTTCACTGGCCGGGTCTGGTCCTGCTGGCTGTTGCCCTCTGGGTGTGGGATCCTGCTCTCCTGCTGGCTGTCTCCTGGCCGGCAGCCTGCTCTCAACTCCGGGTTCAGCTTTCAGCCTGCCCCCACGCATCATCTGGCCTGTGACAGCGTATATATCACGACATCTTTGAAAGACTATCCAATGTCCCCACCCCCAGCCCAGAGAAGCCCCTTGAAGAGTGGGCAGAGTCATTTGCCAGGGCAGAAGGGAGCATGTGTAGAACACAAAAACCTCACAATTGTTTACAAGGCACCAGCTACGCCACCCTCAGAGAGAACAGAGAGTCCCTGACCCAGGAGCTCACGGTCTTGCTGGGATTAAAACACCCTCAGAAAGTGGAAAAAAACTCTCATGATCAAAGACAGCATCCTGTGACTCAAAGGCATGCTCAGACTGTGGGAAGGACAGAGCAACTGGAGGGAAGCAAGGAAGGAGGGGCGTTCCCACTGGAATGTTTGCTCAGGATGTTTAGGATCCCAAATGGCTGATGCAGCCCAGGCAGCTCTGGGAGTTTCCAAACCAGGAAAACAGAGTGAGTAACAGAATAACTAACACTAATTGTGCTTACCAGGGCCGGGCACTCTCCTGAGCGCTTTGCTTGTATTACCTCCTCATTTAATCTTCACAACAGCCCTGGGAAAGAGGCATTTAGGGAGTGGGCCGTTGTATAGATGGAGAACCGGAGGAACAGAGAGGGGAAGGAACTCATCCAAGGTGTCACAGCTCAAGGGGCACAACTGGAATTTGAACCCAGGCAGCCTAGCTCCAGAGTCTGTGTGCCTGACCACAATGCCTCATTGCCTCTCAAGTGCAAAGGGACAGAGGTGGGAAAGTCCAGCATGGATTCTGCAATGGGTTCAAATTCCACTGGGGTTGGTGCCTCACAGCTAAGGAAGAAGACCTGAGGCTCACCCTCCAGGTAGGGCTTGAGCAGAGAGGGCCTTGGGTGCCAGTGCAGGGAGAGTGGGGTCTTATGGATGATGGAGAGCCACAAGGGAGTTCCTGTGCTTGAAGGATGGATGAAGATGAAAGAGACTTTTCTGCACAGCAGGAGCAGGGATAAGGGCCTGTGGCCAGGGGCTGGATGTAGGGACATCAAGGAAACAGGGAGGAGGCGGCACCCCTGGAAAAGCCCCACTCAACCTTCTCTCTGGGCTACAGACAACAATCCCTGCCACTGACCAGCTGTGTGACTTTGGGCAAGTGGCTTAGCCTCTCTGGCCATCTGTAGAATGAGAGGACTGTAAGGTTCAAATGGGACAGGATTGTCAGCACTGAGCCTGGTAAACCATAAAGCACCATTCAAAGAGGAGATGTCACTTCTGTGCCCACTGCCATTTTCTCCCCCTTCATCTGCGTGGTTGCTGATCTCTCTACTATCTATTTTGAATCACCCCGTAGGCTTTTATCAGTACGTTGGTAGCAAATGACCTCCCACCTCTTTTGGATGTAAGCAGAACCATAAATTATGAAGAAATAAATGAATGCATTCTTAGTCCATGGCTTTGCATTTCTGCTTGGTCTCTGCCTCTGGCCACCAACCCATTTGTCTCCCCAGCTACAGCCTCTGCCGGTTCCCCTGCTTCAGCCCAGCCCAGACCACACACCTCTCCATGGAATGCTGACTCGTCCTGCCAGGAGTCCTCGGGGCTCTGGACCACTCTCTGCTGCATGGCTTCTTTGATCCCACCTCCCCATGTGAGAGTCCAAGGAAGAGCCTGGATGGAAGGCTCTGCTGTGCGAGGTCACTAACTAGCCATTCCTGGAAGGTGTCAGGCTAAGCCCAGTTTTGGAGAGTGGATGCTTGAAAGACAAAACACAGCAGCAGTGCCCAAACCAGGAAAGCCAGAACAGTGTTTCAAGGCATTTCTCAACACACATCCAGGGGCAGATGTCCAGCGGGCAGCTGAAGATACAGATTGTAGCTCTGGAAAGATTCTCAGCTGGAGGTACAGGCTGGGGAGTCATCTCCGCAGAGGTTTATATTTAAAGTGGGATGCTTCTGCTATTTTGGTCTCAGTTGACTCGGCTAATGGTGGAAATTAGCTGTTGCTAAACATTCATCATTATATAAATAGTCTTAAGTATATCACATATTATATTCATTCATTGACAAATCCTTATTGAGTGCCCACGGTGTGTCAGGCCCAGTGCTATGCACTGGGGTTATAATAGTGAATAAAACAGACATGGTCACTGCCTTCTCAGAGGAGCTTAGAGTCTGGAGGTTAGGGGCCTTATACCAGTAACGACTCAATGATAATTTTGGAGACTAGGAAGGATTGGGAGGATGTGGTGCTCTCCTGGAGAGACCTAAGCTGGTCTGGAGGGGAAGGAAGGCGTCCCTGATGAGATTCAAAGAAGGAGCAGAAAGTGGCTAAGTGAGGAAGAAGGGGGAAAAGCATGCCCGCAGAGGGAAGAGCACCTGTGAGGGCCCTGAGGCAGGGAGGACCCAGGTCCGGTTGCTGTGTATAGAGCAAGGAGAAAGGGCCTGAGAGGGGAGTGGAGGGGTGAGCTTGGCCTCATCGTGCAGGATCTTAGAGGCCATGATCAAGATCTTAGATTTCATTGTAGGAGCACTAGGGAGCCATTGAGGGTTTTCAATGGGGTGATATGATCATATCCATGCTTTACAGGGATCCTTCTGGAACTATGTGGAGAAGAAATTGGGGTGAAGGGGCAATAATGTGAGGAGACCTGCATAGAGCCACATCTTGATCTGATCCCTGGCCCAGATAAATTTCTGTTTAATTATCCTACACCAGGCATCTTCCTCTGCCTTCATTTCCTATTTTAGGGACCCCCCCCCACCAGAACAGGCCCCCATTCTCTCCCTTCTCAGGCACAGACAGAGCCTCCTGAGACCCCCCATCCCCCACCCCCAGACTACCCCACTCCAGTCCACCCACCCTCAGGCTACCCCACTGCAGTCTACCCATCCTCAGGCTGTCCCACTCCAGTTTACCCCACCCTCAGGCTGCCCCACTCCAGTCCACCTCCACAACACAGCCAGGGTGGCTCAAGCACACCCCCAGCACCCTCAGTCCTCACTGCCCCAGTCTGGCCACAAGGCCCATTACACCAGGGCCCTTGTCTACCTCTGGAGCCTCATCCCCTGCCCTCTTCTCCCCTCCTGCTCCACGCCACAACCACCTCCACCCCTCTAGAGGTGCTAAATCAACCTTCAGTTCCTTGAACTGACATGTTCTTTCTTGCCTCCCAGCCTGGGCACAAGCTTTTCCCTCGCCCTGGAACCCTGTTACTCTCTCTTTGTTCTGGCTAACTCCTCATATTTCAGGTCTCAGCTTAAATGTCGTTCATTTCTTCCTTCATTGATCCAACACATGTTTATTGACCTTTCAGATGCTTGAAACACCGTGCTAGGTGCTGGGACTCCAGGGGAAGGAGACGGACGTGGCCCCTGCCCCGCAGAGCTGGCAGCTGACCCTCTCTGAGCAGTGCCCGGTGTGGCTGCAGGATGGCACTTACACTTGATTATCACCAGGTGTCATTTCCTGTCCCAGCCTGCAAGCTCCTTGGGGTCAGGGGTCAAGTCTGATTTTGAGACTCCTGATCTCCTCAGCACCTAGCACAGTACGTGACTCCGAGTGAGCCTTCCTGCCCCACGTATACAGAGATGATGAAGGGCCCAGCCCCTGCCTTGAGCGGATGCACAGGAAGTTGTTTTCAGCAGCTGAAGGTGCCAGTACAGGTTGGCTAGTGGGAGCATCATAGCCAGCACTGCAGATCTCTAGTGTGGGTCTTTCCTGCACAGACCCCGTCACCCAGGTTACTAGCACCATCCTTGCACTGCCCTCCCAGCACCACCACCCCTGGCCCAAAACCCCACTTTTGCAGGGCTGAGGAACCAGGAGATCCAATTTCCTCCCAGGCTAGCACAGGGCACTACCACCTCAGGGAGCCCTACTTTTCCTGGCAAAAATGTTAATTAGAAAAAATGTTAATTATCATGAATGTTAATCTACCCAGACTTGCATTCTATGCCTGGCAGCCAAGGCAAGTGACACACAGCGCTCCTGCCTGCCACTCACCCATCTCCAAGCCCCCACGCAGCCCTGTGGAATTTGACTTTTCTTGACATTTGGGGGAAGAAACAGTTCAGCACCCACTGTCAAGGGGGAGCCAAAGAAAAAATTGCCCATCCCAAGGAGAGGAGATGTGTATTCATTTGCCAAACACAAAAGAGTCTTTATTCCCATTCCAGCCAGCCCTTCACTGCTACTAAGGGGTTAAGGAGCCAGGGTGGACTCCGTGACTTTTCAGTGTGCTGTTTGTGAACTGCTGTGCCTGGCTCCCTGGCTCCCTGCCCCTGGGCCTCTGCTTCTCATGGCTAGGGCTCCTTGGAAACTGCTCAGCCTCCTCCCCACCATGTCTTGTTCCCCGTCTTGCCCTAGGCAGACGTTCCAGGAGCCCAAGGTCAGTAGCTCAGCCAGGACTGTGGCCCCATCTGATCTGGGTTCCCTTCCTTCAATAGGTGGGCCCTGGCTCGGTGATGGAGCTCCCCTCAGCCCAGCCCTTCTCGCTGTTCCACTCTAAGAAGTAGGGTCCTCTCTGGTACCCGCTGACCTGGGAAGGACTCCTCTCTTCTGGGACCAAGTCTAGCCATATGGACCCTGCAGCCTTGACCCAGGCCTGCCTCTGGCGCCAGACAAACTTGGACTGAAAGCCCAGCTCTGCAGCCTATTAGGCAATCTGAGGTGAGCTTAATCTCCCTAAGCCTCCATTTCCACTGCTCCACCCAGGAAATGACAATGCCCGCTGGGGTGGGTTGCGGTGGGCATTCAGTGTGGTAACATGTGGGGGCTCTTTCCCAGTGGGAGTTCAGTGAACATCGTGCTCCTCCTTTGCCCTTCGCCTGCCCTTGCTGATACCTGATTCTGCCTCTGCAGGTTCAGACTCACCCAGGACCCAGCCCTGCTGCCAGAAAGAAGAGTAGCCAGATTATGCCTTGTGCCCTGACACTGTTGCCCGAGGGAGTACTGTGGGCCACCCCAGGTCTCTTTCCATGCCAAGCTGACCTAGCCTGGCAGCCCAAAGCTGGTCCCAGGAGCCCTCATGGTCCCTAAGCCAGAAGCCTCTCACCCCCTTCCCATTGGCTGGACCCTGGACCAGAGTCTTTCCATCCCCTCCTTATTGGCCAATCCCTGGCCCAGAGCCCTTCCATCCTCCTTCCTCATTGGTCCTTCCACTCACCTATTGACGAGTCAACTCTGTTAGGACTCTGCCTTGGTTTCTAGCCCCACATCAGTCTGTAGTTTCCAACCTTGGTCATTAGTGGGGGTCTTAGTTCCCGCCAGTTTTCTGTGGCTGTCCTTCCCAAAGGCTGCCCTCTGTTCGCTTACCCCGATTCTGCTTCTGGAAAAGCAGAGCTGCCAGGGATGGGGACAGTGGTGCAGTATGCAGCTTCTGAATCAGTGACTTGAATTCTAAGTCTAGCTCCACTCTTCATAATAGGGTGACCTTGATCAAGTCACTCCCTCTCTTTTCAGAAATAGCAGTTTTGCATGGTTGACAAGAGATGATAATACGTATATGGTAATTACTACAGTGCCTGGTACATAGTGCCGCAAAAGTAGCTAACATTTCTAGTGTCCTAAGCATTTGACACATGTTAATGCATTTAACTCATAACCACTCTTTGAGGAGGGTGCTGATATACTCCTATTTTACAGATGGCAAAAACAAGGCATAGAGAGGTTATATAATTTGCCTGAAGCCACACAGCTAGTAAGTGGCGTAACTGGGATTTGAGCTTGAAGGAGGCTGGCTTGAGAGTCTGTGCCCTGAATGACTGCACTCTGTCTAAACTCTTTGTGGAAGCTGTCAGTTCCATTTTTTTCATTGTTTTTATTATCAGATGTTGTAACACCAGTGCTGCCTGGTGGCTTCTGAATTAGACGATATGGAGATTTTCCTGTCCCCCAAGAAAGACACATTCATAATCTTACTCTGCATTCCTGTGGGTGTGAACCCATTTGTTAATAGGACTATTTGAAGATGTTATTAGTTAAGGTGTGACCAGATTGAATCCATATGACTGGGAGGCTTATAAAAAGATGAAATTCAGAGGCAGAGGCAGGCAGAGAAGCCAGGAGTCAGAGATGGCACAGGAGGAAGGAAGGAAGCAGATCTCCCTGTGATGGACAACTGCTGTCACCAGAACAAAAGCACGGGCTTGCCAACACCTTCATTTCGTACTTCTGATCTACAAAACTGTGAGATAGTAAATGCTTGTTGTTTGAGCCAGTCCATTTTGGGCTATTTGTCATAGCAGCCCTGGCAAACTAAGACAGACCACCTCCCAGATTCCCTCACTGCCCCAGCCCAGCCCTCCAGCCCTATCCCACCCCGTGGGTCACCCCTGTGCTGCTGAGGCCTGCTCATCTGTGGGCATGTGGGGGAGGGAGGAGAGAGTGGGTACACGTGATCCTGTGTGTGCAGGCACTGTGAGCACTAGGGAATGAGCTAGAAAGACTGGTTGATAAAAAGCCAGAGACAAAGAGATGCTGCTGCCAAATCCCCCTCAACTCCAGCTGAGAGAGAGAGAGAGAGAGAGAGAAGGGGATGGAAAGAAATAAAAGGTAAAGGAGGAGCAGAGGCCCCGTGTTCAGAGAGGAGTGGGTGAGCATTTGTGTGTGTGTACACGCACATGGGGGGGGGGGGTCTGTGGATGTGTCTAAAACTCCCCGGTGGGGTGAAAGAGAGTGAGAGTGTGTGCATGTGAGAGAGAACTATGAATTCCAAAAGGCATGCAGGAGACACTGCTGCTTTGTGCATGAGTGTAGCTGTGTGTGTGTGTGCATGCACATCTGAGTGTTTGAGAGGTGGGTTGTGAGTGCGCATCTGTGAGCGTGTTGGCTCCATTAGCCATGATGGTTCCACCCCAGAACAAACGGCATCAACAAGGCTGAGCTTCAAATGGGCCTTTGGATGACTCTGGCGGCAGGGAGGACAGTAGGGGAGAGAAGAAGAGGAGGGGTGCTGGAAGGAGAAGAAAAGGCAGCAAGCGCACATGCTGGGGGAGCGGGCGCCTTGGACGCCTGCCACCGCCAAACCATCCTGAAAGCTATTGCATACAGTGGAATAGTGATCACAGAGCAGTCCCTGGTCTGAGAGCCTGGGCCTTCCCCAGGGGCACAAGGCTCAGCTCCCGCTCACAAGCACGATATTTTATTGATTATATAACAGCCTGGAGGCAATTGCTGTTGGGCCACTGAAAAAGCAATTTTTCTCTCTTTTTCCTTCTGCTTGTCCTGCCAGACGTCCTCCCTGAGCTGCGGCCAGTCCAGCATGCCATAGCAGCCAGGGTGTGTTTGGGTCATGCTAAGCTATAGGGCAGGAGGCCCTGAGTGCCCCGTCCTGCTCAGGGGGGTACATCCCTGGAGGGACAGCTACCTGGCTTATGGAGAGTGACCCAGCAGTGCTTGGCCTGCCCTGCCCAGGCTGAGGAGCTGGGCATGGTTTCTGCTGGCCTTTCAGTTTGGGACAGGAATGGAGAAAGCAAGTCAGGGCCCACCAGGAGTGGGGGGGTCACAAGCATGAAGGCAGGAGGTCCACACCTGATTCTGAAGCCAGCTTCAGGGAGGAGGATGACCGGGACCAGCCCCTCGGGTCAGAGGTCAGTTCACTTGGCCTTTGCTTTCCTGTCCAAGAATTCTCTCATGGAATTCTTGGACAGGATCACTCATCCGATGTCTGGTGCATCGTAGGAGGTCACAGAGCCTGGCAGTATGATTTAGAAGTGAAAGAAACCCAGCTCAACCTAGAGTAGCCAAAAAATAGACACTACTGGCTCAGGGAATTCAAACTTAGTCAGCACTAGAGTATGGGGAAGGTGGGGAGGAGGGATCAGTGTGTGGCACATGGAAAGTGCTCGGTAAATATCTGTAGGATGAATGAATGGGTGACAGCAGTGAGAACACTGAGGTGGGCACCAGATATCGAGGATGGCATGGGCCTGGGTATCTGAGAACCAATGTATCATAGAAGGCCAGGAACAGGGACAGGTTTTACACAGGAGTTACCCTTGGAAAGGAACCTTGAAGCAAGTGGGAGTTTGCTAGATGGAGTTGGGAGAAGTGGACATAGGACTCCAGGCATAGGAAACCACCTTTTCAAAGGTCTGGAGGCTGAACTACTACCACAGCTACTACGAAGAGCAGACCCTCATTGGCTCTCTATTGTGTGCCAAGCATTGTTCTCAGTGTATTCACTTGTTTAGACCTTTTGACAGCCTCTGAGTAGACTTTCTCATTTGCCCCATTTTACAGATGAGGAAGCCAAGTCCCAGAGAGCTGAAGTAACCAGACCGCAAGCAGGCGGGTGGTAAGTGTAGAGCTGAGCATGCACGGCACATTTAGCAAAGCCCTGGCCTGGACCTCAAGGGGCTTGAGTATCATTCTGAGGTGTTTAGAATCGCTGTTGTGGCCAGTGAGGAAGGATCCAGTCTAAGCTCTGAATTGAACGTTCCGGTGGCCCTTGCGGAGGGTGAATTGGAGAAGGTGAGACTGGAGGCAGTGGGTCCTGAGGGAGCAGCTCCCACAGGCATCTTTTTTTCAACACTTATTGAGGGTTCCCTGCATGCCCGGCCCTTTGCTGGACGTAAACAGGGAAGACGTGCCTGCAGCCCTCACAGTCCTGTGCAAAATCCTGGTGGGAGAAGAAGACTTGAATCAAACCAGGGGTGGTGGGTGAGGGAGGAGAGGGCAGACTTAGGGGCATCTCCACGGAGCATCAGCATGCCTTGGGCTTGTTAGAGGGTGGTGGGAAAGAAAAGGGAGGAGCCTGTTCTAGTTTGCTAATGCTGCCGGGATGCAAAACAGCAGAAATGGATTGGGTTTTATAAAAGGGGGTTTATTTGGTTACACAGTTACAGCCTTAAGGCCATAAAGTGTCCAAGGTAACACATCAGCAATTGAGTACCTTCACTGGAGGATGGCCAATGGTGTCGGAAAACCTCTGTTAGCTGGAAAGGCACGTGGCTGGCATCTGCTCCAAAGTTCTGGTTTCAAATGGCTTTCTCCCAGGACGTTCCTCCCTAAGCTTCAGCTTCTCTTCAAAATGTCACTCTCCTCCCGGGGAGGAATGTAGACCTGGCATCATGGGATGGAGAAAATCTTCTTGAACAAAAGGGGTATGTGAATGGAAATGAAATAAACTTCAGTGGCAGAGAGATTTCAAAAGGAGCCGAGAGGTCACTCTGGTGGGCACTCTTATGCACAATATAGACAACCCTTTTTAGGTTCTAAAGAATTGGGGTAGCTGGTGGTGGATACCTGAAACTATCAAACTACAACCCAGAACCCATGAATCTTGAAGACAATTGTATAAAAATGTAGCTTATGAGGGGTGACAATGGGATTGGGAAAGCCATAAGGACCACATTCCCCTTTGTCTAATTTATGGATAGATGAGTAGAAAAATAGGGGAAGGAAACAAACAAACAAACAGACAAAGGCACCCAGTGTTCTTTTTTACTTTAATTGCCTTTTTTCACTTTAATTATTATTCTTGTTATTTTTGTGTGTGTGGTAATGAAGGTGTCAGGGATTGATTTGGGTGATGAATGTACAACTACGTAATGGTACTGTGAACAATCGAATGTACGATTTGTTTTGTATGACTGTGTGGTATGTGAATATATCTCAATAAAATGAATATAAAAAAATGCAATACATGATCCTGGACTGGATGTAATAATGGAGGAGAAAATTGCCAAAAGGACATAATTAGTACAATAGAAAAGATTGGAATATGGATTGTATGCTTTTTATAGAAATTTTAAATTTCTTGAACTTGATAGCTGTATTTAAGCTGGCTTTATAGATGAATGTTCTTAGGAAATGTTCATGCAACTGTTAGATATTAGAGGAACATGATGTACGCAGCCTACTTTAAATGTTTAGATAATGAAGAGATGATAGATAGATAAAAATGATATAAAAAATGTGGCAAAATGCTAATTAATAGTTGGTGTATCTGGGTGGGGGTTATGTTGGGGTTCTATGTATTGTTTCAGTATTATTTTTACAATTTTCCTGTGAATTTGAAATATTTCAAAATAAACAATTAAAAGAAAAAAAAAAATGTCACTCTCAGTTGCTCTTGGGGCATTTGTCCTCTCTTAGCTTCTCCAGAGCAAGAGTCTGCATTCAATGGCCATCTTCAAACTGCCTCTCATCTGCAGCTACTCTCTCAGCTCCTGTGCATTCTTCAAAGTGTCCCTCTTGGCTGTAGCAAGCTCACTCCTTCTGTCTGAGCTTATATAGTGCTCCAGTAAACTAATCAAGGCCTAAGCTGAATGGGCGGGACCACACCTCCATGGAAATTATCCAGGCAGAGTCATCACCCACAGTTGGGTGGGGCACATCTCCATGGAAACACTCAAACAAAGAATTACAATCTAATCAACACTGATACATCTGCCCACACAAGATTACATGGCGCTCTGGGGGACATAATACATTCAAACCGGCACAGAACCCAAGATGACCCCAGGGTTTCTGGCTTGGACAGCTGTGTGAATGGCAGGTCCATTCACGCACCTGGCAGATGCAGGAGGACGAAGATGTTTGGGAAAAAGTCGGTTGGTCCAGTGTGGGACATGAGGAGTTTAGGAGCCTTGGGGACATCCAAGTGGGGACATTTGGTGCACATTGGGAAACAGGTGTGAACTCAGGAGAGACGTCTGTGCTGGAGGTGTTGGCATGCCACTGACCATTCCTCCTACACCACGTGGGAGACCTGGAGGGGAACTTAGAGACCATAGAGTGCAACATCTTTACTTGAATGAGAAAAACACAAGGCTCAGAGACAACCAGTTGCCCAAGCTCACCCAACAGTAAAACAGTAAGAGCAGCTCACAACGATTATGAGATTCCTTTGCCAGGACTTGTTCTAGGGGCCGCACATGCACGTAGGTAACATCACATTCACCATTTTACAGAGGAGGAAACTGAGGCTCAGAGATGCTCGGGAACTGACCCAAACTAGTAAAGAGCAGAGCTAGGATTCAAACCCAGGAAGGCTGTCCTCAGACCCCATGCTCTTAGCTCCCCAATGTGCTGGATTGTCAGTTACCAATTTGGCAATGCCACTCCCCCCTCTAAGGTCCTCTACAGAAAAGTGAGAAACTTCACTTCCCAGAGTCTACTCTGAATGATTGAAGGTTGGAGGCTCCCAATGAGAGGGGCTCATGTGAGATTTGGAATGTGGAAGAGGACAGAGGTCCATATCCTCCAGAGGTGGTTATACGCATATACGTGGGCAGACAGCAAACATGAGACATCTCTCTAGGCAAGCACCCACAAATCATCCATTTGGGGGTTCCAGGCTTCTCGGTGGGAGCTGCCCAGGGTACCTGAGATTTAAATGGCCTCTAGGCAAGCTCTTGAGAGCACTTACTTCCGGGTTTGCTGGCTTACCCAACCTTCACTCCCCTCACCCTTGCAATGGCTGTGTAAGCCCATAGTTCTGTGTATTAAAACCCTTGCAGAGGAGCTTCTGCTTTCCTGCCTGGACTCTGACTGATACAGTCTAGTGCCAACCTAGAGTGCCATATTCCCTTTAATGAGTTTGGAAATCTGGACCTGTTGTCCACACGAACTCCATCTGTTCCTACTCTGTGACAGAGCAGGAGAGAGGGTCAAAGGGATGGAAGATGGATGCCTTGGGAGGAAGCTGCTTGGCCTCTCCCCATCTTGGACTGCTCCCCTCCCTTGCATAATCAGCTCCATACCCACCCCAACCTCAAGTAATTTGAAGGGTGCTCAACAGAAAAATACAGACTCTTCCAATCCCACCTTGAGCTGCACATTTACCCTTGATCTTGGAAGTTGCTTGAAAAGGATGCAGGCAGGAGACTCCCCTGGGCATTTCAACCTTAGTCCCTGCTTTACTCTGCTCCAAAGATCAGCAACCTCAGGCTTTAGAAGCACATGTACCAAATGATACACTTCTGCCCAGCCTTGCTACCTCTGGGGCACTTTCACTCCCCTTAGTGCCTTGTAAACCCTGGGAGGCAGAATTTCTAGCGTCCATTTCACAGATGAGGACACTAAGGCTCTGGGAGCTCCAATGATTGTCATATGACCATCATCTGGCAGGCTCTAAATCTCCAGTCTACACAGGCTGTCTCCACTACCTCAGCTGCACCCTCTTGGCAGGTACTGGGTCTGTCTGATGCCTGCTGCATCACCAGCACAAGCACATGGTATGGGGGAGCAGGGGCATGTGCAGCGGGACACAGCAGGGAGCAGGGACCCCCTCCCTACTGACTGGACTCAGGCTGCTTCCACCCGAGTTAGGCAGATGATCCAGTTCCACACCGCCCCCCAACTCCCAGGCCAGGAAGAAGGACACCCCGCTGTGTGATACATGCCAGTCCAGGCGGGGGGAAGGGACCAAGGAGCTGCTCTGAGAAAGTTCCCGGGGAGCTCCGGAGATGAGTCCTTTGAATAAGGCAAACCTATTCGATAGCAGAGGCATAAAACAGACTGCAATCCTAGAGGTTTCAGGAAATCTCACTCCTCCAGGGCTACAGTTGTGGAGGAAGCCCGTGCTGACTCGGAAACACATCTCTGATATAATATGAATGATGGAAGTGCTCTTTCAAAAGTATTTTTAAAAATAAGATTTTATATATATACATAGAGAGAGAGAGAGGACGACAGATGGACGGGGGTATTCAGCGGAGTATTTTTAATCCTGGAGTCAGGATTATGTAACAACAGGAAGAGAAAAGCTAAGGCAGGTGATGAGTCATCTGGAGCAAAGATGGGAAACAGTCACGCCTGAGCCTCCCTCCCAGCTCCGCCAGCGCTTGCAGGTGCCAAGATCCGCAGATCCACCTCGAAGAGGCAGAGGAGGAGGCCCCAGGTGAGGTGAAGAAGTGCAGTCTCCAGGGCTGGGTGTGCAGGGTGAGCAGGGGCACCGGAGAGAAAGGTAGGGGCCCAGCCTGGCAAAGGCAGAGTCTTGGAAATACTTGTCAGTTTCCAGGAAATAGGAAAAGTCCTTGGAGATACTTTCGAGTGAGTACTTGGCTCCATACCACAGACTCTGAGTCATCTTTGACTTCCTGTAATTTACCGAAATGGGGGGCTCTAAAGACTCCTGCTGGAAATTGCAGCCACTGCCTGGGAGACACACTCTCTGAAGAGTCTTGAAGGATGACAGTACCAGGGCTGTTCTCCAGGTATGGGAAGCGCTTGCCACAAGCCAAAGGCTTTGGGATGGGGCATAAGGAAGCCCATCTTGACGGTCAAGGAAATAAAACTAGAGATGGGTGATGGAGGGAGGGAGGGTGGTTGAGGTGTGCCTGCCCCTGGAGAACTTCTGAAAAAGAAATGCCCTCCATCTGCCCTGGGTGGTTTGCAAAGTCAGCTGCCTGAGGCAAGGGGTTAGACCAGATGACCAATCGAGGCTCCCACCCCTTTTGTGCAGTTCTTTAACTCCAGATGCATGACTGCTAAAAATATATGCAACTGAAATAGAACTAGCACCCATGTCTTCTTCCTTCAACAGAAGAGGTCCTGTGTTTACCCTCTGCCTTCCACTGTTTATAAAAGCTACTGTCCGTTGAGTGTTTACCAGGGACCGGGCACTGCGCTTTCTGTGCATTATCACATTTAATCCACAAACCACCTTGCAAGATGAAGGCTAGGCTTCTGTTCCCATTTTACAGAAGGGAAGACTAAAGCTCAGAGAGGTTGAAGCACCTGCATAAGGTCAGTGGCTGAAGTGGGATTTTAATCCAGTCTGTGTGACTCCAAATCTCACTCTTAACCATGTCAGCATGCAGCCTCAGATCCCATGGTTTTCATTCCTCCCAGACTTGGATTCCCTCAGGACAGCTGTTGGGCCAGAGAGATGGCTGCTGTTTCCAGGAAAAACTTCCTTCATCACTGATCCAGCCCCCCAGCAGGGCGAGGACCTGCTGAGAAAGGGACCCCATGCAAACCCCGCCAGGGCCGAGCCAGCTGCCGTCACTGCACAAAGCTGCTCTTCTAAGCTCTTGACTGGTTGAGCTGGGCCCAGAGCACAGGGGCCCGATCCGCCTGAGGCAGCCTGTGGGCCCTGAGGACTAGTGTTGTTTACCCCCACGCACAGGAGTCCTGGAGAGGGCCCGACAGGGATCTGTGTTGGAGGTGAGGGCTGGGAGGAGTGGCTGGTTCCTGCACGGCCCAGGCTGCCCTCGCCCCAGCCAGGCTGGGGAGAGGAGAGAGATGGAGACTGTGGAGGGGATGCTAGACCGAGAGACGGATCATAACAGAGACTCTGAGAGCTGGTCACACAGAGGCAGAGACCAGGAGAAAGACTAAGATTTAGGGAGAAAGAAAGAGACCACAACAGAGAGACCCATAGAGTCATGGAGACCTAGACAGACAAGAGAACTGGGAGCAGAGATCCTGAGAGTCAGGGTCCGGTCAACTAACAAGTGTTTGTAGAGAACCCCTATGTGCCAGGTGAGGCAAGCAGAGCCCTGCCCTCACAGAGTTTCCATCTAGTGCAGAAGGGGCAGGAGTAAGAGAGACAGAAAATCCTCAAGGAAAACTCCCAAACATGATACTCTCAGATAGCAATAAGAAAAGAAAGAAGGGTGAGTGGTAGAAAAACCAAGAACCAGGGAGACTTAGAGACCAGGACAGAGGAGAAAATGTCACAGGGATTGTGAGTATCAGACTAAGGAGAGAGGGAGAGAAGGAGGGGGGAGGGAGAGAAGAGGAGAGGAGAGAGAGATGAAGACAAAGGGAAGGGGGAGAGAAAAAGTGAGGGGGAGGGAGAGAAAGAGAAGAGAGGAGGGAGAAAGGGGGAGAGAGAGGGAAAGAGAGGAGGAGAGAGGGAGAGATAAAGAGACAGAAGCCACAAGAGTGATGACACCAGAGAAATCAGGAGAAGCAGAGGCCAGGAGAGAGATGCCATCAGTCAGGAATCCTGAGAAACCAAGACAAGCAAGGGAGGAAGACGAAGATTAAAAAAAGAGACATGCCTAGAAGCAGGGATGCTGAAGATGGTAACAGAATGAAAAAGGCATTGGCAGAGAAAGTTTAGAAAACTAGAATCATGGAGACAGAAAGGCTGAACACACAGAGAGAGAGAGAGAGAGAGAGAGAGAGAGAGACTATCGCCTTCACTTACTTACTATGGACTTGGATTTTCAAGGCATCCCCTGGAACCATGAACTCCAACTTTCTCATCACCAAGGATTACTTTTATTATCCTCCCTAATGGGCCCTGTGGTTTGAAAGATACTTGTCTACCAAACAATCTGCATTTCATAAGTAATAATTAATTTGCTTTCCCATTTTTTATTCATTAAAGGCATCTCTAACTAGCAATCAGAGCTGCAGATCAGCAGGAGATAACTCATGTTGCCATGTTGAGTCGCTGTAGTTCCAGCCAAAAGCAAAGAAATCTGCCATTTGAGTCATTAGCCTTCTGCAGCCTTATCACAGGTAAATGCATCATTTCTGTTGAGTTTGGGGCGATAGTGACAGTACTTCAAAGGGCACAGAGACGAGAGACCCTGCTGCCTTCACAGACCCCCATAGGTGCAGAGATCCAGCTTTCAGGTGACAGTCCCAGCAGTTGTTCATCCTGTCAGGCATTGGGCTGCATCCCAAAGGCTGAGATCCTGGTGAAGGCAGCCTCCTTCCTTGGGAGTATGTGGCCAGAAATGATACATAACCATCTATCCGAGTGGCCTTTTTATGCACAGAATGTATCTGTAAAATCCCATTATAAAGCCTACACTTAGCCTTCTACCTACTAACTCAGTTCTCTCCTTTCTCCACAGCCACACTTGTCAAACAAGCATGGTTCTTTTCTTCTCAACCTTCTACAACTTGGCTCGTGACTCTTACTCTTCTCGAACAACTCTCTGAAAGTCCTTGTTGTCTTCTAGATTGGCGAAGCCAATGACTTTTTCAAACTCAAGTCTCTTTGGCATTGAGCATTGTGGACACTTCCTCCAACTTAAAGTTTTTCAGATGCTAGTTTCAGATCCAAGAGAGCCACAGTGTCTAATTTGAGCACTAAAATGACCGATGGGGGCGGCATTTCTTGTTCTCTTACTGTGGTCTGTGACTTCAGTCATACCCCCAACTCTGTACCTGCAGAAAACCCTGCATTTAAAGTTTGTCCATAACCCCCTCCTGGGCTCTGATCTCCAGTTGGCTTGTCCCTGGTTTGGGTTATTACTTGACTCCCATCCCAAGGAATACTGGTGTTGTTTCAGTTTCTCAGGTAGCTTTGCCTGCAGTGTCACGGACTTGCTTTTTTGAAGAATTTTAAGTGAAGAGTGGTGTGATTGAATTCAGAAGTTAAATAGAACCTTCTGGCCAATGTGGAAACCAGTTTGGAAGACATTGCAGTAGGTCAGGTGAGACATGATAAAGGCTTGAATGTAGCCAGTGGGGATGGAGAAAATGGACCAATTAAAATGATATTAAGTAAAAAGAGTTGGCTCAGGTTTTTCTTCCAGGGCCCTCAGTGGTGGGCACTCCCCAAGGCACTATCCACTGCTCTTGGTGACTGCTCTCCCCACACCGGGCCCTCTCCCTCTGCACCAGCTGTGGCTGGAATCAACACAATGCCCAGAGCAGCACTGTTTGCCAGTCTCCCACTCACTCTGTCACTCATTGTGGAAGTTTATGTCCCATCCTCCATTTATGCCTATTTAGCTCTCACCACCCTTTAAGGCTTAATTTCTTTCCTATCCCCTTGTTGCAGGGAGCCAACTGTACAAGACAAGTTGCATCTGAGAGCTCCCCCAAACATCCAGGAGTAGGGAGAGCCTGAGAAAGGTAAGTCCTAGGGGATTGCAAGTAAACCAGTTTAGAGAGTGCACCTTCTCATTATATTTAAAAGACAGGTAAGCATGAAGCCAGGAAGAAAATACAGAACAAATCAGAAGGGTCTGAAGCCAGAGAGACATTGGGACAAACCAGGGATAAGAACAGAAGTGGAACAAAATAAAATGCTCTTTTACTGCCATGGTCCGGGCTGGGGTTCCAGAAACTTGGAGTTTTAGCCACTGATCATGGTGCATGAGGAGGCACCACGTGGGTTAAAGGCACAGGGCCAGGACAGAAAAGATGCCTCCTTTTGTCGCCATGCTCAATAGCAGCCATTCTCTCTCCTCTGATCTCCCAAAGCACTTTGGCTTGTCTATAATTTATTTCTACTAGGAAGTCTTGAGGTCATTTATTTATTCAATAAACATTTACTGAGTGGCTACCATAGGCCAGGCACTGTGCTAAGAGCTGTGTACTACGAGAAATAAGATGCAACCGCTGCCTTCTAAAGCCTATGGTAAAGAAAGGGAGATGGGTGAATAAACCGTTATAAGGTAAGGTGATAGCTGTTAAAACAGATACATGTGCTGAGAACTTTAGGAGTATATAATAAGGGTAGAAAGCCAAGACCTCAAAGGAGGCAGTGTACAGAGAAAGGGGAGGCAATACCTTACCTGAATCCTGGCAGATGTGTGGTGGTTAGAAAAGAGAAGGAAAGGGAGAAGGAATTCCAGTCAGAACGATTAGCCCAGAAGGAAAATTG
This sequence comes from Choloepus didactylus, assembly GCF_015220235.1. NCBI lineage: Eukaryota > Metazoa > Chordata > Mammalia > Pilosa > Megalonychidae > Choloepus > Choloepus didactylus. The sequence goes on along the minus strand of NC_051308.1, from coordinate 212,518,158 downwards.
ATGGAATGGCAGGTTGTTCAAAATGTCTAAGCATGGGTTGCCTAGTGAGGTGGGGTAGGAGAGAGACGAGAGAAGTGTCTGGGCAGGGGAATTGGAGTGAGATCATGAAGGACCTTTTTTTAATGCTACAGAGTTTGTATCATGTATCCTTGTGTTATGGGAGCCTTTGAAGAATTTTAAGTGAAGAGTGCTGTGATTGAATTTGGATGTTAAATAGAACCTTCTGGCCAATGTGGAAACCAATTTGGAAGACATTGCGATAGGTCAGGTGAGACATGATAAAGGCTTGAATGTAGCCAGTGGGGATGGAGAAAATGGGCCAATTAAAACGATATTAAGTAAAAAGAGTCCATAGGCTTCAAGACTGATTGGGCTGCAGATTTTCTCCTTACGTCAGCAGGCTTCCTGGTTCGTGCTTGCTTTTGCCTTGGGCTCTGCCTTGTGGGGCTAATGAGTGGCAGTTGGCTCCACCTCCACTTGATGGCTGGCTTCAGTAACTCATGGATTGACAAGACCCTGTGTTCAAACACTTCTGTTCTTATCCCTGGTTTGTCCCAATGTCTCTCTGGCTTCAAACCCTTCTGGTTTGTTCTGTATTTTCTTCCTGGCTTCATGCTTACCTGTCTTTTAAATATAATGAGAAGGTGCACTCTCTAAACTTGTTTACTTGCAATCCCCTAGGACTTACCTTTCTCAGGCTCTCCCTACTCCTGGATGTTTGGGGGAGCTCTTGCCCCTGGTTTTATTAAAATTGGGTGTCACTCCTGCCTTATAGCTTCTCCAGCAAGGTCCAGACCAAATCCCATAGTCCAAAGAGAAAATTCTGCAGGTATCTTTAGGTTCCCAGTCCACCTCCTCTACTTTCCACCCTCCACTGTTGCCTTTTTTCCCTTAATACTCTAAAGAGCACCAGTGACAAATATGGTTGTTTGTACTTAATCCCATCCTTTCCCTGACTATTTTTGCCCAATCAGGATCAAGGTTTACCTTGGTTGCCAAGGGGATCTGTGCTATTAGTTGTCTATTCACCCAGCTTTGAAGCTCACCACCAGTGTGAAAGTTACTTTGCATTAAATTCTAAGAGGTACTCATTAACTTGATTATGCTGGAAGAAACAATTTTAATGCAAGCTACTCTTAAAAGAAACTTTTTTTCCCTCTTGAATATTTTAAACTTATTTTGTACAGTAGAATTAATTTTTAAAGAAAATTATACAGTGCTTTTCTGATAAACAAAAGTAGGTAGAGGGGGGAAAGGAAGAAGGAAAAAAGGAAAGAGGGAGAAAGAGAAAGAGAGTACTTGAGCATGGAGAAAGAGACAAATAGAGAAAGAATATGACAGGGACTGAGTGGTCACAGATTACTTGCTATCAGAGTTACTCTGAGGGTCGCTATCAAGTAATATTTTGGAGATAGTCTATGGGACAGATCATCAGAGCTGCATTCTCACAGTTTATAAAACATACCAAGACAAGTATAAAAATGGGGATAAAAACTAAAGGACAAATGGGGTGGGATGGGGGTATGATTTGAGTGTTCTTCCTTCACTTTTATTTTTTATTCTTGTTCTGGTTCTTTCTGATGCAAGGAAAATGTTCAGAGATAGATTGTGGTGATGAACGCATAACTATGTTATCATACTGTGGACAGTGGATTGTATACCATGGATGACTGTATGGTGTGTGAATGTATTTCAATACAACTGAATTTAATAAAAAAAAAAAAAATACCAAGACTGTGACAACTGCAGATTAGGAAATGGTGTCCGTATCAACTGTTGGTTTCCTTCTCTAGTTCTTCATTCCTGGTTTCAATGCCCACAAAAGCCACCATGACTTAAAACTTTCACTTTCTGCCCAGTATATGACATCTTGGTGCCATTAACCAGAACCATAACTCAGTCAGGGCTGACATGTACTTGTAATTTATTCTAATTCCCTTTCATGCCCAGATTCTGAAATCTTCATAACTTTCAGTCTCCTGCTTACGAAAACCATATTGAAGTTGGTAGCAAAATGTAGCACCAAGGCCTCTACATTTGGAGTAGGACAGGGCTTACACCAGTTCCCGTAACTTCCCAGAGTAACAAACAAACATCACACACAGCTGTGTGGTGCTGCATCAGAGTCATGGACAGTGTCAGCCAAGCCAGCCACCTTTCCCTCCCCCTCAAACATTGCCTAGAGAGCAATGAAATTGCAATACTTAGCACCAATTATGGATTATGGAGGAGAAGGTTGGTAAGACATTCTCTGAGTCATAGTATATTGAGAACTTTATCTTCTACTGGTTAGATTGACACTGCAATTTTGCAAAGCTAGGGGTGCTTGTTTTAGGACAGGTCCAGCCAGCCTCATACAGCTTCATACAGATCTGGGATCTGAGATTCTGATCCATATCTGTCTCACTCCAACACCCATGCTTTTAGCCACAACATAGAGAATGTATGTCTTAGCCGGAGCCCCTTAATATGCAGGAGTTAGAACACCAGTCTAGGGGCTTTCTCATTGTGGAAATTTCTCAGATCCTGACTTGTCTGATCCTACATTCTGTATGCTCTCCACCAACCCTAAAAAGAAGTCATCGCAGAGGAAAAGTAAGATTAAGCAAAAAGAATAAAAGATAACCAAATCCTCTTAAAAGAAAAAAAAAATACCTACAGCTCCTCATTCACCCTAACACAGCCATTTTTCATTTTCACATATTATCTTCCAGTCCTTGTTGACACACTGACATATTTCCCATCATTGCAATCAAAGCAATTGTAGTATTTTCATTGTGTTTTCACCTAGTGTCTTATCATAAACCCTTCCCCAAGTTGCTGTACAGTCTCTGTAATGATCACTTTTAATGTCTGTATAATGTTCTAACAAACGGATGCACCACAATTTACTAAACAACCCTCTAATTGTTGAACATTTAGGTTATTTCTAGTTGCTTTTTTTATTCAGAGATGATGCTATGATGAGCATTTTTATGTGAAAACCACATGGGGTGATTCAAAGAGCATGAGCTTTGGAGTGAGAAAGACCAGAGTTAAAAGCAAGTTATGCAACTTACCTCTTAATGTGTTGAATGATGTTTCCAGAGCCATTGGCAAAGGCTCCAGGCAGAGGCTGGCACCCCACAGGGACAGATGCAAAGGGTAGGTGGGAGCTACTGACTGTAAATTTCATCCTTGTGCCAGGGCTAAGCAACAGGAATTCACCCCAAGGAAAGCACACAAAAGGGACATTTCTCCCTTGGTCGAATGTTGTGGAGTTAGGGCATGAAATGGGCGATATATATGAGAGCAGCTTCCAGAAACTTTCTGCAGGAAGTTATGATGATAATAGGAGATAAAAATCACCCCACCTCCATTCCTCCAGGTTCAACAGACTTGGGTCAAAGCCCTGGCATCACTTTTCTGTCCCCAATCAACTTCCTCTGAACTCTTTCTTCCTTCTGGTACATCCTGCTTCAGAAGCCACCAGCACATCATGAACTTTGGTCAGAGCTATCTATTAGGACTCAGTCTCCCCAGCTCCTCATCCCTTTGTTGCAATATATTCTACTGCTCCATAGGGGTAGATAAGCCTGGAGAGTTATCAGATTTCTGGAATCTTCCATGGCCTCACTCAATGTCCCTGCTTTAGAAAACTTAGCATCCTGATAGGACAGTCCCTGAGCTCCTAGATGGCCTCCATGTGTTAACTCTTGAGGGTCGATTTTATTAACTCCAACCCCATTTCAGGAAGGCCCCATCTCTCTACCACCAAGTTTGGAGACACATCTAGAGAAGGCCAATCAATAAATCAAAACCTGTTGGTCATTCAAGTGTTTCAGACTCCAATGAATAATTCTATACCCAAAGGACCTCCAGACTGAGCAACAACTTCATTAGTGTGACACCTTTACCACACTTACAAATTAAAGGGACATCATTCCTCATACCTGTCTCCAAATCTCTATGGTCATACCTACTTGAGATGGAGGGGACTGGGAAAGGGGTGGGAAGAGGATAGAAGCCTGAGGCCGAACCAGCCCACCAGATTCCTCCCAGAAAGAAGCCCCACCCACCACCCTCACCCCCAGTATTCTGGTTTGCTAATGCTGCCGTTATTGACTGGCTTTTATAAAGAGGATTTATTAAGTTACAAATTTACAGTTCTAAGGCCACAAAAGTGTCCAAATTAAGGTATCAACAAGAAGATACCATCACTGAAGAATGGCCGATGGCATCTGGAAAACCTCTGTCAGCTGGGAACGCACGTGGCTGGCGTCTGCTTGTTCCGGGTTGTTTCAGCTCCTGCATTTCAAAATGGTGTCCTACAAAATGTCTCTGGGTTTGTCTCTCTTAGCTTCTCCACAACAAACTCTGGTTAGCATCTCTTAGCATCAGCAGCAGTCTGGGCCTGTGATGGCTCTTTTTAAAGGACTCCAGTAAAGTAATTCAAGACCCACACTGAATGGGCAGGGCCACAACTCCATGGAAATAATCTAATCAAAAATATCCCATAAGACTGGATTAAAAGATCATGGCATTTGGGGGGCATAATATCTCCCAGCATCCCCATGCAATTTCTGGTACATGGCAGAATTGGTAGGCTGAACTTTCAGGGCCTTAGGGAGCAGGGAGTTTTTGTCAGGGGAAAATTGCTGACCAGCCCCTTCTTGGTTGTCAAGGCTGATCAACATCAGGGCCATTAATGGGGAACACAAAACCTATTTAAACGCCACATTTACCACTTGGCTAGTTCCATTACGTCGGGTAATATCCAGGTGTCACACTTCCTCTCAAAGTGTCTGTCTCAATGCTTTCTCCAGCTGCCCTGCCGGGGTTAGGAAGTCAGTGCCAAGAGCCACCTGGGAGGGCTTCCCTGTCCCACACCTGGCCTCACAGCAGGCTTCCTGGCAGGTTCCAGAGGTAAGAGATTCCCTCATCCATGGAGCAGCCTGATGAGGAAGGTTCTGGAGCTGGGCACAGAACCCCTAGGCTCTCCTTCCTGCGTGGAAGAATTCCACACCCTGCCCAGGGCTGGGGTGCCAATCCCACACCCCATCCCCCTCCCAGACTCTGGATGCCAGTGGGGCATGATCTACTCACTTGCAACCAGTTTCCCCAACTCACCCTTACCATGGCCTTCCTACATTGCATACCGTCTTCCCACCCTGAATCTCTCTCACTAGAGATCTGACTGGAGCAGAAGAAAATTCAGAGATTCAGCTTGAATGAAGCCCGGAGCCCTCTCCTCCCCTAGCCGTCCTCTTGCCCCACACTCTGCCATCAGTGCTGCCCAAGCCTGCCATCAGCATGGGTTCTAGTTTGCTAATGCTGCCATTATGCAAAATGCCAGGAATGGATAGGCTTTTATAAAGGGGGCTTATTTGGTTACAAAGCTACAGTCTTAAGGCCATAAAAATGTCAAAGCTAAGGGGCCAACAATAGGAAACATTCACAGAAGAATGGCTAATGGCTTCTGGAACACCTCTGTTGTCTGGGAAGGCACGTGGCTAGCAACTTCTTCCTTTGCTCCCAGGTTGTGTTTCACAATGGCTTTCTCCCAGGACGTTTCTCTCTAGGCATCTGGGGGTATTCTCTTAGTTTGTCCCAGGCAAACTCTGGAGTAGCAAAAATCTACTTTCAGTGGCCATCTTCAAAATGTCTCCCTTGGCTGCTTGCCAAAATGTCACTGTCCCAGTTTGAATATATTGTGTCCCCCAAACGCCATTGTCTTTGATGTAATCTTTTGTGGGCAGACGTTATCAGTGTTGATTAGATTGTAATTCTTTGAGTGTTTCTGTGGAGATGCGCCCCACCCAGCTGTGGATGATGACTCTGATTGGATAATTTCCATGAAGGTGTTGCTCCACCCATTCGGGGTGGGTCTAAGTTGAGTCACTGGAGCCATATAAATGAGCTGATGGGCAGGGGGAACTCAGTGCAGCTGTGAGTGACATTTTGAAGAGGAGCTACAGCCAAGAGGGACACTTTGAAGAACGCACAGGAGCTGCAGATGAGAGACAGTTTGAAAATGGCCGTTGAAAGCAGACTCTTGCTCCGGAGAAGCTGAGAGAGGACAAACACCCCAAGAACAACTAAGAGTGACATTTTTGAGGAACTGCAGCCTAGAGAGGAACGTCCTGGGAGAAAGCCATTTTGAAACCAGAACTTTGGAGCAGACGCCAGCCACATGCCTTCCCAGCTAACAGAGGTTTTCCAGACACCATTGGCCATCCTCTAGTGAAGGTACCCAATTGCTGATGTGTTTACCTTGGACACTTCATGGCCTTAAGACTGTAACTGTGTAACCAAATAAACCCCCTTTTATAAAAGCCAATCCATCTCTGGTGTTTTGCATTCTGGCAGCATTAACAAACTAGAACAGTCACTCATAGCTGCTCTGAGCTCCTTCTGTCTGTGAACACTTTTATAGGACTCCAGCGGTTCAATCAAGACCCACCCTGAATGGGCAGGGTAACACCTCCATGGAAATTATCCAATCAAAGATCTTGCCCACAGTTGATTGAGTCACATCTCCATGGAAACACTCTATCAGAGGATTCCAACCTAACCAACACTAATATGTCTGCCCCTACAAGATTGCATCAAAGAACATGGCATTTTGGAGGACATAATGCATCCAAACTGGCACAGCACAGAAACATTTTTCATATCCCTTAAGCCAAAAGTGCCTTCATTTGCTTGCTCCTGACCAGCCATGCCCAGTGACTGGTCTGTGGACACAGAACTCTTATGCTCAAGGGTAAATTCTAGGACTATGAAGGCAGCACATACTGAGATTGCCAAATGCAACTCTCCTCTTATTCATCTGGTAAATATTTAATGAGTACCTACTACGTGTAGTAATGGGTACCTACTATGCACCAGGCCCAAAGAGAGAGTCATGAGCAAGGCTTGCAGTTTAGAGGTAGACACAGGCAGAAACCAAACAATCACATAAGTTTCTAACTGCAGACAGTGGGTTGTACACTGAAGGAAAAGCACAGGGGCCCTCAAGGGAAAATAATGGGTCTGACTTAGACCGGGGGTCAAGGAGAGCTTCAAGGAAGCCGCTTGAGGGAAGAGTCTGTGCACATCATTTTTCCCCATGTTCTGTAGTGCCTGGCACATGGATGCCACTCAGATCATGTTTGTGGAGTGCCTAAGGAATGCTCCTTGCCATAGCTCCATCACCCACTCCATCCTTCCATCCCTACCTCTACAGCCAAACTCAGATCTTATTTCATCTGAGCAAGTGTGTCAGGACTTAACTTCTCCAAGTTGTCATCCTTATCACATAAACAGACATGGCTGCCCTGCCCTGCTCCCACATAAATGGTGTGGGCACCCTTTGCATGAGCCGAAGAAGAAAGCTGTTTCCCTTAGATAAACAAAGGATCCACCTCCCTCCTACTCTGACACTTCCAGGCACTTTCCTCTCAGCATGACATGGCCAGCTGACACTTCTCAGGAGGAGGCCTGGAGCATCTGTCAGGTCAGGTTGGCAAGTGAGGCTCCTGCTGTACAGGCTGCCCCAGGCTGGGTGCCAGTGAGCCCGGACTTCCCAACAGCCAACAGCTCCTCCAGGACCAACCACTCCCAGGGCAAAGAGCAGCTGTTTCCAGTGCTCACATACGGCGAGCCCGCTTATGCTGGGGAAGGGAAAGGTGCTCATCTGTCCCCATCTGCTGTAGATTTTCAGAGAGTTGCTATAGCCTTGAGTTGGGCAGATCTTGACAGCGCAAGAGGAGAGCCCACACGTGCAATCGCACTGACGGCGTCGTCTGCAGGGGCTGCCCACACCACCTGTTCAATGAGCATCTCTCCATATTACACACTAGTGGTTCACAGCATAAACAAAAGGCCAGGCTGCTGCCTCTCCAGCCAGACAGAAGCTTCCAGAGCTCAGTGCTCAGAGTTCTTAGGCCCAGACAGAGCAGACAAGCATGAAAACATACTGTATTGTGGGTCAGGAGACAGAGGGCAGGTGCAGGCAGACTGAATTTACTGTGTGACTTTGTAAGTGACCTTTTCTCTCTGAGCCTCAGGTGTCCTCCAAAAATAAGGTGGGTGGGCTAAATCAGTGGCTTTCCAATGGTGTTCCATGGGCCCTAGAGTCTCCTGATGGTAAGGGGCTGAGACTGAGGGGCAGGGATTTGATCTCTACCTGTCCCCGCTTCAACCTAAGTAGCATGTCTTTTATCTGCTGGGTACATAGAGCCTCTGCAGAAAAAATTTCATTTGGGGGAAAAAAAAAATGTTCATTGCTAAAAGCAAGTTAGAAAACCACTGGAGTGGGTAATCACTAGGGCCCCTTCTAGCTCTGACATTTTATGATTTATGAGTAAATAAAATAATGTATATAAAAGGGACCTGGAACATGGTAGGGATGCAATAAATGGGCTCCATTATTACTGCTATGTTCTTCATGTGTTGTGGGATCCCCTGATAAATGCTCAGCTGAAATCCAGACACTAGATCTGTACTATTTTCTGATCTTCAAGTCTAGGAACCACAGTTGGGAGGTTCAGTAATTATGTATTAAATGAATGGATGTAGAAAGGAAGGAAGAGTGGACAGAAAGGAGGAAGGCATAAATGCCAGAGTGGGGACCCAGGAGTCCTCGGGTACTCACATTTCAGGAGGAAAGGCCCATAGACCCCAGGCCCCTGGCTGCCAACTCCATCATTTGGACCTCACACACTGGTTGCCATGGAGATGGGGAAGCAAGAGCCCAGGGCACTGGAGCAGAGGCCCCTCTGCCAGAGGCAGCATCTTCTCCTCTTGATTTCACCCACTTTACGAAGGCATGGAGGGGGAAGATTTTGCACTACTCTCGCCCTATTTCCCCAATGCCTCCCCACTGCCCTCTGTTACCCCCAGGACTTCCCGTTTGATAGAGGGCCTGGCAGAGCGTACGGGCTCACGATTTTACTGTCAGAGTATACAATGGGGCCTGGGCAGGCTTCATCAGAGACAGGTTGAGGAAGGCTGGATGAAGAGGTTGGATATGATCTTACATACTGATCTCATCATGAGCAAAATTTGAGAGAGAGGGGTTGGACGGGCTGAGGAGGGTGGGGCAGAGGGGAAAGGCGGAGGTGGAGACCAGGCAGGGGGCTGTGGGAGTAATTGAAGCTAGAGCAAATGAAGGCCTGACTCAGAGCCGTGTCAGGGGAGACGGAGTGGAAGAAAGAGCCCTGGAGCTATGAGGGGGCAGCAGAAACTGGATTTGTTACTTAGATCTAAAATCTCAGAGCATAAAGGAATCTTCATGATCTCCTAGTCCAGCTTTCCCCCAAAATTCCTTCCCTGGAATACTGGACTCAGAAGAGGCTCCCCTAGAAAATTATCCACAATCAAGTGAGCTTTGGAAGTGCTGTGCACTGAGGCCCTGTCTTAGAGACTCACTGTGCACATTAGCATAATAAAAGCTCAGAGAAGTTCCACTGTAAAGAAGCTTTTATTTTAACCCAACTTTGTATCTTCGCAGAGGTCCTGCTACAAAGAAACTTACTTTAACTTTTTTTACCCAAATTGCATTTTAACTTTGACCACATGGATTCCACATCACTTCCCATCCCCTCCAGTAACACCTATTGACACCTTCTGGAATATTAGGAAATTACTGATCTAGTCTAATATATCACACACAGAGCATGATGGTAGGAAGAAGAGCCAAGATACTGAGCTGTTCCAGAGATGACTGTATCTGTAACTCAGGAATCCCAGCTCTGGGGATCAGGCCTAAGAAATGAGTGCCTAACATGGAAATGGCTTCATGTAGGAGGATAGAGTGAAAATCATAAAACACCTGTTTTCGTTAGGGTTCTCTAGGGAAACAGAACCAACAAGAGATATCTGTAAACATAAGATTTTATAAAAGTGTCTCACACAACTGTGGGATGCATGATTCCAAATTCCATAGGGCAGGCAGCAAACTGGCAACTGTGATGATGGTGTTTGATGAACTCCTCAGGATACGCTTTGCTGGCTAGCCAAAGAAGAAGGTTCTCTCTCTTTCTCCCTTCAGAGTCTTCAACTGACTGGACTAAATCCAGTGGATGGAATTCTCTCATTGCGGAAGACACGCCCTTCTTTGATGTAATCAGTCACAGCTGCAGCCAATTGACTGCTGATTTAACAAACCAGCCTTCTGGTTTATTAACCAGCTACAAATGTCCTTGCAGTAATGGTTAGGCCAGTGCTTGCTTGACCAGAGACCTGGGTACCATCACCTGGCCAAGTTGACACATGAACCTAACCATCACAATATCTAAAAGTTCAACAATAGGAAATGGCTGAGTAAACTGTGGTATAATTTCTTGATGGGACTTTTTGCTAGATAATGATGAATATGATGTAGCTATATAGGAAATAACTTAAGATTGAATACATTGTAAGGGCTGTTTGACTGTAACTTTTTAAGAAGAAAAAAATGTATGGAAAAATAATGATTGGAAGGAAATACATGGCAGGTTTTTTGCTTTGTTCTGCTTTTTTTTTTTTTTTCTTTACCAGAGAGAAGATTCTCTGAATGGTAAATATAAGTAACCTAGTAATAGAAATAAACTGTCTACCCTGTAATAAGTGGTGACTGGACTTGTACATCAGGCTTCTGTGAGTCTTGTCGATGTGAGTCAGTTCCCTAAGTTGCATTCCCTAAAGGCATTTTGAGTATCTGAACCTGTATCTCTGCCAAAGTAATGAGACCCATTCAGAATAGACACACATGGCCGCTTTGACATCCTCATCTTACAATACCTGTCTTCAGCAGGGCAAACAGGGTTTGGGAGAAGGACTAAGTGAAGCATATAAAGGGTGGAACTTGACTCAAGCTAGGTCCTCTGAGAGATTTCTACATTGCTGTCTGGTTCTCAATTTTGGCTGCGTATCAGACTCATCTGAAAAGTTTTGAAAATAATACTGATGCCTTGGTCTCATACTCAGCTATTCTAATTGAATTGGCCTGGGCTGTGGCCTGGGCAGCGGAGCTTTTAAAAGCTCCCCATGTGTGCTGGTTTGAAACTGTTATGGACCCCAAAAGAGCCATGACCTTTTAATCCAATCTCGTTGGGTGAAACCTTTTGATTGAGTGTTTCCATGGAGATGTGACACCGAACTGTGGGTGAGAACTTTGATTAAATTATTTCCATGGAGGTATGAACCTATCTATTCTGGGTGGGTCTTAATTAGGTCACTGGAATCCTTTAAAAGAGCTCACAGAGAGGAGAAGCTCAGAGAAGCTGAGACAGACATTTTGGAGAGAAGCTAATATATGTAATCCAGAGTTTGCCCCAAGAAGCAAAGAGAGGACCCTCAGACATTTAGAAAGAAACACCCTGGGAGAACAAGCAAGGATGCACAGGAGCTGAGAGAGAGAAGTCTAGAGAGACAGAAGCCCAGAGAAAGCTTTTTGGAGAAAGCCATTTTGAAACCAGAACCCAGGAACAAAGGACCAGCAGATGACAGCCACGTGCCTTCCCAGCTGACAGAGGTGTTCCAGACAGCAAAGGTCTTTCTTCAGTGAAGGTATCCTCTTGTTGATGCCTTAGTCTGCACACTTTTAAGGCCTTAGAACTGAAAATTTGAAACCTAATAAATCCCCTTTATAAAAGCCAATCCATTTCTGGTATTTTGCATAATGGCAGCTTTAGCAAACCGGAACACCATGTGATCCCAATGTGCAGCAAGGGTTGAAAACTGCTGTAAACAGTAGATGAACCTGGGGTGTGGATGAAGAGACTGAAGTGACTGTCACATCATAAGAGTCCTACTTGAAGTCAGAAAATTCTGCAGGATGCAGTGAGGCTTTTGGCATCCGATGGCCTGGGAAGCCTCCCAGATGAGGCCTTGGGCTGCTTGCTCAGCCAGCAGGGGCTGGACCCCAGGGCCTCGGCTTGTTCTCAGGGAGGTGAGACTCCCCTGGTTGCATCCCCAATTTGGGAGAAAGAAAGCCTCTCCTCAAGGCTCCAGTTCCCCTGCTTTCCAAATGAAGACATTTCCACTTGCCAAGCAGACAGTTTGTAGGGCTAAATGACTTAATATTTCTGGAGTAGAAGGAACAAAACTGCCACAAGACACTGTTGTCTTCCCCACTGTAATTGATGGGACTCACTCTTTTCTGCCATTAAAGCACAAGCCGCAGCTATTTTTCTTTTTTTAACCAAACACCGCAGAATGTGAAACATCGATTTTTTTTAAAACCGAGTTTCAAATTGAGAAATGTCTTGATCCCAGAAGTCCATCACCTCGTGTGCTAGTAACTTCCATTGGCACCATCGTGCGACTGGCATGGGGCTCCCGCCCCTTCCTCCTATTGCCTCACGGCCACGCCCAGGACACGGCAACCCACCTCAGCCCGCAGAGACTGCCTCCAGGAGAGGACCTTCCAGACCCTCCTCGAGGGGCACGTGAGGACCTTCTCCTGCCTTCCCTTGTTCTCTCACTCCTTCCTCTGAGAGGGTCTGAGGACCCCCTCACGGCCCTTCCAGCCACTCCCATGCACTGAGCACATCCTGACTCATACAGAGTCCCTGACCCTTTGGGTCACTTAGGACTGCCTGGCACAGTTGTGCTGGCTGCTCACTGCACAACTCTAGGGAGTTGGTCCATATAGGGACCATTCCCCAGCTGTTGAGAACACAACTCCCCTTTGCCAGCAGGACAAGTCCAAACTCTTTAACTGACCAGCCTGGCCTCCGCCTTCCTCTCCAGCCCCCTCAAATTCCATCTTCCTCATCTCTCTCTGACTTCAGCCACATTGGATTTCTTTTCCTTTCCCAGTGAAACATTTCCTCTCTAACTTATCTCTTCCGTATGCTAATCTCTCTACCCAGAATGCTCTCCTCCCTTCCCTCCCCATCTCCTTGGGCTAACTCTACTCCCCCTTCAGCTCTCAACTAAAGCAACACTTCCTCCAGGAAGTCTTCCCTGATCTCCCACACCCCGTTGGGTCCCGTGGTGTGTGTTCCTGTGGCACCTTTTACTTCCTTTGGCACAGCTGTCATCTCATGTAATTGTCATCACTGTTGAAATGTCTTCTCTGCCATCCTGGAAGCCACACGAGGGCAGGAACTGCATCTCCTGTCACTGCCATCTCTCCAGTGCCCAGCCCAAACACTGGCATATAATAGGGGCACTGTTAATTTTTATTCAATCTGGGCTTAGTGGGTGGTGCTTCCTCTCCCCTCCGCCCACCATGTTTACTTAATCTGTACACTGGCTCTTGCCTCAGTTTCCCTGATCAGACCCAAACTCCCAAACTCTACTATTCATGACTAGGGGTCTGGAATCTACCAAGCCCTTTCTGGATGTGATCGTAGCCAGGATGCTGCAGCCCCCCCATTGAGCTCCAACTGAAGGCCTGGGTCTCTGGACTCTTGCTGCCTCGCTCCACCCAGTAGGGCCACAATAGCAAAGATCTGAGCACTCTACAAACTTATCTCATTTAAACCTCACAATAATCCTTTGAAGTGGGTATTATTACAGATGAGGGAAATGAGGAACAGAGGGGCTAAGTGGCATGCCTGACGTCACACAGTAAGTGGTGGCTGTGCTGGAATTTGAACATAGGGCAGGCTGACTCCAAAGCTTGTGCTCTACACTGATATTCCCTGAAGAGAACTCAAATATGCTACACGGCATTGAGAATCAGGGCCTCTAGTGATGGGGCCTTCCCTCCGGGGCCCACCTTCCCCAGCCCTCACTGCCCCAGTGTTCACTGGTTTTGGTGACAAGGCCCTGGCAAGTCTTGGCTGGAGGTTGCAGATATCATGCCTCCCTCTCCAGTGGCGCCTGCCCCCCCCTGACTTGTCTCCCAGCTGGTGTCCCTTCTCCCAGCTTCAAGTCTCATGGAGGGTGGCTGTTCACCATGACTCTCTGCACAGTCCTTCAGAGGCAGCCACAGCACCCCTCAATCTTCCTCTCTGTGAGCCAAGACACCTCATCCTTCAGATGTCACCGCACTTTCTCAGCACTGGCAGTGTCACCTTGGACTGTGAAGGCACAAACAGTCCTAAAATCATAGGGAAAAATAGGCAAAGAAATTGCATTTCATCTAAGCCCATTGTGAAGAAATGAGTGTGTGTGTCACTTGCCACTTTCGTGTTGAATTGCTTTAGCTGGGTCTAGCAGCACTGAGACTCCATTTCTGCTGAAAAGTTGAAGGCAATTCATGCAGGGGAAGCAGCTGACTAGGAGAAAGGATACCCGAGTTCCAATCCCCGTTTGCTCACCAACCTGTTTAAAAACCTTCAGTGAGAGGCTAAACCTGCTTTTAATTGTGCCTAAGAGTCTCCCCCTAAGTGCCTCTGTGTTGCTCAGATGTGGCCCTCTCTCTCTAACTAAGCCACCTTGGCAGGTGAGCTCACTGCCCTCCCCCCTACATGGGACCTGACACCCAGGGGAGTGAATCTCCCTGGCAATGCAGGATATGACTCCCGGGGATGAATCTGGACTTGGCATCATGAGATTGAGAACATCTTCTTGACCAAAAGGCGGATGCAAAATGAAACGGAATAAAGTTTCAGTGGCCAAGAGATTTCAAATGGAGTCAAGAGGTCACTCTGGTGGACATTCTTACGCACTATATAGATAACAATTTTTAGTTTTTAATGTATTGGAATAGCTAGAAGTAAATACCTGAAACTGTCAAACTCCAACCCAGTAGTCTGGACTCTTGAAGATGATTGTGTAGCAATGTAGCTTACAAGGGGTGATAGTGTGATTGTGAAAACCTTGTGGATCACACTCCCTTTATCCAGTGTATGGATGGATGAGTAGAAAAATGGGGACAAAAACTAGATGAAAAATAGGGTGGGATGGGGGGGATGGTTTGGGTTTTCTTTTTTACTTTTATTTTTTATTCTTATTCTGATTCTTTCTGGTGTAAGGAAAATGTTCAAAAATAGATTGGGGTGATGAATGCATAACTATATGACATACTGTGAACAGTTGATTGTACACCATAGATGATTGTATGGTATGTGAATATATCTCAATAAAACTGAATTTAATTTAAAAAAAAGTCACTGTTAAAAAAAACAAAACAAAAAAAAACCCTTCTGCGACACCTTTGCCCTTAAGCTGAGTTCCAAATTCCTTTAGATGGGGGACAAGATTCTGCACCATTAGGGCCCAGCCACTTGTCCCACTCATCACAGATCACTCTTCTCTCAAATGCTCTGCTCCAGCTTCGATAAGATTTTCTCTGTTCCTCTGTAGTCCATGCTCTCTCTCCTAACTCTGACCCTCATAGATTCATTCTCTTAACCTGGAGCAGTCTTTTTACTCTCTCTGTGCCCAGAACACCATTATTCATCCTTCAATCTAAATGTCACCTCCTCCAGGAAGCCTTCTATTCTCATCACTCCTAATGAGGTTAAGTAGCTCATGCTCCCATGTCACCATGGACTCCTCCCAGTAGAGTATTCATTGCAATTTAATTTGTTTTCCCTGCTAAATTGTCTAACAATTTACAATGGAAGCTCAAGAAGACCATACTTCTCTGTCTTGCTCACCATTATTTCTCCACAGCCTAGGACTATGCCCAACACATAGTACATGTTTTAAAAACATCTACTGCATAAGTGAAAGAGTAGACAAACCATTCAAGATCCCAAGTTGCCAACAACAGAAACCAATCATGCCTGAACCAAGCAGAGAAACAATTTATTAGAGGGCTATTGGGCAGTTCACAGAATCACAGGAAGTTCTGGAGACCCAGACACAGCAGAACAATGACCCAAGCCATGGAGCAGGACTGGTTTGATGAGGATTCCATGGCCATACTCCCCGAGAACAAGCCCCTGCAGCTTAGATGACCCCCATCTCCAGCAATGGATCCTTGGCGTCTCCACCGGCAGTGCTACCTCTTCTGCACTAGGAACTTGAAATTGCTGACCCTCACCTCCTCCCTCTTCATACTATTGAGACACAAAGGCTCTTGGTCTAATTGACAGAGCCTAGGTCACCTTCCCATACCCTAGCCGAAAGGGACCCTGGGAAAGAGAGTGCTTGGCATTTTCAGTTCCTTGAGTTGGAGGTGGTCTCTCTTTCCCAACAAGATTTATAAGGTAGGGGATTGCTAGGAATGGGATACCATGCTAGGTAGTTAAAAAGAGTGGGAAACACTTGCTACAATGATCAAATGAATGAACCAATACCACAACGGATCTTATGCAATTTCTCCCCCTACTCCCTGCCTTGGTTTCCTCATTGGCACAAGGAGAACACATCAGTCTTTCAGTTCCCCTCTGGCAGTAATCTTCCATGATTCTGGCTTTGAGTCATTTAACTGTCCTGCAAGGAGGAAACAACCTGCTCTCGGACGAGGAGAGTCTTCCAAAAGTTCCTGTATCTGTCAGGATGGCTGGTTATGGCCACAGTAACAAATTAATCCCCAGATCCCAGGAACTCACAGAGGAGATTGCTACAATAATTTTATTGCTAGAAAGGGGAGGGCTGTTGGTATTTCTTTGGCTCAGAGGAAGTAAGTTTACCTTGAACTCTTTTGCAGGAGAACTGGTCAGAAAAGCTAAAGAAGAAGGCAAATTCAAAGTAGGGTGGCTTCACAAAGGAGGGTTTCATCAGCAATAATGCTGATAAAGACTTTTTCATTCATTCAATGAACCATTCAACAGTCAGCTACTGTGCTAGACATAAGGTTATGCTGGTGAACAAGAAAGAAGAGGTTCATGTCCTCTTAGAGCTTATATTCTGGTGGGGAAGAAAAATAAGAAATAGGTAAATAAATAAACAAGATGATTTCAGATGATGACCAGTGCTAAGATGTTAAACAGTGGTGTGATAGAGCGCCAAGAGTGTGAGTAAAGGGCATTTAAATGATGATCAGGAAAGACCCCTCTGAGATGACATTTAAGCTAAAACCTGAATAACGAGAAGGCAAAAGAGAAAACCAGGTAAAGGAAGCCAAGAGCAAATACTCTAAGTTAGGAACAAGTGTGACTGTCAGCAAGGTGTAGGGTGGTAGGAGACACAGTCAGAGAAGCCGGTGGGGTCTTTAAGCCATAGCAAGGAATTTGTATTTTCTTCTTAGTATAATAGTTGGGGGGGGGGTTGACAGACTTTAAGCAAGAGAGTGACATGATCTGATTTGATTTTGTGCTTTTAAAAAAGATCCCTTTGCTTCTGTGTGAAGAATGGATTATAGGGGAGCAAGACAATAACAGAGCAAATACAGTGCCTAGTTCAGTAGGAATGAAACAGCCAGCAGAGCATGTTAGCTTTAGTTTTTATTACAGATGGAAGATACTGCTGGCACCATATAGAGAGTTAATATGAACTGGGGCAGGGAGGATGTTTTCGTCTATGATTTCCTAGAGGAGAGTCTTCCAAAGGTCCTTGAATTAGTCAGGATAGACACCGCTATGCTGCAGTGACAGATTAAACCCCAAGTTCCACTGGCTCAATAAGCCAAGAATTAGTTCTTGCTCACACTGCAGGTTCACTGTGGGTTGGTCCAGGGTCTTTCCTCCTCAGTCCCTCAGGGACCTAGGCTGGCAGAGGCCCCACCCTCAATGGCACAGGGGATGGGTGCCCGTGGAGATGTCACACATCCTCCTCTGGGCTCCATCACTTCTCACATGCCGTGGGCCAGAACCAGCCACACAGCTCCACGAAACCGCAAAGGAGCCAAGAGATGTGGTCTTCTTTGTGATCCGAAGGAAGGGAGGACTGGACATTTACAAACACCAGTAATGTTTACCATGAGCCTGAAATCAGAAGTAACTTTCTCTCCAGTAAAATAAAAATAATGAAATGATCCATAGAAAAGAGCTATAGCAGGATGAAAGAGACAGCTTGGAGTTGCCCAAAGAAGAAAAAGAGCTGCTTTCCCGCCAAAAGATCCAGTGTGACTCGGTTGTTGAAGGCTCAGTACGGATAGAGCTTCTGCACGCTAGGAGGGGCCAGGCCCTCGGTAGTGGAGAGTGGTTCAGAGCACAGTCTCCAACTGCCAGGAAACTGGCCTTTCCTCCATGCCCTTCCCCATGAGGCTTCCATTTTCTTGCCTCTGTGTGAGGTTTGTGTGGGTTCACGCACATCCTGGAGAATTTTTTATATCTTGTTTTGTTTCAGATAATATTTATTATCTACCAAGTAACAGGCATTATTCGAGACTAGGGACTGGTCAAATCCAGTCCAAGATCTGTTTTTTGTATGGCCCTTGAGTTAAGAATGGTTTTTGCATGTTTAAAGCATTCTAAAAGAAGAGGGAGAAGAGGAGGATGACGTGCTACAGGAATCATCTGTGGCATGCAAATTTGTATATCTTTTTGCATTATTATGTGATCTTTCTATTTGATATTTATTAAATATACCTACATATTTTTTCTTTCTCTAATAACATCATTATTGTTCAATAATAATCATAGCTATACTTTTCTAAGTACTTGTGAGTATTTCACGTGGCATAACTAAGTTAAACTTCACAACAATCCTGTTATCGCCGTTTTACACACGGGGAGGCATGGAGAGATTAAACACCT
The DNA here is from genome assembly GCF_015220235.1 of Choloepus didactylus. Classification (NCBI taxonomy): domain Eukaryota; kingdom Metazoa; phylum Chordata; class Mammalia; order Pilosa; family Megalonychidae; genus Choloepus; species Choloepus didactylus. Next base: position 212,499,667 of record NC_051308.1, on the reverse strand, counting down.
TACCCAACATGTTAGCAGCTAAGAGTGCAAGGTCTGGAATTCAAATCCAGGCAGGCTGGCTGTGTAGTCTCGGCTTTCAAGCCCTCGTCCCATGCTGCCTTTGAAATGGCATGTGCCCCAGAAGGCTTGGTCAAGACCCAAGCTTGCTCCAAGGAGCAGCTATCCCCAGAAGGGCTGATGGAGAGCAGTGGATCCTCTTAGGACCTATTCCTGAAGCGGTGATTTGTGACTTCGTGGAGGATGCGACTTCCCCATGTGGAAGCAAGCAGAAACTGGCCTGAACACAAAATGCATCAGTGGACCTCTGGGTATGTGAAAACATCCAAGGATGGACAAAGCAGGTAGAACCAAAGAAAATAGTTCAGAAGTTCTTCTCCTTTTTCTTTCTTCTTCTTCATATTGGGTTTTGTTTTTTTTTTTTTTGTTTTTTGTTTTTTTTGACTAATATTTTTGAACACTTCCAACAAGGAGGATACTCAGCTAGTAGTATAAAGAAAAATAAGGAGAGGAAATAGGAGTATAAGATGATCTCTTCCCTCAAACAGCTTGCTCTCTAGGCAGGGAAACCAAGCAGAGCCACATTACAAGTTCAGTAATTTTAAAAGAGATAATATAGCACAATTCTAGACAAGTCAATATGATTAATTGCTAAATGAGTGATAAAGACAATGAGAGCTTTTGGAGGGTGGGATGGAGACCAGTGTGGGGGACAGTGTCACTGAGCTGGGTGAGCAAGAAGACTTCAAGCAAGAGGAGGGATTTGAACTAGGTTTAAAGGATGTGGCAAGGGCCAGATGAAGGTGATGTTGAAATTGGCTGCCCTGGAGCAGAGACCAAGATGGGCTCTGACAGCTTTGCCCAGGGTTCGAGGTCATTGGACAACGGTGAATACACACACCAGCAAGGCAAGGGCACCTTCAACAGATCCTGCCCTCAGGGAAGCTTCCACAGTGGGCAGACAGAGAGTTCTCAGAATAGCAAGTTAATAGCGTAACAGCTGAAAGAAGACTTATGAACAGGTCAGAGACAGGAGAGTGAGATGGAAACTGGGCTGCTCCATGGGGTCACAGACCCTGCTGATCCCACATCTGTTGCTTTACTTGTAGGAGCAGACTTCTGGTTTTCAGGGAAGCCAAGTTCAATGCCTCAGCTACCCAAACATCTGTAGAAGCCCCTGTTGGCCCAGGGTTGTGAAAAAAATTGTTCTTAACCCTATTACCTACAGTCTTGAGCCTGCCACTTTCTATTCTTTGGAAAATTTGCTTCTATCACACACACACACATACACACATGCACGCACACTCAAATAAAACAAACCAACAAAAACCCACTCACATTTCCCTGTTGCATGAGTCAGAATCTGTAATCCTCTTTAACTGGTTTAAAGAGAAAATAAATGTATCAAAAGTTATTTGGCAGCTCATAGAACTCCAGAGAAATCCGGAGAGCCAGGGTTCTACACTCCCAGGTACATCACCCAAATTGCATGGCTGGCGCACCCATGGTTATGGTCCCACTGCAATGGGCACAGACACCGAAGCTTGCTCTGTAGACCTGGAGCCTGGGATACCGTCCCCTCGCCCTCTGCCACTGCTGCCTCTGAAAGTTCAATGGCTCTCTGCCATCCTCCACCCCTTTGTTAACAGCATGGCTCCACACGGTTCTCCTTCCTCAAGTTGTTCTCTTCTACACGGAAGCTGCTCACAGATGTGACTGATTGGGGGAGCCCAAGTCACATGCCTCCATTGTAGCTGCAAGGGATGCTGGGAAGGTGAGTCTTGACCTCAGTCTTGGGAAGGTGGAATTTAGAATAGGGGTAATTTCCAGGTGGGCTATATGTCCTGATTTCTTAGGAGAGTCCTGGTTTCTGCCTGTCATCCCAGATTAATTATTAATAGCACACTTTTTCACTCTCAAAACTGTTTTGGTTTGTATATATAAATTATATATACATTATAGTAGTTACCAATAATCATTGCTGGGTTAAAATATCTCAGATGGCCCACATGCCCTCCTTTCCTTGTCCTTGGCTTCTCCTAAGACGTACATCCTGGATTTGTCAAGCCGCTTCTCCCACTTGCAAAGCAAAAAGGAGGTTATACATTTTTACTCAGGGAAAGTCCACATCAGGCATTGAATCAAAGACCATTCGCACTGGAATAGGGAGAACTTTTCTAAGTAAAGGGAACAACCAACTGAAAATGCAGAGGAACAAAAAAAAAGATAAATGTGAGTCATGTGAAGGAGCTGGAACTTCATCTTGAGAGCAATGGGGAAGCCATTTTTTTAATAATAGTTATTTTAATAATAGTTTTATTGAGATATATCTTATATATCATAAATTAAGACTTTTAAAGTGTACGAGTCAGTGATTTTTAATATATTCAGAGTTATGCAACCATCAGCACCGTCTGATTTTAGAACATTTTCATGAACCCCAAGAGAAAATCCATATTCATTAGCAGTCTCTCCCCATTCTCCCTTCCCCCTAGTTCCTGGAAACTACTAATCCACTTTCTATTTCAATGGATTTGCCTATTCTGGGTATTTCATATAAATTGAACCATACAACATGTAATCTTTTGTTACTTCTTTCATTTAGCTTTATGTTTTTAAGGTTCATCCATGTTGCAGCATGTATCAGTATGCAATGATTAATTTCACATGTCAGTTTGGCTAGATTATGGTGTCAGGTTGTTTGATCAAGCAAGCACTGGCCTGATTATTACTGTGAGCGTATTTCATAAATGGATTTAAATCATTAGTCAGTTGATTGCATCTATGGCTTATTATATCTACAATCAACATATTGCCTTCAGCAATGAGAAGAGTCTTCTCATCCAATCAGTTGGAGGCCTTAAAAGGAACTGAGGATTTCAGCAGTCATAAAGAATTTCTATCTCTACTTCAGCCAGCCCAAACAAGGTCACGTTCATCAGAGTTTCCAACGTGCAGCCTGCTCTAAGGAATTTGGACTTATCAATACCCATGGTCACATTACCCAATTCCCATAATAAATCAATATCTCTCTCTCTCTCTCTATACACACACACACACACACACACACACACAATACACATATACACACACATACATATATACACATATATTTATGTGTATATATATGTGAATACATATATTCATATATATAGATATGTGAATACACACATGTATATATGTATCTTGTCAGTTCTGTGTCTTTGGAGAACCCTACTAATACACAGTACTTCATTTCTTTTTATGGCTGAATAATATTCCATTATATGGACATACCACATTTTGTTTATCCAGTCATCAGCTGATGGACATTTGGGTTGTTTCCACCATGGGCTATTATGAATAATGCTGCACTGAACATTTGTGTGCAAGTTTTTATGTAATCATATGTTTTCATTTCTCTTGGATATACTTCTAGGGGCGGAATTTTTGGATTATATGGTAACTCTATATTTAACTTTTTGAGGAGCCACAAAACTGCTCAAGAAATGGCTGCACATTTTGTAATTTGACCAGCAATATATCAAGGTTACAATTACATCCTTGCCAACACTTGTTAATGTCTGTATTTTTATTTAGCCTTCCCAATGGATGTGAAATGGTATATCATGGTTTTGATTTGCATTTCTCTGATGACCACTGATGTTGAACATCTTTGCATGTGCTATTCGCCATTTGTAAATACACTTTTGGATAAATGTCTATTTAAATCTTTTCTCCATTCTTAAATTGGGTTATTCGTCTTTTTATTAGTGAGTTGCAAGAGTTATTTATATATTCTGGATACAAGTCCCTCACCAGATACACTATTTGCATATATTTTATCCCATTATGTGGGATGTCTTTTCACTTTCTTGATGGGTATCCTTAGATGCACAAATTCTTTATTTTTCTTTATTTTGATGAAGTGCAATTTATTTTTTGTTTTGTTGCTTGTGCTTTTTGAGCCAAATCTAAAAAACCATTGTATAACCCAAGGTCACAAAGATTTACACCAATTTAGGCTCTTACATTTAGATCCATTTTGAGTTAAATTTGTATATGGTGTGAGGTAGGGATCTGGTGTCATTCTTTTGCATGTAGCTTTACAACTGTCCCAGAACCATTTGTCAAAAAAGAAAATCTCCTATTGAATGAATTGTCTTAACACCCTTGTCAAAAATCAGTTGATCGTAGGTGTATGGGCTCATTCCTGGCCTCTCAATTCCATTCTATTGTTTATGCCAGCACACTGTCTTGATTACTATTGCTTTGTAGTAAGTTTGGAAATGGGGAAGTGTGAATCCCTGTACTTTGCTCTTCCTTTTCAAGAAAGACTGCATTGGTCATTCTGGATCTCTAACAATTCCATATGAATTTTATAATCAGCTTGTCATTTCTACAAAGAGGTCATCTGTGATTCTGATAGGGATTGTGTTGAATCTGTACATCAATTTCGGGTGTATTGCCATTTTAACAATATTGAGTCTTCTGATTCATGGTCATGGGATGTCTTTCCATTTATTTTGGTCCTCTTTAAGTTTTTTTTCAACAATGTTTTGTAGTTTTCTGTGTACAAGTCTTGTACTTCTTTTGTTAAATTTATTACTGTTTTCCTCTTTTTGATGCTATTATAAATGGAATTGTCTTCTTAATTTCATTTTCAGATTTTTCATTGATAGTGTGTAGAAGTATCATTGATTTTTGTACATTGATCTTTTTTCCTGCAGTTTTGCTGAACTTGTTTATTAGTTCTAATAGGAGTGTGTGTGTGTGTATTCCTTAGGATTGTCTATATACAAGATCACAAAATTTGGAAATAAAGATAGCTTTACTCTAGCCTTTCCAATATGAACACCTTTTATTTCTTTTTCTTTCCTAAGTGCCTTGGATAGAACCTCCATTACAGTTGAATAGTAGTGAGAGTGGACATCCTTGACTTGTTCCTAATCTTGGTGGAAAAGTATTCAGTCTTTCACCATTAATCACGATGTTAGCTATGGTTTTTCATAGATGACCTTCATCAAGTTGAAGAAGTTATTCCTATTTTGTTGAGTGTTCTTAACATGAAAGGGTGTTGAGTTTTGTCAAATACATTTTCTGTGTCTATTGAGAATATCATGTGGTTTCATCCTTTATTCTATTAATATTGTGTGTTACACTGATTGATTTTCAGCTGTTAAAACAACCTTGCCTAGGACCATGTGGGACATCACAACAAAAGACGAATGATAAAGACAGACTGTGTAATTCAGGGAAACCTAGGGTGCTCAATGATTGTAATAAAAGGTACAAATATGTTTTTACATGAGGTAGAACAAATGAATGTCAACATTGCAAGGTGTTAAAAATAGGGTAGGATTGGGGGTGAAATACAATCATTGCAAACTAGAGACTATAATTAACAGAAACATTCTGTTATGCTTCCTTTAATATAACAAAGGCAATATACCAAAGCTAAATGCATATGGGGGGTGGGGTGGGAAATAGGGGAAGAGTATGAGACTCCTGGCATTGATGATGTTGTCTGACTCTTTATTCTACTTTAGGTTAATGCTATCTTTTCTTTTGTCATGTTCTAGCTATCAAGTTTTGTTGTTGTTTGTTTTTTTCTCTCTTTCTCTTTTCTTTTTCTTTTGCCTCTCTGCCTTCTTTGATGCTTCCTCCATCTTTGTGGAAGAAATGGAGATATCCTTATATAGATAGTGGTGATGGTGGTGAATACATAAATATGTGACTATACAGGGAACCAAAGATTGTTTACTTAGGATGGAATGTATGGTGTGTGAACAAAACCATCTTAAAAAAAATGGGTTGATGAAGAAAAGTTGAGGGCACTATATTGAGTGAAATAAGACAGACACATAAAGGCAAATATTTCAGGGTCTCACTGATATGAACTAATTATAATATGTAAACTCATAGTCATGAAATATAAGTTACCAGGATATAGAACGAAGCCAAAGAATGGGGAGCGATTGCTTATTATGAGCAGAATGTTCAACTAGGGTGAACTTAAATGTTTGAAAATGGACAAGGGTGATGGTAGCATGTTGTGAAGGTGGTGGAAAGGGTAAACTCAGAGTCATGCATGTCACCAGAAGGAAAGTTGGAGGTTAAAAGACAGGAATGTATAAAACAGTGAATCTTGTGGTGGAAAATGTCCATGATTAACTATATAAATATCAGAAATCTCTCTCATGAACTAGAACAAACATATAACACTATAACTAGAAGTTAATAATAGAGAGGCACATAGGGAAAAAATATATACCTATTGCAAGCTATATATTACAGTTAGTAGTATTTTAACATTCTTTCATCAACAGTAACAAATGTACTATACCAAAACTATGAATCAATAATGGAGGGGGGCGTGGTTAGGGGTATGGGAGGATCTGAGTTTCCTTTTTTTTGCCTTTCTTTCTTTTCTGGAGTAATGAAAATGTTCTAAGTATTGAAAAAAAATTGTGTTGATGGATGCACAGCTGTTTGATGCTACCAGGGGCAACTGATTGTACACTTTGGATCTTTGGATAGTTGTATGGTATGTGAACAATCTCAATTAAAAACTATATATATATACATATATATATATAACAAAACAAAACAGAAACCAGCCTTGCATTCTTATAATAAATCCCACCTATATAAATCCTACTATAATCCTTTTGTATGCTTCATTATTCAGTTTCCTATATTGTGGGAGGTTTTCACATTGATATTCACAAGGGATATTGATTGGTATTTTTCTTATGTCCTTGTGTGGTTTTGGTATTAGGGTAATATCGGCCTCATATAGTGAGTTGGGAGGTGTTCCCACCTGTTTCAGTTTGTGAAAGCTAACAGAATGCAATACCAGAAGTGGGCTGACTTTTACAATGGGGATTTATTAATTTATAAATTTACAGTTCTAAGGCCATTAAAATGTCCAAATTAAGGTATTGAGAGGAAGATACCTTCTCTGAAGAAATGCCAGTGGTATCTGGGATCCCTCTGTCACATGGAAAGGCACATGGCCGCCATCTGCTGGTCCTTCTCTCCTGGGTTTCATTGTTTTCAGCTCTGGTTCCTGTGGCTTCCACCCTTGGTCCTGCAGGCCCTCTCTTGGGTTCCTCTCTGGGGCATTTTTTTTCTCTCAGCTCTCTCCCAATGTCTCTGACTTTTATACTCTCATAAAGGACTCCAGTACAGGATTAAGACCCACCTTGAATGGGCTGGGGCAGATCTCAATTGAAACAACCTAATCAAAAGGTCTGACCCACAAATAGGTCTGCCCCCACAAGAATAGATTAAAAGAACATGGTCTTTTCTGGGGTACATAAAAGTTTCAAACCAGCATGTCACCTTTTCTATTTCTTGGCAGTATTTGTGAAGGATTGTATTAATTATTCTTTCAGTGTTAGGTAGAATTCACCAGTAAAGCCACCATTGTTGGAAGTTTTTGATTACTAATTTGATTCCTTCAGAATTTCTATTTCTTCTTTAGTGAGCTTTGGTAGTTTGTGTCTTTCTAGGCATTTGTTCATTTCATCCAGGTTATCTAATATATTGGTGTTCCAGTCTGCTAATGCTGCCATTATGCAAAACACCAGAAATGGATTGGCTTTTATAAAAGGGTTTGCTTGGTTACAAATTTAATCTGAAGGCCAAATTAAGGCATCAACACAAGGATACCTTCAGTGAAGGAAGGCCAATGGCATCCGGGAAACCTCTGTTAGCTGGGAAGGCACGTGGTTGGCATCTGCTGATACAGGTTGTGTTCCAGCTCTTCTCTCAGCTCCTGTGCATTTTTCAAAATGTTGCTCTTGGGGCGTTTTGTCCTCCCCTAGCTTCTCCAGAGCAAACTCTGAGCTAGTATCTCCAAAGCATCAGCAAAACTCTGCTTTCAAATGGCTGTCTCCAAAATGTCTCTCTAAACTGCAGCAGCCAGCTCCTTCTGTCTGAGCTCTTATAGGGCTCCAGTGATTTAATTAAGACCCACACTGAACGGGCGAGGTCACACCTCCAGGGAAATAATCTAATCAAAGCATTACCCAGAGTTGGGTGTGTCACATCTCCATGGAAACAAACTAATCCCAAGATTCCACCTAATCAACACTAACACGATGGTCCCCACAAGATTGCATTAAAGGACATGGTGTTTTGGGGGACATAATACATCCAAACTGGCACAGTTGGTATACAGTTGTTCATAGTGTTCCCATATAATCCTTTTTATTTCTGTAAGGTCTGTTTTAATGTCTTCTCTTTCATTCCTGAATTTAATAATTTGAATCTTCTCTCTTTTTTTCTTGGTCATTCTATCTAAGCATCTGTCAATTTTGTTGATCTTTTCAAAGAGCCAACTTGTGATTTCATTAAAATTCTTTATTGCTTTTCTATTCTCTATTTCATTTATTTCTGCTCTAATCTTTATTTCCTTCCTTCTGCTAGCTTTGGATTTACTTTGCTCTTCTTTTACTAATTTCTTAAGATGGAAGGTTAGGCTTTTGGTTTGAGATCTATCTTCATTTTTAATATAGGCATGAACAGTTATAAATTTCTCTAAGCAATGCTTTAGCAGCATCCTGTTTTTGTTTTCATTCATTTCTCTTTTTTAAATTCAATTTTATTGAGATATATTCACAAACCATAGTCTTTCACAGTGTACAATCAATTGTTCACAGTACCATTATAGTTGTGCATTCATCACCACAATCAATTTTTAAACATTTTCATTACCACAATACAAGAGTAAGAATAAAAGTTAAAGTAAAAAAGGACACCCAAAACATCTCATACCCCCATCCCTCCCAATTATCCATTTAATTTTTGTCCTCATTTTTCTAGTCATCTATCCATATCATGGATAAAGGGAGAGGGAGCCACAAGTTTTTCACAATCACACAGTCACATAATGTAAGCTCTATACTTATACAATCGTCTTCAAGAATCAAGGCTACTGGCTTGCAGTTCAACAGTTTCAGGTATTTCCTTCCAGCTATTCCAATACACTAAAAACTAAAAAGGGATATCTTTATCTATATATAAGAATTACCTGCAGAATGACCTCTTGACTCAATTTGAAATCTCTCAGCCATGGAAACTTTATTTTGTTTCATTTCTCTTCCCCTTTTTGGTCCAAGAAGGCTTTTTCAATTCCACAGTGCCAGGACCAAGCTCATCCCTGCAAGTCATGTCCCATGTTGTCAGGGAGATTTACATCCCTGGGAATCATGTCCCACATCAGCGGGGAGGGGGCAGTGAGTTTACCTGCAGAGTTGGCTTAGAGAGAGAGGCCACATCTGAGCAACAAAAGAGGTTCTCTGGGGGTGACTCTTGGCACAATTTTAAGTAGACTTAGCCTCTCCTTTGCAGGAACAAACTTCATAAGGAAAAGCCCCAAGGTCGAGGGCTCAGCCTTCTAAATTGGGAGTCCTCAATGCTTGTGAAAATATCAGAAATTCCACAGGTGGGAAAGTTTAATATTTCTACATTTTCCCCTGTCCCTCAAGGGGGCTTTGCAAATACATTTTAATTCTCTGCTGAAATTACTCTGGGATATATTGGGGCTTCACACTAACCTGTACAAACCAACCAGATTTCACTCCTATTCAAAGTTCCATGTAATTACAGTGTTTGAATAAACTGACCATACAAGTTAAATTATATAGCATGCTACCAAAAATATAGATTTTGCACCTAATAAACATCTCTTCCTTTGGTCTCACACAGAAGTTGAAGTTTTAAAATACCATCAATATTGTTCTTTACCCTTTAGGCTGATTTACCTTAGTCCTAACCAAGTTCATTTCATTCATATCTCTAATTGAAATCTGACCTCTTTTTCAGACTCTTTAACATTTGCAGCATGAGGTAATGCTGACAGTCTTGGCTGCTGGACTCTGGTTCTGAGTCTCAGGTGCCACACAAATACCCAAAGTTCCAGGGACCAACCAGGTTACATACAAAGAGCTCAGCATCTCAGAATTTAGAAATAGCCAGGAATAGATGTAACTGTTGTAAGAGCTTACAATCTAGGAAACTTTACAATAAGCCTTCCTTGATAACCTATGCTCTCGGATTCAATTCTCAGACTTTGCACATTATAGTAAGCAATATTAGTGAGGCATTATAATGTTTCTCTATTCATCTCTGGTTTATTTCACTCACCATACTGTCCTCTATGTCCATTCACCAAGTTTGCATACCTCACAACTTCATTCCTTCTTATACCAGCTTCTAAATTGGTAGTCCCCAATGCTTGTGAAAATATCAGAAATCACCCATTCCATTGTATGTATACACCACAGTTCGCCATTCTGTTTTTCAGTCAATGTACCCATAGGCCACCTTCATCCACTGCAAATTGTGAATACTGCCACCATAAATCCCACTGCGCAAATGTCCATTCATGTCCCTCTTTTCAGTCCTTCCAAGTATATACCCACTAATAGGGTTGCAGGACCATATGGCAAGCCCAGGCTTAGCTTCCTGTGGGACCACCACACTGCCCTCCAGATGGGCTGCACCATTCTACTTCCCCACCAACAGTGATTAGGCACATCCCTCTCTTCATATTTCTCCAGCACTTGTATCCCTCTGTTTATTTTTTATGTAAAATTACTTTATTTATTAAATTAAAAAACCTATGCTTTCTTTTGTTTGGAATTTTTTTTTATCTGTTTATTTTTAAAAAAAGGTTTATTCACACACCATAAATGCCTCCTAAGTAAACAATCAATGGTTCCCTGTATCATCACATAGTTATACATTCACCACCACTATCTATATGAGGACATTTCCATTTCTTCCACAAAGAAAGAGGAAGAGGGAGAAAAAAAGAAAAGAAAAGAAAAAGAAAGAAAAAATGACAAAGAAAAAGCAAGCAATGGAAGAAAAAAATACAATAAAAAGGTCAGACAACAACATCAATGCCAAGAATCCCACACTCCTCCCTTATATCCCCCTCTTACAGACATTTAGCTTTGGTATGTTGCCTTTGTCACAATTAATGGAAGCATATTACAACGTTACTGTTAACATAGACTCTAGTTTTCATTGATTGTATTTTTCCCCAATACCATCTCCATTTTCAACACCTTGCAAAGTTGACATTCATTTGTTCTCCCTCATGTAAAAACACTCTTATGTTTGTACATTTAAGCACAATCATTGACCACTCTAGGTTTCACTAAGTTAGAACATCCAGTCTTTATCTTCTATCTTTCCTTCTGGTGTCCTACATGCCCCTAACCTTCCTCTTTAAACTTTACCCACAGTCATCTTTGTTTAGTGTACTTACAATATTGTGCTACCTCATCACCCAGTATTGTGGTATACATTTCGGCATCTATACTATCAATCCTGTTAAACATTGTGTACTCCTTCAACATTAAATACCCGATTTTACCTTCTCTCTATCTCCTGGTATCTTCATTTCTACACTCTTCTCCAAACCTCTCTTTCCTGTCTTTTCCTATCTGTCTGCGGCATTCCCTTTAGTATTTCTTGCATCTCCTGTTCATGAACTCTCTCAGTATCTCCTTGTCTGTAAATATTTTAAACTCTCCCTCATTTGTGAAGGACAGTTTTGCTGGATATAGGATTCTTGTTTGGAAGTTTTTCTCTTTCAGTATCTTAAATATATCATTCCACTGCCTTCTTGCCTCCATGTTTTCTACTGAGAAACCTGCTTTTAGTCTTTTTGAGCTTCTCTTGGATGTGATGTATTGCTTTTCTCTTGCTGCTTTCAGAATTCTCTCTTTGTCTCTGACATTTGAAAATCTGATTAGTAAGTGTCTTGGAGTAGGTCTATTTGGACCAATTCTGTTGGGGTATGCTGCTCTTCTGGGACCTGTAATTTTATGTCTTTCATAAGAGTTGAGAAATTTTCATTGATTATTTCTCTATTATTCTTTCTGCCCCCTTTCCCTTCTCTTCTCCTTCTGAGAAACCTATAACACATATATTCATGCACTTCACATTGTCATTCAGTTTCCTGAGCCCCTGCTCATATTTTTTCCATTCTTTTCCCTATCTGTTCAATTGTGTATAGGATTTCAGATGTTCTGTCCTCTAGTTCAGTAATACTTTTCTCTGCCTCTCCAAGTCTGCTGTTGAATGTCTCCAGTGTGTGTTTCATCTCTTCTGTTGTGCTTTGTATTCCCATAAGTTCTGCCATTTGTTTTTTCAAGCTAATGAATTCTTCCTTATGGTCACCCAGTGCTTTTTTATATCTTTCATCTCTATTGTCACATTTTCTTTCAACTCACTGATTTAATTTAGAAGATTTGTTTGAACATCTTTAATTAGCTGTTTCAACTGTTGAATCTCAGTTGAGGCGTTAGTTTGGTCAGTTGATGAGGCCATATCTTCATGTTTCCTGGTGTGGCTCATGAATTTTTGCTGTCTAGGTGTATGATTTTCTTGATTTGTTTATTCTGGAGGTTGTTTTCTCTCTTTTGCCTTGAGTTTTCTTGTTGGTTTTTTTTTATCTCTATATTTCTTTATTTCTCTCACTGGCCAGTTGTAAGATTGGCTCTGCCCCTCCCAGTCTTCCCCCCAAATCAGGCACTCGCCATGGCCTGCCACAGGGATGGGGACGTAGGCACTGGGAACCCCAACAAGTTCACTGTGTGTGATAATATAGATCTGCTGGCTTCCAGTGGTGCTCTGCTTTTTGCTGGTCAGCAAGACCTGGATTTATTTTAGAGACTTGCTTTGACAGTTCAGTTGTCTGTATTTCTCAGCCAAAACTGGGCTGGGTTTCTGAGCAGGGCATGCAGACAAGCTCCTGTGGTCCTAGCAAAGGGTCTGGAGCATCTTTTGAAGAGTGTTTCTATCCTTTTGCATTTTCTGGACTGCCCAGTAGATTGTGCTGTTTGGTAATTTAATTGTCCTCAGAGGCTGCTTTGCCTCTGAGCACAGGCTGTGTTTATATAGGTAAGCTGAAACTGCGGGATTCCTATGCCCTTATTTTGCTGGCCAAAATCTGGCACTCCCATCAGCTGACCCAGTACTCCAGCCATCCCCCAGGCAAGGAAATGACCTCCTGCTGCTGCTTCCCTTAAGGGTGGGAGAAGGGTTTTCAGATCCAGGGCTGGAAATGCAGTCTCTTTTCACATTTTCTCAGTCTCTTTGTTCCTCATTGACCTGGGCCTTGAAATGTCCTCCCCATCCCCTGGGTCTTCAAACAGTTGGGGTATCTCACATATCTGTGAGAGATTTTAAAATCTGTGCCCCTGGTGGGAGCATTCCCATCTGCTGATTCTGTGTCTTTCCCACACTGAGCCTGAGTGGTGGTGGTGGGGAGGCCAGCTGGTTTGGAATGGAAAATTACTACCTGATATTTCTTCTCTTTCTTCAATTTGGCATCTGCAGCATCCTTCTCCAATCTGTACCCTCCTCCAGGGTTTCAAACATTTCAGAATTGTCCTTTTTTTTCATTGAATCTCTGAAGAGGAGTTTTCAGTAGCTGTTTACATCACCATGTTGATGACATCAACCCCTTCATTCACTTTTATGTATATTCTAATACCCCTTGTGATTTATTCTTTGATCCAGGGGTTATTTAGGAGTATATTGCTTAATTTCCACGTATTTCCATTATTGTTTTTAATTTCATGTCATTGTGGTTCAAAATCATACTTTGCATGATTTCAATCATTTTAAATTTATTGAGATTTGTTTTATGGCCTAACATATGGTCTATCCTGGAGAATGTTCCATATGCACTTGAGAAGAATGTGTATCCTGCTGTTTTCAGGTCAAGTGTTTGACAGATACTGGTTTATTGTGTGCTTAAGTCTTCTATTTACTTCTTGATCTTCTGCCTAGTTGTTCTATGTATAATTGAAATAGCTCTCTTTCAGTTATTGTTTGCATGCATAGCTTTTTCCACCTTTTTGCTTTCAACCTATTTGTTTCTCTGACTATAAAGCATGTCTTCAAGACAGCATATAGTTAGATTATGTTTTTTATCCATTCTGTCAATCTCAGCCTTTTGACTGGCATGTTTAGTCTATTTACATTTAATGCAATTGCTGTTAAGATAGGATTTCTACATCTGCCATTTGCTATTTGTTTCTGTAGTCTTGTGATATTTTGTCCCTCTAGTCTTCAACTTCTTTCATTTGTCTTAAATAGATATTTTCTAGTGTATTATCTAAATTTCCCTATTGCTTCTTTTACCACATTATTTTAGTTATTAGTGATTGCCTTGGGAATTATAATTAACACATTAATTTAAAACAATTTAGTTTGGATTAATACTGACTTAATTTCAATAGTATACAAATATTTACTCCAATATATTTCCCTCCCCTTTGTACTACTATTGTCATACAGATTATATCTTTATGTATTATAAACTCATCAATGTAGTTTTATAAAATTGCCTGATGCACTTGTCTTTTAAATCAGATAGGAGAAGAAAAGACTTATGAAGAAAAATATATTCATAGTGTCTTTTATTTTTACCTATGTATGCCAGTTTGGATGTATTATGTCCCCAAAAATGCCATGTTCTTTAATGCAATCTTGTGGAGGCAATTGTATTTGTGTTGATTAGGTTGGTATCTTTGGATTAGGTTGTTTCCATGGAGATGTGACCCACTCAACTGTAGGTGATAACTCTGATTAGATTATTTCCATAGAGTTGTGGCCCTGCCCATTCAGCGTGGGTCTTGATTAGTTTACTGGAGCACTATAAAAACTTAGACAGAAGGAGTTCAGTGCTGATGCCACTTAGAGAGACATTTTGAAGATGGCCGTTGAAAGCTGATGCTGACATTTTGGAGAACACTATTTTGAAATGTAACCTGAGAGCAAGCAGACGTCAGCCACATGCCTTCCCAGCTAACAGAGGTTTTCTGGATGCCAATGGCCTTTCTCCAGTGAAGGTATACTCATGTTTATGCCTTGGTATGGACACTTTCATGGCCTTCAGACTGTAATCTTGTAACCAAGTAAACCCCCTTTATAAAAGCCAATCCATTTCTGATATTTTGCATAAGGCAGCATTAGCAAACAGGAACACTATGTATTCAGCTTTACTGGTGCTCATTATTTCTTCATGTAGATTTGAGTTGTTGCCTAGTATCCTTCATTTCAGCTTAAACAACCCACTTTAGTTTTCTTGTAAGCAGGTCTGTTAACAAAAAATTCTCAGTTTTGTTTTTCTGGAACTGTCTTATTTTCTTTTTCATTCCTGAAGGGTGGTTTTGCTGGAATGCCTTGGTTGACATTCTTTTTCTTTAAGCACCTTGAATATATTATCCCCTTGCCTTATGGCCTTCATAGTTTCTGATGAGATGTCAATTCTTAGTCTTACTGAGCATCCCTTGGATGTGTGATTAATCATTTTTCTCTTGCTGCTTTTGAGATTCCCTCTTTGTCTCTGGTTTTCAACAATTTGACTACATTGCACCTGGGTGTAGACCTCTTTGAGTTTATTCTACTTAGGGTTTGTTGAGCTTCTTGGATGTGTAGATCAATGTTTTACATTTGGGAAGTTTTAAGCCATTATTTCTTCAAATATTCTTTCTAACCCTTCCTCTCCTTTCCTCTGGGATTCCATTATGTGTCTTTTCTGAACTAATTCTATAATGTCTGTATTCTTTGTCATATGCAGCCACTGAGGTTAGCCTAATGGTTATCTCATAATTGCACAGAATTTCCTTAAATGCCTTCAACCAAAAAGTCTCTCATTCTTTGCTGAAGGGCTTTGTGTGTGTGTATTCAGGCACACTTAAAGGTGCTGGCAGTTTACAGTTCTGTTTTAGCTTTCATTTTCTGCTTGTGCAGCATCTGAGGTCAACCAGAGGTAAAAGATTAGAGACTTCTCAGGTCTTTCCTAGCCATGCACAGCCCTGCACATGTGTATGCTCCAACAGGTTTCACTGCCTTAGGTAATTGCGATGTTAAACAACTGCCTCTGATTGTTTTAGACAAGTGATCTAGGGCGAGTTCATCAAGAAAGTGCTGAATCAGCTCAAATAAGGACAAGCCCTGTGAATGAGGTTTATCCAGGGAGCTTCCAGAGAGGTCAAATAGTGTCAGTTCTCTCAGAATGAGACTTTTAGGGTAACTCCAACTCCATTCTGCCTCCTCCCATGGCTGCTAGGCTGCTGGATTACATAGTTCCCACGGTTATGAAGCTGCCGGTTTTTCATGGCTACCACAGAGCTGGGGACAGAGAGATGGGAATAGAACAAGCTAAGACACCACAAAGCTCACTGTTTTTACTGAGATTAAGTTGCTTTTCTTGAATAAACACTCTAGATTTTAGCAAGCTTTTGATTAATCTCCAGAGTTCTGAAAAAAATTGACTTTGACAGTTTTTACCAAGGAGCAGATTTTCAGAGGCCTTTCCTCCGCCATTCTAGAAGTGCTTCTATACCACGAAGTGTTTTAACTGAGGTCAAACATGGTCAGATCTTCATCTTGGTAGGATCTATCTGGTCACTGCTTTGAGAATAGATTGGAGGGATGAGACCGGCAGCAAAAGAAAGAAGATGCTTATGAGAATCCTGCTGGGGAGAAGTGAAGGTGGCCAGCATCAGGGCAGGAGGAGTAGAACCTGGGAGAAGTGGATCAAGCCAGGAGACTCATCTAAGATACTTTTTAAAAACTAAATTGTTTCCCCATATATTAGGGTTCTCCAAAGAAACAAAAGTGACAGAATGTCCCAGGAGAAGTAGACTGGCCGCAGTAGAGACCGAAATTCTTCTTTCTGACTTCTGACATCCTCAGCTTTCCCTTTAAGCCTTGTTCTAGTTTGCTAATGCTGCCAGAATGCAAAACACCAGAAATGGATTGGCTTTTATAAAGGAGCTTTATTTGGTTACACAGTTACAGTCTTAAGGCCATAAAATGTCCAAGGTAATGCATCAACAGTCCAAGGTAATACCTTCACTGGAGGATGGCCAATGGCGTCCGGAAAACCTCTGTTAGCTGGGAATGCACGTGGCTGTTATCTGCTCCATGTTTTGGTTTCAAACTGGCTTTCTTCCAGGACGTTCCTCTCTAGGCCACAGCTCCTCTTCAAAATGTCTCTCTCAGTTGCTCAGGGGTGTTTGTCCTCTCTTAGCTTCTCTGGAGCAAAAGTCTGCTTTCAAAGGCTGTCTCCAAATGTCTCTGTAAACTGCAGTTCCTCTCTCAGTTCCTGTGCATTCTTCAAAGTGTCCCTCTTGGCTGTAGCAAGCCGGCTCCATCTGTCTGAGCTTATATAGTGCTCTAATAAACTAATCGAGGCCCATGCTGAATGGGTGGGGCCATACCTCCATGGAAATTACCCAACGCGAGATCTCGCCCTCAATTGAGTGATCACATCTCCACAGAACCATCCAATTAAAAGTCTACAACCGATCAACACCAATACATTTCCTACCCACACAAAACTGCATCAAAGATAATGGCATTTGGGGGAACATAATACATCCAAACCAGCACAGGCCTCCACCTGATTGGATGGGGAAACTCCTCTCATTCCTGAAGGCAAGCTCCTTTGTTGATTGTAGATGTAATCAGCAATCCATTGACTAATGATTTAAATTCATCTATAGAATTCCCTCACAGGAACAATCAGGTCAGCGCTTGCTTGACCAAAAAACTGGACACCATAACCTGACCAAGCTGACACATGAAATCTACCATCACCCTCCTAATGCACTCAGTCAGCCAGGAGCTGAGATAGAGCCCCCGTTCCATCAAACAAACAGGTGCAGTGGGAATCAGCCCAGACACAGCACAGGGCAGAGCAGAGGCTGCTTGCTCGTCTCTGGTCAGCCCAGGGAGGCTTCATGAGAGAGGAGATTCAGGAGGTGCCCAATGGAGAGTGAAGGGAGGCTTGGGAAGGGCAACGAGGACTGGCACGGGGGGATGGGAGCCTGGCTGTTCCTTGGCCTCTGCCTCAGCTTTGCCATCCAAGATCTGCAGAAGCACAGATTGTTCTCTGCTGCAGCCTCATCCAACCCTCTCCAGATGCTGCCCCTGGGTGCATTGTGCTCCTGCCAAAATGAGTGGAAGAACCAGGTGAGGGGTAAAGTGGGCTGTTTTCTTCTTCATTCCTTTCTCTCCCAAGAAATTCTCTGAACGAGCTTTTGTATGTCCCAGATGTTCCTGCCTTTGTTCAGATTTAATCCTCCCTATTTATCCTCACTCTGGTACCTGTTTATTATGTTCTATTTTATGGGAGCTAGGGCTTGTTGGATCTGCCACTAGTGATCTTACCTGCACTTAGACAAACAACAGTCATATCCGTGCCTTGTCATCCAGCTCCTGCGTGGAAGGGTCAGAGAAGGAGAAGAATTAAAACCAGCGCTGCCAAGAACAGTAAACCCAAAGAGATTTAAAAATAAACATGAAAGCCGCTCTGGGCCCTTCAGTGGAGATACATGGGGTCTGGGTGCATCCACTCTCACTACCTCTTCCCTCTGCAGCTGGAAAACATGTGGCCTTGGCTCTTGACTTCTACCTTGAAGTGGGGGCTGTGACTCCCACCCAGACTGTGAGGACAATGAGTCGGAGCTTCTCCCTTGTTCAGAATCAAAATCTTGGAACATTGGAACCGCCAGGTGTTAGAGACCATAGCTTTGGGTCCCTGTCAGGGTCTCTGAGGAGGAGGAGGGGAAGGAGCCAGTCCAAGATCCCACAGTGAGGCAGGTACTCAAGATGCCCTCTCTAGATCTCTTTCTCCTACAGCATGCTGCATATGTGGGAGTTGAAAAACACAAGTTGAGAATCAAGCAACAGAGAAAAAAGCTTTTTAAAAAATAAGATTTCATTCCTCATTGCCCTTTACCAAACAGATCTAGGGGGACCAGCTAGGCTTTCTCTAATATGGTTCTCCAAGGACACCCATAGACCTGTAGCCATCAAGCCCCTGCCAGCCCCATGTTTGGAAAAGAGGCAGACAGACTGGGTCTCGTTCTTCCGTAGATTTTAAATCCAAGGTATCTCATAAGCTGCAGCTTGGGGCAAAAGCCTTGGAGGCAATTCACAGTCAAATCCCACCCATCGGGGGGGAGGTGTAAGCACCTCTCTTAAACTCTCCTGGAGCCACACTCCTCTCATTCCTCAAAACGTGCCTTGGCTTGGAGTGAGATGGTATCTCAAACTGCCTTAGGGCTAACTCCATGCCAAGAAATCTGTTAGTTCTGTAAACCACTGTACAGTAGTTTCCTTAGTCCTCACATCGCCTCTCCAAGGTAGGTATCAATATCTCCATTGTGGAGATGAGTCAACCGAGACTGGGAGAGTTTGCACAATTTGCCTGAGATCATGCAGTGGGGAGTGGCAGTTCCATATTTGCATCCTGATCCGTTGGCTCCAAAGCTGAAAACATGTCCACGAATCCCCTGTACACCAAGGTTCCCACTGGCAGGTCCTGTAAGGTCAGTTCCACCCATCCAGGATGGACAACCCCTTTGTCTACACTGCTGGAGGTGGGTGCATGGGTGCTGCACATTCTGCATGCATTCCTGCAGTCACAACCAATGCTCATTTTATGGTGGTGGCTGCAGCAGCAGCGTCAGGCGCCTTTGCTTTGCAGGATCGACATCAATCCTCATTCACATCAAACTCCTTCTGAAACATGCTCCAGTGAAGTGGAATTTTCTGCTAAATAAGGTGTTATTAACCCGGCTCCCAGCTTCTCAGGCCCGGGCTGAGCTCAGCAGCAGCCACAGCCGCTCCACACTGATGAACCCACTTAAATACCGATTAATAGACACTGCGGCGCGGGCCCAGGCAGACCCTGTGACCCCCGGCTCCTCCAGGCTCCACAGCCCATGGAGTGTGCAAACTCTCAGTCACATCTTCTCTTACTCTCATCCTAGACTGGTTACCGAGCTGCAACTGGATAATTTGTGGGCTGAGGATGAGGAGATGGGGTTGGTGGGTTAAAAGCGGGAAAGCTCTGTTATTTCTTTGCAGCTTCCTTCTTAGTGGGCTTCAGTCTTCAGGGCTGCTCAGAATGGGGAAGACAAAGGATAAGCCCAATCAAGAAGAAAGGGAAGTAGCTCTGACTGCAACCACTCCCAACACCACACATCAACACTGGAAGACTCCTGCAACACTGGATGCCCACAAAATGCTATTCCAGTTCTAGTGCAGCTCAAAACATGTGCCAAATCCAATCGTTTCACCCACATATATGTTTGGTTTCTGTAATTCTCAGAGTTTAAGCTTTGCAGCAGAAGGAGCCCTTAGAGAGTCACTGGTCCAAGCTCATTTTACAGCTGAGGAAACTCGGGACCAGAGAGAGAAAAGGCTGTGCCCAAGGTCACACAGCTCGTAAGTGCAGAGCCAGGGCTCAAACCCAGATCTCCCAATGCTCGGTGCAATGCTCTTCCTCTTTTCTGCTTCTCTCCCTTGCAAGAATACAAAAGCATCATTGATAGTGAGAGAGTAATAACCACATTCATATGATTTCCCTGTTTACACATTGCAATGGATATCAAACAGCTCTTAAGTGATATGTTATTAAATAAGATCAGAGAACATAAAAATGTATTTCTGAACTATGGTAAATAAAACTGCACCACATCTATTCAACTGTCTTTTCGACATATACTTACTGGGTGCTTTCCCTGTGTCAGGCATTGTGCGGAGTGCAGGGTTCACAAGGGTGGGCTCACGGGAGGTGGTCCCAGGCCTCATGAACTTAGAGTCTAGTGTGGGAGACAGACTTCATCAATCACACACACACACACACACACGCGCACGCATGCACGCACACACACACACATATACGTATCAAAGCAATTGCAAATTGGGATGGGTGCAATGAAGGAAGAGAACAGAGGGCCAGCAAAGAACCATGGGGAGGACCTACTATGTTTGGAGGATATGTTTGGAGTATCACGGAAAGCTTCTCAGAGGAGCTGACATTCAAGCTGAGACTTGAAGGATGATACAAGGCAGTCATGCAAGATGAGGAAGAGCAACCCAAGCAGAAGGAATCAAACTTAGAGTTCTTACCATGGACAATGAAGTGAAAATATTGTAAATTAATACAAGCCCATTATTTTAGAGACAGGAAAGTGATTCCATTTTCTCACCTAATTGCTTTGCTTCTTGGATACGTGATTATGGATCAGCCTTTTTGCATTGGTTTTCTGCTTTTTTATGTGCCGTATGCTCAATTTGTGGCTGAGAAGGGCCCTTTCAAATGTTTGTGGGAACCATTCATTTCTCTTCAAACCCAAAACAACAGTTAGCAAAGTTGCAGAGCATACCAGCTCCATCAGAAAAACCAGTACCCCAACACTTCCCAGCTGTGTGGCCTTGGGCAAAGCACTTGCTCCCTGAGCCTCAGTTTCTCTATCCATATAACTGGGGATAATGATAGCGCCAACCTCTTAGGGCTATTGTGAGGTTTAACTGAAATAATGTGTGCAAAGAATGTAGCACGGTGTCTGGCACGTTACAACTGCTCAATAAATATTAGCCATCAATATGATTATAAACTATATTCAGGCAAATTAAGGACTTTGTAAATGAAGAGCTGTTTTTAATTTTTTCTTCACATTTTATTTCCACACACCCAGACTTGTGTTCATTGCAGCAAAGGGCAGATCACTTTGCAGTTGTGACCAGGGGCCTGTACTAAGCAACTAGATGAGTCCTAGAAGGTGGGGCAGACTCATGCAGGCTGAGGATGGGAGGAAAGATTGGGGTCAGAGGTGAGATCTTTTAAACTGGGACCAGTATTGCTCAGGACAGAACCCAGGGCTCATGCATTTATAGAAAAAGGATGAAGAGAGGATCCAAGAGATGAAGGGTAGAGACCAGCTGGCAAAAGCCACAGTTGCTAAATGGGGCTATTCATAATTCAGGTACAAACAAGTAGAGGCCAGGAGGTTCTAGCCATCAGGAAAAACCCAAACATGGCCTCATTCAGGACCAGGGAGGGCTCTAAGGGGGCCTGGGAAGCTCAGGGCTGGCTGAGGGTCAGCATCTCTACGAGCCAGAGAATTTGGTTAGAACTTGTACCTCTCCACCCATCCTCTAGATGTTTCCATCTGTATCTGAAGAGACAACTACATCCTGCAAGCAGACTTGCGGTTCAACCAGGAGATCCTCAAACAAATCCACTTGGTTAGACATATTTCTACCTGCTTTCCTCATTGGATGATCTTTGGATTTCCCCTTCTCTATCACCCTGCCCCCAACTTGGTCCATAGCATCTCCTGTGCCATGCTTGGGATCCACCATAACTGCCTCCCAATATCTTCCTCTTGGGTCATGGACGAACTCTAAGCCTGCCAAAAACTTTTGCAATTATAACCCTCCTTCCCTGATATTAACCAGACCCAGGTTGAAATGCTCCAAGCCCAGCTCATCTGAGCTGCTCTCCTAAAGTTAAATCAAGGAAGGCTTTCTGCATCAACAATCTAGATGTATAAGCATTTTTAGGGGTTCCTCCACCCAACTATCTTGTCCTCCTTCTCCCCACCCCAGCCATATAGCCACTAACCCTTGAGGTATCTCCACAAAACTCTGGAGCTCCTTGGAACATTATCTGAGAATTGTTGCTTTGATCTAATCTTCTCATTCTATCTGTAGGAAAACTAAGACCCAGAGTCATGGTCTCAGCCTCATCACAGTCTGGACTTGATGTTCAATCTTTACTTAAAGTTCAAGCAACACAAGGACAGAGGGCTAACTAGGGAATCCTCCATCTTCATGGGGACTACCCCTGATCTTCCTGCTTCTGCCTCCTTAGATCCCAAAACCAGATCCCCAATGGCCCCACCTACAAACCAGCCAGTGCCTGGGGCAGTCCTGCAATGAGAGTACAGATGCATACTCAGCATACTAGCCTGGGAGACTCAATTATGAGTCACTGCTGGTCAGTCCCCATTTGCCCCAGATCAACTCTTCCCTTTTCTAACCTGCTCCATAACCCAGGAGGTTGATCTGATCCCTGCTGTTGGGTTCAACTAGTGGGAGTCATTGGCAGGGTAGAAGGAGAGCTATTGGCAGGGTAGAGACCCTTCCCGCTTTGGCACCATGTCTCTGGCAGTAGCTACATATCCCTGTGACCAACAGCTGCCACCAGACATCCACCATGGCCCCAGTTCTCACTGGACTCCAGTAACATTCTTTCTTCCCCTCGTGTCTTTGATTCTAGGGGTGGTACCAGCTCTTTGCTGCTGTGACTCTCTGGGTGACTAACCATTCCTTGTGGATTCCCTTAATTCTGCCCATACCTCTGGAAGTAGTCCTTCCATTAAAGTTTCTTTGTTTGAATCATCTGGGATGAATTCTGTTTCTTGCCAGACCCTGATTGGTACAGTTACATCCCCCAGACTCAAGGTCCAATGGTCCACCCATGATGACTAGAGCCACAATGGCCTGCCTGTCTACGCCCTCATGTTATCTTCTAGATCCAGGATGAGCTCTACAAGGCCTTGGGCCTGGATATCCTTGAGGTGTAGGCTTCCTTGTCCCACCTCTGTAATCTTACCAGCACATCCACCCCAGGGGTGGCCTTTGCTTCCCAGCCACTCCCCAGTCCTACCCTTATCCCAGATAGAAACTCTGCATGATCCTCAGTCCTGCACCCTAGCCGCTCCCCAAAATTGTTGTCAAGGGCAGAGCCAGCCTCATGGTCACATAACCTAGGCCCCCAATGATGGCCTTGGCTCAGACATAACCCCTGTGTGCCCGTTCTATACCCTTTGATGGCCCTGCCCGTGTAGTCTCCAATCAGTACCCCAAAACATTTCAAAGAAGATATTCTCAACAGCTGGCTTGGGTTGCTGCCTTCCCCAGGGGTTCTGGACCATGTTCACTGACAAAAGGAGCCTGGGACAGAAACACATCATTCCTGAGACCTTATGTCTCCTTGGCTCATCCGGGACCGAGCCTGCCTGGCACAGTGTAGGGGTCCCAGGTCAATCAGACGAGACCCCTGTCTTTAGGAAGCTCACAGTAGAGGAAAGTGAGATCTATGAACACACCAGTACAATTCAGAATGACAGGTACTCTAGAGTCCATGGGAGCAGGTAGGGGGACACTAAATTCATCCTGGAAAGATTAGAGAAAGCTCCGTGTGGAAGGGATGTCTCTGCTGAGATTTTAAAAAGAGCAGATAAGAGTAGCTTGGACTAGGGTGGCTGCAGTGGGGATGGTGGCAGATGAGGAATCCAAAAGTGGCTAAAAAGGAAGAGCCGACATGACTCGGTGATGCACTTACTATAGAGGGGAAGGTGGAGGCACAGATCAAGGTGACTTTCAGGTTCTGACCTGGGCATTTAGGTGGATGGGAGTGGTGCCAGTCACTGAGAACAGGGACACAGATGGAGGAGCAGAATAGGAGGTAACTGGGGGTGGGGGCAGTGGTGATGAATTCAGTTTTAGACATACTGGGTTTGAAGTGTCTTAGGAATGTCTGCTTGAAGGTGTACAGTAAGTGAAGGCCCTTGGGATGCATGTAAATGTCAAGACCCTACTGTAGAAGGTAAGGGAGAAGAAGAAGGAACCCTGGAGTGAGGAAGGAAGGGCTGAGCACAGAACCTGAGGGACACCAACATTCAAGGAAGATTCTAGAAAGGAGAATGAGGAGGTGTGAACAGAGAAGTGGAAGGAAAACCAGGAGAGTGCAGTGTATGGATACCAGGAAAGAAAGGGTTCCAAGGAGAGGGAAGTAAACCAGGTAAAGTGTTGGTTCAATATCGTCTAACAGTTGGCTCTTGTCAGATTGCCTGGATTTCGATCTTGGCTTCTCTGTTTGGTAGATACATGACCTTGAACAAGCCAGGTGGTCTCTGAGCCCGAGTCCCTCAAATATAAGAGAAGAGCAAAACAGTGCCTACATCCAGGGTGGATCCGTTAACATGACCTTGTTGTAAAGCACATGGCACCATGCTTCGATTAGTAACACATTCGGCAAACACTCGTGAGCCTTCACTCAATGATCCTTCCTATGGAAGACGCTGAACTAAGATGGGGTCTGGTTGCAAAGAGGAAATGATGTCAGTTGCTAAATTCTAAGGGAGCAAGTGCTGAGCTGCATAAAAGAGGATGCCACAAGAGCCCCAAGGAGGGAAAATCTTGGTTTCCAGGGCCTGTCTTTGGGGAGCTACTGGCACAGAAGCTCCCCACGGAGGAGAGAAACCTCTGAGCCAGGCCATGAAGGATAAGGCGACAGGAGGAGGTACATCAGGAAGAGGGAACAGCCTGAGCAAAGGCCCAGAGGAAAGAATCTGGCCAGTCTCCGAAGGTTCCCAGGCTCCCTGCTGCCCTCTGGCGCCAAGCTCAAGGGTAAAAGGCCCCGCGTTTGGAGGGCAAACACGGCAACTGCCCAGCCCCACACTCCCCCTTGCAAAGGCTGGGGCGTGATCATTAGGTGATTATATTTTTAAGGCCCAAATTGTTTTATTTGTTTCCCTGCCAGCTTTCATGAGGCCATCAGTCATTCTCCACACAGATAACATTTCTTATGTACATTGACAGAATAAATTACATGGCTCTCATCCGGCAAATCAACATTACAGGGGAACATTATCTTTTGCAAAACGCTGCCTGGGCACATCATAAATCCTAACCAGGTTTATTACATCTGTTTTGTCATAGATTCATTTTATTGAGAAGTGGATTTTTTTTCCAGATTAATAATCACACTAATAGGTGAGATTCTTTTTAGAGGATTGTTTTCTTGGAGAGACCAAAGGAAGAATTTCAAGGCCGCGGAGCTTTGCCATGCCGATTGTTGTCCTTGTCATGCCGACTGTGTCCTCCGAGCTGGGAACCGGGAACTCCTGACTCATGGGGGGCTTTGAGCCAGCCTGTGAGCCCGGCTGTGCCTCTGATTTCACTGCTCTCTCCAAGGGACAAAGCCTGAAGCTTCCAAGACGTGTCAAGGCTGTCAGCGTGGCTGACCAGGGCCACGTGGGGCTCATCTCTCAACCCCCTTCTCTATATAAACAGGGGAAGACGCTCAATTCTGAACAAGGAGGGCAGCGCCCATGCAAGGAAACAGCTGAGAACCTGGACCCCGCCCACCTTTCTGGCCTGATCTCCAGCCTCCCAGGGGCTGCTCCTTATCTCCCCTTGGCCTTCTAATCAGCAAATCAAGCAGCACACAGGCGACATTCCCCCAGGCCTACTTCTCCTACTGTCTTCCTTATATTAGTAAATGGCAGCCCCATCTTCCAAATGCTCAGGACAGAAAACTTACATCATCCTTGACTCCTTCTTCTTTCTCACACCCAACATCCAACCCAATAGCATATCCTGTTGGCTCTACTTTCAAAATATAAGTTGGATCCTCTCACTTCTTCCCACTTCTGCCTCTACTGACCTGGCCCAAGGCTATCCTCATCCCTAACGCCAACCGGTCATCCTGCTTTGTCCTTGCTTCCTCCAGTCCCTCTCATTTTCACTCAGTTAAGAACCCAAGTCCATGCAAGTCCACACACTGCTGCCTCAGCCACCCCTCTGACCCACCTCCATTACTCTGCTCTCCATTGCTCTGCTCCAGCCACACTGCACCCCACCCCGCCCCAGGCAGCCCGCGAGATACCACCCTTCACATCATCCTGTTCGTGAACGCTGCCCGTGGAGTTTTGCAACTTGGCAACTCTGTGCCTCCAAATCTTTGCACATGCTATTCCCTTAATCTGAAATGCTCTTCCACAAGATATCCACAAGACTAGACCCCTCACCTCCTTCAGCTCTCTGATCAAAAGCCATATTCTCAGGGAGGTCTTCCCTGACATTTCATGCAAAATTACAACTTCCACACCCACTGTCCCTCCCACCTCCCCTGCCTTATTTTTCTCTCTATTATTTGCCTCAATATGGCTTATTTGTTTATTATCTATCAATTTCTCCCACCAGAATGTAAGCTCCAGGGCATTATTTCTGTCTGTTTTACTCATTGCTGTATCTGCAGCACCTAGAATAAATCCTGGCACATAGTAGGCATCAATACATAATTGTTGTCTACAAGTTTAAGAAATTTTAATAGTGTTGCGCCACTTGCTAGACTTGGTTCTTTGGACAAGGTGTTCAATTTCTTTAACATGCAGTTTCTTCATCTGTAAACGAGAGTAATAATAGTAACTTCCTCGTTAGTAGGGTTTATTATTAGGAATGATTAGAAAACAAAACAAAAAAGAAGAAATGTAGCATGCCTGGCTCAGAGTCTAGCACAGAGCTTTGCCTACAGCAGGGAGAGATGAGTTCCTTCTTTCTAGAGCACAATCACCAAACCACTAAACCTGCACCATGAGGCCACTGCACCTGTCAGGCTCTGATGTCAGACCACAGTGGGAAACAGCCTCACTACTTATGGATGATGTGGCTTAGAAAAGTCCCTTCCTCTCCTCACACCTCAGTTTGCTCATCTGTAAAATGGGAAACAATAAAGCCTAGTTCATAGAATTGTTTTCAATTCTAAATGAGGTAAAGCACATCAGGGGCTTGGCACAGGAACTGGCCCATGTGAGCTCGGTAAATGCTAGTGAGAAGGAGCAGAAGGAGGAGGAGATCCCCAAGGTTACCACCCGGGAAAGGAGGTGCTGTCCCAGCTTCAGGAGACTGTGGTCCTTGGCCTCTGGGTCAGGAGTAGGTTCTTGCCACAGATTAGGCCTGGGCAGGTTAATGTGCAGCACTCTCTCCCTGCCCTTTTTTTAGCACAAAAATCTGTCCTAGCACCTCTCATCATCCACTTCATCAGTCTCAAACTATCAGCTAATTGCACTCCCTAGTGCACCCCTCCCTCTCGGCCTCTCCAACAAGTTCGACAACACACAGCTGCCTCCCTCTTTGGAGCCCCACAGGGGAACTGCAAACAAAATGCAGCCAGTGAAACCCCAACTGCCTTCCTTGGGTTCCTTTTCCTCCTTGGTCCCCTGCACCTCTCCCACATCTCCACCCCTGGGGAAATGGCCCCAGGAAAGCCAAGGGTGGATGCAGAGAGGGGTGTGCAGATTATGGTTTAGGGTACTAGTGGAAGTGTAACAAGATTTCATGATATTCTCTGGCTCTTAATTCTGCAAGATTCTAACTCTTCACTGGTCTCCCTACCTCCATCCCATTTGCTCCTAAAACACAAGCCTGGCCATCTCAGCCTCTGATTCAAACCCTGCCTCCTGCTATATGAAAGGTACAGCAGTAATCTGGGTGAGCGGCTCCAATACTGGGCCAGGGATAAGGGGAAAGACAGACAGAAATTCTAGGAGGGTTGAAAATCAAACCATGGCAGAATCAAGCTGATTCACCAGTAGTTTAACTGCCTATGAGAATAAAACTCAACGCTCTTTAAAGAAAGACAGTAAAAATCCAGACTCTCAACATATAGCATCTATAACATCCAGCATACAATTTTAAAAATTGCTAAAAATGCAAAGAACCCATAACCAGGTGAAAAATTTATCAATAGAAACAAACCACAGAAGACGCAGGTAATGGAATTAGCAGACTAGGACTTTAAAAGTGTCATTACAGGTAAGTTTAAAGATTCAAGGGAGAATATATACACATAGATATGTAAATCTATATACCTATATGTGTATGTATGTGTTGAGTAAACCAGTGGGGAATCACAGCAGAGAAAAGGAAACTATAAAAAGGAACCAAATAGAAATTATAGAAAAAATATCAACCCACAAATCCAAGAAGCTCAACAAATCCCAAGCAGTATAAACACACACCACCACCACCACCACCACCACTACCAAGGCACATCATAATCAAATTTCTGAAAACAAAGATAAATTGAAAATCTTGACCATATCCAAGGGAAAAAAGATGCATACACAAAGGAGAATGAAAGTATGAAGATAAGAATTATCACTGATTTATTCTTAGATACAATGCAAGTCAGAAGGCAACGGGGACCTTAAAATGCTGACAAAATAATACAAATCTTACACAGTCTCTTTGAGAAAATAGAGGAGAAGCAAACACTTCACAACACAATTTATGAGGCAGGATAACCCTGATACCAAATTCAGACACAGTTATTTCAAAAACATTACAGACTGATATCTCTCATGAACATAGACACAAAATCCTTAACAAAGTATTACAAAAGCAAATGCACAAGTGCATAAAAGTAATAATACACCATGACCAGTAGGGTTTATCCTAGGAATGCAAGGATGTTTTAACATTCAAAAATCAATTATTGAGGCAAGATGGCGGCATAGAGAGGAGTGGAAGCTAAGCAGTCCCCCTGGAACAACTACAAAAAACCAGAAACAACTAGTAAATAATCCAGAATAACTGCGGGGGGACAAACGAGACCATCCACTCATCATACACCAACCTGAATTGGGAGGAATGCCCGAGAACACAGCATAAAATCTGTAAGTAAAACCTGCGGATCCAAGTCGTGAGACCCCCTCCCCCATAGCCCGAGCTGCAGAGCCGCGTGGTGCCAGAGAGAAGCTCTCTCCCAGCAAGCGAATACAGCTCAGCTGAGCTCCAACTGGGGTTTTAAGTAGCGAGTGTGAACTGCTCACTACAGGTACGCAGCCCCAAAAAACAGACAGAGGCTTTGGGTGACGACTGACCTGGGAGAGCCAGAGGGTCACCTTGACTGGGTCTGAAGGGGACTATCTGTTTCTTTTTCGGCTCAGTGGAGAAAGCCCCAGTCATATTCAGTTTCCAGGGCTGTGACTCAGGGAAGGGCGGAGACACCACAAGCAGAGAGTGAGACCATTGAAATGCTAATGACCTCCACCTGGGGGCTCTGTCTTCTCTAGGAGGAAAGGGGTGGGGCCCTTTCCATTCAGAACCAGACCCCAGAGCCTGGGGGAACACGGCCATACCTCCTCACACCAGTCAAGAATTATAGGCTAACAGGCATCACCTGCTGGGCAGAAAAGCACAGTGACCCGAGGCATCAAAGGGTGGAGCAATTTTCTAAGACACACCCACAGGGAAACCAGATACTGAATATTTCTTCCCTCTGTTCTGGTCTGGGAAAACCTGATTTGGATAACCAAGGAAACCATGCCTAGACAACAGAAAATTACAACCTACACTAAGAAAAACAAAGTTATGGCCCAGTCAAAGGAACAAACGTACACTTCAACTGAGATACAGGAATTTAAACAACTAATGCTAAATCAATTCAAAAAGTTTAGAGAAGATATTGCAAAAGAGATAGAGGCTGTAAAGGAAGCACTGGACATGTATACGGCAGAAATAAAAAGTTCAAAAAACCTACTGGTAGAATCTATGGAAATGAAAGGCACAACACAAGAGATGAAAGACACAATGGAAACATACAACAACAGATCTCAAGAGGCAGAAGAAAACACTCAGGAACTGGAGAACAAAACACCTGAAAGCCTACACACAAAGGAGCAGATGGAGAAAAGAATGAAAAAATATGAGCAACGTCTCCGGGAACTCAAAGATGAAACAAAGTACAATAATGTACGTATCATTGGTGTCCCAGAAGGAGAAGAGAGGGGAAAGGGGGCAGAAGCAATAATAGAGGAAATAATTCATGAAAATTTCCCATCTCTTAAGAAAGACATAAAATTACAGATCCAAGAAGCGCAGCGTACTCCAAACAGAAGAGATATGAATAGGCCTACGCCAAGACACTTAATAATCAGATTATCAAATGTCAAAGACAAAGAGAGAATCCTGAAAGCAGCAAGAGAAAAGCAATCCATTACATACAAAGGAAGCTTAATAAGACTATGTGCGGATCTCTCAGTAGAAACCATGGAGGCAAGAAGGAAGTGGTGTGATATGTTTAAGATACTGAAAGAGAAAAACCACCAACCAAGAATCCTGTATCCAGCAAAGCTGTCCTTCAAATATGAGGGAGAGCTCAAAATATTTTCTGACAAACAGACAATGAGAGACTTTGTGAACAAGATACCTGCCCTACAGGAAATACTAAAGGGAGCACTACAGGGTGATAGAAGACAGGAGTGTGTGGTTTGGAACACAATTTTGGGAGATGGTAGCACAACAATGTAAGTACACTGAACAAAGGTAACTATGAATACGGTTGAGAGAGGAAGATGGGGAGCATGTGAGACACCACAAGAAAGGAGGAAAGATAATGACTGGGACTGTGTAACTTGGTGAAATCTAGAGTATTCAACAATTGTGATAAAATGTACAAATATGTTCTTTTACGAGGGAGAACAAGCAAATGTCAACCTTGCAAGGTGTTAAAAATGGGGAGGCATTGGGGGAGGGATGCAATCAGCATAAACTAGAGACTGTAACTAATAGAATCATTGTATTGTGCTTCCTTTAATGTAACAAAGGTGATATACTAAGGTAAATGCAGATAAGAGGGGGGGATAGGAGAGGCATGTTAGACACTTGACATTGGTGGTATTGTCTAATTCTTAATGGTGGGTAATGTCCATGATCAACTGTACAAATACTAGAAATCACTTCATGAACCAGAACAAATGTATAACAATACAATTAGAAGTTAATAATAGAGGGGCATATAGGAAAGAACTATATACCTATTACAAACTATATACTACAGTTAGTAGTATTTCAACATTTTTTCATAAACAGTAACAAACGTACTATATCAATACTAGGAGTCAACAATTGAGGGGGGTTGGTTAGGGATAGGGGAGGATTAGAGTTTCCTTTTCTTTTTTTCTTTTTTCATCTTTCACTTTATTTCTTGTCTGGAGTAATGAAAAGTTTCTAAAAATTGAACAAAAATTAAGTGTGATGGATGCACAGCTGTATGAGGGTACCCAGGGGCAAGTGATTGTACACTTTGGATCTTTGGATAATTGTATGGTATCTGAACAATCTCAATAAAAAAGAAAAAAAAAAAAAAAAAGAAAAAAAAAAATCAATTATTGTCATTTACCACATTAACAGAATGGAGGGGAAAAGACATAGAGTCTTCTCAATAGATGCAAAGAAAGCACTTGACAAATGGAACACCCATTCATGATAACAAAACTCTCAGCATACTTAAAATAGAAAGAAACTTCCTCAACTGATAAAGGCACCAATGAAATACATTCAGCTAACATTATATTTAATGGTGAAACATTTAATGCTTTTCCCCAAGATTGGGAACAGGGCAAGAATGTCTGCCTTAAACACTTTTATTCAACACCATGCCAGAAACCCTAACCACTGCAATAAGGCAAGAAAAAGAAATAAAAGGCATAAAGATTGGCAAGAAAGAAGTATACCAATCTTTATTTATAGATTGCTTGATTGCCATATGTAAATGAACCAACATGTACAGTCAACTGATTTTCTACAAAAGCACCAAAGTAAAAATGAAATTCACTCCCTACCTCACACTATACACAAAATTAATTCAGGGAGGTTCATAGTCATAAACTTAAAAATTAAAACTATAAATCTTCTAGAAGAAAATATAGGAGAATATCTTCAAGACCTTGGGGTAATCAAATATATCTTAGGGAAGACAAAGAATACACTAATCACAAAGGAAAAATAATTGACAAATTGGATTTAATCAAAATTTTAAATTTGATCATCAAATAACAAACCATTGCCTAGGTGAATAAATAAGAAGAACTCCAGCAACTCAATAAGAGGACAAACAACTCAATAATAAAAATAGGCAAAAAATTTGTACTGATACTTCACAAAAACAGTATCAAATGGCAAGAAAGTACTGAGCATCATTGGTCATAAGAGAAATGTAAATTAAAACCACAATGAGACACCACTACACAGAATAAGTAAATTTAAAATCTGACAGTGCCAAAGGTGGGCAAAATGTGGACCATGCATTTCCAGTTGGAGTTTAAAATATACAACCACTTTGGAAAGTGGTTTGAATAGTTTCTTATAAAGTTAAAATACTCTTACCACAGAAGCCAGCAATTCCAGTCTTAGGATTTACTAAGAGAAATGAAAGCATATGTCTACCAAAGATTTTGTTCATACATATTTATACTGGGAAAAAAAACAACAACAAATATCATTCCATAAAAAGAACTGTGGCATTGTCATGATGAAATATTGCTCAGCAATAAAAAGGAAATGAACTACAGATACATGCAACAACATGGATGAATCTCAGAAATATTATGCTGACTAAAAGCAGCCAGACACAAAAGAGTATAAACTACGTGTTTCCATTTACATGAAGTTCCAGACCAGGATAAGCTAATCCACAGTATTGGAAATCAGAACAGTGATTGCCTCTGGGGATGGAGGTGAAGGAATTGACTAAGAAGGGGCTCAAAGGAAGCTTTCGGAATGATGGAAATGCTCTATATTTTTATTGTAGCATGGATTACACAGGTGTATATTTTTTTCAAAATGTATTCATCCGTACGTTTAGAATATGTGCACTTCACTTTACAAAAATTCTATCTCATTAAAAATTAAAATAAGCATTGTAAACATTAGAAAGACAGGATCTCTGTCCCAGAAATAAATCTGGGGCTCAAGGTCAAGGTCTAAGCCAGCAGCTGAGAAGTCCTGACACAAAGTCCCGAGGACTGGATACTGGCCTGAAGCCAGTGAGACATGAGTAGTAACCACTGTGAACCAGGTCAGGGCCGGGCAGTGTCTGACAGCCACCGCGGGCCAGCGGCCAGCCCAGGGGAGGGAACAAGAAAGAGACCACCTCATTTCCTCACTCGGCACTTTGGTCTTCTTTGTAACGCTTACTGCAGCTTGTAATTACTGCATTTATCCATGTGCTCACTTGTATAGTGTCTGTCCCTCCCTGGGTCTGTAAATCTCATGAGTCCAGGGACCATGTCTGCCTTTTTCACTGTCTCATCCCGAGTCCTGGGCACAGCAGTTGATGTGTGGGAAGGCACCTGATAGATAATAGGTCACTGGATAGATGAATGAATAAATGAATGAATGAGGAATTAAGAGAAAGAAAGGGAGGAAGAGAAGGAGAGAGGGAGGGGTAACAGGAAAGATCCATTTCCTACTTTCTCTGGAAGGACTAAGGCAGTGTCAAAGAACATGAGTCAAAATATAAAACCTCGGGTTTCCTTTTCCGTCGTGAAGTTTCCTAGTAACCCTTGCAACCTTTTGCTAGGCTGCCCTATTGCCATTTTTGCCCTGTCCCGGGAGCCCCTGTTGTCTCTGTCAGGCCCAGTAGCAAGGCAGCAAGACTCCTTAGGTCTGCAGGTTTTCAGTCAAAACCCTCTGCATTTCTCCCAGGACATTCTCTCTTGGACTTTTGTGTGCCGGAGCACAATCTCAGCCGCCTGAGGAAGAAACAGAAATTGACAGTCATTGATCTCGGACTATTTCCCTAATTTGCTGCCTCCCTTCCCCCCATACCCCAGCTCCACAATGGGACATTTTCCAGACAATAGCCATCATCAGCGCCTTTGTGCAGCCTCAGGGATCCTGCAATTGAGCCTCCAATCTTCCTGCAGACATGCACAGGAAATGTAAAATCCATGCCAGTCCCTGCTGGCTAGCTGGCAGCTGATTCCAAAATTGATTCCTTCTCCCTGGGGTGCCAAGGGGACAGACAACCTACAACAGCCTGGGCAGGGGGAGATCCAGCACCCAGGGGTCCATCCTTCAGAGTAGGAGTCGCAACTTTCTAGGGCCAAGAACCACCCCACATAGCCCCCTTCTATTATCACCCACTCAGTCACTGCAGGGCAGGGTAGGGCAGGATCCATCAGCTGGGGTCACCCTTGGGAAACCCTGGGACCCCAGAGTCCTGCTTGCACCCTTGATTCCTGGCAGAACAAAGCATTCAGGGAACTAGCAACCTTGAGAAAGGAAGGGAGACAATGGATGCCACAGCTGGAAAGAAGCCTTTGTAGGCAGCAAGTCATCCCAAAGAGAGAGAGGTCCCTCCTCTCCATTCTCCAAAGGGCAGCCTGCTTCTGACTCATGCATTTGAAAATGTCTCTTCTCCTACTTAAAATATCTGACCATTGGTAGAAGGGCTGCTCAGCCATGTTAAGCATAATCCTAAATATTTTTGAGACAGTCAGGGAAATTTGCTTATGGACTGGGCATTAGATGTCACTGAGGGCTTATTGATAATTTTGTTAGGTGTGATAATGCTGCTGCTGCTATGTATGGAAACATCCTTATTTTATAGAGATGTATGTTGCCAGGATGAAGTGGCACAATTTCTGAGATTTGCTTTAAAATACCTTAGTACAGAAAAACAAAAGGAAATGGAAAACTATCATAAGGCAGAAAGAATGTAGGCTCAACAAGCAATGCAGTGATCAATTAACAATGTCTGTCATGGAGGGGAGCTGTGGCAAAGGTGGGGAGCGGAAGGGAATGACAGGATACCGGCTGCCCATTTGCCATCCTGGCTGGCCCCTTGTCTGCCAGACAAATGTCCTACTTCGCCTTTCAGGCCTACTTCAAAGAATACCTTAGCTATGTATTGATTAACTAGGAGTCGACATGTTCTTAAACAATCTGATGTTGTTTATTCCGTTTCTGCTCTAGGACAAGTCAAAAATAAGAACTACTAGGGCCCTGGCCTAGCAATTGCTATTGTCAATTGAATTGTATATGAAAGCATTGATTTTACATTTTGGACTCAGAGAAATGATTTTCCCCTTTTCTTACTTTTAAGCAGGAAGTGATGTCAACAGCTTCCAGGTTGGATGCCTACCGCGTGTGCCAGGCAATGCAATCCCATGAATTGGAAACTGTATGCGACCATAGTTGGAATCGTTTGCCCAAAGTCATGCAAAGGGTGAGCATGAGGTTAGGATCTGACTTCGGGTTTTCTAGCTCCAAAGGCTGGGCTCAAACATTATACTCTTCCTCCTCCCACTGAATGCCCGGACAAGGGACTTGACATAAATTTTTCAGCTACAGAAAGGAGCTGGTGACTTTGTGGACTGGAGGGCCAGAGAGAAAAGAGGACATCGAAGTCCTAAAGACAGCTGCTTGAGAGCTGGTAACCCGGGGGAATCACTGCTCCAGGCAGGAGAGGGAAAAGGGAAGCACCATCTGTGAGGGGCTTCCCCAGCCCTCAGAGAGGAAACACTTCCCCGGCAGCTCGAGGCAGCTGCTCAGGGTCCCCCGGGGAGGGGTCCTGCTGTGAGGGTTCCAGGTGGCTGGGGGCCACGTCCACGAAAACTCAGCCACTTTGGGGCCAGGCTTCTGTTTGTCAGCAAAATGACAGATGAAAACTGGGGGGATTCAGTCAGTGAAATCCAGAGTACAAATTTGAGTCTCTATTACTATAATTCTAATTTGCTGTGATCCTTAGTTTGTAGGGGGGGATCTTGTTTCATGATGCTAATTTGATTAGAAAATTTTTGTGTGAATTCGTTTATTTTTGTGGAATTAAATTTTTAGCAGTAACTAAATATTTTACTTGATGTGCTGGGATGGGAGTGTTCAGTCAATACAAAATGCAAAATTACCAATGTAGGAACTGACTGCATAACTCAAGCAAAGAATATGATATTCCAACTGAAGTGGAAATTTATTTAGAATTAAGGAAGGAATGCTATTGTATAATACTCTGTTTTCTGCTTCTGCTTTTTTTCACTTTAACAAGACTCCAAGATTTTCCCAGAAATCTGTGAGAATTGCATGCAATAATTTGGAGGTGGAGGGTAGTGAATGTACAATGAATGAGGAATTGAAATTGAAACAGGTCAGGGATTTCAGCTGAAATAATGGGAATGAGGCATGAGCTCAAGGGAATTGTCCAGTTTGAACTGTCTTAGCGAGCATGTCCAATTGCAAATCTGGGTATAGTATGGCTTGGCCTACAATATATCTGGCTTTTGTTTTTGTTGCATCTTTGATAACCTCCTCTGGCTATGCTTCTCCATTAAGGGTTTGGGGAAATACTAAACTACAGTAACAAATGACTAAGACATTTGTACCAGAACTGTACTCAATGTTCGAAAAAATGTCCTAGATGTTCCCAAGTTCTACAGCTTTCCACACTCATCCTATCGAGATAATAATCTGAATCTCCAAACTGTTTGACCAGAAGGAAGCCTGGCCCTTTATCAGGTTTCCCTTCCCGGGGTGCTCTGAAAATCCCTGGGGAATAGTTCCATGTTCCACAAAGCAGTAGTCTTGCTTGTCGTTTGAACCTCCAGCAGCTGGCTGCCTGGCTTCTGGCCAACTTGGTCCTTCTTCCCTGTCATGCATTTCTCCTGATTATTACTGGTCCCTTAAAAGTCCCATCTAAACTCCCCCAAAGCACAGTTAAGAGCAGATTGTAACATTTAACAAAATTTTGCTGAAGGCTTGTGGAGAGCAGAAGGAAATCACAGTGCAGAGGGCTCACAGCTGGCTATTTCCCTCTGGTGGCCCCAGCCTGACACTGTGCTGCCAGGGCCAGCCCACTCTGCATAACAGAGTTGCCTTTGTCTGCATCCTCCCTTCCTGATTTCAGAACCTGGTCCCCATTCCAGTCTTCCCTAGGGTCCAGCAAGAGGAAAAAATACCTCCAGTATATGCCTCCCATGATCTGCAGACAGGTTACAGCCCAGAGTGAAGGCAGCCTGTTAATTCATGTAAAGAGCCATCTAATTCCCAACTGCCCCCAAATTCCAGTTCAGACAATAATTTGTTTGCCTCATATTTGCAAAACCCACTAAAAGATTTGTCTTAATGTTATGCTACCATCGCCACCAACATTGTGAACTTAATTAGCAACACTGAATTATTTATCTGAATGTGGCTAAAAGGGGAAATTTTAGGTTGCATGTAAGTTACTAGAATAAAATTTAAAAAAAAAAAATCCATGGAGCTGCACAACACTAACAGTGAACCCTAAATTAAGCCAGGAACTATAGTTAATAGTACCATTATTAAAACTTGCTTTCATCAATTGTAACAAATGTATCACACCAATGCAAGATGTTCGTAATAGGATGGTATATTGGAATCCTGTATTTTATGCCTGATTGTTTTGTAAACCCCAACTTCTCTAATACAAAAGACAAAAAGATTTATCTTAAATTAAGTTGCATGCATATCCCCCTGATGAAACAGGAAGCCATCGGTTTTTGAAACAACACTTATTAAAATTTGGAGATTGTCTCCATACACAGCAGCTGGAGGGGTCTGTGGTGCTTAGACTACACTCCATCTTTGTGGTCTGTCCTTTTGTAGGACTGGCTCTATCCTTAAGAAGACAACCTATATTTGTAGCCCAGAAATGGATCTTCACATGACACTTCCCTACTGGGTCTGGGGCCCCTGGAAGAGTAGACAGTTTTGGATCAGGTTGGTGATGCAAGCCAGAGAAAAGGCCTTTGAGTGCTGCTGACGGCAGCATTTATAGTCTTAGGAGAGGAAAGGAGAAACAAAATTAGCAGTAAAACTGTGACAAAAGGATGGACAATGCAATACAGTTTGGCCCACATGGAAAGAAGAGCACCAAGGCAGAATTTTTGACAGCACCCCAAAGACAGCTTCTTTTCTTATTTTACTCTTCTTTGTAGAGTTACTTTGTGTTATGTTCATAGGAGGCCTTGGCCGTGGTGTGCCTCTAGGGAAAAGTTTGAGTTTTCCCTATTTAAACATTTTGATCTATTTGCCCTGATGTGTCCTAATCTATACTTCTCAAATTAGGGAACAATTTCCCCTTCCTCCAGATACATAAAGCCTAAGAATACTGCACACACTAGTAGTATGTGGATTTAACTTTAAAATGCCCTAGAATGGGGGTGGAGACGTACCATTCAGAATTTTTGCATTCATATGTCTTTGTCACAAGGCGAAGTCCACAGCCTCCTGCTTTTCCATTTTCATGCTTTTTCACAAAAGCTCAGAGTTACTTTAAAATTTTAAATCGAAGTAATGCATGTACATAGTTTAAAAATCAAATCATACAGAAGCTTATCATGAAAAACTGTAATGCCCTGCCCTGTCCCACCCCATCCCCCAGCCTGGCTTCCCAGGGGTAACAATTTATTACTCATGTAGCTATTTATTCTACAAGCTACTTCCATACTTCTAAATAATATGTTTAAACTGCTCTTTATTGATCCATAAATTTCAGGCATTCTCTATTGAGTTGGAGTCACGGTGGATGTGATTCTGGTTCTTTCATCCCCACATCCTCCCCAGCCCCCATCAGCATTACCTCATGTTAGCTCTTTCACTGTTTTTAATTAAAAGTTTGTGTTGTAAAATAGACATTTGCTGTTTGGTGGCCACCTAACATCCATTCCGTTTCCTCCTGTAACTGTGCCCTGATTTCCAGTGGGGTAGTCACCTTTCCCCTACAGAATTCATGGCTTTCCCAGGAGCTTACCCCATGTCCAGCTGCAGGGGTGGGCCTTGATTGGCTGCAGCCCACCAACAGTCTCCATCCCCCAACACACAGCGATGGTTTCAAGAAAAGGCATGTAAGCCAGTATTGACCAGTGAGAGATTTGATAGAGGAAACCGTGACAGCATTTCTTTATTCTTCTGCAGAAGCTACCTTGAGAGATGTTCTCTCTCTGCTGGACCTGAATGGGGAAGCACGAAGCCACCAGAAGGTGCTGGAAGCCACTTTGCCACCATCAGGAAAGGCAGCCTTAGTTTGGATACTGCAAAAGGCAAACAGAACTGATGGAAATTAAAGGTATTGGAGATCAAGGAGAATCCAGAAAATTCTGGAATCTGAACTACCTAGAGCCTGAACTACCTGCAAAGTTGTCAGTTATGTGAGCAAAATAATTCCCTTTTTTGTTTAAGCCAGTTTGAGTATTCAATTACTTTCAAGTGAAGGATTCCTCACTGCTATAAGAGTTTACATCACTATGATTACACTTCAAAGCATTTATGATTTCACTACTGAGCTAGAGTATGATTACATATCCTTTCATGTACATCCTTTTTAGTTGTTTAGTTTTAAAATTAATTATTCTTGCAAAATTTTTGTAAAATTTTCCATACACAAGTCCTTAATTCTTTCCATATACTTGTCTCCAGTCTCCTCCTCCAATCTGGAATGGTAGCCCCTCTCAGCTTGCAGCACAGCTGTCAACCTGCATCTTCTCGTCAATGGTCTCCTGAATTGAATCCACTATTTGCTTGATCCCATGACTTCCCCTATTTTTGGTTTATTCAGGATTTTGCTGTAATATTTTATCAATACTTTCTATGAAATAGTATTGTGCCTTTTGATTGGGTGGAAACTTTTGATTGGATGTTTCCATGGAGATGTGATCCTGCCCATGCTGGGTGGGTTTTAATTAGATCACTGGAGTCCTTTTAAGAGAGCTCACAGAGAGAAGGAACTCAGAGAAGCTGAGAGAGACATTTTGGAGAGAAGCTAAGATATGTAATCCAGAGTTTGCCCCCCCAGCAGAAGCCAAGAGCAGACACAGACTCAGATGCTTGGAGCTGCAGATAGAAAGATGTTTGGAGATGCTAAGTTAAGAGATGAAACCCAGAGTTTGCCCCAGAGAAGCTAAGAGAGGATCCCCAGATGCTTAGAGAGAAACACCCTTGGGAGAACAAGCAAGGATGCACAGGAGCTGAGAGAGAGAAGCTAAGACAGAAGCCCAGAGACATTTTGGAGAAATCCATTTTGAAATGCAACTAGGAGCGAAGGACCAGCAGAAGATGGCTGTGTACCCTCCCAGTTGGCAGAAGTGTTCTGGATGCCATCAGTCTTTCTTCGGTGAAGGTATCCTCTTGTTGATGCCTTAGTTTGGACACTTTTGTGGCCTTAGAACTGTAAATTTGTAACCTAATAAGTCTCCTTTATGAAAGCCAATCTATTTCTGGTCTTTTGCATAATGGCAGCTTTAGCAAACCAGAACAGGTGTCAAGCAAGAAAATTATCCATGGATGGCTGAAGATGTCTTAATTCTGCTCTCACCCTTGACTGGTAGCCCAGCAGAGCATGAAATATGTAAGTTGAAAACATATTCTGTAAGATTTTTGCCACTGTTGCTCAGTTACTTTCTGATATCCCAAGTTGCTATTGAGAAATCTGATGTCATTCTGATTCTCTTCCTCTGTGTGGGAACTCTTTTGCATTATTTTGCTCTTTGGAAGCTTTCAGGCAGTTTCCTACTCCCGGGTTCTTAAACCTCTGTATCATGTATCTTGATGTGGTTCTTTTTTCTCTCTCATTGTGATGGAATTGGGAGCCAGTGCTCTTCATTTTGAGGAAAAAAATTGTTATATTCTTTCCTCTATTGTTTCCTTCCCTCTGATTTTTCTTTCTTTCTTCTTCTCTATCTTTCTGGAATCTTCTTAGGCAGATGTGGGATTTCCAGGATTTATTCCATGTCTCTTCCTGCCATCTTCATATTTTCCAACTCTTTATCTTTTTGTTCGGCTTTCGTTCATATTTCCGTGACTTTGTCTTCCACCTAAGTTTTTTATTTAGCTATAATTTTTATTTTCATGAACTTTTTTTAAAATTCATTTCATTGAGATATATTCACATACCATGCAGTCATACAAAACAAAGCGTACATTCGATTGTTCACAGTACCATTACATAGTTGTGCATTTATCACCAAGATCAATCCCTGGCACCTTCATTACCACACGCACAAAAATAACAAGAATAATAATTAAAGTAAAAAAGAACAATTAAAGTAAAAAAGAATGCTGGGTGCCTTTGTTTGTTTGTTTGTTTGTTTTCCTTCCCCCATTTTTCTACTCATCCATCCATAAACTAGACAAAGGGGAGTGTGGTCCATATGGCTTTTGCAATCACATTGTCACCCTTCCTAAGCTACATTTTTATACAATTGTCTTCAAGATTCATGGATTCTGGGTTGTAGTTTCATAGATTCAGGTATTTACTGCTAGCTATTCCAATTCATTAGAACCTAAAAAGGGTTGTCTATATTGTGCATAAGAATGCCCACCAGAGTGACCTCTCAGCTCCTTTTGGAATCTTTCTGCCACTGTAGCTTATTTCATTTCCTTTTGCATCCCCCTTTTGGTCAAGAAGATGTTCTGCATCCCACGATGCCGGTCTACATTCCTCCCTGGGAGTCATATTCTACGTTACCAGGGAGATTCACTCCACTGGGTGTCTGATCCCATGTAGAGGGGAGGGCAGTGATTTCACCTGCCAAGTTGGCTTAGCTAGAGAGAGAGGGCCACATCAGAGCAACAAAGAGGTATTCAGGAGGAGGCTCTTAGGCACAATTATAGGGAGGCCTAGCCTCTTCTTTGCAGCAACAGTCTTCCCAAGGGCAAGTCTTGTGATAGAGGGCTCAACCCATCAAACCACCAGTCCCCTATGTCTGTGAGCACATTAGCAACCATCCAGGTGGGGAAGCCCAATAACCCTGCATTCTCCACCAGCTCCTCAAGGGGGGCTCTGCATATTTTTTTCATTGTTTTTTTTTTTAATTAACTCTTTTATTTTAAATCAACTATATAAAAAATTAAAAAAATTTAAAAAAACATACAATAAAAACATTTCAAACAGACCATAACAAGGGAGTAAGAAAAAGACAACTAACCTAAGATAACTACTTTACTTCCAATGTATTCCTACTCTACCCCAAGAAAGTAATCTAATATAGCAACATTTCTGTGAACTTGTTCCTACTATACCCATCAGAAATTAACAGACCATAGTCATTCCTGGGCATTCCCAGAATGTTAAATTTACCCATGCTAGCTTATCCTTTCTTATTGGATTATGGTTCCCCCTTCCTTAATTGCTCTCTATCACTAGTTCCCTCAGTACCACTTTTGCTGCAACCCATAGGTTTTGGTATGTTGTGTTCTCATTTTCATTCATCTCTATATATTTAGCAATTTTTCTTGCTATTTCTTCTTTAACCCACTGATTGTTTAGGAGCATGTTGTTGAACCTCCAGGTATTTGTGAATTTTCTAAGTCTCTGATGGTTATTGACTGCTAGTTGTATTCTATTGTGGTCAGAGAATGTGCTTTGAATAATTTCAATTTTTTTAAATTTATTGAGGCTTGCTTTATGTCCCAGCGTATGATCTATTCTGGAGAAAGTTCCATGAACACTAGAGAAGAATGTGTATCCTGGTGATTTGG
Source organism: Choloepus didactylus (assembly GCF_015220235.1). Taxonomy (NCBI): domain Eukaryota; kingdom Metazoa; phylum Chordata; class Mammalia; order Pilosa; family Megalonychidae; genus Choloepus; species Choloepus didactylus. Next base: position 212,456,779 of record NC_051308.1, on the reverse strand, counting down.
GATGTAATGTTCTATATATGTCTGTTAAATCCAATTCATTTATCAGATTGCTTAGGTTTTCAGTTTTCTTGTTGGTCTTCGGTCTGGTTGATCTATCTATAGGAGAGAGTGATGTGTTGAAGTCTCCCACAATTATTGTGGAGACATCGATTGCTTCCTTTAGTTTTGCCAGTGTTTCTCTCATGTATTTTGTGGCACCTTGATTGGGTGCATAGATATTTATGATTGTTATTTCTTCCTGTTGAATTGCCCCTTTTATTAGTATGTAGTGGCATTCTTTGTCTCTCTTAACATCCTTGCATTTAAAGTCTATTTATCTGAGATTAATATTGCTACTCCTGCTTTCTTTTGGCTGTGGCTTGCATGAAATATTTTTTTCCATCCTTTCACTTTCAATTTCTTTGTGTCCCTGTGTCTAAGATGAGTCTCTTGTATGCAACATATTGATGGTTCATTTTTTTTTATCCATTCTGTGACTCTATATCTTTTAATTCAGGAGTTTAATCCATTTACATTCAACGTTATTACTGTGAAGGCATTTCTTGAATCAGCCATCTTATCCTTTGGTTTATGTTTGTCATATATATTTTTTCCCTCTCTCTGTTAATGTCCTTTAATGTACCCAAACTGAATCTCTTTAGTACTGAAACTTTCTCTGTATCTCTCTCTCCTTTCTTTGTTTCTCTGTTGGTAGGTCTCCCTTTAGTATCTCAAGTAGGGCGGGTCACTTGTTAGCAAATTCTCTCAGCATTTGTTTGTCTGTGAAAATTTTAAGCTCTCCCTCAAATTTGAAGGAGAGCTTTGCTGGATAAAGAATTCTTGGTTGGCAATTTTTCTCACTCAGAACTTTAAATATGTCATGCCACTGCCTTCTCGCCTCCATGGTGGCTGCTGAGTAGTCACTACTTAGTCTTATGCTGTTTCCTTTGTATGTGGTGAATTGCTTTTCTCTTGTTGTTTTCAGAACTTGCTCCTTCTCTTCAGTATTTGACAGTGTGATCAGAATATGTCTCAGAGTGGGTTTATTTGGATTTATTCTTTTTGGAGTTTGCTGGGCATTTATGTTTTGTGTTTTTATGGTGTTTAGAAGATTTGGGAAGTTTTCCCCAACAATTTCTTTGAATACTCTTCCTAGACCTTTACCCTTCTCTTCCCCTTCTGGAACACCAATGAGTCTTATATTTGGATGTTTTATATCATCTATCATATCCCTGAGGTCTATTTTGGCTTTTTTTTTTTTTTTTTATCTTTTTCTGCATTCTTTCTTTTGTTCTTTCATTTTCCATTCTGTCATCTTCCAGGTCATTGATTTGTTCTTCAACTTCCTCTAGTCTTGCACTATGAGTATCCAGAATCTTTTTAATTTGGTCAACAGTTTCTTTAATTTCCATAAGATCATCTATTTTTTTATTTATTCTTGCAATTTCTTCTTTATGCTCTTCTAGGGTCTTCTTGATGTCCTTTATATCCTGTGCCATGGTCTCATTGTTCGTCTTTAGTTCTTTGATTAATTGCTCCAAGTACTGTGTCTCCTCTGATCTTTTGATTTGGGTGCTTGGGTTTGGATTATCCATATCGTCTGGTTTTTTCATATGCTTTAAAATTTCCTGTTGTTTTTGGCCTCTTGGCATTTGCTTAACTTGATAGGGTTCTTTTAGGATTTGTAGACCGATTAAAACCCTTACCTCTAATTTGTTAGATCTACAGCTTCGTGGAGTACACTTTCTCTAACTAACCAGCAGGTGGCGTCCATGAGCCACCTATTCCCCTCAAGCCAGTTCTCCCCTGCTTTGTCTTTGTGGTGAGTGTGGGTGTGAGTCTTGTGGGGTCCAATTGGTGTACCAAGCTTGCGTGTATAATTGGTGTTGCCTGCCCTGTATATGGGGCATGTGTCTGGGTGGTCAGGGAAAGGGGAGCAGCTGTAACAATCAAAACTGGTGTTCCTGGAGATTTAAAGCTGTTGCAATAGTCTAATCCTTCAGTTCACTCCTGCCACAGTTTGTCTCTGCCACTGACCCACAAGTCCTTGGTATTGGCATATGGCCTCTGAGACTTGCAAGTTGGTCCCTCTTCCAGGCCATGCATCCCTAGGTTGTCTGTTGAGGGATGACTGTGCTATATCACAGGTGAGCGCCGTTCCCCCAGGGCAGTTCTGGGCTGCAGGGCTGTGTAGGGAGGCTCCCAGTCTGCTGAAAGGATGGCTGAATTGGGCTTTGTTAATTCACACTGCTCCACCTTCCCAACTCTGGGACAACCAGCTGAGGGTGCAGGGAAGGCTAATGTCCATGCCCAATTTTGTGGTGTGTGCGTGTGTTGTTGGAAACACTTCCCGTCACACTGGGTTGTCTGGGGCAGCTCTGGGCTGTGGGGCTGGTGACTGGCAGGAGTGTTCCCTGCCCACTGGGAAGATGGCTGTGAGGGGACACCCCCCTTCTCTTGGGAAGTTGTGGTGTTAAGTGAATTTTCTCAGCCACTGGACTTATTGCATTGTGTCTCAGAGCTCTCTTAGTTCTGCTCTTGTCTTGACTTGCCCAAATTGCAAGTCTTTGAGGCTTTCTGTATTGGGCTTCTTAGAGTAATTGTTTTAGAAAAAGAGAAAAAGATTAAAGAAAGGGGGGGGAGGGCCCTCCTTGCAGATCTAATGGGTTATTGAAATGCTAAGAGAAGAGGCAATTAGGGCCATTAAGGAATGATCCAGGGAGCAGAGAAACCAGTTTTTCAGACAAAGAAACTGGTCTTCTGGATTTGCATAAGCCTGACTCTGCCTGAGCTCTGCCCTTCCCCATTATATGTTCATCAGAACTCCAAAAAGCTTCTGCTTTTATTTTTGTTTTTTTTCTTGCTGTTTTTGCTATCCCTATCTTCTCTCCGCCGGGCTAGCTGCCCCCAGATTCTCTGGTTACTGGTCTCAGTCTATCTATGGTTGGAGTTTGGATCAGTAGAATGAGAATCCGATAAAGGCCGCCACTGCAGTTCTCCCTTCTCCTTCCCAGAGCTGACATCCCCTCCTCGCATGGGACTGAGCCTGACAGGGAGGGGCACGAGTCCCCTGGCCACGAAAACTTATAGATTTCGCTGATCTCAGCTGTTCCACATGTTCATGAGTGTTGTATGAAATACGCCCAAAGTCAAATTGCTCTGCGGTGTCTGGTGCACAGAGTTCCTGGCTTTCTACCTACTGCCCTGGAGGAGTAACTAAAATGTACACCTCACCACTCCGCCGTCTTGCCCTGCCTCCTGTCTCCATGAGCTCTTTATAGTATATTTTTCTTGTTTAATAGATGCAATACCTCGTCATAACTTCCTGAGGATATTTATTAAAATTGGTTTGTCATTATTTTGGAAGTTTTCTTCTGTTCCCTGTATTACGTCTGTTTCCTCTAGATTCCTTTTATCAGTTGTGTTTTTTATTTTGGCTTCCCTCTTGCAGGATGAAGCTTTCTTCATTTGTCTTGTGACATTTGATTGTCTGTGTTTAAGAGCTGATTGAAAACTCAGTGGCCTGAACAAAGTTCATTCATGGTGGGCTTGTATTAGAGCAGCAAGGAAGAAAGCTAGCCATTTCACTGGGGTATTCCCAAAATATCAGTGTGTGGAGCTTTTTCCTCTAGGGAAATCTGTTTCCTGTCTGATTTTCTGCCTTGTTGAGGGTGGGATTGGACTATACCAAGCAGAGGGAGGGGAAGCTGGTGTTATAATTATTTCACTTGTGGACCTCTAGTTAATTTTACTATCTTCATATCCATTCTTCACCTCAGTTCCAAACTTCTTAGGTTCGATTTCTTAGGAGAATAAACTTCCAGTTTCCTTCTTGGGGTGAAAGGGACAAGAAGGTATAAGTCTCTCTGCTGGCGCTATGTGTACAGAAGTGGGAAATAGGCTTTGGGGGATCAACTATTCCACATGGAGTCTTCCAGCAAATCCCCCATTCTGCAGCCCCACACCTTACCCCCAGCCTCCTCAGTAACTGGTGCCTCTGCATCTTGGGCCTTTCCAGAACTCCATGGGATGGATTGACTCACTTTTCATCTACAACGCACTCTGCACACATACTGAGGCCTCTTGGGTCATGCTAAATCAGTTCCTACTCCTCCACCAAGCTGGGTCTTCTAAAGATTTATTGAAATCTCTCATCCATTAATATCCCCTCTCCCATTTTTCTTTGTCCCTTGTGAGTCCATGGGTATTTCATTCATTTATAACCATTTTATTAGGTTTTCTGAAATGAGAAGAAAAGAGATAAACATGTGTGGTCAATCCATTATCTTTACATGGAGGTTTCTAAAAACTTACATACAAACAGAGATTGGAAAATGAAGTACTTACGTGGTTCCAGAGTTGCATTAACAATGTAGTTAGAGTTAGGGTTAGGTTAGCGACCTCCAAGCTATCAGAAAATGTGCAAAGACTGCAATGAACACAAATTATATTGACATCTCCAGCCCACATCTAGTCCAGACCACAAGAGAAAGAAGAAAACATAAGGCAAAATTTCCTCAGAGGTCACAGAAAAAAGCATACTTATTTCCTTGAAAATAAGTTTATCACATTTTTAAAAACTTTTGGCACATTAAAGTTCATTGTACAAATCATTCAACTTACCACTAAAAATACACTCTACTAAGTAATTTATATACAAAATGTGGGACTCGGCTTATTTTAACACCTTACTATAATGAATTCACAGATCACCCCCAAAATCTAGGGTTTATGGCTTTGGTTTCATTCTTCTTATACCTTTGCATAATGTGCTTATTTTTAAATTACATCTTCAAATGGAACTGTGGGTTGGTGGCTAAAAACAGGAAGTTCTGGAGAATAAGTTTGAAATTAGTGAAAATACCACCAGTCATATAATGAAGAAAACTCAGAAAACTCCACAGCATCAAGGATCATGATAGCCTTATCCTAGTCACTGAAGTTTCCCACAGAAATGTGACTATAAAGAAGATGCTACCGCATTGCAGCAGCAATGGAGTAGAAGAGCAGGATGACTTAATGCTTATTTAAAACACGTGTTGTATTGTTGCCAGACTGCAGCTGATCCTTAAGTATGGCATTTCCATTTCAGAAAAGCCTGGAGCAATAACTGTGAAACCATCAGTCTTGAAGTGACATTTTAAATCCAATATGTAACTTATTAAGAGAGCTAAATTTAAAAATAGTCACAATACCAAAAACCAAAGGCTGGCAAGGATGTGGAGAAATTCTCATACATTGCTGGCAGGAGTGTGAAATGGCACAGACACTCTGGAAAATGGTTTGGCAGTTTCTTAAAATACTAAACACAACATACAATCCAGCAATCACATTCCTGGGCACGTATCCCAGAGAAGCGAAAGTAATGTCCACACAAAAACCTGAACCCGATTGTTCATCACAGCTTTCTTTCTATTCACCCCAAACTGGAAACAACCAAAATGTCCTACAATCAGTGAATGCAAACTATGGTACATCCATATCATGGAAAACTACTCAGCAATAAAAAGAAATTAATATGCAGCAACTTGTATGGATATCGAGGACATTATGCTAAGTGAAAGAAAAACCAGTCTCAAAAGATTATGTTTCAGTTTGCTAAAGCTGTCGGAATACAACATACCAGAAAGGGGTTGGCTTTTACAATGGGGATTTATTGTAAATAAGTGCTTTTGTGGTTCCAGAAGCCTAGTTGGATTACAATATAGTTAGGGTTAGTTAGAGTTAGGGAATTGTTAGGTTCTAAGGCCATGAAAATGTCCAAATTAAGGCATCAATAGGATGATATGATACCTTCTCTGAAGAAAGACTGCGGGCTCCTCTGTTACATGAGAAGGCACGTGGCCAGCGTCTGCTCGTCCTTCTCTCCCGGGTTTCATTGTTTTCAGCTTCTGGCTTCAGTGACCTCCTCTCCCCCAGCTCCTGTGTGTCCTCTCTTGGCTTCTTTGGGGCTTTTCCCTATGAACATCCCTGAAATTCATCTCTTAGCTTCTCTCAGCTCTCTGGGCCTTTTCTGCTTTCATCCTCTCTTAAAGGACCCCAGTAAAAGGATTAAGACCCCCTCTTGAATGGGTGGGGTCACATCTCAATGAAATAACCTAATAAAAACATCTCACCTATAATAAGTCTGCACCTACTGGAATGGACTAAAGGATCAGGGCCTTTTCTGGGGGTACATAACAGCTTCAAACCACCACAGGTTACATACTATTTAATTCCATTTATATAAAATTCTCAACATGATAAAATTATAAAGACAGATCAGCAGTTGTTGGGATCGAGGGACACAAAGGGTGGGAGAAGGATGGTGGGTGTGACTGTAAGGGGACAGCATGAGGGATCTTTGGGGTGATGGAATAGTGCTGTATCATGGTTGCATGGTGGTGGTGGTTGCATGGATCGATACATATGGTAAAAGTACATAAAACTAAATACCAACATGAAATTCTTGGTTTTGATATTGTGCTACGGGTATGTAAAATGTTACCTTTGGGAGAAACTAGGCAAAGGGTACATGGGACTTCTCTGTACTATTTTTGCAACTTCCTGAGAATCTATAATTATTTCAAACTAAACAAATAAAAAGTAATTAAAACAATAATCCAATATGTGACATCCGAAGAAGATGGTGGAATATAAGAGGATGCCAACAACTGCAATGGCATAGAAAAAGTACCCTTTCTCCCCAAAATTAAAAACTCACTAGCAACAACCTAATAATAAGAGAAGTGTCATCTACTTTATGTCGCACACCTCAAAAAAGTGATAACCAAGGAAAAAAAACAGATTCTGGTGCAAAATAACAGGACACAGTTCTTAAATCTGCCCTCGTTCCCCAGAAGCAGAACTGAAATTTTAGAAGACGATTTTTCTCAGCAAGACTGAGAAAAGAAGTGAGTCAACATACTCATATCTCATCCTACAGTCTCGCAACCACGCTCCCATCTGGAGAGACAGAAACTGAGATAGTGAGTGGGAAACCAGGAAAACATTTTTCTTAAATCCTCAAGGGTAGAGCCCTCTATACATCACCACTGCAGGACTCGTTAGGAAGGAAGTGCTATTGGGATTATCGCTATGGGGAGCACTCTGCTGAGTTGGAAGATGTTTCTTTCACATTGTCTCACTGTCATATCCCGAGCTAAGTAACTTATGAGACAGCATCACTCTTGTCTGAGAGAACTGTGAAACAGTGCTAGGGATGCTACTGTGCTATTAAAGTAAACTGTGAAATGGTGATACCTGGGGGAGCTTGGTTATTAGTGTGCAATTTACTTTACTAGTCTGTACCAGGTCTGTAACAGAAAGGCATCATGCAGAATTCACCCTCACTGTGTTAGAGCAAATAGAAAGTCTGGATGGAGCTGCTCGCATCAAGCCAGAGGCCAAAAAGACATGGCACGGTAACCAGTCAAACACACTGCAAAGAAAAGAAAGAAACAGGAGAACACAAAGATGGAGGTAAAATATTATAAATCTTGACAAAACAAGCAAAAGTCAGATGAATCTATGAAAAGTCAGATTTTTTCATAGATATCACTATGAAAAACTAGATGTAATTTAAGAAATAAAAGCAAATTTCCCATTAGTGGTACGTGCATAAGAGTATGAACCAATACAATAGGAGCTCAGAGACAAGAGATGAAATAGCAGGATTAGATGAAAAAAAAGAAAACAAGGAGCTAAGGAAATAAATCGAGAACCAAAACAGCAACATATGAGATCTAACAAATAAATTAGAAAGAATAAGGAACAGAAGGAACAATGCTTAAAATTTAATGACAAGGAGAAAAAAAATCATTTTAGGACAATAAAAGAGGTACAATGAGGTATAGCAGAGATGGGCCAAAAGAAGTGATTTTGCCCCTGATATCAAGAACCCAACACATAGAAGAGAAAAATAACTCAGAGAGAAATAACTCAGAAATTTTCCTTGAAATAAAAGATGAACTGAATTTTCAGATCAAATGAGCATACCATATTTCAGAGAAAAAAATTGTTACAGTATGGTCAAATTGAGACAAAATCTGGTCAAATTATTGAACTTCAAAGGTGAAAAAAGAACTCTTCAGGCATCCAGAAAGATAAAACAAATTACCTCAAAAGGTAAAAATGTTGGGTTTTCCTCAGACTTCTCCATAGCAACTTTGATGCCAGAAAATAATGGAGAGGTGGTTAAAAAATTCTGAGGGAAAGAACATACAACATTAGAATATTATGCCCAGCCAAATTATCATTTGAGAATAAAGGCAATAAGCTGATATTCTCTAGTATGAGAAAGCTCCAGAAATTTTGAACCTATGAACTCTTCTGAGGAAATTACTCATTGATGCAATACAGCCACACAAGCAGGGGAAAAAAAGAGTGTGGGCATGGCTAAAGCCCAATGGTAAAACTTGCTTTCGTGTAAATATTGAACTATAACAGAAATGAATGACAACATATTCCATTATATGTTATGCATAAAATATACTTTTTAAATAAGTCTCGACAAAATAAAGATAAGAATTAACATCACAGCATGAGGGAAGGGGTTAGGAGGAAGTGTATGCAATAGGACTTCTGTCCACAAAATAAAAAAACAGAAGTATGTAAGTAAGAACCACATAATGGCTTCCATTTTTAATTGTTTCCATATCCTTCTTAATCTAGAAGGCTCTTTAGGCATTTATTTATCTTGGGGTAAGGAAATATTTACCTAATTTTCAGTATTTCTTCAGTTTCCCTGCAGCTTTTTTTTCCTAATTGCTAAATCAAAATAATATTAATTTAACTTTTTATTTTATAATAGTATATGTAATATAATCCCATTCTTATAAAATTATTTCTATCTATCAATCTTTCTATCTCTAAATATGAAGAGAGAGATGGTCAGAAGAGTGTCCAAAATATTAACACTGCTTGTTGCTGAGTGGTGAGATTTCAAATGGTTTGTTGCTTTTTAAAAAACTTTTCTATCACTCTTGAAGTTTTAAATGAGGATGTATCGCTTTTATAAAATAACAAAGTTATTATTTAAAAATAACTATTACTAAATCCACATAGGTAGGTACATTTTTGAGAATAATGAACAGATTTTTTTGCAACTTAAAAAAAAGAAGTATGGAAAAGGTACTGTACAATGAAAAAGCACAAACAAGCCAACTGAAAAAAGCATGTGAAGCCTCCTTCAAGGTTGGTTTAAAATCACCCTGGATGGAAAATCCCACATAATGCAATAGGGATGGGGAAGAAGGGAGGGAGAAGGGAGAGAAGATGAGAAACTGAGCTGCAGGTACGGCTGAATCTGTTTGGGTCAAAAAGAGGCACCCAAGCTAAAAAAAGCATTATAAATTAAACCACAACATAATGCATTTTAGTGTCTTCAAAAAGACATATTTGAACAACCAGTCAGGAGACTGGGGTTAAGTGGTTTCTTTACCTTACAGTCGTGCATGTGACCAGATGTTGATGGTTAGGGCATATTATTTTATTTTATTTTTAATGCAATTTTATTGAGACATATTCACACACCATATAATTTGCACAACTTATACAATCAATGGCTCACAGTATCATCATATAGTTGTGCATTCATCACACCAATTTAAAAACATTTTCATTACTCCAAAATAAAAATTAAAAAGAACACCCAAAACATTGCATATTCCTTTTCCCCCCACCCTATTATATATATAATATAGCCATTATTTTATTATTCATCTATAAAGGGAGTGTCAGTCACAGGTCTTCGCAAATCACACAGTCCCACTATAAAAGCTTTACAGTTATAAAGTCATCATCAAGAATGAAGTCTACTGGATTACAGTTCAACGGATTAAGGTATTACCTTCTAGCTATTCTAAGACACTAGAAACTAAAAAGGAGTATCTATATAGCACATAAGAATAACCTCCAGAATGACCCCTCAACTCTATTTGAAATCTCTTAGCCACTGAAACTTTATTTTGTTTCATTTCTTTTTCCCCTTTTGGTCAAGAAGGCTTTCTCAACCCTATGATAGGGCATTTTATTGGCCTTTGTTCACCAGGTTTATAACGATGATGTCTGTGAAAATGTTAAATGCAAATTTCTTGATGGCAAAATAACTGGTTAAGAAAATTTCAGTGAGGTAATATGAGTTCCTGAGCAAGCCATGGTATCAGCTGGAGACGGTGAACAGATGGAGCTGAACTTGACTGGCCTGACTCAGAAGGAGCTGGCCTCAGGCACACCCCAGATGCAGCCACAGCCACTGACTGCCACTGTCCCTTAGTGTGCTTTGACTCAGCATCTGCCTCCTGATTTTCTTAGTGAGCTCAGTGAGAAAGTAAAATGGGTAAACGTTGTAAAATGAGGTGGTTTGAATACTCATCTTGCGGAAAGCGTCTTCTAAAGCTTGTTCTAAAACCCTAATGTGCACTATTCCCAAACAGCGCTTGCTGGCCAGGAGTTTTGAGACAGCAAAACTAATGTGAAAACATCAATGAACTGACTGAATTTCTTGTTCACCTTAATGATAAAATGACTCTCAAAACCAGCTTATTTAGCAAGTTTCCTTTTCCAAGGTTGAACATAATCAAAATCTGTAAGGCCAGACTGTTGAGATTAATTATTAAAACTAAACCAAGGCTTGGTCTTAATTACGGGTTACCCAAGATTTCAGGCAAACTTGCTCTCCAATTTGCTGACATTGTCTTAAGGCAAGAGCCAAAGTGCCCCAATAGCTATCAAAAAGTTTGATTTCTTTTCTTTTTTTCCCACCAGATCATTAGCCTAGTAAATTAAACTGAACTTCTGCTTCTGGGAAAATAGAGTAGATGTATGTTCCCTGACTCCTTTTGCTAAGTACAGCTAAAAACCTGGACATTGTGCATAAGACAAACATAAGAAGAGTCTGAAATTGTATACCATGATCAAGTGGAGTTTATTCTAGATATGCAAGGCTGGTTCAATATTTGAAAATCAATCAATGTAACCCACCATATTAATAGATTAAAGAAGAAAAATCACATGATCACATCAATTAATGCAGAAAAAGCATTTGACAAAATTCAACACCCATTTATGATGAAAATTCTCAGAAATCTAGGACTAGAGAGGAAATTCCTCTACTTGATCTATAAAAAACCTAGGGCTGACATCATGCTTAATGTTGAAAAACTACTTGCTTTCCCCCTAAGATCAAGAACAAGGTAAGGATGTCTGACCTCACCACTGCTTCTCACCTTAGTACTGGAAGTTCTAACCAGGGCAATCAAATAAGAAAAAAAGAAATAAAAGAAATGAATATCAGAAAGGAAGAAATACAACTGTCCCAATTTGCAGATGACATAATGGTCTATGTAGAAAATTTTAAGTAATTCACAAGAAAACTTTTGAAATTAACATGAATTCAGCAAGGTCAAAGGATACAAGATCAACATATAAAAATCAGTTAAATTAGGAACTATACTTGGAAGCATTGAATGTTCAAGGAACATACTACCTATTCTCATATGTTTAGAAAATAGGTAGATAAATAGATGAGAAAGATATATAGAGAGAAATGATATAACAAATGTAGGAAAATGTTAGAAGTTGGTAAATCTGGGCATCTGGATAGGAGTCATATTGGAGTTCTCTGTATTGCTTTTGTATTGTTTTTGCAACTGTTCTGTAAGTTTGAACCTATTTCAAAGTAAAATTTTTTTAAAAAAATCAATTGTATTTCAATATACTAGAAATGCACACATGGAAACTGAAATTAAAATACAATACCATTTGTAGTGCTCAAAGAAATGAAATATTTAGGCATAAATCTAGCAAAACATGTACAGAACCTGTATGCTGAAAACCACAAAATGCTGATTAAAGAAATAAAAAAGCTCTAAATAAATAGACATACCTTACTCATGGACTAGAAGATTCAGCATAATGAAGAGTTCAGTTCTCCCCAAATAGGTAAACAGGTTTAAGACAATTCCTATCAAAATCTCAGCAAGACTTTTTATAAATATAGACAATATTATTCTAAAATGTATACAGAAAGCCAGAGGAACTAGAATAGCTAAAAGTATTTTGTATAAGAAGAAGAAAGGGGAGAAATCACTTTACCTGATTTTGCAACTTATTATAGGGCCACAGTAATCAAGGCTGGGTGGTATTGGCATAAATCAATGGAATGGAATAGAGAACCCAGAAATAGCCCCTCACAAGTACAGCCAACTGATTTTTTAAATGCAATTTTATTGAGATATATTCACATACCAGATAATCAACCAAAGTGTACAATCAGTGGTTCACGGTATCATCATATAGTTGTGCATTCACCACCAAAATCACTTTTTAAACATTTTCATTACACCAAAAAAAATTAAAATTAAAATTAAAATTAAAACGAACACCCAAAACATCTGTGCAGGTTTGGATGTATTATGTCCCCCAAAACACCATGTTCTTTGATGCAGTCTTGTGGGGGCAGATGTATTAGTATTGATTAGATTGTAATTCTTTGATTGAGTGTTTCCATGGAGATGCACCCTACCCAACTGTAGGTGATAACTCTGATTAGATAATTTCCATGGAAATGTGGCCCTGCCCATTCGGCTTTGGCCTTGATTAGTTTACTAGAGCGCTATATAAGCTCAGACAGAAAGAGCAGCCTTGCTACAGCCAACAGGGACAATTTGAAGAATGCACAGGAGCTGAGAGAGGAGCTACAGCTTACAAAGACATTTTGGAGACGGCCTTTGAAAGCAGACTTTTGCTCTGGAGAAGCTAAGAGAGGACAAACGCCCAAGAGCAACTAAGAGTGACGTTTTTGAGGAGCTGCAGCCTAGAGAGGAACGTCCTGGGAGAAAGCCATTTTGAAACCAGAACTCTGGAGCAGACGCCAGCCACATGCCTTCCCAGCTAACAGAGGTTTTCCGGACACCATTAGCCATCCTCCAGTGAAGGTACCCGATTGCTGATGTGTTACCTTGGACACTTTATGGCCTTGAGACTGTAACTGTTTAACCAAATAAACCCCCTTTATAAAAGCCGATCCATTTCCGGTGTTTTGCGAAAAGGCAACATTAGCAAACTGGAATGACATCCCATACTGCTTATACCGCCTATTATTTATTTATTTATTTATTGTCTTTATTTTCTTACTAATCTGTACATACACTGGATAAAAGGAGTGTCTGTCACAAGGTTTTCACAATTACACAGTCACACCATAAAAGCTATATAGTTATACAATCATCTTCAAGAATCAAGGCTGCTGGATTACATTTCAACAGTTTCAGGCATTTCCTTCTAGCTATTCTAATACACTAAAAACAGAAAAGGAGTATCTATATAACACTTAAGAATACCTCCAGAATGACCCCTCAACTCTATTTGAAATCTCTCAGTTGCTGAAAACTTTATTTTGTTTCATTTCTCTTCCCCCTTTTAGTCAAGAAGGCTTTCTCAATCCTATGATGCCAGGGCCAGGCTCATCCCTGGGAGTCATGGCCCACGTACTAGGGCGGGCAGTGAGTCTACTTGCAGAGTCAGCTGAGAGAGAGGTTTTTGACAAAGGTACAAAAGCAATTTGAGAAAGGCTGTCTGTTGTAGATGAATAATGCCCCCCCCCCCAAAGTTATCCATATCCTAATTCCCAGAAAATGTGAATGTGTTATGCTACATGGCAAAAAGGGTTTTGCAGATGAGATCACGCTAAGGATCTTGAGAGAGAGTGAGTCCAATGTAATCAAAGGGGTCTTTATAAGAAGGAAGCAGGAGGTCAGGGAAGATGCTACACAGCTGGCTTTAAAGATGCAGAAGAGAGCCATGAGCAGCCTCATGAAACTGGAAGAGGTGAGAAGTGGATTCTTCCCTGGAGCCTCCAGAAGGAACCAGCCCTTACAAAAACTTGATTTTGTTTCCCTAAGACTAGTTTTGGACCTCTGATCTGCAGAACTATAAGAGAATAAATTTATATTGTTTTAAGCCACAAAGTGTTATAGCAGCAATAGTCAATAATTCAATAGTCTTTTCAACAAGTGTTGTTGGAACAATAACTAAATGCAAAAAAAAGTGACTGAAAATGCATCATAGACTTAAATGTAAACCATAAATCTGTTAAAAACTTTTAAAAGAAAACATAGGAGAAAAACTTCAGGACCTAAGTCTCAGTGGAGACATGCTCTTTTGAAGCTATTATGTACCCCAGAAAAGGTCATGTTGTTTTAATCCATTCTTGTTGGTACAGGCCTATTGTGGGTGGGAACTTTTGATTAGGTCATTTCAATTGAGATGTGACCCATTCAAAATGGGTCTTAATCCTTTATTGAAGTCTTTTATAAGAGGATAAAAGGCAGAAAAAAAAAATGAGAGAGTTTAAAGAGAAACATCCCAGAGATGCTAAGAGAGGACCCACAGATGCTCAGAGAAAAAAGCCCCCAGAGGAGCTGAGAGAGCCACTGAAGCCAGAAGCTGAAAGCAACAGATCCCAGAGGGAAGGACCAGCAGACGCCAGCCATGTGCCTTGCTATCTGACAGAAGAATCCTAGATGCCAACAGCCTTTCTTCAGAGAAGGTGTCATCCTGTTGATACCTTAATTGGGGCATTTTCATGGCCTTAGAACTGTAAATTTGTAAACCAATAAACCCATTGTAAAAATCAACCCATTTCTGGTATATTGCCTTCCAGCAGCTTTAGAAAACTGAAACAGGAGAGTTCTCAGACATGACACCAAAACCACAATCCATAAAAGAAAAAAAATCTACAAATTGGACTTCATCAGAATCATATGATCTTCTCTGAAGAGGACCATGTTACAAGGATAAAAAGTGAAGCTACAAACTGGGAGGAAATATTTGCCAACTACATATCTGATAAGGGACTAGTATCTAGAATATATGAAGAATTCTCAAAATTCAGCAATATAAAAAACAATCCCCCCAAAATAGGCAAAAGACATGAAGAGACATTTCACCAAAGTACCTTAAACATGTTCAATGTCAATAGCCATCAGGGAAATGCAAATTAAAATCACAAGGAAATATCACTACACACCTATTAGAACAGCTAAAATAAAAAAAATAGCAACAGCTCTATTGAGAATGCAGAGAAACTTGATCTCTCACACATAGCTGGTGGGAATGTAAAGTGATATAGCACTCTGGAAAATAGTTGGGCAGTTTCTTAAAAACCTAAGCCAAGATTTATTATATGACCCAGCAATCACACCCTCTTAGAAATGTTGTGTTAGTTTCCTATTTCATTCCATAGAAATGAAAACTTACGTCCACACAAAAACAAGCACACAATTATTCATGGCAGCTTTATTTGTAATAGCCAAAAACTGAAGACAACCAACATGACCTACAATCAGTGAATAGCTAAACAACTGTGGTACATCCATATCATGGAATACTATGCAGCAATAAAAAGGAACAGGCTATTGATACACACGATAACTTGGACAGGATCTCAAGGCCAGTATGTTGAGTTAAAAAAAAAAAGCCAATCTCAGGTCACATACCATATGATTCCATTTATATAACATTCTCAAAATGATAAAATCATAGAGATGGAGAACAAACCATTGGTTTCCAGGGGTTAGAGATGGTGGGAGGGAGGCAGATGGGGTTGACTATAAAGGGGTAGCACAGAGGGGATCTTTGTGGTGGTGGAATAGTTCTGTGTCATGATTCCTGAGGTGATTACACAAATCTACACATGTGATAAAATAACACAAGACTACATGCACACGTACCAATGTCAATTTCCTGGATTTGATATTGTACGATAGTCACATAAAATGCAACTATTGTTTGATCCAGCGATTGCACTTCTCGGTATATACCCGGAAGATCGGAAAGCAGTGACACGAACAGATATCTGCACGCCAATGTTCATAGCAGCATTATTCACAATTGCCAAGAGATGGAAACAACCCAAATGTCCTTCAACAGATGAGTGGATAAATAAAATGTGGTATATACACACAATGGAATACTATGCGGCAGTAAGAAGGAACGATCTCGTGAAACATATGACAACATGGATGAACCTTGAAGACATAATGCTGAGCGAAATAAGCCAGGCACAAAAAGAGAAATATTATATGCTACCACTAATGTGAACTTTGAAAAATGTAAAACAAATGGTTTATAATGTAGAATGTAGGGGAACTAGCAATAGAGAGCAATTAAGGAAGGGGGAACAATAATCCAAGAAGAACAGATAAGCTATTTAACGTTCTGGGGATGCCCAGGAATGACTATGGTCTGTTAATTTCTGATGGATATAGTAGGAACAAGTTCACAGAAATGTTGCTATATTATGTAACTTTCTTGGGGTAAAGTAGGAACATGTTGGAAGTTAAACAGTTATCTTAGGTTAGTTGTCTTTTTCTTACTCCCTTGTTATGGTCTCTTTGAAATGTTCTTTTATTGTATGTTTGTTTTCTTTTTAACTTTTTTTTCATACAGTTGATGTAAAAAAGAAGGGAAAGTTAAAAAAAAAAAAGAAAAACAAGGAAAAAAAGATGTAGTGCCCCCTTGAGGAGCCTGTGGAGAATGCAGGGGTATTGGCCTACCCCACCTCAATGGTTGCTAACATGACCACAGACATAGGGGACTGGTGGTTTGATGGGTTGAGCCCTCTACCATAGGTTTTACCCTTGGGAAAACCGTTGCTGCAAAGGAGAGGCTAGGCCTCCCTATAATTGTGCCTAAGAGCCTCCTCCCGAATGCCTCTTTGTTGCTCAGATGTGGCCCTCTCTCTCTGGCTAAGCCAGCTTGAAAGGTGAAATCACTGCCCTCCCCCCTACGTGGGATCAGACACCCAGGGGAGTGAATCTCCCTGGCAACGTGGAATATGACTCCCAGGGAGGAATGTAGACCTGGCATCGTGGGATGGAGAACATCTTCTTGACCAAAAGGGGGATGTGAAAGGAAATGAAATAAGCTTCAGTGGCAGAGAGATTCCAAAAGGAGCCGAGAGGTCACTCTGGTGGGCACTCTTACGCACAATTTAGACAACCCTTTTTAGGTTCCAAAGAATTGGGGTAGCTGATGGTGGATACCTGAAACTATCAAACTGCAGCCCAGAACCCATGAATCTCGGAGACAGTTGTATAAAAATGTAGCTTATGAGGGGTGACAATGGGATTGGGAAAGCCATAAGGACCACACTCCACTTTGTCTAGTTTATGGATGGATGAGTAGAAAAATAGGGGAAGGAAACAAACAGACAAAGGTACCCAGTGTTCTTTTTTACTTCAATTGCTCTTTTTCACTCTAATTATTATTCTTGTTATTTTTGTGTGTGTGCTAATGAAGGTGTCAGGGATTGATTTAGGTGATGAATGTACAACTATGTAATGGTACTGTAAACAATCGAAAGTACGATTTGTTTTGTATGACTGCGTGGTATGTGAATATATCTCAATAAAATGAAGATAAAAAAATGCAACTATTGAACAACTGAGTGTACACTGCAGATAAATATATGGTATGTGAATATATCTCTATAAAATTGTAGGAAAAAATATGAATAGGGTCAAAAGTGCTGGAGAAAACATGGAGAGAGGGATGTACCTATCTACTGTTAATGAGGAAGCAGAATGGTGTAACCTTTCTGGAGGTCAGTGTGGTGGTTCCACAAAAAGCTAAGTATGTGGGGTCCATAAGGTCCTGCAACCTCATTATGGGGTATGTACTTGGAAGATCTAAGAGCAGAGACATGAATGGACATTTGCACACTGGTGTTTATGGATGCAGTATTCATGATTTTCAATGGTGGAGGCGGCCTAAGGGTACACTGAGGAACAGAATGGTGAACTGTGGCATATGCATGCAATGGAATACTGAGCAACTATGAGAAGGAGTGAAGCTGTGAGACACACAAAGAGGTGAATGGATCCTGTAGACAGCATTTTGAGTGAAGTACACTAGAAACAAAGGCAAACTCTATAATACCTCACCAATATGGACTAACTACAATGTGTAAACTCTGAATTGAATCTTAGAACACAGCCTAACGGGAACGATTATTGTAATGGTCCCTAGATTGTAAGCTCTTACAGCAGTCAAATCTATTCCTGAATTGTAATGGCTGTCTCCAAACTCTGAGATGCTGATCCCGTTGTGTATAACCTGATTGGTCTCTGGAACATTGGTATCTGTGTGACACCCGAAACTCAGAGCTAGAGCTCGGCAGATATGAATGTCTGTATTAGCACATACAGTAACTGTTAAAAAAAAAAAAAAAAAGGCTGAACAAGAGCCCAGACTTCAATTAGAGATATGAATGAAGCAGATCTGGTTAAGACTAGGACAAATTGGGCCAAAGGGTAAAGGCTGAAACTGACTGTGTGTTAAAACTTCAACTTCCATGTGAGACCAATGGAAGAGACATTCATTTGGTGCAGGATCTATATTTTCTAAACAGTATAACTTCTACAGTCAGTTGTTCAAACACCACAATTGCATGGAACTCTGAATAGGAAGTGAGATATGGTAGGTTTGTATAGGTTGGAGTGAAATAGCAACATGTCCCAAAGTAATCTGGGTGGAGAATAAAAATATATACGCAGGGCCCCCCTGAGGAGCTGGGAGAAAATGAGGAAGTGTTGGGCTTCCTCACCTGGATTGTTGCTGATGTTCTCACAAACATTCAGGACTGGCGGTTTGATGTGCTGGGTCCTCTATCACAGGACTTGCCCTTATGAGGCTCCTTACTGCAAAGGAGAGGCTAAACCTGCTTTTAATTGTGCCTAAGAGTCTCCCCCTGAGTGCCTCTTTGTTGCTCAGATGTGGCCCTCTCTCTCTAGCTTAGCCACCTTGGCAGGTGAACTCATTGCCCTCCCTGCTACATGGGATCTGACTCCCAGGGGTGTAAATCTCCCCGGCAACGCAGGATATGATTCCCAGGGATCAATCTGGACCCAGCACCATGGGATTGAGGACATCTTCTTGACCAAAAGGGGGATGCAAAATGAAATGAAATAAAGTTACAGTGGCTGAGAGATTTCGAATGGAGTCAAGAGGTCACTCTGGTGGATATTCTTACACACTATATAGATAACACTTTTTAGGTTTTAATGCATTGGAATAGCTAGAAGTAAATACCTGAAACTATCAAACTCCAACCCAGTAGTTTGGACTCTTGAAGACGATTGTAGAGCAATGTAGCTTACAAGGGGTGACAGTGTGATTGTGAAAACTTTGTGGATCGCACTCCCTTCATCCAGTGTACGGATGGATGAGTAGAAAAATGGGGACAAAAACTAAATGAAAAATAGGGTGGGATGGGGGGGATGATTTGGGTGTTCTTTTTTACTTTTAATTTTTATGCTTATTCTGATTTTTTCTTATGTAAGGAAAATGTTCAAAAATAGATTGTGGTGATGAATGCATAACTATATGATGGTACAGTGAACAGTTGATTTTATACCATGGATGATTGTATGGTATGTGAATATATTTCAATAAAACTGAATTTAATTTTAAAAAATGCAACTATGGGCAGAAACTGGGTGAACCGTAGGCATGCAGGATCTCTGTACTATCTCTGCAACTCCTTGTAAATCTATAACTATTTCCAATTAAAAGGTTTTTAAAAATAACCATAAATGAGACTGATAGTGGATCTGAGACCTTTGCAGACCGCAGTATGAATCTGCTCAATTGGCCTCTCCACAAGATACACTTGTGGATACTTCCACATATGATAATGTGAAAACCTTGCCCATGCCATTTCTTTGGCAAAATTCTAAGCATCTTTCCTCAGTGCTGATGCTGACATAGCTCATAAAGCAATAAAAAACATGAACTGTTGCTATTTGTGTCCCTGCATCTAGGCAAGCCTGAGTACATGTTGTGACACCAAGGCAGAGAAAATAAATAGCCTGGATCTTTAAACTGATGGGCGAGTCGAGTCAATATCTGTGATTTCTACTGGTGACAAAGGCACAGGTACCGCAAATACTATTGTGGGCTGCTGCCTACATTCCTAATCGAAGGAAATGCTAACTTTCAGCTCCAGGTTATTTAAAATAAAGATAGAATTTTTTTCCAGCCACATTCACAGGATCCCTGAATTCTTATCCCAAGATAAGAATCTGCTCTGAGTACCATTTTAGCTGCATCCCACAAGTTTTGATATGCTTCTATTTTCATTTTTGTGTTAAGTTCAAAATATTTTCTTATTTCCATTGTGATTTTCTCTTTGACCCGAGGGTTATTTAGACAAGTATTGCTTTGCATCTCTCTTTCAAACCCACAGTATGTTCCGTGCAAATGTGCTTTAAAGGTGAAGTTCCACCAAGCCTGGAGATAATGGGAGCTCTCCTAGCAAAGCAGACTCAAAAGTGCGCTGGAAGGTTGTTGAAGCCCTGGCTGCTATGCAAAGTGTTTAATGTGCAAATTTTATTGTTTTAAGGTTTATCGTGTTTTAAATGAGCAGTAACACAAGCTCTAGCTTCAAAGATGCAGTGGTGGCCTGGAGGGAACCTGGGGCTTGGGGAAGGACTGTCAGGGCAAGAGAGGTTTCTCACAGCCACGTGGTCCTTTGTGCTGCTAAGGGACAGGGTTTGTCCTTCTGCTTTCCCTCAAGGTGAGGGGAGACCCTGAGGGTGAACAGGCAACAGGGCTGGAATCTTCTAGCCAAGCTAGCGCTGTGTCAAGTTCAGGTCAAGCTGCCGCACATCAGCTAAGACCAGAGACATCTGGAGGAGGTGGGGAGCAGGGGGGTGAGGGTCTCAGCAGAGAAGATGGAACAGTCTGTAAAGGTTTAGGCAAACTGTCTTGTTGGGGAGGGTTTTGTCCCAAGTTTGGAAATTCAGGATGTTCTAGTCAAGCTCCAGTTGGGTTAGCCAGCTAGCTAACAGTTTGGAATTAAAGAGAAAGATACAATAGAATTTCTTTACATTGCTTAACTTGCTATGTGAGCTTGAGTAAATATTTAAACTTTCTGGCCCTTGGTTTCCACGTGTGTACAGAAAGGGAGTTGAAATAGAGCTCTCTGAACACACGTCCAATTCTAGAATGGTTTTGATGCTGTAGATTGCTGAGAAAGTTGCATAATTCCTCTGAGCCACCATTTGCTCATACGTACCTAGGAGATACTAATGCCTGTCCATTCCCAGGCCTATCATAGTCAAAAAGGTTGGCCCTGCAGCTAACACTTTGAATGCTCAGTGTCTCACAGCAACTGTGGGTGCAGTGGATAACTTTGAGGAAATCAGGGATTGCACCAACTCTGCCACCAGCTGAACCAATCAGAGCCTCTCTTTCAGGGATTCAGAATAAGGATTTCCAAAAGCCAGTTCATGTCTGCAGGTGGCGGGAACTGTGCACATAAATTTAGGATCTGTGAGGTGCCATGTTCCACCGGTGTGTGAAGAAGCAGAGGAAGGAGATGTGCAGAGACATGAAAAAGAAGCAGAAATGAAAAATGGGCGAGTTCCACCTCATGCCCTATTCAAAAATTAACTCTAAATGGATCAAGGGCCTAAATGTGTAAAACCAGAAAAACTCCTAGAAGGAAACATAGGGGGAAAACTTCATAACCTTGGATTTGGCAAAATCTTAGCTATGACACCAAAAGCATGAAAAACAAAAGAAAAAAAATAGATAATATGGAGGCGGGGCAAGATGGCAGACTGGTGAGCTGTATGTTTTAGTTACTCCTCCAGGAAAGTAGGTAGAAAGCCAGGAACTGCGTGGACTGGACACCACAGAGCAATCTGACTTTGGGCATACTTCATACAACACTCATGAAAACGTGGAACTGCTGAGATCAGTGAAATCTGTAAGTTTTTGCAGCCAGGGGACCCGCGCCCCTCCCTGCCAGGCTCAGTCCCGTGGGAGGAGGGGCTGTCAGCTCCGGGAAGGAGAAGGGAGAACTGCAGTGGCAGCCCTTATCAGAAACTCATTCTTACTGATCCAACTCCAACCATAGATAGACTGAGACCAGACACCAGAGAATCCTGAGAGCAGCCAGCCCAGCAGAGAGGAGACAGGCATAGAAAAAAAAAAACAACAACGAAAAACTCCAAAATAAAAGCGTAGGATTTTTGGAGTTCTGGTGAACATAGAAAGGGGAAGGGGCAGGAGCTCAGGCCTGAGGCGCATATGCAAATCCCGAAGAAAAGCTGATCTCTCTGCCCTGTGGGACCTTTCCTTAATGGCCCTGGTTGCTTTGGTCTCTTAGCATTTCAATAACCCATTAGATCTCTGAGGAGGGCCCTTTTTTTTTTTTTTTTAATCCTTTTTTTCTTTTCTAAAACAATTACTCTAAGAAGCCAATACAGAAAGCTTCAAAGACCTGCAATTTGGGCAGGTCAAGTCAAGAGCAGAACTAGGAGAGCTCTGAGACAAAACGCAATAATCCAGTGGCTGAGAAAATTCACTAAACACCACAACTTCCCAAGAAAAGGGGGGTGTCCACTCACAGCCATCATCCTGGTGGACAGGAAACACTCCTGCCCATTGCCAGCCCCATAGCCAAGAACTGCCCCAGACAACCCAGTGTGACGGAAGTGCTTCAAATAACAGGCACACACCACAAAACTGGGCGTGGACATTAGCCTTCCCTGCAACCTCAGCTGATTGTCCCAGAGTTGGGAAGGTAGAGCAGTGTGAATTAACAAAGCCCCATTCAGCCATCATTTCAGCAGACTGGGAGCCTCCCTACACAGCCCAGCAGCCCAGAACTGCCCTGGGGAGATGGCACTCACCTGTGACATAGCACAGTCATCCCTCAACAGAGGACCCGGGGTGCACGGCCTGGAAGAGGGGCCCACTTGCAAGTCTCAGGAGCCATACGCCAATACCAAGGACTTGTGGGTCAGTGGCAGAGACAAACTGTGGCAGGACTGAACTGAAGGATTAGACTATTGCAGCAGCTTTAAAACTCTAGGATCACCAGGGAGATTTGATTGTTAGAGCCACCCCCCCCTCCCTGACTGCCCAGAAACACGCCCCATATACAGGGCAGGCAACACCAACTACACACGCAAGCTTGGTACAAACCAATTGGACCCCACAAGACTCACTCCCCACTCTCATCATAAAAAGGCTAAGCAGGGGAGAACTGGCTTGTGGAGAACAGGTGGCTCGTGGACGCCACCTGCTGGTTAGTTAGAGAAAGTGTACTCCACGAAGCTGTAGATCTGATAAATTAGAGATAAGGACTTCAATTGGTCTACACATCCTAAAAGAACCCTATCAAGTTCAGCAAATGCCACGAGGCCAAAAACAACAGAAAATTATAAAGCATATGAAAAAACCAGACGATATGGATAACCCAAGCCCAAAGCACCCAAATCAAAAGACCAGAAGAGACACATCACCTAGAGCAGCTACTCAAAGAACTAAAGATGAACAATGAGACCATAGTACGGGAGACAAAGGAAATCAAGAAGACCCTAGAAGAGCATAAAGAAGACATTGCAAGACTAAATTAAAAAATGGATGATCTTATGGAAATTAAAGAAACTGTTGACCAAATTAAAAAGATTCTGGACATTCATAGTACAAGACTAGAGGAAGTTGAACAACGAATCAGTGACCTGGAAGATGACAGAATGGAAAATGAAAGCATAAAAGAAAGAATGGGGAAAAAAAATTGAAAAAAATCGAAATGGACCTTAGGGATATGATAGATAATATGAAACGTCCAAATATAAGACTCATTGGTGTCCCAGAAGGGGAAGAAAAGGGTAAAGGTCTAGGAAGAGTATTCAAAGAAATTGTTGGGGAAAACTTCCCAAATCTTCTAAACAACATAAATACACAAATCATAAATGCTCAGCGAACCGCAAATAGAATAAATCCAAATAAACCCACTCCGAGACATATACTGATCACACTGTCAAACCCAGAAGAGAAGGAGCAATTTCTGAAAGCAGCAAGAGAAAAGCAATTCACCACATACAAAGGAAACAGGCATAAGACTAAGTAGTGACTACTCAGCAGCCACCATGGAGGCGAGAAGGCAGTGGCACGATATATTTAAAATTCTGAGTGAGAAAAATTTCCAGCCAAGAATACTTTATCCAGCAAAGCTCTCCTTCAAATTTGAGGGAGAGCTTAAATTTTTCACAGACAAACAAATGCTGAGAGAATATTGCTAACAAGAGCCCTGCCCTACTGGAGATACTAAAGGGAGCCCTACAGACAGAGAAACAAAGACAGGACAGAGAGACTTGGAGAAAGGTTCAGTACTAAAGAGATTCGGTATGGGTACAATAAAGGATATTAATAGAGAGAGGGGAAAAAGTATGACAAACATAAACCAAAGGATAAGATGGCTGATTCAAGAAATGCCTTCATCGGTTTATAACGTTGAATGTAAATGGATTAAACTCCCCAATTAAAAAGATATAGATTCGCAGAATGGATCAAAAAAAAATGAACCATCAATATGTTGCATACAAGAGACTCATCTTAGACACAGGGGACACAAAGAAACTTGAAAGTGAAAGGATGTGAAAAAAATATTTCATGCAAGCTACAAGCCAAAAGAAAGCAGGTGTAGCAATATTAATCTCAGATAAAATAGACTTCAAATGCAGGGATGTTTTGCGAGGCAAAGAAGGCCACTACGTACTAATAAAAGGGGCAATTCAGCAAAGAAGGAATAACAATCGTAAATGTCCTATGCACCCAATCAAGGTGCCACAAAATACATGAGAGAAACACTGGCAAAACTAAAGGAAGCAATTGATGTTTCCACAATAATTGTGGGAGACTTCAACACATCACTCTCTCCTATAGATAGATCAACCAGACAGAAGACCAATAAGGAAATTGAAAACCTAAACAATCTGATAAATGAATTAGATTTAACAGACATATACAGGACATTACATCCCAAATCACCAGGATACCCATACTTTTCTAGTGCTCATGGAACTTTCTCCAGAATAGATCATATGCTGGGACATAAAACAAGCCTCAATAAATTTAAAAAGATTGAAATTATTCAAAGCACATTCTCTGACCACAATGGAATACAATTAGAAGTCAATAACCATCAGAGACTTAGAAAATTCACAAATACCTGGAGGTTAAACAACACACTCCTAAACAATCAGTGGGTTAAAGAAGAAATAGCAAGAGAAATTGGCTAAATA
Source organism: Choloepus didactylus (assembly GCF_015220235.1). Taxonomy (NCBI): domain Eukaryota; kingdom Metazoa; phylum Chordata; class Mammalia; order Pilosa; family Megalonychidae; genus Choloepus; species Choloepus didactylus. The sequence continues at coordinate 212,431,715 of NC_051308.1, read as the reverse complement.
TATAGAGACGAATGAAAATGAGAGACACAACATACCAAAACCTATGGGATGCAGCAAAAGCAGTGCTAAGGGGGAATTTTATAGCACTAAAACGCATATATTAAAAAGGAAGAAAGAGCCAAAATCAAAGAACTAATGGATCAACTGAAGAAGCTAGAAAATGAACAGCAAACCAATCCTAAAACCAAGTAGAAAGAAAAAGAAATAACAAGGGATTAAAGCAGAAATAAATGACATAGAGAATAAAAAAAACAATAGAGAGGATAAATATCACCAAAAGTTGTTTCTTTGAGAAGATCAACAAGATTGACAAGCCCCTAGCTAGACTGACAAAATCAAAAAGAGAGAAGACCCATATAAACAAAATAATGAATGAAAAAGGTGACATAACTGCAGATCCTGAAGAAATTAAAAAAATTATGAGAGGATACTATGAACAACTGTATGGCAACAAACTGGATTATGTAGAGGAAATGGACAATTTCCTGGAAACATATGAACAACCTAGACTGACCAGAGAAGAAATAGAAGACCTCAAACCAACCCATCCCACAAGCAAAGAGATCCAATCAGTCAGTCAAAAATCTTCCCAGCAAATAAATGCCCAGGGCCAGATGGCTTCACAGGGGGAATTCTACCAAACTTTCCAGAAAGAACTGACACCAGTCTTACTCAAACTCTTTCAAAACATTGAAGAAAATGGAACACTACCTAACTCATTTTATGAAGCTAACATCAATCTAATACCAAAACCAGGCAAAGATGCTACAAAAAAGGAAAACTACCGGCCAATCTCCCTAATGAATATAGATGCAAAAATCCTCAACAAAATACTTGCAAATCTGAATCCAAAGACACATTAAAAAAAATCATACACCATGACCAAGTGGGGTTCATTCCAGGCATGCAAGGATGGTTCAACATAAGAAAATCAATCAATGTATTACAACACATTAACAAGTCAAAAGGGAAAAATCAATTGATCATCTCAATAGATGCTGAAAAAGCATTTGACAAAATCCAACATCCCTTTTTGATAAAAACACTTCAAAAGGTAGGAATTGAAGGAAACTTCCTCAACATGATAAAGAGCATATATGAAAAACCCACAGCCAGCATAGTACTCAATGGTGAGAGACTGAAAGCCTTCCCTCTAAGATCAGGAACAAGACAAGGATGCCCCGCTGTCACCACTGTTATTCAACATTGTGCTGGAAGTGCTAGCCAGGGGCAATCCGGCAAGACAAATAAATCGAATAAAAGGCATCCAAATTGGAAAAGAAGAAGGTAAAACTGTCATTGTTTGCAGATGATATGATCTTATATCTAGAAAACCCTGAGAAATCGACGATACAGCTACTAGAGCTTAATAAACAAATTTAGCAAAGTAGCGGGATACAAGGTTAATGCACATAAGTCAGTAATGTTTCTATATGCTAGAAATGAACAAACTGAAGAGACACTCAAGAAAAAGATACCATTTTCAATAGGGACTAAAAAAATCAAGTACCTAGGAATAAACTTAACCAAAGATGTAAAAGACCTATACAAAGAAAACTACATAACTCTACTAAAAGAAATAGAAGGGGACCTTAAAAGATGGAAAAATATTCCATGTTCATGGATAGGAAGACTAAATGTCATTAAGATGTCAATTCTACCCAAACTCATTTACAGATTCAATGCAATCCCAATCAAAATTCCAACCAACCTACTTTGCAGACTTGGAAAAGCTAGTTATCAAATTTATTTGGAAAGGGAAGATGCCTCGAATTGCTAAAGACACTCTAAAAAAGAAAAACAAAGTGGGAGGACTTACACTCCCTGACTTTGAAGCTTATTATAAAGCCACAGTTGCCAAAACAGCATGGTACTGGCACAAAGATAGACATATAGATCAATGGAATCGAATTGAGAATTCAGAGATAGACCCTCAGATCTATGGCCGACTGATCTTTGATAAGGCCCCCCAAAGTCACTGAACTGAGTCATAATGGTCTTTTCAACAAATGGGGCTGGGAGAGTTGGATATCCATATCCAAAAGAATGAAAGAGGACCCCTCCCTCACCCCCTACACAAAAATTAACTCAAAATGGACCAAAGATCTCAATATAAAAGAAAGTACCATAAAACTCCTAGAAGATAATGTAGGAGAACATCTTCAAGACCTTGTATTAGGCGGCCACTTCCTAGACTTTACACCCAAAGCACAAGCAACAAAAGAGAAAATAGATAAATGGGAACTCCTCAAGCTTAAAAGTTTCTGCACCTCAAAGGAATTTCTCAAAAAAGGTAAAGAGGCAGCCAACTCAATGGGAAAAAATTTTTGGAAACCATGTATCTGACAAAAGACTGATATCTTGCATATATAAAGAAATCCTACAACTCAATGACAATAGTACAGACAGCCCAATTATAAAATGGGCAAAAGATATGAAAAGACAGTTCTCTGAAGAGGAAATACAAATGGCCAAGAAACACATGAAAAAATGTTCAGCTTCACTAGCTATTAGAGAGATGCAAATTAAGACCACAATGAGATACCATCTAACACCGGTTA